>NC_134857.1:111838642-112489892 GCF_049852395.1 Peromyscus maniculatus bairdii | reverse complement strand
TCAAACAGCCAACTCATGCAACGAGCCCAGGACCTGGCACCAATGCACAGCTGCCTCCCAAACAGATCAAGCCAACTGACTGTCTCACCCGTTCAGGTGGCCTGCGGATCAGCAATTTCTTTCAGCAATACTTTGTAGTTGCAATGTACAAATTTTACCATTCCTCAATTAATTAATTCCTACTTACTATTTTTTGGAGTATATACTTTTTAAATGAGTTTTCATCCATATATAAAAATAAAAGTATGTACATATTAATGAGCAGTATTTCAATATCTGTAAAGATTGTGTAGTGTTTAAATCAGATTAAAATATATATATTTCATTAAACATTTATCATCTCTTTATGATGAAAACTTTTAAAATCCTTTCTTCTAGCTTTTGGACTGTATATAATGGCTATCTACAACATCACACTGTGCAGCAGCACATTTAAACTTACCTAATTACATTCACTTCAACTTCTGGCAACTACTATTCTACTACTACTTCAACTTCAAAAAGACCAAGGCTTTGGATATTTGACTTCCTATGCCTACCATATTACATTAACATAATGATCTCCTGTTCATCCACGTTGTCAGAAGTGACGTGAGTGACTTCATTCTTCTTGTGGCTAAATGGTATTCTGCTGCAGGTTCATCCATGCATCTGCTGGTGGACATTCAGGCTGTTTCTATTTCTTGGCTATAATGAACTGGGATGTGTTTCCTTGTCATATTGATTTCATTTCTCTTTTGATGTGCACATGTGTGCAGTTGCATATACACTTGTGTACAGAGGCCAGATTTTGACAGAGGATGTCTTCCTCAGTAACCCTTTGCCTTATTTTTTGAGACAGGGTCTCTCACTGAACTTGGAGAGCACTGATTTGCCTAGACTGGCTGATAAGCAGAAAACAGGGATTCTCCCATCTCTGCATTCTTAGTGCTGGGACTACAGGAGAACATCACTGCACACAGCTTCTTTACATGTGACCTGTGGGGAATCGAATGCTGCTCCTCATGCTTCTACAGCAAAGTTAACAAACTCAGCTCTCCCTCCAGCCCTGATTTCATCTCTTAGGCTATAATATCCACAAGTAGACACTGCATTCTCGATTTCTACTTCATATTATTTGATATTGACAAATAGCACTGCTGCTGATTTTTTCTCTTGCAGCTGATGATTTCATTAGTGTTGGTAGTTTGTTCTGGGGCTTGGGTGTTTTCCTGTATGAAATCATGTCAATGTCAAGCAGTGGTAATTTAGTTTCTTTCTGTTCTGATTTTGTCAACTTTTATTTTTTTCCCTCGTCTGATTTTGTTGACCAGGACTTCCAGTATAAGGTTGAATAAAAGAGGACATTGTTGTCTTGTTCCCGGTCCTAAGAGGGAATTCTTATCTATGTACTGTTTAGTATACTGCTGCTGCCTTCCTATAAATGGTCATTATTTTTATACCTGGTTTGCTTATCATTTATTATATAAATGAATGTTACATGCTATAAAATACTCCCCTTTCTGCACCAGTTGAAATAGTCAAATGATTGTGTACTTCATTCTGTTGGTGTGGTATATCATATTTGTGGATTTGCATACATCAACCATTCCTGCATCACTGGGATGAATTCCACTTAATCTTATGCTTTGGTATATTGTGTTTCCACTTTCATTTATTTAAAGAATTAGGCTGGGTCTGCTTTTAATCCCAGCACTCAGGAGGCAGAGGCAGGTGGATCTCTATGAGTTCGAGGTCAGCTGGGTCTACAAAGTGAGTTCCAGGATAGCCAGGGCTACACAGAGAAACCTTGTGTCAAAAAACCAAAAATCAAAAAAAACAAAAAAACAAAAAAAAAACAACCCAGGAAAATTCTTTGATTTATTCATTAATCCATTGAGTGTTCAAAAATAACTGAACTTACATGCATTTGTAGTTTATAAAGCTTTTCCTATTATTGATTTTAATATTTTCTTTGAACTGTGATTAGAAAATATATGTGATATTCAACTTTTTAAAATTTTGTTGAGAATAACTTGTTGCTTATTACACACCCTATGCTGGAGAATGTTCATATCGGAGTAAAGGGAAATATTGGGCAGCTGTTTGATGGACTGTTAAGAGCTCTTAAGCCCATGTGGTCTAGAGTATAATTTAATTTTGCTGTTTACTTCTTACCATTATTTGGTGCTCTGATACTGGGGACTGACCGCCCACCCACCCATCCACCCATCCACCCACCCATCCATCCATCCATCCATCCATCCATCCATCCATCCATCCATCCATCCATCCACCCATCCATCGACTGTAATTTTGTTTTTGACTGACTCCTTTGTCACTGACTGTGCTTATTTCCCCAGACTGATCTGAGCATGTGGAGGACTGGGTTAGGGTCATCTCCTAGTCTACGGCCACACCACCTGACCACAGCGGATCTTGTCTGAGCTCTGAACCTGGTCAGAGCTGAGCTAGTCAGTACTTGTTTTGCTGCTATGCTCCTAACCTCACACTCAGAACTTTTTACAATACTCATATATAAGTCTAGTGCAGTGAGCGCTATTACTAGGTTCCTCAAGAAACTTTACATGCCTTGTCTAAAAGCTTTCATTAATGATGAGCTTGAAATGTTATTTTCACTTTATAATTGAACAAATAATGTCTTGAAAAGGCCAAATACTAGCCCAAATTAACTCATTTAGTGAGAAAACAAGCATAGTATCGAAGCTAGGCTTACAAAATTCACATTTTTAAAATACTGTCCTATGACAGCTGGGATCCTAATCTGACCTCAGCATGAACTCAGGTGGTGATTGATTACCGAGGAGGAGGGGATGCAGGAGAATGTAATGGGCAGTGCTAACCAAGGCTTGCAAAAGCAGATTTGCTACCACTCCTGGAGATGAAGCCAGGGGCTCACAGGAGAACTGTGGTGAGAGGCTTTCCAGAGAGAAATGCTGTTTTCAGTAGAGTGACACAGCTGGCCTGAGGTCATTGTTGAGAAAGACCTAGGAGGACAAATATCCTGCTTCCTTCCAACCCATAACTGCTCAGAGCTCTTCACTAATGAACAGCCAGGATTCAGAACTCACAGGCATTTTCCTTTGTGGGCTGGAAAGACGTGTGAAGAAGGGTAGAGGATTGATCTGCAGTGGGCAGTGGAGTGAAGAGAAGCTATCCAGCACGAGCACAGACACACAGTGGAATTCCAATACCTCAAGCTGACATGCATCTAATTCAGTGCGTGTCGGGGAAGCATCCAGACTGCTATACAGATCTGGGCAGCAGAGATAAATAGGAAACCATACAAATAAGTATCTAAAGTTGTCTTTTGACCTTTGCTGAGAAACGTTACTAAAAATAGATCTTGATCCCAATCTATAATGATCACAAATGAGTTACTGTGATTGGACTGAAGCACTAGGAGCTGTGCATATAACTTGTCTAGTCATTACTGTCTATAAATGAGTCAGCAAGAAGGATGAAAGAAAAAGTAATTGATAGTAGCTGACTTCTAATAAGGATGACACTAATTTAGAATATGAAGGCTCAGTATTATTAAATATCCTATACTGCACGTGAGTATTCATTCTTATATATTTCCTTCAAATTCTGAACTTACACTTATTGGCTTGTACATAAGAGATTTTTAAATTAATGGCTTAATGAAAGAAATAATCTATGTATTGACAGACATGTTTTACCTGTATGGTAAAGTTAGATAAATGACAAATCAATATGATTAGGTTATTTGGAAGCAGTTGGCAGTTTAAGGAGTTTTAAAACTATAAGGTCTACTTGTTAGGAACTTTCTTTCAAGTGGCGAATGTTTTATGAAAACACAGCCATAGTCTGGTAAAGTGTTGTGTATGAAGTCAGAATAAGCCCACTTTAAAACCAGGACACACAGCAGCATGAGACTCAACAGCCTCCTGCGCTGAGCTAATTAGTAGCAGAGCTTACGTAGTGGTTAACAGTGTACATTCCTATCATCCGGCACATTAGGTAAACTGAATCCAGCTTTTCTCATGTTTGAGATGGGTAGAATGAGTCTCCCTTGTTTTAGCTACTTTTCCTGTTGCTGTGATTAAAAATAAACCTTGACAGAAGCAATGAAAGAAGAAAGAATTTTTATTTTGACTTAGCACAGTTCAAGAGTGTATAGTCTATTGTGTCACGATATGTGTCACATGTGTATGCAACCAGGAAACAGACACAGGGAATACAGGATGCTCAGCTTCTTTCTTCATTTAAATAACCCGGGAGTGGCACACCCAGTGGATGGGCCTTCTAGCCTCAATGCAGACAAGATAAGGCTAGCCTCAATGCAGACGAGATAAGGCCCCCTCCCCCTAGTCATGTTTAGAGACCTGTCTTCCAGATGAATCTAGATTCTGTCAGGTTGACAATTAACTCTAATCACCACACTCTGTTAACAGAGCAGTTATGGAAAACAAAAGAAGAAAACACATGTATGTACTTAGCACAGCACCACTCATATAAAGACCAGTCCATAATTTGGACTATTGTTGGGATTCCTTCCTAAGGCTGTATGTCACCTGGAACCTAGAAGTATGTGATTCTCAATAGTGATATGGATGTATGGAATGGTATGGCACTACTGACTATGTATGTATGCAGCAGTCATAAAGTGACATCTTACATCAAAACAATACTACCATGGCTGTAATTATATATGCTGTCACTGACTTGGGATTATGGATTTAAGTGACCAGCTACTTACTACACTAACTTTCTTGAAAAGGGTACATTTAGATATTCTGTTACATATTATATATTATCACAATTTATATGAAAGGTGTGATTTTTGACATAATTAGTAAAGTTTCAAAGTCAAGGCTGGCCTTCATTCAATGTCAAAAGTAAGTACTGTCCTTATCCCTGCACTTCTAAAACAATTTTTAGATATTTTAAATATTTTTGTGTATTCATTCATTCATTCATTCATTCATTCCGTGTGTGTGTGTACACATACACATACATGTGGAGGTTGGAGAACCACTTGTGGAAGTCGTGTTTCTCCGCCCACCATGTGGGTCCTAGGGATTAACTCAGCTTGTCAGTTTTGGAGAAAGTGCCTTTACCCACTGAGCCATCTTGCCCACCAAGTTTCGGAAACTTAAAATGACCAAAATTCTTCAAGTTCTCATGTCAGCACATTTTTAATAACCATATTTATGGTTTGTCCCTTCTATAGAGACATAAAGGAAAATGGCTGGGAATACTTTAACCTCCATTCCTAGGCAAATCTCTCAACACACTGCCGACCCTCCTTTGGTCTCCCTTTTTATTCTGCCTGAGGTGCCATGGGATTCATTTGATTGGTAATCTGGGAAAGCTCTGCCTGTGTTCTACAGGGAGCTAGTAACTGCTGCTTTAATAGGAATGATTCTTCCTCACTTGGCTTGGATGGGATGGGTTCTGCATTCACTCAACACAGGAATATTCTCTACCGACTCTGGGGATGTCGTTTGTGACCCTGCATGGCTCTCATATGCTGTAGTCTCCCACACCTTTCTTTATCTTTCATTCTTTCTTTGAGATAGGATCTCTCTACATAGTCCTGACACTTGCTACACTTGCTATGTAGATAGACCAGGCTGGCCTTGAACTCAGAGATCCATCTGCCAAGACTTCTGAGTGTTGAGATTAAAGGTGTATGCTGCCACACCAGGCTCCACTTTCTCTCTTTCTTTATTCTTCTCTCTCTCTCTCTGTCTTTCTCTCTCTCTCTCTCTCTCTCTCTCTCTCTCTCTCTCTCTCTCCCTCCCTCCTTCTTCCTTTCTTCTCTCTCTCTCTGTCTTTCTCTCTCTCTCTCTCACTCTCCTCTCTCTATCTCTTTCTTGGTGGTAATTTTTAGCAGTCATATCTACTTTTTATTTTGCAGTTTGCTTAGAATATAGTCAATTGTTCTCTCAATCTGGAGAGGGAGTCCAGCTTTTTGTTTCACACATCTTAAACAGATACTAACCCTTGAGTTTCTAGTCAACAAAATCTTACCAAAGTCCAACAAATGCCACCTAGGCAGCTTCAAAAGCCTATGTTCTGGCCCTGATTCTCTGATAGAAGTTCAGTCTGTATTTTTGAAATTTCAAAAAGCAGCTAGGAAAAAAAAAATCCCTGGAAACCTATGCTGTCATATTAATTTTTATTTCATTATAACAAAATAATGGAGGTAGCTGACTTTATAGAGAAAGGAAGCTTAGACAGCTCATATTTAGTTGCAAAGGGAGGAAGTCCAAAGGCGTACAGTCAATGCCCACTGTGGATGGCACTAATGTATATGGAGGTATCAGAAGTCAGTGACTAGGGCCTACAGTCCCTTACAGAGGCAAACCTCCACTAACCAGAGGACTTCCTACTAGGACCCGCCTCTTAAAGGTCCACCTTTTAATATCCTCAAACTTAGGACCCAGCTCCTAACACTGACAAGTAACACCAGCAGCTCTGGGTTTTCCTAAGCCTCCTAACACTCATCCTGATGCTGAAAACAGGAGGTGGGGAGGAAGGAGGCTTCCCTGAGAGACAAATCTAGGAAAGAATACAGACAGATCCGTAGAGCTGGGCTTATCTACGACTGACTCTGAAGAAACCTATTTACAACCACCTGGACAGTAGGCAGGAACAGTTCAGAACACGTGCAGGACATTTCTGAGTACACTTACCTCAGCTGTGTGCTTTGCCACGTGCCCCACGATCACAATGACCTTCCCTTTGAAATTCTGAAGCATCATGGTGTAAGGGCCCTGGCTGAGCTCTCCCTCGGCGGTGAACGCAGCGCTGAACGGGATGTTGATGCTGCCTGCGATGTGACCTCGGAGAAAGCTGACAGAGGAGCTAAGGAAAGTGGTCTTTTTCTTTCTGTTTTTGGAGTCTTGAGCGTCTGAGAAAAACAGAGGTAACTCACTCCTAGACAACAGTACTAAACATTTCCATGTTCACCCGAGTATTTCATCTAAACAGAGTAAGATCCTCTAAGGAGGAAGAAAATGAAATTGGAAAATGAAAAGAGAAAGGAAGAGCATCTTGAGATGTACTTATCAGTGGAATCTGAAAGTGCTCCGACCCAGTGAAGCCACAGTCACCGACAGGCTGCAGTCTGTGTGCCATCAAGTTCTCAGCACAACCGGGGTTCTTTAAAGGAGATGCACTGGCAAGCGGACTGTCTCAGGGCAAATCTGACACTGAAAATACCGGCAAAGGAGATGCTAAGTCAAACTCCACTCAGAACTGTTAGAGGCCATCAGCCCCAGCTGGAAACTGTTCTGCTGCAGGTTAATGCGTCCCGCAAACTGAACCGACAGATCCATTATTCTGATTTTATAACATCCAAAAGGGGCCATGTCTGATGGTTCTTAAACTTGAGGAGAATTCTATGGTCTAATTGACTATTACTGTTAGTTTAGAAAACAAAGACATCCATTAACCTACAATACTTAGAAATGACATAAGATCTTAAACATATACTTTTAATTACTTAGTGAAGGATATAATTGGATGAATAAAAATAGAACTTTGGAAATTGAAAAGATACGGCTTCACATAGAAAACCATAGAGGAGATGTATGAGATGTAACAGACTGCATCAACTTGGGAGGACAGGGAAGGGATTTCACTGATGAAGTGATGGCAAGGTCAAACCCGGAAGAATAAAAGTTAAGACAAAGGAATGGAATGGAGGAGGGGATGAAAGTTTAGGCAGTGGGGAAGCATATGCCCAGTTAAGGGCAAGGAAGGACAATGCTATGTAATTTAGAGCATGAAGTAAAAAGGGAGGTAGAGGCTAGCCTGTGCCTGGTGTTGTTTATGATAATGATCTTTATTCTGCTAGTAAGGAAAGTCAAGTATTTTAAGCAGAAAAACAGCACACTGGATTTGCACTTGAGCACCAACCACTGTGGGGAAAGCTCAAAGGAAAGTGCATGCTCATCCAGTCCAGTTTAGGTCTTATCTCCACTCTTTCTTAGGAACCATGGACCACGAAGGGCTGTTTAGGTGTTCAATAGAGCCCTTGCCCAAACTTCCATGTGAGAGACTTAAGACAAGTGATAGTTTTAAAGGTTATGACACAAGCAAGCTGTGTTTTCACTCTAAACGTCTCACCACAGAAGGGAAAATATTCTAACTACACACTGAAGTGACAGTTGTCCCAGTCTGTACACTCGTCCACTATTATTCTTTCTCTCTCCAGCTCATTAGTGGAAAGAGGAGGGATCCCATGCTTCTGCTTTCTAGAACAGGTGGGGAGCAGGAAGAAAAAAAATTTAACACTAATAATCAAGTACATTCTGAAAAAAACGATGAGAGATAAAATCCACATTGGAATTGCAGTGGACATTGTTTAGAGAATTCCAGAATGGGAACACTCTTTATAAGCACAGGCAGAGTCCCCTTCAACTTTTGACGCATGTCATCAATACCTGGCTGGTCAGAATTTCTCGAACACAATTAGTCAATAGTCTCAATCGCAGTCTTCATGAACAATGGGGACTTTTAAGAATAAGAACCCCGAAAATACTTGAAAATAGTTAAGCAATTTTGTTTTTAGTAAAGATAACTTAAAAGTGACATTATTTAATACCAACTAGGAGTCCAATTGCTCATTTTTCCTCAGCAGGCCTGAATCAGCTGCCAGAAAGAACTGTTCCTCAGACAGCACGTGTGGACTGCGACCAGCTTTCCTTTGGTGGCTTTACAGCAGCAAAGCAATGCAAACTGTCCCAGTCATGTGCTGGGAGGACATGTCGTCCACACAGCCACCTGGTCCTTCTTGTTTGGACAGCCCAGACACTGCCCTTGGTGAAAGCCTGACCCTAGACCATGGTGTTTATCCTACCATACCATGTCATGGCTGGTGGAGAGGAGGATATGGAGGATAGAGCTAGGAACCTGATGCAAACTGGGCAAGTCTTATTTTCCCTCTCAAAAATGAGAAACAAAAAACAATGCTTACATATGTTAAGGTTTTAAACATAAAATCCCATTTGAATGCCTCTATACAGAATGTTAACCACATAACAGAAAATCAGAATCTCAGACTCCAGAAGAAAAACTGCTTAAAGTTACATTCTCTGAATACTTGGTTTTAAAAAGTAAGTTGCCTGCATGTAAATGTCCAATAACATTAACTAAAATCACAGATACATCTGGGTAATTTTTACATGCTACTTAGTATGTACTTTTAAAGGAGACTTGTCTATACTGCATTTTTATCGCGAAAAGCATGTTATTAACTTGTTATTTCCCCAGAATTTTCTGTTAGTTATGCTTTATGGTTTGATTTTTTTTAAAGTGGAGATTAAATGTCAAAATGTTTGACACAATATGAAAATAAGAGTTTTGGAGAGGAGGACAGTTCTGTCCAAACCCCACTGTACTCTGGAAGAAAACATCAAGGAGCAGAGCCTTAGCCCACAGTGCCCTGCAGTGCGGTCCTGGAAACCATCTAGGAACACCCTTCCCAGACACTCTGTCAAGAAGCGGAGACTGAGTAAGCGCAGATGTCTGGACACACAAGGCTGGCAAGCTCTCCATCTTCCACCCGCGACTGCGCTACTGGCAAACAGCAGAGGAGCACGGGCCAGCCTGTTATAGATGAGTGCATTTACAACGAGCAGCCTCTTTTGTTTAGTACACTTGACAATGAAGGAACCAAGCTTAGTTACTCAAGGACCTTCTGCCCTTGGTAATTACGTTTCATTGCTCACAGCACAAATCCTTATATGGCTGACATTAAGATGAAGTAGAGTGACTCTCTCCTTTCCCTCTGGCAGACACCCCTGCCCAACCACAGGCCACACCTACCAGAAGACCAGGTAGGCTGCCCACCTGTGTACCTCCTCTACTTGGTGTGGCCCCCGCCCCCCAACACTTTTCCCAATCCCCTCTCCCCTTTCAGTCACTGTGTTCCAATCCTCAGCTCCAGTGCTGACTGACTCCTTGCTGGACCAGAGACCACACCTGCAGCTAGAACTCCAGGTAGGCCACCTGCCCTCGGACCTCCTCCACTCTCTTGATGCCCCATACCCTGGACTCTATCTCCAAGCCTGTTTGTGGTGATATATTGTGTACCCCAATATATTGTGTACGCTAATAAACTTATCTGGGGATCAGAGGATAGAGCCAGCCACTAGAATAGACATAGAGGCAAAGACAATGATGTCATCCTTAATCCTATCACTTAGTAATCCTATCACTCGGGAGGCAGAGATCTGTCTGGATCTCTGTGAGTTCAAGGCCACACTGGGAACAGAACCAGGTGTGGTGGTGGCATGTGTCTTTAATCTCAGCACTAGGAAGGAAGGAAGATGGCAGGGGATAGAAAGGTATATAAGGTGTGAATAAACAGGAAGTCTTGCTCTGGAACCTGAGGAGTTGGAAAGGTGAGATTGGCTGTGGCTTGTTCTGTTTCTCATCTTTCAGTTTTCACCCCAATATCTGGCTCTGGGTTTTGTTTTGTTTTTTTATTAATAAGATCTTTTAAGGTTCATGTTACACCTGTCTCCCCTTCTTGTCCCTGTGTCCCAGCTGCCAGTTTGGGTGGAGACTCCCTGCTGGATCAGACCCATGCAGGCTACCAGAACTCTACGTTGTCCACCCATCAGCAGCCCTCCTCCACTCTCTCAGTGTGCCCCCCGCCCCCACCTGACACTATTCCCAATCTCCCTTGCTTGTTGATGTGTTTCATGCCCCAACTCAGGTATTGAACCCCCGCTGCTCAATCACAGGCCACATGGGTCAGAGAGGAACAAAACATCCACCCAACGAAGACAAACCCAGAAATCAGCACAGAGACACAGATGCCTAGAGTAAGAAAACAATCAACAACAGCCAGGGTGGTATGAAATCAGCAGAGCCCAGCTATTCTACTACGGTAAGCCCTGAGAATTCCAACACAGCTGAAGTATAAGAAAAAGATCTTAATCAACTTTATCAAGATGATAGAGGTCCTTAAAGAAGAAGCAAATATGTCCCTTAAAGAAATCAAGGAAAAGACAAACAAAAATTTGGAGGAAATGAATAAATCTTTTGAAGAGAGACCCTGTCTGCCAAGTGATCAGATTAAGGGCATGTACTATCACTGCCTGACTTTTGTGTTTACTTAAAATGACTTGCTATTTCCTCTGATCTCCAGGCAAACTTTATTTATTAACATACAAATAAAATATCACCACATTTAAGCATAAATAAAATATCACCACAACAAAATGAGGGAATTCTGGAAATGAAAAATCTAGGTAAGTGAACAGGAACTACAGAGATAAGCTTCACCAACAGAATACAAGAGATGGATAGGGATTAACAATCATTGACATTTCTCAATATCAATGGACTCAATTTCCCAATAAAAAGACAGAGACTAACAGAATATATTCGAAAACAGGATCCACCCTTCTGCTGCATCCAAGAAACACAACTCAACATCAAAGATAGATAATACCTCAGAGTTAAGGGCTGGAGAAAGATTTTCCAAGCAAATGGACCTAAGAAGCAAGCTGGTGTAGTTATCCTAATATCCAATTAAAATAGATTTCAAACCAAAATTAATCAAAAGAGACAGGGAAGGACACTTTATACTCATTAAAGGAAAAATCCACCAAAATGATGTTTCAATTCTTAACATGAATTCCCTGAATGCAAGGGCACCCACATTTGTAAAAGAAACATTACTTAAGCTTAACTCACACAGTGACACTCACACACTGATAGTGGGAGACTTCAAAACCACACTCTCACCAATAGACAAGTCATCTAGACAAAAACTAAAAAGAGAAATACTGGAGCTAACATATTATAAACAAAATGGATCTAACAGATATCTATAGAACATTTCACCCAAACACAAAAGAATATACATTCTTCTCAGCACCTTATGGGACTTTCTCCAAAATTCAACATATACTTGGTCAAAAAGCAAGTTTTAGCAAATACAAGAAGAAATACCCACCTACCTCCTATAGATCACCATGGATTAAAGCTGGATTTCAACAACAGAAACAACAGGTAGCCTACAAACTCATGGAAATTGAACAACTCTCTACTGAATCACTGCTGGGTCAAGACAGGAAAAAAAAAAGAAATTAAAGACTTCCTAGAATACAATGATAATGAATTTACAACAGGACCAAACTTATGGGACACAATGAAAGTGGTGCTAAGAGGAAAGTTCATAGCATTAGCTGCCTACATAAAGGATTTAGAGGTTTTCAGCAATTTAACAACTTAACAGCACACCTGAAAGTTCTAGAACAAAAAGAAGCAAGCATACCCAAGAGGAAGAGATGGCAGGAAATAATCAGAGAGCTGAAATCAATAAAATAGAAACACAGAGAACAAAATGTAGAATCAATGAAACAAAAAGTTGGTTCTTTGAGACAATCAACAGGATAGACAAATCCTTATCCAAACTAACTAAAAGACAGAGGCTATCCAAATTAACAAAATCATAAATGAAAAGGGGGACATAACAACAGACACCAAGGAAATCCAAAGAATCATTAGTTCATACTTTAAAAACCTGTGCTCCACAAAATTGGAAAATCTAAAAGAAATGGACAATTTTCTCAATAGATATCACTTACCAAAGTTAAATCAAGATCAGATAAACAATTTAAATAGACACATAAGCCCTAAGGAAATAGCAGTCATTAAAAGTCTCCCAACCATGAAAAGCCCAAGGTTTAGCATAGAATTCTACCAAATTTTTCAATGAAGAGAGAACATTAATACTACTCAAATTATTCCACAAAATGTAAATAGAAGGAACATTGCCAAATTCATTTTAGGAGGCCACAGTCACACACACCCCCACATACTCAAAACACACAAAGATTCAACAAAGAGAATTACATACAGACCAATTTCTCAAATGAACATACAAAAATACTCAACAAAGCACTCACAAACCAACTAAGAACAGATCAAAAAGATCATCCATCATGATCAAGTAGGTTTCATCCTAGAGATGCAAGGATAACTCAACACGAAAATTTGTCAATGTCATCTACCATATAAACAAACTGAAAGAAAAAAAAAAAACACATGTGAGTTCGAGGCCTGCCTGGTCTACAGAGTGAGGCACCAAAACTACACAGAGAAACCCTGTCTTGAAAAACCAAAAAGTCTTAGAGAGATTAGGGATACAAGAGACACTTACACAAAATAGCACAATTTAATGCAAGCCTATACCTAACATCAAATTAAATGGAGAGAAACTCAAAGCAATTTCACTAAACTCAGGAACAAGACAAGGCTGTTCACTCTCTCCATATTTATTCAACATACTACTTGAAGTTCTAGCTAGAGCAATAAGACAACTAAAGGAGATCAAAGGGATATAAATTGGAAAGGAATAAGTCAAAGTATTTTTATTTGCAGATGATAGTATGCTGTGGAATGGTCTTTCTATATGTTGTGAATATGTGTTGATACTATTGGTTAATAAGGAAGCTGCTCTGGCCTATGGCAAGACAGATTATAGCCAGGAAGGTAATTCAAGAGAGAGAGGGGGAGGAGAAAGGTAGAGTCAGAGCAGACACCAGCCAGCTGACCAAGGAGCAACATGCCAACAGACCAGTAATGCCACAGCCATGTGGCAAAATATAGATTAATAGAAATGGGTTAATTTAAGATGAAAGCACTAGCTAGCAAGAAGCCTGAACCATAGACCAAACTGTTTGTAATTAATATTAAGCCCCTGACTGGTTATTTGGGTACTGGCAGGCAGAGAGAAAAGCTTTTGGTTACAATAGTATATATAGGCGACCCCTGAAAGTCTACCAGGGAACTCTTACAGCTGATAAGCACCTTCAGTAAAGTGGCTGGATTCAAGATTAACTAAAAAAAAATTCAGTAGCCCTCTTAAATTCAAATGACAAATGGACTGAGAAAGAATTCAGGGAAATAACACCTTTCATAATTGCCACAAACAATATAAAATATCTTGGAGTAACCCTAACCAAGTAAGTGAAAGACAAACTTCAAATCTTTGAAGAAAGAAATAGAAGAAGACATCAGAAGATGAAAAGATCTCCCATGTTCATGGATCAGCAAGATTAACATAGTAACAATGGCCATTCTACCAAAAGCAACCTACAGATTTAACATAATCCCCATCAAAATCCCAACACAGATCTTTACAGATCTTGAAAGGACAATACTCAATTTCATATGGAAAATAATAACAAGAAAAACAAACTCAGGATAGCTAAAACAATCTTGAACAATAAAAGAACTTACAAAGGTATCACCATCCCTGATTTTCAACTCTACTACAGAGCTGTCGTAATACAATCCACATGATATTGACATAAAAACAGACATGTTGCTCAATGGAATCAACTCAAAGACCCAGGCATAAATCCACACACTTATGGACACCTGCTTCTTGATAAGACAGAAATACACAATGGAAAAAGGAAAGCATCTTCAACAAATGGTGCTGGTCTAACTGAATGTCTACATGTAGAAGAATGCAAATAGAACCATATTTATGACCCTGTACAAAACTCAACTCCAAGTGGATCAAAGACCTCAACAGAAAACCAGATACACTGAACTTGATAGAAGAGAAAGTAGGGAACAGCCTTGAATGCATTGGCACAGCAGACAACTTCTTAAATACTGATACCACAGTCACTAAGATCAGTTAATACATGGAACCTCTTGAAACTGAAACACTTTTGTAAAGCAAAGGACACTATCAATAGGACAAAACAGCACCAGACAGAATGGGAAAAGATTTCCCCAACTCCACATCTGACAGAGGGCTAATTTCCAAAATATATGAAGAACTCAAGAAACTAGACATCAACAAACCAAATAATCCAATTAAAAAATGGGATACAGACCTCAACAGAGGAATCTTAAATGTCTGAGAAACAGTAAAGAAATGTTCAACATCCTTAACCATCAGGGAAATGAAAATTGAAAACTTTTTTGGGATTCCATCTTACACCTATCAGAATGACTAACATTAAAAACACAAGTGACAGCTCATGCTGGTGAGGATATAAAGCAAAGGGAACACTCTTTCATTGCTGGTGGTAGTGTAAATTGTATAGCCACTTTAGAAACCAATATGGTGGTTTCTCAGAAAATTGAGAATTGATCTACCTTACAACTCATCTATACTACTCTTGGGCATAACCCCAAAGGGCACTCCATGCTACCACAAGGACACACAACTATGTTCAAAGCAGCTTTACTCATAATAGCTAGAAACTGGAAACAACTTAGATGTCCCTCAACTGAAGAATAAAGAAATTATCATTTACACAATGGAATATTTATAAAGAAATTATCATTTACACAATGGAATATTACTCAACAGTTAAAAAAATGACATCATAAAATTTGCTGGCAAATGGATAGAACTAGAAAAGATCATCCTGAGTGAGATAACTCAGATTCAGAAAGACAAACATGGTATGTGCTCACTCATAAGTGGATATTAGCTAAAGTAAAGGTAGTTATGCTACAATCCACAGAACCAAAGAGGCTAAGTGAAACCAAAGAGGGCTCAAGGGGATGCATGGGTCACCCTGGGAAAGTGAAATTGAACAGATTTTGTGGGTGAACTGAAGGCAGGTAGGGATGAGGACAGAAGGGTTCATGTGGGGTATGGAGGGATGGAGGGAGAGAGTCTGGGGAGAGATGACTGGAATTGGGGAGGGTCTTTAGGGGAGAGGTAGAAACCTAGTGCAGTGGAAACTTCCTGGAATCTATGAGGGTGATCCTAGTGAGGACTCCTAGTAATGGAGGATATGGAGACTGAACTGGACATATTCTGTAACCAGGGAAGGCTTTCCATGCCCAACACTGCCTGGATGACCAGGAACTAGAAGCTGAATAGCCCAGAGACTTAGGGTAGAAACAAATAGGACTGCAGAAAGAAAAAAAAAAAGGTCAATGAAAGGATTCTTAATGGTATTCTGCTATAGTCATAGTTCTATTATACTCATAGATCAGTGCCTAGCCCAATTGTCATCAGAGAGGCTTCCTCAGGCAGTTGATGGGAGCAGGTGCAGAGACTCACAGACAAACATTAGATAGAACTCCAGGAACCCCGCAGAAGAGGGAGAGGAAGGATTGTAGGAGCTAGAGGGATGGCGGACACGAGGAGCCCACAGATTCAACTAAGCAGTGCTCACAGGGGCTCACAGAAACTGAAGTGACAATCACAGAGCCTGCTTAGGTCTATGTTAGTTCCTCTGCATATGTTATGGCTGTTTAGCTTGGGAATTTTATGGAAGCTCTGTTGTAGAATATTATTTTAAGATGTGTTACCTTTGTTTATGCTGTGGAACATTTATTTAATGATGCAAAGATGTGTTGCATTCTTTTATGTTGCATTTGTTTAACTCTGTGAAGCTGTGTTACTTTGCCTGTCTAAAACATCTGATGGTCTAATAAAGAGCTGAATGACCAATAGCAAGGCAATAAGGAGAAATAAATAAAAGAAATAAATAAGGAGAAATCTTGGTAAAAGAAGAAAGAGCAAGGAATCAGAGAGGAAGGAGGAGGATTTCAGGGGCCGGCCACCTGGCCACCCAGCTACACAATCAGACATGGAGTAAGAAGGAAAGAAAAGGTATACAGTAACAGAGAAAGATAAAAGCCCTGAAGCCAAAGGTAGATGGGATAACTTAAATTAAGAAAAGCTGGTGAAAAATAAGCCAAGCTAAGACTGGGCATTTATAATTAAGAATAAGCCTCCATGTGCATTTATTTGGGAGTTGAGTGGTGGACCCCTCAAAAGAGCAAAGAGCCAAAGAGTAAAAACAACCAACAACAGGACTCCTAATAGTGGGAGTGGGGTTGTCTCTGACTATTTTGGCTGCTCTTGGTACCATTTTCCTTCTACTGGGTTGCCTCATCAAGCCTTGATATGAGGGTTTGTGCCTAGTCTTATTGCATCTTGTTATGATGCCATGTTCAGTTGATATCCCTGGAGGCCTGCTCTTTTCAGAAGGGAAAGGGAGGAGGAGTGTATCTGGGAGAGAGGGAAGGGGGAGACTTGGAAGAGAGGAGGGAGGAGAAACTATGGTTGGCAAGTACTGTATGCGAGAAGAAATAAGAAAAAATAGGAAGTAGAACTTCTTTGGGCAATTTCTGCACACTGTAGAGGTGATTAGAGGTATGTAGTTGATTACATTTTGTTAAAACCTGTTGAGTTCTTAAAAAAATCACAAATACTGAGTATCTCAGTTTTTTCTTTGTTGCTGTGGTAAAATACCCTAAACAAAAGCAACACATGGAGAAAGGTTTATTTAGCTTACAGTTCATTCTACCACAATGGAAAGTCAAGGCAGAAGGAGGTTGAAAAAACTGGTCACATTGCATCCAAAATCAAGAAACAGAGTGTGAGGACTGCTTGTACTCAGCTAACACTTTCCTTTTATACAGCCCAGGACCAAGCGCAGGGAATGGTACCTCATATTTTCAGTGTACTTTTCCCCCCTCAATTAACTTTATCAATGTAATCCCACATAGGCATGTCTAGAGACTAAATAATCTCTTGGAGATGTGTCTGGAGCTTTGTCTCTGAGGTGATTCTGGATAAGATGACAATTATTACTATCACACTGAGCATATCTTATTTGTGAAGTGTATATCTATCTATCTATCTATCTATCTATCTATCTATCTATCTATCTATCTATCTATCTATCTATCTATCTCATATAGGTAAATTGAGAGTGCTCATATCACAGAAATGCTCATAGCATATGTTTTTACTTCATAAAAAATTATCTCCTTTAAAATGCATGGTCAAAACTGAACTCAGAAACAATCTCATATTTCTGAATTCTGATAGAACACATTATTTTGTTGGGTACTGTGGTCTAAACCCTCTTAATCAGACCATGCCAACCTCACCAATTATGAAATCAGGCCTGCTTTCTGTGTTAACTAGTTTAAATAATGAAGCAATATACCTTTAGACCCATTGGAAGCCTGGACCTTTACTAATAGCCCCAAAGCGAAGCAGAACGAAGCCTGTGGTCGCTCCATATGCAACTGAGAAGCACCAACTGCAATCAGAAATGTTCAGACGTCACTTTCTTTACACCTCTATTGCTACGCATTTGGATTGGCATCAGCAGCACCCCATCACCCAAGTTTAAGATCTCACTTTCAACACCTCATCAGGGCCCCCACAACTTCCACTCCAGTGAATCTCACCTTCCCCCGATTCCTGCAATGGTCTGCCAATGTAAGACAGCGGTTACCCTGAGCTCAGAGGACTGCAGAAGCAGCTGTCTAAAACTTTTGCTTCTCCCCACCCCAGAAAAATCCACTTTATTCATAATTTTTTCAAGTTAAAATTTTATAAACGAAGCGGCCAGATGACAACATTCCTGCTGAGAAACCTTCCATGGCCCAGATCTCTCAGTTTAGCCCTCATGAACGAGGCCCTAATAACTCCCATTTCAAATGGACTCATTTGGCTGCCTTTCTGCCTGGTTCATGTAATTTTCTCTGCCTAAATACTTTTTCTTTAGACAGGGCCTCTACATCCGTGTGCCCCTGTGCCAGCTTCCCGAGCGGGTGCTCAGGTTACAGGCTTGAGCTGCTGGTTCCTTTGTACTTCTCTGTAATCTCTTAAACGTGTCCTTAGCCTCTCTGGACCTGATCCTGTAAGGATTGTATTTTGTCTTCTTTCCCTTTGCTCACCGAAACACTACTTGTGTTTAAACAGCCATCATCTGGCTCAGCTACCCATCCTTGTATTCCTATGACATTGTGGGTATGACTCACATCACAGTGTGATGCAATCATCTGTTTAAAAAGTCCATTCTACCTATATGACTGGGGAAAAGGGGCTCTGCTTTCACTTTGTATCCCTGTTGCCTAGCAAATGTCTACACAGGACCGACTGCTTTGGATCTAGGGCTAAAACAGCAAATGGCACCAACTGCTACTGTAGCTCTGACATTAACCCAAGCAGCGGAGAGACTCCTCAGCAGTGCGACCATACACCCCACATGAAGGGAGATCCATCCATCCATGAATGGACTGATTAATTCAAAGAGACGGAATACAAACTTACATAGGATTAGCAAAATCGTGAAGAACCTCCTTATCTCCTGTCTTCCTCTGACCACAGGTATCTCCACAGTACTTTGAAAATATTTTCAGAAATGAATTTTTAAGGACTAGTGAAAAGAATAATGTTAGCATTCACTGAGTATGGTGTAATACTGAAAACAGTTGGGGTTGGTTTTAGAATAAGTATAAGCATTCAGCTGTACTTCCTGTTTTTTCTCTTCCTCCCCTTTTTCTTCCATCTTTCCCTCCCTCCTTCCTTCCCCCTTTCCTAAGAGCTTTAGAAATAAAGCTGTAAACTCAGCCTTTACTTGAAGCAAATGAGATTAACTTCCTTCCAAGTATTTCTGTTTACAGATAACATCAGTTGGGTCCACATTTGCATCACTAAGGCCACCTTTAATATGGACTTCAGGAAATCTGAAACTCTAAATATTTATAGCTACCAAATCAACAGCTGGCCAGGGCATTACCTTTGAAGCCATTAACATTACTCATAAAGCTTATGCCACTCCACAGGAAACATTTTCTATTGCCTTTCTTCAAAATCCCCATGGATACACCGAACAAAGCTTTACCTGGAAACATTATTTCAGCAAACAACGTTGCTGTTTACCTCTCTGGAGCCTCTGGCAGTGACATCAAGGCTTTAGTGGGTGTTTCTAAGTGTTTGGGATTATGCCTTACCTCCCAGTGTGTGCAGTCTGGCTATGGACTTGGGCTTCCTTTGCACTCCCAGTGCTTCGCCTTGCCATCCTCAGACACAGAGGAAGCGGATGCTGGTTTGCTGATGCACTTCTCTTTACGTGCAGCCAAAACACAGACAACAGGGAAGTGACTGCAGCATGCATGGAATCCCAGACAGCAGCCCTCAGCCACCAGGAAGGCGGCTCCTTCAGTCTATGGGCACAGAGTTCATTTGCTTAAGAGTGCCTCCCTCCCTTCCCAACCAAGTGTCTCAATTATGATACACAGGGAAAAAGATGAGATTAAAATGTAATTTTAGAAATTTGTTATCCCTAGAACACAAATGAGGCAAGATGTTTACCCATATGGAGACATAGACTTTTGTTAGATACTCGCTTATTTCAAGGGCTTATAAAACAAAGCAGAGAGCAGACACTGTGGGATCCCAGCACAGGAAGGTAGAGGCAGTTTAGTTCCAGGCCAGCCTCTTGCTACACAGCCAGTTAGAGGCCAGCACAGGAGGCCTTGTCTCCAAACTCAACAGAAGCAGAGGGCATTACAAGAGGTGGAGAGACATCAGTATTTCAAAAATACCTTCTGTAGAGAAGGAAAATTACCACAGTGTTCTTTTTGCTCTGTTTTGTAGCAAGGAAGAAATGGAATTATTTTAAAGGTACACTAATTAAACAGTCATGTCTCAAAATGATTTGTAGAGTGATAGTAGACCTAAGTTAATTGTAAAGATTTACCTTGATGAATACTGAGTTACCCTACCATAATACTTCACAGGTACTGTAAGGATTTCATAGTTTTAAGTTTTATTATTTAAGTGTATCCATGTTTTGTTTTGCTTGTATTATATATGCATACTACATGCATGCCTGGTACTCAGGGAGGCCTCAAGTGGTTATCAGATCCTAGCCCATGTCATCACCACTGGACTGCTTGGATGGTTCAGTGAGTAAAAGCACCAGCTACCAAGCAGAGGACCTGGGTTCGAGTCCCAGGACCCACATGATGGAAGAAGAAAGCCAGCTCTACAAGTTGTCCTCTGACCTCCAGGTGCACACCGTGGCATGTGCACATCCACAAAGAAACACATAAAAACGTAATAGAGATTGAAAACAAAAATGCAACAACAGTTTAGCAGCTTTAAGGAAAACTGATGTCTGAATGGGTTAGGTCTTACCAATTAAGTCACAAAAAGAAAGGGCTTTTCTAATACTCCTCTTTTTTTCAAAGTATATTATTACATTTCAGCACTTCAAATAGTTTTCCTTGATTTTGGGGGCTGCTTTTGTTTAAAGGAATCCACAGAGGCAGAGCTGTTCTGCTGGGGACTAGGCCCTGTATACATATGGTACTAAGGTAGCAGCCAGGGTTTGAAGGAATGTGGCTATACGGTAAGACCCTGTTCCATTAAAACCAAAACAAAATTTTTGTTTTAAAGCAATCTTTCAAAAAGGTATTAAAAATAACTCACAAGGGGGAGAGAGATGGCTCAGCAGTTAAGAGCCTAAACCGCTCTTTCAAAAAACCTGTTTGGTTCCCAGAATCCACACTGTGCCACTCATAACTGCTTTTAACTCCAGATCTAAGAAATCCAGTATCTCTTGTCTCTGTGAGCATACAAATAAATGATAGTTTTGAAAATTAGTGCCATAATGTAACACATTTGTGTGTGTGTGTGTGTGTGTGTGTGTGTGTGTGTAGACCAGAGGTTGACATTGGGTGTCTTCCATTAGTCTCCACATTATTTTTGAGAGAGGGTCTTTGGAGAAGCTGGAGTTCACTGGTCTGGTGGTCTGGCTGAGAGGAAGCTTCAGGGTCCCTCTGTCCCTGTGCCCCAGTGCTGAGATTACAGACACAGCCACACTCTCAGCTTTTATCTGGTTCCAGGATCCAAACGCATCCTCAGACTTGTGTACCAAGCATTTTATTAAGCCACGTACCCAGCCTTTCTGTTGGTTTAAGAGACAATGATTTTAATTAAAGCCTCAGTCAAAATACGAAATAAAATGTTAAAAGAGAGTAAAATGATTTCAAATTCTTGAAGCATCAGATCAGAACTTCTGGAAACGGGGACCACTGCAAGTCAACTGGAATTTACTCCTTGTTTGAGAATCTACACACCCACTCTCCTAAGGAGCTTACCATAACTCAGAAGCCTTAAAAAACTAGGCACATCATGTTTTTACTTTCTCTTAACACAGGGTTCCTATAGCTTGGAGAAAATAAAAAGGAACATTTTGAAAAAATATTGAGTTGGGCCAGATGTGGTGCCACGTGCTTTTCCTCCCAGCACTCTCTGTGAGTCAAGGCTAGCCTGGTCTACACAGTGAGTTCCAGGATAGTCAAGTGAGAGTCTGTTGAAAAAAAATGAAATAAAACAATAAACTAAATTATGTTTGAAACTGTGAGCTTTCAAATTGTACTGTAAGTCACCTAGAATTTTTCATACTGCTTTTTAAATTCTGGGAAAGCATGGTCTGAGATTCATTTAAAAAACGAGACTGAAAATATACACATGAAAATATGCAGATTTTGGCATGTAAGCCTTTATCAGTAGGCAGTCCTTCATTTATTGTTTTATACCTACATGCTAAAACTGTGAAAATTTAAAGTTATAAAATTCTTCATTTACATTTAATTTACATTTCATACACTTTTTTATTTTATTTTTTATTTTTTTTTGGTTTTTCGAGACAGGGTTCCTCTGTGTAGCTTTGTGCCTCTCCTGGGACTCACTTGGTAGTCCAGGCTGGCCTCGAACTCACAGAGATCCACCTGGCTCTGCCTCCCGAGTGCTGGGATTAAAGGCGTGCGCCACCACCGCCCGGCTGTGCGCCACCACCGCCCGGCTCATACACTTTTTTAAAAGAAAAATTCTGTTTAAGAAGTGATTGCTCTGTTAAGCTTCTGTTAAGCTATATGTGGCTATACGGTAAGACCCTGTTCCATTAAAACCAAAACAAAATTTTTGTTTTAAAGCAATCTTTCAAAAAGGTATTAAAAATAACTCACAAGGGGGAGAGAGATGGCTCAGCAGTTAAGAGCCTAAACCGCTCTTTCAGAAAACCTGTTTGGTTCCCAGAATCCACACTGTGCCACTCATAACTGCTTTTAACTCCAGATCTAAGAAATCCAGTATCTCTTGTCTCTGTGAGCATACAAATAAATGATAGTTAAGCTTTGATCTTGAGCACTCTTCCAGTAGACCCAGGTTCGGTTCCCTGAACCTACATGGCAGCTCACAAGTATCTGTAACTCTAGTTTCACTTGCATATATTTGGGCAAAATGCTCATACACACAGAATGAAAATAAATATTAAAAATAAAAGTATGAGGGTTACATACATAGATCAGTGGTAAAGAGCAACAACATAGGACAGTCACTGTCCTGGCTTTGGCCCCCAGCATTTTTTTATAAGAAGGTAAGACAGCCATTTATCTAGACACTGGAGAAAAATCAATGTATGTATCATGGAATTCTGACAAGATGAAAACATATGGAGAAAGGTGAATGGTTCCTATTCATAATGGCTCACATCCTAATGCCAAAATCACTGAGTAAGTTATATTTAATAGTAAAATCTTTCTAAAAAACATGTTCTATTCCATTTAAGCACATGTGCTCTCTAAGCCAATGCTTTTGCCATTTTAGTAAATATGAGTTCAGTGTTGAGATCTGGCCCCTATGGTTCTGAGGTAGGCAAAATATATATATATATATATATATATATATATATATATATATATATATATACATACACACACTTTGTCTTTGCTCAAATTCTAACCTAAACACTCATATACACAAAAGGAAAACAAATAAATATTAAAAGAAAAAGTGTGGGGGCTACATATGTAGATCAGTGGTAGAGAGCTTCTTAAGACAGTCAGACATGGTGTGTATCCTCATAGGAGGGTACTAGATGTAGAACAAGGATGATTGGACTGCTACTCACATCACCAGGGAGGCTACCTGGAAAACAGGACCCCAAGAAAGACACGGGGATCGCCCAATGACGGAGAAATGGATGAGATCTACATGAACAGCCTGGACATGAGTGGGGGTAATGAAGGGTGAAGTTCGAGGGAAAGAGAGCTTGGGGGAGCGGGAGATCCCAGCTGGATCAAGAACAGAGAGGGAGAACAAGGAATAAGAGACCACAGTAAATGAAAACCACATGAGAATAAGAAGAAGCAAAGTGCTAGAGAGGCCCACAGAAATCCACAGACACCCCCACAATAGACTGCTGGCAATGGTGGAGAGACAGCCAGGACTGACCTACTCTGGTGATGGGATGGCCAAACACCCTAATTGTCATGCTAGAAACCCCATCCAATGAATGAGGGATCTGGATGCAGAGATCCACAGCTAGGCCCCGGGTGGAGCTCTGGGAGTCCAATTAGTGAGAAAGAGGAGGGTTTATATGAGCGAGAATTATTGAGACCAAGGTTGGATAAACACAGGGACAAATAGCCAAACGAATGGAAACACACGAACTATGAACCAATGGCTGAGGAGCCTCCAACTGGATCAGGTCCTCTGAATGGGTGAGACAGTTGATTGGCTTGATCTGCGTGGGAGGCATCCAGGCAGTGGGACTGGGTCCTGTGCTCATTGCATGAGTTGGCTGTTTGAAACCTGGGTCTTATGCAGGGTCGCTTGGCTCGGCCTGGGAGGAGGGGACTGGACCTGCCTGGACTGAGTCTACCAGGTCGATCTCAGTCCTCAGGGGAGGCTTTGCCCTGGAGGAGGTGGGAATGGGAGGTGGGCTGGGGGAAGGGGAGAGGGGCGGGAGCGGGGAGAACAAGGGAATCTGTGGCTGATATGTAGAACTGAATAGTATTGTAAAAAAAAAAAAAAAAAGTCAGTCTTAATCTTTGCTTTTTAAAAGAAGAACTCAAATGATATCTAGAACCACAATGTATATCAGAGAAACAAATGTGTGCGCGTGCGCACACACACACACACACACACACACACACACACACACACTCGCATGTGCATGCACATACATATTCTAATGTTTGAAAACATCTTTGTAACTTTGGTGTATTAATGTGCAAGGCCATTGCATGCAGTTTGAGTTACTCAGCTATTCAAGTCCACAGGCATCCCAGAAATGTTCACTGCTCTCTCCACACACCCTGCATAAGGAGAAGAAGAAACTGGAGTAGGGCAAACCCACCCTTCCAAACCACTAGGCAAGGATACTCTTCACTGTTTCGGATGTCGACCACCAGGAGTTTTGGCTTACTAGACTTTGTTTTCTTGGTGGGGGTCTTGAAGTGGCCTGTCACCGTGAGCTCACACAAATCAATCAAGTCCTCTGCTGAAATCCGGGGTGATACTTCTGACTTTAGGTCATTTAAAGTGATGGATTCTCTTGACTGAAAAACAAAAAAGTACAAGGAACAAAAATATTGACAATTTTATAGAGACAAACTATAGGCATTTTAGTTTAGTATAGCCCAAGGAAAAGAGGACTCAAACTCATTTTGGCAACCTATGGGCTCCCTACTAAAAAGACATCAGACTGTCAAATTAGGACACTGGCATCACCTTTATCCCCATTATATGGTACATAGCTAATTGATATTAGCAGCCATTCTCTGTGTTATTTAGTAGAGAGAAGAATTATTCCCTCCCTGCCCCCACAATAAGCAGTGCAATAAATCCAACCCAACAAAAAATTAATAGAGTATCAGCACTGCTTTTGAAAACTTATGTGATATAACTTGAGAATGTAGGAGCTTTCAAGGGTTGGGAATGTACCACAGTGGAAAAGTGTTTGCCCTGCATGGATGAGGCCCTAGGTTCCATTTCCAGTAAACAATAAACAAACAAACAACAAAACAAATAGCTTTCAGAATTTACTTGATTAAAAGTATAGAGATCCAAAGAGAAATTATTTATATGCTTAATCATTATCAAAATTGGGCCTAATTATTATCTCATTTTCTTAGTTTCATTCTTTGATTCTACTTGGAATCTGCAATTTAGTATTTCTAGGAAAAGAACTACACCACATAAATCATTCACTAGACAAATTTCTTTTGAAAAAAAATGTGTTCAAGTGGAGTTTGATGTCAGCTTTCATCTCGAGAGTTCCTCTGACTGGGTCCCCGATTCTGTAGTGGTAAACACTTATTTACTTCCTTCATTAACTTTTAAACAGAAATGAAAACTGCTAAGCTTTTTGGGTTTATGACTTTTAATAAAAATAGGCATTAAGAATGTCAATTTTTTAATATTAAGTATTAAAGGTACTTCAACATTTTGAAATTATCAGCAGCAACACACCAGAGTCTCCCTATCCTTTTTTGTTGGATGGCAATGTTTGCAGGTGTTTCTCGAGGTCTCCGTATGAAGCTGTGTACATCTTTGGAGATGAACTCAAGAGCTCGGATTGGCCTAACTCCGCCTGCAGACACTTAGCGATGAATGGGACATTTTGGGTGGAAGGACATTCACTTGGTCTTAGTGAAGGGTGTTCGCAGGCTGGGGAAGAAAGTTCTATAGGAGTGTTCTGTCCAGCACGGTCCTAATCGAATGAATGTGAGGGAGGTCACTGGGAGAGAGCGCTGCTGCACACTGCACAGTCTTAAGAGCAGGAGAGGAGTCACCAACAAATCATGACTTCCCAGCCTTCTCTGGATGTACAAAAGAATTTTAGTATGATATACAACTGTCTCTGCAGACTAATTTTAGGAGTTAAATAAACTAAGCTCTTAGGCTAAATTACACTTCTCTAAGAAGAGAACAATGATGTTATTATTATAGAATACACCTTCCAGTCGTTATTAGTTTCCTAAGCAATTTTAGTATTTATTATAACATTTATACTAAGAGGAATAACAAAGCTCCCCCTGCACCACCTCTGTCTTGCTGCACCAATAGCACATACATCAGTGTTTCCAGCTCACAGGCCTTTGCTATAGCCAGTGGACAGAAATTTAAAACAACTACAGAACGGCTCTGCATGCTGACTAATTCATCATTTTAGCCCAAGAACCTTTAGATAAAAACTCATATCAAGCTCACGTTTTATCCCAGGAAAGTTTTTTTTTTTTCGTTCTGTTTAACAGTATATGAAACTTAAGGACACAGAATTATTTATTATTTGGTCCTTTTAGATTTGAATTCTTAACAAGTAAAACTTTATCTCTTTGATAAATTTGTGTGTATATGCATTTGAGTGCATGAATGTAGGGGTGTAAATGTGTATGTGGGTTCATATTTGTGTGCAGGTGTGTGTGCATATGAGGGTACATGTGTGTGAGTGTGGCATCCAGAGGCCACCCTCGGGTGTCACTCCTTAGGAGCCATTCACCTTGTTTTCTAAAACAGTTTCACTGCTCTGGAGATAGCTGAGTATGTGAGGCTGGCTGGCTAGTGAGTTCTAGGGAATCCATCGGTTTCCACCAGCTCAGAGCTGGGATGACAAGGGTACACCACCATGCCTGGCTCTTTCATGTGCATCCTGGGGATTGAATCTCAGTCCTGCACAACAGCCACTTTATGGACCAGGTATTTTCTCAGCCCTTTTCTTTATTTTGTAACATGCTATGGCTATGTTGCTTGGATTGACCTTGAACTTGTGATCCTCCTGTTTCAGCCTTTTAAGTGCTGAGATCAGATGCATGTTACCATATCCAGGAGATAGCAAACCTAGATAGTGAAAATTCAACATGTATATCTATCTGAGAATTTAACAAATCATATTGATTTGTTTATCCAGAGTCAGAATTTATTTGGCAGATTACTAGTAAAAATCCTGTAGTATTCCAGACCTTTGAAATGGCTCCCTGAATGGATTTATAGTAATTCCCACCAAGTACCAAACATCTAAATGAGGTAACAAGACACATATTTTGTTGTTTGTAAGCACAGCATTCTGACACTTGGGGAAAGGCCTGGGCTTCTACTTCTAATGCATTAGTTCTACCTTTAGGAGCTCTGCCGCTGAATTCCTTTACATATGTGTGTGTAACACAGTTAAAGAAAAAGAGGCCATAGACTTGATAGAGAGCAAAGGGAGTACATGGGAGGAGCCGGAGGGAGGGCAGGAGAGGGGAAAGGGTGAAACTACATTATAATTTCAAAAATAAAAATTAGTTAATAAAAGAAATCTTTTTAAAAAACTTTCTACCTCCACCCCATTTCAAGGCTGGTATGAATGAAATAGGAATTTTAGTGAGGGTCTTATTTGTAATAGTTACCCGCCAAGTTCAATTCACAAGTGTCTGGGGCTCAAATCCCTGCTGTGACTCACTAACACAGAGTTCTCAGAACAGAGTAGGAGCTCTCTCAGATGAGTCTGCACACTTGGTATTTGCATCTCATCAACTACCAGAAAGTGGAGACAGAGTAGCTACCAAGGAAAACCAGGTGAATTAATGAAAAAGTAAAGGAAGACATCTGCGATGAAACATAAAGCAGGTCGGGGGAAATATGATGAACACATTTAGTCCTAAAGTTTTAAACATGAGGCTTGGGAAAAGATAGTTACAGACAGCAAATAAGAAAAGGGTAAATTCAGATTTAGACATGTGAAACTGAGCTTCTCAGAGTATACCACACTGAAAATATTAAGACTATAGCTAAAGATGGAAACAGAAATTTGTGAGAAGTCACAGCTGGATGGTCATATAAGGTATCAACATAGAACTATAGCTAAATTAATAAGAAAAGGTGAACTAATTAAAAACAAACAAAAATTGGCAAAAATACTGATTTTTGGCAGTCAGCTCTATACTGCTGAGACAGCCTTAAATGTTCTACTATTAGAAGAAACAGAGTTGTTTTTAGAAAAAATTCAATTTTTATTTTTCTCAATGTATTACTAAGTAGCCTCCAAAGTGCTCAGTATTTCAAGTGCATGTACGAAGGACATTATTTCAAGTGCATGTATGAAGGACATGTATTTCAAGTGCATGTATGAATGACATTATTTCAAGTGCATATATGAAGGACGTATTTCAAGTGCTTGTATGAAGGACATGTATTTCAAGTGCATGTATGAAGGACAGCCTTTTGCAAAAGCTACAGACATAAACTATTATGTTCAAACTTTCAGAGAAAAGCCACTTAAAAAAATCACTCTAGAAAGCCCCATCATCTACAAAGATATTTTTCTTTACACTGAAATCTATATATTGCTCCAGTAGCACTTTTTAAGTTTATCTTTCTTATTTTTAGAGCAATAGAGGTTACTGTTTCTAAGATTCAGAAACAGCATCTGCAACAGAGTTTGAAATAGCTGTTCTGCTCTGGAGGCTGCAGAATGCGTTTGTCACACTGGAGAGGCTTTGTTCCCCTAAATAGAAGAGAGATAATGTACGTGAGTATGAAATACGGAGAGGAGAGACAGAATTCTTTTCAGTGATTGAAGATTTCATGCTAAAAATTTCACAGATGTGCTCTATAAAAACTGAGTGTGAGCTAAATTTCTTCAAAGACAGTAATTTTCTCTTTGACTTACAGTATCAGCTTGGGGATATTTCATCCTTTGGGCCTCAGTTTTATCATGAATAATAGAAGAAAAAAAAGACTAAATGACACTATTATTTATTTTAACTCTAGTGTACTGTGACTTTATTTCTGATAAGCAGGAATACACTCCCAATTCCTGCTTCCTTCCATGAACAAAAGTGAGAAACTTGTTTAGTACTCTATGTTATTTGAGGTTTTGATTAAAAAGACTCAGGGTGATCAGGCAGGCCTCCTCATAAGCAGGACACACACAAACAGAGCAGTGAAAACTTAGTATCTAAAACCAAGGTTCTGGGTGATACCCTACCCGGCTAAAGTTGTTTTCAGTGAGGATGGAAGAGATGGAGGTTTTAGTAAATGAACAACTTTAGTGTCAGTGATTTCTGAGGCAAAGACAAGGGCAAGGTGACATTGTGGGTGGGGTGGGGTGCTACTTTTACTTGCTTACTTGTGTAGGAGTTTCTGGAAATGATTTTTCAAATAAACCCAGAACCTGATTCATTTCCTGAGTGGAAATGAAGAGGATGAAAAGGGTGGAGTGACTCCACTCAACCTCTGGGGGCGGAGCTTCTGACTCCTCCCAGGCGCTACTTCCTGACCTCACTAGTCCACTCGCTCACTCTTTTCTTACTCTTTGAAGTGCTTAGCAAAACAACACATTTGTTAGGCTGTTCCTTGCTACTCAGAATATTTTTCATCACTTTGCTCACTATGTAACTAAAGACTATCAAATACCTGGTCAAAACAGTCTCTGATTAGAAGCCTTGGTATATGCATGAGGAGAAAGTCTGTAGTTCTGCCTATTCATTCTTATGCCCACACCAAGAACAAGGTGGTGAGTGAGGTCAATAAAGGGCTTGCATTATTCTTATGATTAATTTCTGAAGAAACATTTGCTGGCTAGTTTTTTGTCATCTTGGAAGAGGGAACTTCAGTTGAAAATGCTTCTGTCAGACTGGTCTCTAGGCAAGTCTCGGGCATCTCTTGATTAAAGATAGATGTGCAAGGTCTCATCCCATTGTGGGGAGTCTTACCCCCGGGTTGGTGGTCCTTGGTTCTATAAGAAAGCAGACTGAGTAAGCCATGGGGAGCAAGCCAGTAAGCAGCATTCCTTCATGGCCTCTGCTTTCGCTCCTGCCTCCAGTTCTTAAGCTGACTTCCCTTGATGATGAACTGTAAGCTGAAATAAACCCTGTTTTCCTCACGTCACTTTTGGTCATTGTGTTTATTATGGCAATGGAAAGTGAAATAGGACACAATGTTTACTTAATATCAGTCAACCAATCATTTATAGCTGCATATAACCAGGACATCTGAAGTGGAAATCAACTCAAGGTTTCAGCAGAGAACACTAGAAAGGAAGGATCCTCAGCTGTTTTTAATAACTAATTGATTATTTGAATGCACTATAAAAAAAGCCAGACAATTCTCTCGAGGACACTGGGTACAGAAGCATCATAGTCTATCATGTATTTAGCTGTATTCCTAACTTCTTTCAAATATGTGAAGGCACTTTGATTTTAATGAGTTCAGCAAGGCTATACATATCACACCCACCCTAAAACCAGAGAACATGTTGCTGTACCTTGAGTTTGTCACATAACAAGGCATATTATGGAATATGAGCTGACATATCTGAAAGCTTCCTTTCAGTAAAGCTAAATTGGCCCTTATGTTTCATATTTTCTCATTGAAGATAAAAAGAACCTAAGAGGTAAACTAATTTTACAATTCATTTAATCTCTGAACCACAAATTGAGAATAAACAAATATGGTATTTTTCGAAGAAAAACTAGACAAAGTGTAGCCAGGATGGTAAAACAGAGGGCTTGGTGTGGCATGAGGGGAAGTCTGTACTTTGAGGAGAGGGAGGGAGAACTGGAAGCCAGCTAGGATGCGGCGCAGCTCTACACAGCCCTGAGTCAGAAACAACGCCAACCATAACCACCACCTGCCTAGTGGGGACGCTTCCTGCTAAGGAAGGGTATGGAGGAAACTGCAGCCCTCATACTCAGCATCAGACCTGTGGCCCCAGCACAGAAGTCTACAGTTTTTAGAGGCTTTAAGTCCAGTCTGGGGAGCTGGCTGGTCTGAGTGGCTTTTTTGTTCCAAAGAAGGAATCTTCTACAACGGTACTGCTTCATGTCACCTTGCCTGATCTTCCCAGCAGCTTTGGGCCAGAGGATGTCTCATTGGACCCTCTCAGCACCTTGCAGTTTCAGCCTACGAGGATGCTCTACTACATGCCCAAGTCCAATATGAACTGGACTATAGATGAATTTCTAAATGGTCTTATTAGATTAAAAAACAAAACAAAACAACAAACCACGGAGCCAGATATAGGGGTGAAAACTTGAGAGATCAGGGAAATAGGGAAAGCCATAGCTAACCTTACCTCACCAACTCTGCAGCTTCCAAATACAAGTTACTTCCTGTCTACCCATGCCTATATGCCTTGCTGTTCTGCCATCTGATTTGCTCTCTCTATCCAGCTACATCACTTCCTCTTCCTGCCCAGCTCTGTCATTTCCTGTCTGTCTGTACAGACCTCCAGACCTCCATGGTTAACTAGTGTTGGAAATTAAGGCATGTGCCACCACACCTGGCTGTTTCCAGTGTGGCCTTGAACTCACAGAGATCTAGACAGATTCCTGCCTGCCAAGTAATAGGATAAAAGGCATGTGCTACCGTTGCCTGACTTCTTTGTTTACTTATAATGGCAATTCTTTTTCTCTGATCTCCAGGCAAGCTTTATTTATTAAAGCACAAATAAATTATCACCACATTCCCCCTTTTTTGTCTAATAAAAAATAAAAAAGTTGTAACTAATATTAAGAAAAACTATATACAATACATACAAGCAATAAATACAACAACAATGTCTAGTCCATTTGTATTTGACAAATTCAGAGAAAATTTCATTATCTTTCCTATTTTGGTGAGTCCAAAATGTACCTAATTCACTTTCTATCCTATCTTGTATTACCAACACTGGACCTGCAGGTATTAGGGAAGATCTCTTCCACACCTCAAGACTGGTGCTCTGAACACCAAGTCCCAGCTTCACCTACAACTGTCATTTCAGAGCCGAGAAAAGCACAGCTGCATTCTGCAACTATAGTAATTTGGCTACCAGAGGCCCAATCCATCCTTGGTACCCTCAGAACCCACTCAGTGGGGAATGTGGAAAGTTTCTGTCCTACTCTACAGCCTGAAGGTTAAAGCTAGTACAGAAAGGCTTGTGTGTCTCCAAAGTGGGGAGATGACAGACATGTACCACCATGCCGAGTGACCACCATGCCGAGTGACCATCACACAGATTGACCACCATCCTGAGTGAAAGAGCTGTGGTTTCTGAAGAGACAAATGAGACATCTAAACACCCTGCTAGATTAACAGGAAAGAGAGGGAAGATTCAAGGTCAGAGATGAAAACAAGGGTTTTCACAACACAGAAATACAAGGAACCATGAGAAATCATTATTAGAAATTATTAGCAAAAATGTGGAATGCCTAGAAGAAATGGATAAATTTCTGAATACCTGCTATCAAAAGTGAACTGAAATGAAGTGGAAACCTACATATACAAATAATGAGCTGTAACACTGAAACAGTAATTAAAACCTTCCATCTGAAAAAAGCCTCAAGATCATGATAGCTTTGTTGCTGAACACAAAATATTTAAATGATTTATTCCAAATCCTCTTAAACTTCTCTAATTGAAATGAGAGGAACACTGCCAAACTCTTCTGGAGCGAGCATTACCTGAGTGTCAGCACCATACGAAGGTCCCACAAAAAAAGGAAAACTAAAAACACGTACCCCTAATGACTGTAAGTGCAAGTGTTCTCCACAAAATAGTAGCACAGCAGATTCAGCAGCACCTTACAAAGGTCAAACAGCAGGCTCAAGTGTGATTCATCACAAGGATGGAGTAATGTTCTAAATACACAAATCAACTAATGATACAACATCCCTCAGAATGGAAGATCATCTCAGCAGATACAGAAAAGGCACTCGATAAGACTGAGCATTCCTTGATAATAAAAATAGTCAGTGAGGCATGGTGGTGCATACCTTGAATCCCAGAATCCTAGCCCTCAAGAGGCAGAGGTAGGCAGATCTCTGAGTTTCAGGACAACCAGAGCTACATATGGAGGCCATGTCTCCAAAACAAAGCAAAGCAAAGCAAAGCATAACACTGCCAAGAAATTAGTACTAAAAAAGAATGTACCTCAAATCATTAAAGGTTAAAGATGAAAAAACCTACAGCTATTCCTGCAAGATCCTAAAAGACAGATATTCACTTTCACTTTTCTTAAGATAGAACTGTTTTTTAAAAGCTTAATTATCAAAGGAAAGAAATATAGGTCATCTAAATTGTAAAGCACAAGGTTAATTTATGCATGTTTGAAGATGACAAGATGCTATAAATAAAAACTGAAATCCTTGGTCAGAAAGTTATTTGAATTGATGAATTAAGTTAGTGAAGTTGGGGGGCTGGAGAGATGGCTTAGAGGTTAAGAGCACTGGCTGTTCTTCCAAGGGTCCTGAGTTCAATTCCCAGCACCCACATGGTGGCTCACAACCATCTAGAATGAGATCTGATGCCCTCTTCTGGCCTGCATACAGAATGCTGCATATATAATAAAATAAAATCTTAAAAAAAAAGTTAGTGAAGTTGGACAGAAAAATTGTTTTTCAAAAACAGTACTTTTAAAATATATGAACAGTACATTTTTTGAAAACGGTATCAGGAATACAATCCCATTTATGATAGTTACAAATTAAATAAAACATTTTCAAATAAGCAAGAAACTGAAGCTGTAAAATGAAAATTAGAAATCATCAATGATAGCCATTAAAAAGGATAAAAAGAGGAAGTCATCCAGTGTTCATGTTGTACTATGTTTATAGATTAGAAAAATTACTGTTGCTCAGCTGACCATACCACTCTATTGTTCAATGCAATTCTCATCAAAATACTGATGACTTTTTCCACAGAAATAGGAAACAGCCCTAATATTTACATGAAAGCAGAAAGGACCGAGACAAGCCATAAAAATCTAGGAGGTAGGAGAAGGAGGCATCACAATATTTGACTTCAAAATTACAAAACTATTGCAACCAAACAGTATGACACTATTATGCCGTATACATATATAAAAGGACAAAATGGAAAAATTCAAAATTAACTTACAATTATATAGTCAAATAATTTTTAACAAAGACATCAAGAATATCCAGTAGAGTAAAGATAGTCTATACAATAAATGCCCAGTCTCACAATGTCCAGGGAAAAGCAAATCAAAGGCTGAGAAAGTGGTGGAACATGTCTGTATTCTCAGCACTGGTGAGGTCTAGGCAGGCAGGGGCGAGTTCCAGAGTACCTTGGGTTATACAGTGAGACTCTATCTACCTCAAAGAAGGCAATGACACAAACCACTAGTATATGTAATATATGTAATATATAATATCATCTGATCCCAATTAGAAAGGCTGTTACCAAAAAGGCAAAAATAGCAAATGACAATATAGATATGGAGAAAGGGTGGTGGGAATGTAAATTAGTACAGATATTATGGAATATCATATAGTATTCCTCAGAAAACTGAAAAGAGATGTACTATAATGATACAGTGATTTTACCACTGGGAATATATTCAAAATCTTTGTGCCAAAAATATACATGCATTCCTATGTTCACTGTAGTACTGTTCACAATAGCTAATGTATGAAATCTATCTAAATGTTCTGAGTAGATGAGCCAGTAAAGAAAGTGTGTATATAAACACCATAAAGCATGACTGAGCCATGAAGAATGAAACCATCGTTTGGGTAACATGGATAGAACTGGCTCTACTATGCTAAGTGAAGAAAGTCAGACAGAGTCAGACATCAAATGTTCTCATTTCTGTAAACTGGTAAGTCAGTGCCACAGAGAAATGGAATGGGGCTCTGGTCACTAGACACTTGGAAGGCCATTAGAGAAAGTGAATCAAAAGAAGTTCTGTAAAGAGATACTAAACCGCAGCTGAGGAGGAAGAATTAGTTCTGGGTTCTCTGTTACACAGAAGGGTAAGTATAGGTTCAAACAATCAATGATATATTTCAAAATGACCAAAAGCATATGAAATTCCAACATATGAAGATGATTAGTGCTTGAAGGGATGGAAATTCTTATTACCCTGATTGCATTACTATACATTATATACATGTATTTAATTACTAAAATGTACTGCATAAACACACTATAACCACTGCCCCAATAGAGAAAACTCAATAAACTATTTCATATGTAAAAGTCTATCAAACAAAACAGAAATTCTAACTAATTAAAATTGTCAGCTATAATGTAATGAGTGAATTAAATCAGTACTTAGTTTAGTCAATGTTCAAGCTGTTGAACTAAAGATCTTCATAGCCCCTTTTGTTTTGATACAGCTTGAAATGTAATAACACACAACCCAAGTCAAGAAAATATTTGCTAAAAGTACAGGTAATTATTTTTTGTAATTGAAGTAAATCTTTATTTACTATATTGTCTATAAAATGTAAACATACATTTTTTTTGGTTTTTTGAGATAGGGTTTCTCTGTGTAGTTTTGGTGCCTGTCTTGGATCTTGCTCTGTAGACCAGATTTTGATACATATATCTCATTAATTTAAAAAATTAATTTTTTGCCAAATTATGAGATATCTTAATGTGTTCATATTTTACTTATAGAAATAAAATAGCTACTCAATTTTAAAAGCAGACACTATTCATTGGTTAAAATGCACAAGGCAAGGCAGAAATCACGATGACCTACCTATATCAGCAGATGCAGAAAAGGCATCTGACAAAATCCAACATTTATGATTAACTCCCTGGAGAAACTAGGGATTAAGAGAACATACTCAACACAATGAAGGCCATATATGACAAACCTGGGTTTTATATGAAATCAAGCAGAGCAAGCCGTGGGGAACAAGCCAGTAAGCAGCACTCCTCCATGGCTTCTATCTAAATCAGCTCCTGCCTCCAGACTCCTGCCTTGAGTCCATTTTATGATGGAGTGTGATATGGAACTGTAGGAAAAATAGACCCTTTCCTCCTACCCCCCAAACAAACGACAAAACCAGCACAGATACACACATTAGTGAAATAGAACAGAGGCCTGAGATGGAAGTCCACATAACTACAGCCACCTAGTTTTTTTTTTTTGAAAAAACAGCCAAAAACGTACATTGGAGAAAAGCTTCTTCAATGAATTGTGCCGGGGAAACTGAACATGTACACGTAGATGTAAAGTTAAAATCTGAAATCTGTATGAACATCTCAAGATACAGGCAAAGGCAGCCTGGTGATATGAGTAGTGGATAAAGATGGCTGTTGCCAAGCCTGGCTACCCATGATACCTGGGACCTGTAATCAACTCTTTCAAGTTGTCATCTGGTCTCAACATGTGCATCGTGGCATGTGTTTGTTCACACATATACATTCACACAGACACAAAACAAATACATGCAATGGAAAAGTTTTAAAACCCTAAAATGCTACAATTAACTTAAAAAGAATGCAAAAAACCAAAAGGCCATACTTTATTTTCCTATCAGTAAATTTATTTCAGTTGAGGCATCACATATTGGGCATAATTATGATTTTAATAAATTCTTAGTATGGGAAAGGGAACTAGAAAAGATGATGTAATTGAAAAATAACACAAATATGTGTATGAATCTAGTCTGCCATAAAGGGATATTTAGAATCAACAACAGTAATTTAGCTTGTCCAAGAAAATAAACCTCTTCATTGTAAACTATCCATTTGATAAATAAGAAAGTTGTGGTTAAGACTGTTAGCTCTAAGTGGTTGTCCCTTGATAAGTGCTCATTTTGTTTGATTCCTGTAGGAATTCTGAACCATAACTCGTCAGTCACTCAGGCATACACACACCAGACAGACACACACACACACACACACACACACACACACACAGCACAGCCGGGGGAACTTCATTTATTTGGGCTGGAAAGAAAGAGAAAGCCCTCTCAGCAGGAGTTCTCTCACAGGTATGAGAGCTGTAGACAAAGCTCTAGTTTCACTTCTCATTATGGTCTCTTAGTCTGTGTTCGTATGTGGACAAAACAGGCTAAAAATTACCATATTTAAAATTTCACACATAGATTTAAATGTGACTTGTGAACTCATGTCACAGAAGTTGTTTATTTGCTTTGCATATCTTATAGGAAGTGCTGAGGGGGCCTGAATAAATGGGACACTTAGGCCTGAAATTTGAAAATCATTAAACTTCCTGGATCCTGTGTATAACTGTGTCTCTTGTTGCCACACTGTCTGTAGGATTGTGCCAGGATCCATTTCTCTTTAAATGTCACAGAATGCCAGTGATTCATGAAATGACATCCCTGAACTTTGAGGTTGTGTAAGGAACACCTCTGTGCAAGCCCCCAGATATTCATTAGCTAGCTGGAGTCAGGCTGCTGTGCCCATCATTCTCCATGAAGAAAATGTATTCTGTAGACTCAATGATGGAAAAACATTGCTAGAGGATCTGTGTCAAATCGATACTGAATTAAATCCGGCTGCACAGGAAAACTGTCACCACTGCAGCCTTCCTAGCAGCTTCATGTGGATATGCTAATTAGACTCTGTGAGAGCCCTGCTGCCTGTGGAGAAATGTGCCACTGTCTCCCATCAGCTCAGCTGCCAGTCTGGACCAACCTTATTTGGGGTATTCTACCCTAGATCATGTCAACTGTTATCTTTAGCAAAAAGAATTCATATTTTCCTTTGTTTTCTATCAAGAACTCCATCCTAACTCTGCTTCTATCTGCCCCTACCAACCGTCATCAACACAATTTATTCTATAACTCTCCTGACCATGGGCATATTTTCTATGCTCATTTCACTTGTGGCATTTACAGGACACAGCTCTATTCAGCATATCCTTGAAAGCAGAGGGTGGTGTTTCCATTGTGATGAGTCAGAATGACAGCACTCAAGGGTTTCTATAACTGCCATTACAAGTTCTGATTTCTCCAAGATAATTTCACAAAAGGATAAAAGTAAATGCTTAAAAAGATAGTGACAATATACCAAGTATGATTTCTAAGTTTTAGATGGATGCAGGGAAACCATTAGTTCTATTAAAAATGAGAAGTCTGTGAAGGGTCACTGGGAAAAAGAATGATGAACAAACACCACTAATTTACAGTTCCTTGACCTGGAAAGAGAGGCTCAGTCTTAAGTTATTTGGTTACAATATTTACTTAAACTTGTCTCATTTCACAAAGGATTTGCAATAACTTTTAGTTCAAATTACAATCTAATACATGTTTTTATTTTTACCCCTTCCTGATACATTATTTCCATCTGCCAAAATAGTTTTCTGGTGTACTGAATTAAGTGATATCCCAAATCTGGAACTGATACTGGAAAAAGGAAGTTTATATAAAATGATAAAATCTTGCTAACTCTCGACTTGAGGAGCTCGGTTTTAAACAACAACTGGGTTCAGGAAATGAAGAACACAGCTCTGAAGGAGGCACGGCAGGTACTGCAGTTTTCTCCCTGTCTGCACTGACACTATGTATGTCCCAAATTACCTTCTTTCATGTCTGTGTATTTCCCACGGTACTTGGAACAGACACAGACCACATTAATGTAAAACAAATCAAGTACTTAGTATGTGCTCAATAAATATCCGCTAAATAAAAATTAGCCCAAATTCACCTTAATGATGAGAGGGAGAAAAGAAAAAGAATATTTTTCCTTAAAACAAAACAAAAGTCATTGGAAGATGGTGGACGAGGAGCCACATTGGAGGAAGCAGTGGATAACAGTTGAAGAAATAAACAGAACAAGGACATTTCACCAGTCCATCAGCTGCTTCTCCAGGTCCAAGCTCTACTGATCAACAAGGCTCTTCTACAACTGGATAGCCACTTTCTCTCCAGGCAGACTGGACTCAAATACTCCTACCCAGAGATTTACCAAACGGGTGCTAGTAGGGACTTCAAAGAAGGGTTCCTAGCCACTGTGGTGAGGGCCTCTATCAGTGTCCCAACACAAGAGGCAGGAACTAAACACAAACTTATCCATCAGTGTGCTTTGGGCACCACACAGCCAACCATTCCTGACCATGTTGGGCCTCATCAACGGCAGTGGGGCAGAGTTGGCCTTGGTTATCCACAGCCCACAGAACAGAGTCAAGAAAACGCCACTTGCAAAGAAAGCTGGGGGCCCCAGAGGAGGAAGAGCACCCTTTAAAGGCATATGGAGCACAGCTAGATCAGGAACACAGAGAAAAAGCAGTGGGACCACGAAGAGACAAAACCATCATTCAGGCCAGGGATCTCATTTCCTTAACATTTCTGTCCAGTTCTCCTTCCCCAGGGCAGGCATTCCTCACCTGCCCCAGAGTCCATTACCTTCTGTCTCCACCCAGCTGCCCTCTCTCCACAGCTAAGTCTCATCTATTTAGTACAGGGGGGCATGGGAGGAGGCCAACACTATCCCCCACTGCTAGTTCCTTTCCAATGATTCTCTCTCTTCTCTCTTTCCTTTTTCCCTTTCTTCCTTTCTCTTTCTCATATCCACTCCTCGTACTGTCACCTTTCCCAGAGCCCAGAGGCTGACCTGGTTTACAACATCTGGGCACATATCTCTACCTCTCTTTAAAAGTCTAATGCTAATCGAAGCTCCCACACATCCACCCACTTTTTCTTCTGCCTCAATTATTCCCACTCCTATGAATGTCTCTCCCCCACTTCCCATCGAACAACCCAACACTTATCACTAGACTCACTGTGATTGTTCACCTTTACTTTACTTTCCCTCATACTAACATATTAACACAGATGGTACCAGTGGGGTCTTTACTTCCTAAACTAACCTGTACTGAGCAAATGTCTGTTTTCCAGTAAATGCTACTCTGTTTAGTCAGAGTGGGTTAACTACTGGGCAGTGACTGCTGTTGAGAAAGAAGCGCCCACCCCACAGGGACAGACTGGAGACAGGGCATGTGGGCTGGAACACCAGTCTACCAGACGAAAATGTCACCACAACTGTACTAACTAGGACCCAGTCTCTCTTGGATGCTATAAACACATCCACTGAAAGAAGATAGACAATCTGAATTAAAAGAACAAAAATAATAGTGAAAATCTTAAGCAATGATATAATCCAGATTCCAGAGCAAAATCACAAGTGACAGGCAAACCAAGAATACATGTCTCCTCCAAAGCTATTAACCACATACTAATGAACACTGATCAAAATAACTTACACAAAATTCTAGATGAAGTCAAAAGAATAACTATACATTCCAAGGACTCCAATATTTTACAAGAGAAAATAAACAGCTGAATGAAATAGTAAAGTCAATCTACAATATGAAAATATAATTTAATAAAGAGATAGAAATAATGAAGAAAGCCCAAGCTAAGATGATGATGGAAATGAAAAACACAATAGAGCAAATAAAGTGATCAGTGGAAAGCATCCCCAATAGAATGGATCATGTGGAAGATAGAATAGCAGGCTACGAAGACAAAATAGAGGGACTGATAATTTAGACTAGTCAATCATAAACTTTAAAAAAATGTATGACTATACTACATAAGAACCCTGAAACTCCAGGAAAAGACAAAAACCTATATATTACAGGCATACAAGAAAGAGAACTTCATGAAAAAGTCATAGAAAACGTTTTTAGTAAAATCATAGAAGGAAATAGATACAAGAGGCACATAAGACACAAGACAGCCAGGGCCGGAAAGAAACTCCTTGCATCACATTATAGTTAAGCACTAAACAAACACTGTACACTGAAAACCTGTAGAAAAGAACAGTCAAGCCACAGACAAGTCCATCAGAATAACAGCAGATGTTTCGATCTGAACCATGAAAACAAGGGCTTGGACTGATGTATTTCAAACTTTGAAAGATCAAAATTGCCAATCCACTCTAATATACCCAGAAAAACTATCATAATCGATGTGAAAGCAGAGTACAGGAATTTATGACCATCAAGCTAGTCCTTAGAGGATACTTCCCTGGGAGGAGTAAGTATTGCAGTCAGAGAGAAAGATAAACACACCCAAGAGACGACAGAATGCAGGAGGAAAAAGTAAATGATGCTATGACACTCATTAATCAAAACTAAAATGTCCCAAATGCTACAAAACTAAAACAAACAAAACAAAAAACCAGCCCCAAAGGGAGCAATACACACATTTCAATAATTACTCTGAATATCAATAGTCTCAGTTAACCCACAAAAAGATGCAGACTCTGACCCAGGCCAGTGGGTGACTGCACTGTAGGGGACAACTACTGTGACACAGAAGGGGAGTGGAGCATCACGGTTGAGAAGCAGAAGATTAGAGCACCGGGTTCTGAGCCCAAGGTTCTGGCTAGCTCCCCGTGAACTCATGCCAGCAGCAGGACCAAATCCAAGCACCCAGTTGTTTCCTGTTGTCCCATCCTCACTGTGCCATGCTACAGTAGCTTTTATAGAAAAGGTGGAGCGGTAATCTTGTAGTTTCTACTGATACCTGGTTTGCAGGACCTTGAGCAACTCTAGATCCAACCATTATCCTACAGCAGCAAACGCCGAGATCCATCTGTCACACCAACCCTGGTGCAAATGGAAAGTTGCTCATACCAATCAAGATCATACAAGACAAGACCCTGGACAAGTGCTCCTGCCAGCAGAGAGTAACGCTATGGTTTCCATTTGCCATCTCATCTATACAGCTCCTATCCTATGCTTGACCCAACAATCTACAGAGGATAGAACTGGGCATGAGTGCCACAGGGGTAGGGCTTTGGTTTCTACCAATGACTCTTTAGCTGCAGCATCTGGAGCCAAGCCACTGTCTGGCTGAAGGGCAAGTGCTTTAGGACTTTCCCACTGCTGGGGCTGCAGTGTCAGAGGGCCTTGCTAGAAGCTCAGTAAGAACCAACAGGGCTTGAGGAAATTTGGGTTATCGGATATGGCCCACTATTCCCACTGCAGGAGTAAATACACAGTGAGTCCCACACAGCCCCTGGCTATCAGCACCATCCCTGCTGGAACTTCAAGTGCCATTCTTTTTTGTGGAGCTCATAAGATAGTAGGTTTCTGATTCGATCTCAATCTGAGCTACATCCAGAGTCATTAATCATAGCCAAAGAAGCTATAGGGAAACTACACTATGATGCCAATTTAGAAATACAGCCAGAATTGTATTCAGACTGACCCACTGATAGAAAATATCTCAATGCGGGAGCATAAGAAATGTGAAAACTCAAGGTAACATGTATGTAAAAGCATACAGTAAAAACTCTTTAGTAACAGATTTCATACCTGTATAGATGAAATATACCAAAAAGAATATTTCTAAATGGTTATTAAAAAGCTCAATGAAATCTAAGAGAAAACAAATAAACTATTAAAATGAAATTAGAAAGATAATTGAAATATAAACTAGAAATTCAGCAAAGAGACAGAGATTTTGAAATTCTTGGAAATAAAGAGATAAATACATCATCTAAAATTAAGATTGTTAAAAGCCCCTGTAATAGACTAGATTATTCAAAAAAAGAAAAAAGAAAAAAGAAAAAAGAGCCAGGCGTTGGTGGCGCACGCCTTTGGTCCCAGCACTCGGGAGGCAGAGCCAGGCGGATCTCTGTGAGTTCGAGGCCAGCCTGGGCTACCAAGTGAGCTCCAGGAAAGGCGCAAAGCTACACAGAGAAACCCTGTCTCGAAAAAACAAAAAAAAAAAAAAAACAAAAAAAAAACAAAAAAAAAAACAAAAAGAAAAAAGAAATATCTGCACTGAAGCCGGGTCTCCTGAAACAGCCCAGATACCTCTCACGCCCAGACAAACAAAGAATAAAGAATGTAGTCAAGACCTTTATGACACCATTAAACAAACAAGTATCCACAGTTTTAGAATAGAAAAGTGAAGAGAAAGAAGTTTATGGCAAAGGAAAACTATTTAATGAAATCAGAGGAGAACATTCTCCCAACTTTGGGAGAGACATGATAGCCACATATAGGAGGCATTCAGAACACTAAATAGAAAAGACCAGAAAAGATCTTCACATGGCATGTTATATTCAAACTGTAAAAAGTTCAGAGGAAAAAAAATCTCTAAAACTTGTAAGAGAAAGACACCATTCAAGAGTTTCTCTAGTACATAGGTATATTTCCCAGGAAAAATGAAAAAAAAAAAAAAACAAAAAAACAAAAAATAAAAATAAAAAAAACTGCACCAAAAACTGTATTCCAGGAGGAAATAGAAAAGTGTATTTCCAGTTCTGAAAAAGAAAAATAGTCATCAAGAACACTACACCCAGCAGAGATGTCTTTCAGAACTGAAGGAGAAATAGAGCCTTAAAAAAAATGAAACAGATTTATAACTTTCTGATCAGTCTTACAAAAGATATTTAAGCCTATAAATGAGAGATAGGTACCATCACTTCTTGGCCTTTTGGCTAAGATCAGTGTAAAACAGGTACATCATGGAAGAATATAAAAACCATGAGAAGAACAGTTACATAAAAACAAGAAAAGAATCAAGCACTATCAAACCACAAAGATGGACAGGGAAGGAATAAAAGAAGGAAAAGTATTTCAAACAAAGATAAAACAGACAGGAGTAAGCCCTTATCTATCAATAATAATGAATGAAAATGGACTGAATTCTTCAATTAAAAGACTCAGACTGGCTGAAGATATTTAAAAATATCCTTTAAACCCAATGACACACACTCAAGAAATTTACATCACCTCTATAGACACAGAAATGGAAAGGAGGGCAAAGTGATATTCCAAGCAAATGGAAACCCGAAGCGAGCAGGAGTAGCTATATTCACCCTCTGCAAAACAGACTTTAGGATAAACAAGTTAATACTGAGACAAAAAGTGCATCATCCAAGGATCAAGGGTCAACTCACCAAGAAGGCATGGTGACTTACACCTCTAATCCGAGCAGCAGGGTAAAGACAGCCTACAGAATGAGAGGTAACATTTCCCACTATTCACTTGACAAAGGGCTGATAGCTAGAATATACAGAGAATACACACAGTAAAGAGAATAGATGAAAAACTAAATGCTCTGTCCTCCTACTGATTTGAACAGCCCAACAAAATAATGTTTAGTTGGACTTTAGGTCAATATTTTAGTCTTGATGTTATGTCAGCCAAAAAAAAACCCGACATATTTTTGTTTTTCTGTGCACTTTACTGTGAACCATCCATCTTATTTAGAAGTACACAAGTGACTGTACACGTCAATGTACACCCAGTGAAACTGAAAAAAAAATAGTGAACTCTTAAGAAGCCATGACTTTAGAGTACTATGTGAGGGGGATTATTACATATACACTTGAATTATCAAGGGTACAAACATTTTTCACTACTGATAAAATAGCCGTTTGTAAGTTGTACTGCATTAATTAGCTTGTTTCAACTCTCAAATGGGGGGTAAAAACACTTTAGAGATTAGTTTAGAGGAAGAAAATATACTTGAGTACCTGCAAACTATAAAGCCCTATGAGACTATTTTTAATTGTTCAAATTATATAGTTTATTGAAGTTAAATTTTATACACTAGTGTTTATATTTGACTTTTAGAAGCTATTCCATCATACAGTATAAAAATGTTTTAAAGACTCTAAACATTTAGTTAACACATAAAGCATTCCTCACAAAGTTGAAGACCATTCAGTGAATGTTCTATTTTACTCATGACAATACTATATGCAAATAGTTACCATTATGTGAATAAAATAAACTTAGTTTTTAATATCTTGGGCTACTATATGTGTTAATTGGGTTATTGTGAAAAAGAACAATAATTCTTGCTTTTTCACAGATTGTACATAATAAAGTTATACTATTCATAAACAAATTCATATGCTGCTAAAATTTGTCAAAGAGATACAAAAATATCTAAGTTAACCACCATCTTTTCCTAAAAAGCACATTCAGTTAAAAGAAAAATTCATTTCAACCTTGTGGCTGGGAGAGTGCCATTGGCTCCACAAACCGAAGGATGGATCCATCACTTGTACCTCAGGAGCTAGGCCCAGGCCCCGCACCTGTGACCCCTGCACTGGGGATGTGGACATAGGAGGACATCTGGCCAGCCAGCCTGACTTAAACCTGGTGAACTCCAGGCCCCACCAAAAGATTTTGTCTCAAAAATAAGATGGAGCAACATACAACGTTGATCTCTGAGTTAATCTCTGATTTCTGCATTCACACCTCCCCACCCCAAAATAAAAATCTGTTTTATTTGTTTTTTCATCCTATTCATCAAAAGTTCATACCTTTACTCACTGTTTTCTTCAATTAGTGAACTATGAACCAAATTCTCAAGCAGGCTTTTTTTTTCCTTTGCTATTTTAAGGATAAAACTGGATGGGAGAGATCTTGGCAGGAGATGAAATAATTCTTTTGGCAATTCTTTAGTGGCTTGAAAATCAAAACGGTATTAAAACTAAGAAGTAAAGGTCAAAGTGAAATTTTAAACTGAAATTACTAGGATAAAACTGCCAGAAAGATTCCTTCTCTTGAAAGGCAGCCTCTGGCTCTTCCCTGCCTTACTGTGGCTGCGTTCTGAATGTAGAGTGACAGTGCTGCTGCTGACCTAGTGAAGGAGATGGAATTCCAGAACATCACCCCATCATACAAATTATTTAGGTTCAGAAGATTATTGTCATTAAGTTCTATATAGTTTACAGTGCTGAACTTTTTATTCCTTAATTACCAAGCATGCAAAAATAATTGTTAACTAGTTTAGATTCTTGCTATATATCATGCACTGAGTGGATACTTTGTATATCATTTGTAAAATGACTTTGCTACACCTAGGTGTTACGATGTGATAATCTTGCCAATGTGTCTGGACTAAGAAAAGCACAGGAGAGGGTGAAGCACACTGCTTGGCCTGCTTGTGACATTTCCAGATGTGAGGACATCAAGAGCTTCCTGAATTAAGGAATGTATTAAAGCACTGGTGGGTTCTAACACGCTGCCATTGTTGAGAGGTCCTGAGAGTGGCAGGCAGGGTCAAGGTGGAGGAAGTAAGGCCCTCGGGCGGTGTCTCTGGGCTGGGTCTTGCCTGACCTCTTTCCATATCCCTCTCCCTGCTTTCTGGCTCATTGTATGAATTGCTCTATTCCACTGCACAGCTCCTGACAGAACAGACCGACACCTTTGGAACTGCAAGCCAAAACACATTTTCATTCCTGAGTGTCTTCGTACTCTGTCATGAAAATAAGGTACCTAACACACGTGTTAGCACTTATAAATAGGTAATGGAGCCTGTGGATTATTCAATGTAAAAAACAAGCAGGGTCGAAATGGAAGTCAACCCTATGAAACAGTTAAAAAAATGTTTTTTCTACTATAAAAGGATGTTAAAGACTCTAACATAAGCTAGGCATGGAGCTGTAGGACTTTAAACCCAGCGCCTGGGAGGTAGAGGCAGGAGGATCTCTGTGAGTTCCAGGCCAGCTGGGGACACATAGGAACGCCTTATCTCAACCACAACAACAAAAATGAAAAAGAAAGGGAAAAGACTATCACAACAGTATGGCATTATATGAATCTAAATTGTGAGTGTCCTAATTTTAATGAATATGCAGCACACGTATTTTTTCTATTTACTTTCCTTTCTATTAACATTTAAATCTGAACCTTCAGAAACATGGGAAAGAAGACATTTCAGATGAAAAATATTTGATGTAGGGGCTGTAGGAATGGCTCAGCAGTTCTGAGCACTTGTTCTTCCAGATGACTGGGGTTCAATGCCCAGCATCCACATGGTGGCTCACAGTCATCCATAATTCCAGTTCTATGGGATCAGACATACTCTTTTGACTTCTGAGGGTATAAGGCACACATGTGGTACACATACATACATGCAGGCAAGACATTCATACATATAAATAAAATTTAAAAATAATTTTAAAATAACACATTAAATATTACCTTTTATCCCAGTAAATGCCAATCCTCCCCTTGGGAGGCCTGCTCCACTTTTGGAAGACTAGTGAAAATATTTATTTCCTAGTATAGATTCTTATTATCTCTCGAGATCCTTTAGTAACTTCTCATACCCTTTCTCATACATACCCACGGGGCTGTCACCTCTTCAGCAACTTATAACCTTTCTCATGTAGATCTATGGAGCTGTCACCTCTTTATCACCCAGGTTCCTGTCTACTGTTTAATAAATACAATTTGGTTGCAATTGGAAAGGTGAGAACATTCCTTTTTACACATTAAAGTCTATCCTATTAAAATTACCTGGTTGTCACTAAAACAATGAATGTATGCATATTAACTGAAATTCAATTTCATAAAAATAATTAAGATAATATAAAATTGGGATCTTTGGCCAGGCAGTGGTGGTGCACGCCTTTAATCCCAGCACTCAGGCAGCAGAGCCAGGCGGATCTCTGTGAATTCAAGGTCAGCCTGGTCTACAGAGTGAGGTCTAGGACAGGCACCAAAACTACACAGAGAAACCCTGTCTCAGAAAAAAAAAAATCTTTGGAACACATGAGTTGTAAATAACAGGAATAAGGATGCCAATATTGAAAAATATAATAGGATAGTTTTCCAAACATTTCCTTTGTCATGAATAAATAAGTTCCTATTATAGCAACAACTTTTAACACTGCTTTTTAAAAGTTTTTTCCTTTGCTTCTGCAATCTCATATAAGAAGTTGGTGTATTACTAGCTGCTATGCTTACGTAGAAAATAAAATAAAGCTAGTCATCAGAGGAATATGTCCAAACAATCGTCCTCATTGTAACATCAAAGGAGACAGAGGTCTTCTGAAATAACCATGTGAACACAATCACGTATCAGGAAATAGATACTTTAAAAGAACGTAAGTGACACTATCTGAACAGCAATGATACTAGGACATATCAACAACCCATCTTCCAGGATTTGTAACTGCTATCTGGAGCACGTACCAGGTCTGTCTTTGGAGGATCTGTACAGTCAATGGAGAAGTAAGGTGCTGAGCTCCGGACTCCGCTGCTCTCAGAAGCTGGTTTTGGGGGTTGAGCATGCTGTCTGTATGTAGCGCTTTTAGGAGTCCAACAAAACAGACTGACTGACTCGCGTACGCAGCGTTCAATGTCAATTTCTGGGCAGAAAAATAAGAAAATGGAAAATCTGTAGAATTTGGACTGCATTGTTAAAATAAAAAAAATTCACATTTGTATATGTATATGAAATAAGATGAAAACTAAGTAGGAAAGAATCCAATAAAAATTAATGAGCATATTAATGACTGGAAGGGTGGGAGATATTTGTTTATTATTATATGCATATCTGTATTTAAATATATATACATGTCATTATGTATGGGTTTTATTTGACATTATTTATGTATGCATGAACATTTTTGTGTATTTCAGTATATCATCTAAATACTATAAAATGTTTCATTTAACAATCTTATACATTTACTCGGATAAATGTTTCTCCTTTGCAAATTAAAATAGAGGCTTGGATGTAGGAATAGGTAAACAAAAGACTCATGTTGATTCACTACAGCTCGTAGTAAAACTTACTAAAAGTTTCAAAGTTCTTTAGTAAATAAAACAATTTCAGAGAACACTTGATCGAAACCTCAATGCAGGCATCTCCCCATCATTTATAATTTCCTGAGTTAAATGCGATCTTACATAGAGGTCACATGCACTTAATGAAAATGATTTTTAAACAGAAGGTTTTCACAGATTCCCTTTCCTCTCTCAGCTTTGCTGCAGAGACAGTGCATATGCAGTCATTACTGCTCTAAACCACTGGTTGGGACTGGACTGTTGACGAAGAAGTAACTCTTTCTAGATGAGGAAGGCGGAGCAAGCAAAGCAGCAGAAATTCTATGACTGAGGTGGAGTCCAGCACTGGCTACTTTTGCCCCTTCTTCATTCCTAAGACCAGGAAATAGACTATTCTCACTTTGTCCGCAGAAGTTCAATCGTGTCAGTTCAGATAGGCAATGGATAAAAATATGTGTTTAAAATCCAAACGGGTAAGTTTTCTGTTTCTCTAGGGAGAAGAGGAAACAGGCATGAAAGAGACTGGGTGAACAGTGTGTGGGTCACCAACCTGACTACACAGAGAAACACCTTCTTGATAAAGCACACTTCTGACGGGGGCTAGCTGGGAGAAGGGGGGCTGGCGGGGCTGGAAGGGTATTTAATCCCTGTCCTTCTTCTTCTCTTTTGCTATTTCCTCTGCTATGTGTTTCCTGTCATTGATGTGCAACCTCAGCACAGGCCCAGACAGCAGAATCAAGTAACCACAGACCGAAAGATCCGAATCTGTGAGCCAAATCAAATCTACTTTGTTATAGAGACAGAAAGCTAACAGTGCATGCCTTATGAATTTACAATTGTTTGTCATTATGAAGTAGAGACTCTCTGGAGAAGGAAAAATAGCACTTATTGGGTCCCTACTATCTGACATGGCTTTATATTGTATGTTCTTGGTCCATTTAATTTTCACAGTGATCCTGAAGTCAGGCTACTCCCACTCTAACCATTTCTGTTGGGAGAATGAGCTAAGACACTAGGAAGTAAAATGACTATTAAGTGTGTTGCTCATCCTATTTAGGATGTCTGAGCTAATAAAGGATTATGGGCATCCTGATTCATTTAGATGTGGAATATAAATAGCAGTTCTGGAAAGACCAGCTACTCAATTAAGCATTATTTTATCTGCTCTTAGCAATTTTTGCCAACTTCACAGATGGTTACTTCCAAGGCTACACAAAGAGGTCAGATTTTAGATTTCATCACTCCACATGGTATTCCTATCATAAAATTCTATAAAGAAAGAATTAAACAAGATTTGAAACATAAGTGAATTTATTTGAATATGATGTTAATACAGTGAAATGTATTTTTAATTTATTTAATTTTAATTTAATTAAACTAAAATAATTGAGATTAAACACTTATTAGCTAAGAGAAGAAATGACAAGTTATATAAATTTTATTTAATTCTATGTAGTCTGCAAAGAAAAAGAATTTCAGTCCATAGATTTTTTTTTTTCTCTAGTCTTCAAATCAGCTTGACACATCTGTCATCCAGCACAAACTTCAAATGGAGTCAGTGATCCATATCGGTGGCAGAGCTCCACCTGTCACTGGCCAAGGAAAATGCCGATCTGTATGTGATGTCAAAGAATGCTCCTAGCTCTGCATAAGGTGTACAGTGAACCCTGGAAGTCTGCAGAGGTCCCGCCCAGTTTGACTGCCAGTACTAGCAGAAGTTCCATTCTCCATTCACCTAACTTGTCCATCTTTAAATCTCCCCAGAACGTTTTCCCACAACTAAAATAAAATGCAAATGTATCTTATAAACTGTATGAGGCGCAATCATTTTTATAGCTCAATATTTTGTCTATAGCCCTGGTATTTTTTTTAAACCTTACATTTTTAAATTAAGCACCAACCCTTGTTAGGGTTTCTCAGGTTTGAATCAAAACCCAAAAGGTTTTTTGTGACTGAGTGAAATAATTTTTCTAACTCTCAGGTTTCTTCATCCTCACCCATCAGTATCATATATCCCAGAAAAACTGAAATATTTTTAATGTGATAAAAAGCACATTTCATGTTTTCTTTTTTATTGATTTATCTTTTTCATACATGAGCAAAGTCAGGTTAAAAAGCTCTCTCGCTTTAAGCTCTCACTTCTTTGTCTGATGGTAATGAATTGTGTCTTAGCTCTATTGCATCCCTGCTTCCATCACACTCTTTACTATGATCTTTTTTGGCTCTCTAATTCTCTCTCTCTCTCTCCCCCTCCCTCTCTTTTGGAACAGGGATAAGACATTCATTTTCTTGATTTACTTCTCTTTGATAGACCTCACTTTCCGGGAGCCTCTATGGGGTACACAGACAGCAGCACACCTTTGCATCTATTCTGTCTCTGACGATGGCTTTACTAGCCACAGCACTTCAGGGTTGCATCCTCTTCCAAGTTATGAAGGACTCTACTGTCATCTCTTAAGAAGTAGGTGAGATTTGAATTTGAGAAAATTTGCATGTGATTTATTGCTTTTGTGTGCTTTCAAGATCTCTGCCTTCTCAAATTTCATAATGATTTAAAAAATCTACTTCACAGAGTAGGGGTTTTATGTTAGAAAAGTTTATAAAGTATATAAACTTTAAAAATTAAAGTAGCTAGAAGTAGAGAATCCCTACATTGCTAAGATTTTCTATTTGCACCACGGTTTTCGAAGAAAGAAACACTAATGATGTATAAGTTTGGGTTAAGTCTAAACACTATTTCTTTATGCAAACAGGAAAAGGTCCCCCCACTGCTTATTTAGTGTGTTTGTACAGTGACCAAGGTGGATTACTAGTCCTTACAAGGAGAATTAATGGCTCAGAAACTGGGGAGTTTGCTCCAGATTTGGAGTGAGCCTTAGTTAGATCTACAAAGTTACATTCTTAGACTAAGTTTTAAAAACTTTAAACCAGGCACACATTAATAAAGAATAAAACCAAATAGAGACAGAAAGAAGATCCACCAGGTATTTAATGCTCTGGAATAAAGTCAGAGCTTTTTAAAGGAAAATGATAAAAGTCAGACCATAATTTATGTCTATCAATACCAACTATATAATCAACAATGATACCTAGAGCAGAAAATGTAATATTTGTTTCTCATGGTATTTTCTTTCTACTAAAGAAAGAGAATAAAAATTATCTAGATATTGGACTTGACAGATAAGGGTACTGATGTAATTATAAATATGTCAAGGGCTTAGAAGGAAAATACTCAAGGCAAATGGATGGATGTAAAACAAAATAAAGAACCAACTTAGAACACCGCACAGGACATGAACTGAAGGAGCTGCAGGGACTTGAAGGCAAATGCAGGCACTATAGGGAGGGGCGGCAGTCGGACTGCAGACGGCCACAGACAGGCACTATAGGGAGGGACGGCAGTCGGACTGCAGACGGCCAGACAGGCACTATAGGGAGGGGCGGCAGTCGGACTGCAGACGGCCAGACAGGCACTATAGGGAGGGGCGGCAGTCAGACTGCAGACGGCCAGACAGGCACTATAGGGAGGGGCGGCAGTCGGACTGCAGACGGCCAGACAGGCACTATAGGGAGGGGCGGCAGTCGGACTGCAGACGGCCACAGACAGGCACTATAGGGAGGGGCGGCAGTCGGACTGCAGACGGCCAGACAGGCACTATAGGGAGGGGCGGCAGTCGGACTGCAGATGGCCACAGACAGGCAGCACTGAAGAGCAGCGACCGTGGAAACACCGAGACGCGCCGTGGCTTCTCCAGCATGGTCAAAGGGCAGCTGTGAACCCTACATCAAATACACTGTGGGCTGCCCCAAGTGTACTTGTGAAATACCTATCAACAACACTGCAAGTTACAGAAGGTGAGTGAAATGACCACTTTTACAAAATCTTACATTTTCCACCAGGTTGTCCTGTATCAACTCTGTGTAAAGTGCAGCAAGCTGGAGACTACAGTCTACAGAGAAATGACCAGTATATAATTCAAAAGGTAAACTAAAAGCCAATAAAGCTATTAAGATAAATTAAACACGTTATCAATTAACCATTTTCTGTATCTGGCCACATACATGTCTGCATTCTCAGCGCAGGCCCCTTTACTCGGGGTCTTTTTACTGAGCAGAGGTCACCTATGTAGAATGGGAGACCGCGTTCCACTCTGACTGTTTTCCCACTTCTAGCCCTTTCCATGAACCCCTCTCTCCTTCAAGTCCCTAGCATTAGAGGGGACTTTGGCTGAGTAATGGCTTCTGACAGCAAATGAGCCCCGTGACTGTGCTGACCCATCTGACACTTGCTTGGTCAAGGGTGAGGTGGCCTCTCCAGCTCCTCTTCTTTCTAATGCTATTTCAGTAAACAATTAAAGGTTGGCTGTTATTTTCAGTTAACATTCTTGCCGTTATTCACAATTTCAACTCAGGTCCTCAGTTCACCTGAGTTCACTTCATCTCATTACAATTGAAAAAGTCTGATTATCGAAACAAACAACGCAGGAAATAAGAGCCCCAGCCTGTAAAGCCTTTGGATGTTGAAAAATGAGGAAATACGGACAAGAGATGCTGTGGAGGAGTGCACGTCTATCAGAAAGTACAAAGAAGGAAGTTTCTGGGCTGATTAGACCATTCTCTGTCTTCACTGGAGTGAGAGACTCACGTATCTGCTGACAACTACACAATGCGATGAATTATATAATTCAACTCTATACATCTCACCAAAATGTCTAAATAGAAGAAATCAAAACAATTTCATACTTTTTTCCTTTAAATTTCTTTATGTGTGATATTGATAGATTAAAATGAAGATACTCGATTTTAAATTGCATATTAACTGTATAATTAACTGCACACAGCTTCAGTTTTCCAAAAAGACTAATTTTTGTGTAAGAAAATGTTTGGCCTACATGTATATATGTTTGCCATGAGCATGCCTTGTGCCACTGTAGGTGAGAAGAAGACACTGGATCCCCTGGAAATGGAGTTATAGAAGGTTGCGAGCCACCATGAAGGTGATGGGAACTGACCTGAGTCCTCTGCAATAGCAGCAAGCTCTGAGCCATCTCTGGTCCCACAGCTTCATTTCTTATACTACAAATATGTTAGGATGGGATGGTTTTCAATGTAATAACAATTGTTTTTTTCATTTTTAATATTTTTATTTTTTTTGAGAATTTCATACAGTATATTTTGATCATATTTTTTCCTCCCCCAAGTCTTTCTAGATCCTCTCCTGACTACCTACACACAAAATAAAAACATAACAAAGCAAGCACAAAACCCCATGAAGTTCATTTTGTGTTGACCAACTCCTCCTGAGCATGAGGCCATGTACTGAGTATGCTTGGTATTAAATCTGGTGTCACCTCACTGAAGAAAACAGATTTTCCCATTCCTGGCAGCTAAAATTGCAAATCTCTTGTTGGCTCGAGGTGGGACTTGGTGTCCACTTCCCCTTCTCCTTATTGAGATTTCATCTGGCTTGAACTTGTGTGGGCTTTATGCAAACTGTCACAGTCTCTGTATGTTTATATGTGTATTGGGCCCCCAACAGCTAACATTTTGAAACACAGAATTTGTAAAAAGAAGACAGTACAAACTCTTAAGTACTGATATCTTATGAAAATTCTAAAAAATACTACAACAGGACTCTGCACTACAGCACACCGGCTACAGCAGGCTTAACTTACTAGCAGAGAACACAATGAACAGAATAAAATATCACACCCTCTACACAGAAAAGTGCGCAACACTCTGAGGGTGGTGGTAGCCCCGTTATCATCCTTTAATGTCTTCAGATGCAGAATAACTACAATGAATAGTTACAGTATGATAGAGACTCAAAAAAAGACACATTGGCCTTCAGGAGCGCAGCGACCCATGTTTAAGGACTGCTTGTGAGGAACACGGTGTGTCCTGCGAGGAGTCTGAGCAAGGACAGAAAATGGCATTAGGGCATGAAAGGATCTAAGGCACTGCGTATCACTCAGGATTTGTCATGTAGTTCATTTTGGTGAAAAGCCCAATTCAATAAAATCTCTTTTACCATATTCTTGAATGTACTCCAGGACATCTCTCTTCCCATTTCTTAGTGCACAGCATTTTGAAGGTGCCCACCTCATCTTCCATACCACAGCTGGAATCAGTTTTCTAAAATGCACGTAATATCCTATACTTTTCCTTCTTACCGCTTTCAGATCACATACGGAGTAATAGCCATGTTCCTCAGCATGTCAAGCAATGCCCCTAACTAGCACTCTGCCAGTGTCACCAATTTTTGTCACCACCACTACCACAGCACGGCTGTCTCTACCTTTCATCCCAACCCCGAGTCACGTCATTTGCCTCCAACCTGCACTAGGCTGATGTGCAGCTTTACATCTGTATTGTCTTTGTGCTCCTTTCCCAGCTCCCAGTCTTGTATCACTATCCTGTACACAAACTAAGGTATCTCCTTTTCCCTACACCCCAAGTGCACAGTGCAATGCCTGTCAGAGTGACATTTGCTAAGCATGTGTTAAACGAACAGCATAGGAATCCTAGACAGTGAGCGAGGATTTTTACAGACAGGTCACAGGCTTCGGATGCTTCCCAGCTTGCGAACACTCAAGCCAAGCTGCTCAGTTTGCTCGGTGCTAAGCATGACTGGATGTTGTCCAGTCACAATGAGATTCTTGCCCTGTCATTTTGTTCTCTCTGTGGCATTTTTATAGTCCTCATCTATCGGGGCTCAGCCTTGCTGACTCTGATGCAAATGAGATCTTTGAATTATTTGTCCCTCTTATATACTCTTCTTCACATATGTAGACCGTGTCTACACTGAACAACCTGAAGGGAAGAACACCCTTTCATATTTTGAGGAGATGGGGGAAGAAAGAACTACTTGATATTTATAGCATTATATTCTCTTTAACTAGGCTGCTTTCAATGGAAGCTGTTTTACACAAACCTAGCCAGTTATAGACTATTTTGCACTCTAATCTTCAAATTATGCTGAGGTTTCTGAAAATTTGGGAGTGGTTCTAACATGTATTACTACTACTTCAGTTCATGCTCTGTTTTCAAGGTATTTACAAAACACTGGCCCACCCTGACTTCAGTTTTCCTTAGTTACTAACATAGAAGGAGTGTTTCTTTTATTCACATGGATGTGTACCTGCATAAGCCTATCTGAGGAGATTTGAAGTTGATGTCCACTACTGTTCTCCACGTTACTGACTGAGGCAAGATATCTGCTGAACCCAGAGCTTATCAACTACAGCCAGTCTCACTAGCCAGTGTGCTCACAGGTTCCCGTTTCTGCATCCTGAGTGTTAGAATTACACGTGGTTAGTATATCTGCCCAGTTTTTACATGGATTCTGGGGATCTGAACTTCAGTCCTCATCCTGTGTGGCAAGTGCTTTATCTACTGAAACATCTCCCCAGCCCCCACTTTTATGTTTTAAGAGAACTCCTTATGTCATTGTTATGAAAAATCTTCTGGCTTCCTGGAGTCACAATATGGTAACCTTTACCAATGCTGTTACTGGCTTTGTATTTTCTCAAATTATTTATTTTAGCTTAGAAATGATGCACTATAAGATTTAAAAAAAATCTCCTATTTTCCATAAATAAGGCATCAGTTATATCTCCTTTGCTCCTTTAACAAGGCTGAATATAAACTGACATTTTGCAGTTTATATTAAAATAGTAAAAAAAAAAAAACTTTCATGACATTTTATTTCAGTGGACATACAATCATGTTCCATGCCCCCCCCCCAAACTCCTCAAACTAACTGCTCTTTCATTTATGCTTTACAATTTTTAATCTCAAAATAATTTCATATGCCATCTAAATGGATCCTTAAGCCACCATGTAATTTTTAGGAGTGGGTAGAAGAGAAGGGGCACAGATAAAATCTCTATAGTTTCTTTTATGCTTATCCCTTTGCAGTTCCAAGATGTTCAATAGTGACAGACATAGACATGCACAAATATCAAGAAGTTACAGGCTGAAAATGTGAATTGTTAATAGATTCAGAGTTTTGAGGAAACGAGCATGAACTTTATAGGCAGAACTGTCACTGAGCGATCACGAGAACAAGTTGTTTTCTCTAGATCATGGAGACGTATCCGAGCGTTTCCAAGAGGACACGCTGCTTTACTCAAGCTGAAGCTTCTGGAGCAGGCAGAGGAACAACAATGCTCCGTGAGTATCAACATGGAATTCACAGTTTTGTACCCAATATTACTTTCAACAATATTTTTACTTGTTTCAAAGATACTGAAGAGTAAATATCTCTACAAAATTTTTTTAAAATGTCCCATGTGTCCACAATGATGCTTTTCTGTCTGTATTTTCTATTCTCTTTTTGAGCCAGCTCCTCCTTGGTTCTAATCTGTGCAAAACATTCACAAGTTGTGGCTCTTTTCAGTACTTTCTTTTTCTTTTTTTTTTTTTTTTTTGGTTTTTCAAGACAGGGTTTCTCTGTGTAGCTTTGCGCCTTTCCTGGGACTCACTTGGTAGTCCAGGCTGGCCTCGAACTCACAGAGATCCGCCTGCCTCTGCCTGCTGAGTGCTGGGATTAAAGGCGTGCGCCACCACCGCCCGGCTAAGTACTTTCTTTTATCTAGAAAATTTTCCTCTTTTCATTTTGTACCCTGTGGTGGTTTGAAAGAAAATGGTCCCCAAAGGGAGTGGCACTATTAGGAGGTGAGGCCCTGTAGAGTAGGTATGGCTTTGTTGGAGGAAGTGTGTCTCTGTGCAGGCAGGCTTTAAGATTTTATATATGCTCAAGATACCACACAGTGTCTGAGCCCACTTCCTTTTGTCTGCAAGTCAAGACGTAGGACACCTGGCTACTTCTCCAGCACCATGTCTGCCTGCCTGCATACTACCATGTTGTACTATGATAATAATGGACTAAACCTTTGAACTATAAGTGAACCACCACAATTAAATGTTTTTCCTTTATAAGAGTAGCAATGGTCATAATGTCTCTTCACAGCAATAGAAACCCTAAGACATACTCCCAAGTCACTTAAATTAACACAGAGGTCAAACATTAGCACTCTATTAGCTATAATCATTAATATTTGTCTAAAATCTTATAGGGGCTAAGATATGTGATATTGCATACTTCCTGGAGTATATAAATATTATTGTAACCTAGTTTGGGGATGTAGCTCAATTAGAGAGTGCTTGTCTAACTTGTAGGGAATCTTGGGTTCGTTCCACAGCACCACATGAACTAGGCATGGAGGCCACACCTCTAAATTCAGCACTGGGGAGGTAAAGGCAGAAAGGTTAGGAACTAAGTGTCATCGTTGGCTATATTTCAGTTTCCTGGCCAATAGGGAAACATGAGGGCCAGTCTCATAAAAAATATATCATTGTAACCTTATTTCATTTATATTTATTCCTAAGTGAAAGAATCTGTAAATTGACAACTGAAAGCTTTTCATTTGTATTGTTAAAATCTCTAAAATTCTTTTGAAACTTGGTATACAACTGCAGCAAGTCTATATTAACTTGGCAAAGGCTTTGGTGCACCTATAGTTATTTGATAGTTCTTTTGTTATATTAGGTACTGAACACTGGAAAAGTCGTATTTGAGGACTGTCTATTCACTGATAGCTGTCCTAAGTCACAGCACTGATACCATGTCTCTTCATTGGTTAAGCATTTTATATTTATATCTCTGGTATTTCTGATTAATATGTGAAAATGTTTTAGCTAAAACATTAAATTGGTTTATGCTTTTGACCAAATGAATGTTTGTCTTCTAATACAAAGCCTTCTGCTCTCAGAGAATAAATTCCCTCAAACTCTGCATCACACACAGTGATGAAGTGTAAAACTGAGAATTCAGATATCTGATATATTTAAGTACACACAGAAAGAATCAGTTTAAATGAGCAAATTACTATTAAGCATGCATATCATTGTTTTCCATTTATAATCTACTGTATTTCTTCTTCTAAAATGAATAAAATGGAAATAGTAGTAGTACACATACATACGTGATCCCACAATGGCATAGATGGAATCCTGAGCCTGTGTATACTAGGCAAGTGTGTGGTGATATTTTATTTGTGCTCTAACAAATAAAGCTTGCCTGGAAATGGAGGAAAAAGCCAGCCACTATGTTAAACATAGAAGTCAGGCAGTGGTAGCACACACCTTTAATCCTAGCATTCAGGAGGCAGAGATTCAACTGGATCTCTGTTGAGTTCAAGGCCACATTGGGAACAGAGCCAGGAGTGATGGCACAGGCCTTTAATCCCAGCATTAGTTAACCATAGAGGTCTGGAGGTCTATACAGACAGACAGGAAGTGATAGAACCATGTGGAAAGAGGAAGTGATATAGCTGGGTAGAGAGGAAGATGACAGGGCACAGAAAGGGATTTAAGGCATGAGCATACAGGAAGTAGCTCTCTTGGGCTGAGGAGCTGGTAAGGTGAGGTTGGCTGTGGCTTGTTCTATCCCTCTGATCTTTCAGCTTTCACGCCAATATCTGGCTTGGGTTTTTTATTAATAAGACTGTTTGGCAGTTAATGTTACACAAGTGCTCTATCCCTGAGCTACATACCCAGCCCTTCAAAAACACCTTTAATATTTAAAATATCCATCAGTTAAAAATGCCAAATTTGTACTTATTTTGAAATATGAGCTTATTTATTTGAAGTTTGTATAATAATATCAGTTCAGGAGTGAAGTGGCAACTATTAAGAGTGATAACGAGAACACAGAAAAGCTAGAGCACTCTAACGTATGTAGAAATGTGATTTCTGCTACCTATTCAAGTATAATGGTGACTACTGTCCCCATACTGGCATGTAGGGACAGCGTACTGAACTTGGATTTATGACTTAGAAGAAGGAATTTTCTTACTTTTACAGGTAACATAAACTCTTAAATAACAAAACAATTTATCTGGTGAGTGTGGTGGTTTGAATACAATTGGCCCCCATAAGCTCATAGAGAGCGGCACTATTAGGTGTGGCTTTACTGGAGTAGGTGTGGCCTTTTTGGAGGAAGTGTGCCACTGTGGGGGTGGGTTTTGAGATCTCATATATGCTCAAGCCTTGTCCAGTATCTCAGACCACTTCTTGATGCCTACAGGATCAAGATGTAGCTCCTTCTCCACTCTAAGCTCCTTCTCCAGCACCATGTCCGCCTGCTTGCTGTCATGTCACACCATGATGAGAATGGACTGAACCTCTGAACTGTAAGCCATCAATGAAATGTTTTCCTTTATGAGAGTTTCCATGGTCAAGGTGTCTCTTCATAGCAACAGAAACCCTAACTAAGAGAAAAGTCGGTTCTAGGGACTGGGGTATTGCTGTGATAGGCCTGACCATGTTTGAGTTTGGAGGAATTTGGACTTTGGTACTTTGGGTTAGGAAAGCAGTGGAATGCTTTAAGCACTGCTTAATGGGCCATGCTAGTAGGAGCATGGAACATTTGAACTGCAGGGACCTGGTTCAAGAGGTTTCAGAGGAGAAGAATTTTAATCTCTTACCTAGAGATTGTCCTTGTGATATTTTGGTGAAGGAAGTGGCTGTCTTTTGCCCTTGTCCAAAGAGTCTGCCTGAGGCTAAAGTGAAGAGATTCGGATTCTATTGGAAGAGGAAATCTCAAAATAACCTAGTATTGATTTTGTTATGTGGTTATTACTGGTCACTCTTATACAGATTTATAATGAAAAGGAGCAAGGTGAACAGGGAAAAATACAAAATGTACAAACTGAGGAGAAAAGGAGCACCAGGAAGTGGAATGGTTCTAAGTCCTGTATTCAGGGAGATAAATAGATTAAGAAATAGAATAAAAGGGGTGGTGACCTCAGGGCAAGATCTCACCCAGCTAACTTTCCAACCTGTGAAAAGGAATTTAAGAAAAGCTTAAAGTTGGGCATGGTGTGGTAGTGCACACCTTTAATCCCAGCACTTGGAAGGCAGAGGTTGGTGGATCTCTGAGTTTGAGGCCACTCTGGTCTACAGATCCAATTTCAAGAAAGCCAAATTTAGGTGGTGAAGAAAACCACTGAAAACAGAAAGTTGGAAAAGATATAATTGAACAAGAGGGCCATGTTCCAGCCTTAGAGAGCAGCAGAACTTGGCAGGTTTGGCTACGTGGTTCTGTAGTTAAGGATAGAAGACAGGGGCTATGGAAATTGCCTTCATGACTAAGGAAAGCTGCTGAGGCCAGGTATGTGTCAGGGGTATCCCTGAATGGAGGCCTAGAGAGGCCATTTCATGAAGCTATGAAGTTGAAGCCTGGATCGCCTTGGAGACTCCAAGATGTTGGAGATGCCAGAGCCATGGGTTACCTGCCAAGGAAAGATGCTAACCAGGGTGGAACCAGCCCAAGAGAAAGAAGTGTGCTACAGTCAACAAAGCTGAAAAGAATTGGAGATCTGAAGAGTGTTTTGACACCAGACATGAAGATGCAGAGTTTGGAATTTGCCCATCTTGCATTGGTCCAGTATTTCCTCACTGTGCTCTGTTCCTACATTTTGGCATGGTAATGTATATCCTTATTATATGTTGGAAGTACGTGATCTGTTTTTTTTTATTTTTATTTTATAGGGTATTATAGACAAGAGATTGCATGAATCTCAAAAGAGACTTTGAACTTTGTATTTTTAAACATTGTTGAGAATATGATAAACTATGGGGACTTTTGAAGTTGGACTAAATGCATTTTGCATTATGATATCGTTACAAGTTTATGGTGACCAGGGAGTGGAATGTGGTGGTTTGATTGTGATTGGCCCCCATAAGCTCATAGAGGAAAGCATAGGAGGTGTGGCTTTGTTGGAGTGGTTATGGCCTTCTTGGAGGAAGTGTCACTATGGGGCTGGGCTTTTGAGGTTTCACATATGCTCAAGCCACACCCGGTGTCTCAGTTCACTTCCTGTTGCTTTTAGATCAAGATGTAGAACTCTCAGCTCCTTCTGCAGCACCATGTCTGCCTGTATGCCACCATGTCCCGCCATGATGATAATGGACTAAACCTCTGAAACTGTATGCTACCCAATTAAATGTTTTCCTTTGTAAGAGTTGCCATGGTCATTGTGTCTTTTCACAGCAATAGAAACCTTAGCTAAGACAGTGGGGAATGAATCTACTTCAAGAGAAATTAAGTTGAACAGAGTGTTCTCAACATTGGGGGCATAGTGTGGCAGTTAGAGTGAGATGTGCCCCCAAAGTCATAGGCTAGAAGATTTGGTCTTCAGTTTGTAGTGTAGTCTGGGAGGTTTAGGATGTGTGCTCTTGCTGAAAGAAGTAAGTAACTGGGAGAAGTAAGTCTGTGAGAGTTTAGCAACTCAAGCCACTGAAGGTTGCCCTCTCTGCTTCATGCTTGCCATTCAAGATATGAGCCCTCAGCTTCTGCCCCAGATGCCATGCCCACCGCCTGCTGCCTCCGCTCGGCTATCAGGGACTCTAATGCTTTGGATCTGTAAGCCCAAATAAACTCTTCAATAAGTTACCTTGGTCATAGTGTTTTCTCACAGTAATAGGAAAGTTAACTAATCCAATTAAGTTGTTTTCATATACTGAACACAAATGATAAAATGTCTAGGATTTCTATTTCTAAGGCTTAAAATAAGCAGATAATGTCTACTGGACATTCAGTATTCATAATGTTATACTTTCACCATTTCAAATTAAGAAACTTTAACCTTGTATTATGTGTACAGCAAATCCAAAGTAGCCTTTTTAATGCTATGCTACACAAAGCTGTTGTTTTTCCTCTATGGTATGTAGCAAGATAAAAATATAACACTTGACTATATAAACCATCATCTCACTATCATGAAGGGTTTAGTATTAATTCTATTGATAGTTATTATAATTGGACATTTTGGAATTTATTTCTATCAGACAATAACATTGGGAGGATAGTAATTAATGAATATTGAAGAATTATTAAAAAGTAAGTAGTTATTTAACTTATCTTTGTTTTTTTCCTCCTTTATAATGATACCTTGTAACCGACTATCACTAGTAGTGTCTAAATATATGTAACCTACATATTTTTGATTACTAGCATCCATCAGCATTTATACTAGAAAATGAACCTAAGAAGAATCCATTATAGGCCTGTATGACTCTGACCTCTTTCCTGGTTCCTGCCAATCATACTCTCCTGCTCTGACAGGCATGCCACCAAGTGTATGCATACACTCAGAATCTACCTCACAGAAACACAGGGAAGCCAGATGTTTGGAATTTTCTAAGTGGACAGCCTAATAAAAGTTTAGGGTCTCATTATACTTATGTAGATAAAAAGTACCACCATTGGGTTAGGATCTCATTACACTCATGTGGATGAAAGTACCACCAACTTTTATATCACTACATTATTTGCTATTTGGGTGTTAAACTTCTACTCTCTACAATAAAGATTATGATATATATGAAAGCAAATGCCATAAAACCTTTGACTTTGTATGTGTTTTTGAAAAATAAAAACCAGCAAATAAAACACACACATATAATGTTTGTATTCCTTATATTTTTTCCATATCTTCCTTTCATTCTTAAAAATAATTTTTATTGTTTTAATATTTCTTTTAATGTCTAAATCAGTATTTGAATTTCAGTGTAAGCTGAGTCCTCTAATGCAGACTCTTCAGTTTCCCTCTATAGTTCTTCCCCTCCCCCCCCCCCCCCCCCCCCGGGCAGGGTTTCTCTGTGTAGTTTTGGTGCCTGTCCTGGAACTCACTCTGTAGACCAGGCTGGCCTCGAACTCACAGAGATCCGCCAGGTTCTGCCTCCTGAGTGCTGAGATGAAAGGTGTGTGCCACCACCACTGCATTTTGTGTATTATTTTAGTAGTCACCATAACATTATAGCACATGTTATCAGCACTTCAATGAAAGCTTCCTTATGTGGAAAGGATTCTCTTGCCAGTGAGATCAAATAAGTTTTCATAGTTCATATGACATCTTAGGGTTACTTTTGCTATGATGAAACACCATGACCAAAGCAACTTGGAAGAAAAGTGTTTATTCATCTTACACATCCATATCACTGTTGATTATCAAAGGAAGTAGGACAGGAACTCAAACATTGGGAGGAATCTGGAGGCAGGAGCTGATGCAGAGGCCATGGAGGGGTGCTGCTTACTGGCTTGTTCCCCATGGCTTGCTCAGCCTGCTTTCTTATAGGACCCTGGACTACCAGCCCAGAGATGGTATGATCCACAATGGGCTGGCCTCTTTCACCTCAATCATTAATTAAAAAAAATGCCCTACAGGCTTGCTTACAGCATGGTCTTATGGAGGCATTTTCTCCACTGAGGCTCCTACCTCTCTGATTATACTATCGTGTGTCAAGTTAACATAAAACTAGCCAGTACACATGACTAATATGCTGTGAATTGAACATAGCTGCATCTCACTCTGCAGACCATACATTCCCACAAGCAGCATCATACTACAAGTTTCCCAATTCACACAGGTTGAGGATGATGGAACTAGACTCAAACTCATGTATGTCTTGACTTCTAAGTCTGTGGGTGCTATCCCCTATAAAAGCTATCTTGAAGCAAGAAAGGATGTTCTTTCTAGTCATAAAATACAATAGCATATTGGGACATTCTTGGTAGGAGCTAAAACTGATGACTTTTCTGTTCACAACTTACCACTGAATAGTTCTCTATTATTATGGATAAGATCTAGAATAGTGAATTTGATTCATTAAAGTCTAGTTAATTTATTCTGCTTACTTATCTAACTTCTGTGGGATTTCCCTGTAACAACACATATTTAGTGAGTTAAACTCAATGTTGATCCTGGCTTTAAAATTGTAAGTATAATATAGCTAGCCCATCTATCCTTTGTGGGTAGACTAGAAAAACAATTTGTTTCAAAAAGTGTTCAACATTTGTATCATCTAACACTTCGAATGAGTTAGTTTATGTGTTTGTGTGTGTGTGTGTGTGTGTGTGTGTGTGTGTGTGTGTGTGTGTGTGTGTGTTGGTCTGCATTCACATTTTAGGGCTGTCCATGGCCTCTTCCAAAATTCTTCAAGCACAGATGGGAACTCAGTATGCTGAAAAATGAAATCTCTTTAAATCTATGTGAGAAAAACATTCCACCCAAGTACAATACGAGTAAAAACAAACCATGGGTTACTTAAGGGTAAAGTTTGTACCAAAACATTTTATGTTTCTTTAGAAAGGTCATGTATTTCTTAGTAGCGTTTCTCTATAACCACAATCATATACAGTGACTAGTGATGAGCAAGAATAATAGCACAGTGGGTTGGAGCGATTCACATGGGTAGAAAGCATCCTGTTTTCAAAGGTTAAACAATTGAGTTCTAACACATGTAAATGCTAACTTTTCTACTTGTTGGAATTGTGTAGCACTGGTCACTAATTTGCCCACAAAAGACTATCACAGATACTTTCACTGGCGTTTCTGGGAACACTTATGCTTGGGAGGAAAACAGCTAAATTTACTTGATTTGAAAATGCACAATCAGCATTTCTAATATGCTTATTTTTATAACTGACCAAAAAAATCTTTTAATCCTAATCAATCATCCCCTGTTTACTTTGGCAAGCTGGGGATGACAAGAAAACATCTGTGGGGCACAGACAGCTTCTAAGTTTGTGAAATTTGCTTCTTTGTTCCTATTCAGACCAACTCCCCAAACCCCACAAAACCTTGATTATCACCATTTCTCCCCCCCAAAAATAAAAAAATCAAACCCATAACTATTATTTGTTAATATAAGAAATAACTTATTTTAATTAAATTTGATGAATTGGATGACATTTTAATTTGTGAAATAGTAAGAAGGGGAGTTTTAAATTATTGCAAAGCATTTTATTTTGTTATTTTTTTCCTCAAAAAAAGAAGACCTTTAACAGAAAGATGGTAGAGTAGAAAATATATCCACTAAATATAAGGTAGATGGCAGATTCCTTATTTCTATTGAAAGTGCCTAATAATACATAATTTTAAAAAGCTCACTAGTCCTTTGTTTGGTGTTCAGGGACTTTATCATGGACAATTTTTTTTTTTTTTTTTTGCATTTAATGTGTATCTTTATTTAAAGGAATGTTTTATTTTTCAGTTTTTGCAGGGCCTCTTTTACATCCTTGTTCCTAAGGCTGTAAATCAGAGGGTTGAGCATGGGAATTACTAGGGTGTAAAAAAGTGAGGCCATCTTGTCTTGATCCATAGAGTAAGCAGAAGCAGGTCGGAAATACATAAAGAGCAATGTTCCCTGGAAAATGGCAACTGCAGTTAAGTGAGAGGCACAGGTGGAGAAAGCTTTGAATCTCCCCTCAGTGGAGTGGATTTTTAAGACTATCATGGACAATTTTAAGTGTGCTTGCCATTACATCCCTGTACTTGTCTGAAAATATGGAGGGCACCAGTAGAACCAGCAAAAAACATGGTACCAGAAATCTGCTGTGAAAAAGTAAAATTTTTGTGTTTTTAAAGAACAGATTTATTTATTCTTATTTTATATTTTATGTTTACGAGTGTTTGTTTGCATGTGTGCATATGCACCACATGTGTGCTTGGTGCCCACAGAGGCAGGAGGAGAGCATTGGATCCTTTAGAACTAGAGTTATAGGTGGTTGTTAGCCACCATGTGAGTGCTGGACACCAAATCTGGGTCCTCTGCAAGATCAACAAGTGCTCGTAATTGCTGAGTCTTCTCTTCAGCCCAAATTTTGTATCTTAAAAACATTGAGTTTCTTCACAAAGTAGCTTTCCACACTTTATAGATATATTACATCTTAGGTAGCCACATATACTATCTTTTCAGCATCATGAATCAAACCACAGTTGTCTTCTGTAGTTTTTCATTGAAGCATTCTGCCCAAGGGATTCAAACTTCCCCTTGTGAATATGTTACACAGCTTAGTCGCTATCTTCTATTACATAATATATCTCCATAGAGTTTGACTTGTTTTCCTAAAAGGACAGTGTTTCCTGTTCTTAAACTGTTAAGTTGTTGCCAAGCAGCTGTGGCTAGGAGGGAGCAAAGTTCCATGTGAATACCATCCTTATGTAAACACATTCTCAAACACCTTCCCGAGTGGCCTTTATTTACTCTCCATCAGCTGAAGATAAATGGCTGAGTCCTAAGCAAAGGGTAAATATGCTACTCCCCCACAGCCATGATCTTTTACCCTTTTGGTGGTATTACTACGATGGGAATAATCCACAGTGGCTTAGTATGACCTACATTAGCTTCTGCATTCTTGAGCTAGCAATAAGCACTGATTATCTTGACAGTGAAAACAGGGTCTAAGCAGAAGAGATTCTGAAGGCTGGATGATTCTCTCAAATGGCTAAGATAGCTCATTATTTTACAGTCAAAATTGCATGAAGCGATTCGATTCCTTCGTTAAGCTACATACCTGGTAAGTCAGAGAAGAGAAGGATACATTCATTGAAGCCATTAGCCAAAAGCCGGTCCCGCAGCTGCTGGAGGATGGCTACACCAATACAGAACGGGAAAGAGGAATTTCCAAGTAGTAATGTATCCCAGAGGTGGAAAATTTTGTGCAGTGGAAACACATCTGTAGAAAGAGTTTGAAAATGTACTTAAACAAAAACCAAATTTATCAAAAATATAATAGCTGCATTATTAGATATACAAGTATTATTACTTCAGATTCAAGGTTGTTAATTTTAAGAGCTAAAATGTTAAACTGTGCTGATAAAATGCTTGACTGTAAATTTTTTAAAGGATTTTTATTTTTACGTGCGTGCATGCGTGTGTGTGTGTGTGTGTGTGTGTGTGTGTGTATGTGTGTTTGGGTGCATATGTGTGTGCACATGCATGCAAGTGTCTGTGGGTCTATGGAGAACATTAGACCTCCTCGAGCTTGAATTACCAGTAGCTATGAGCCACCCAATATGGGTGTTGGGAACTAAATTGGTTCTCTGCAAGAGCAGCAAGTTCTCTTAACTACTCAGCCAACTCTCTAGCCCCTGATTCTGTTAACTTACAGCTTCCTAAGGCCCTTTAGTAAACTTTATCAGGTGGGTCGCACATTACATTTTCTGACTCCCATTAACAAATGGTATATTTATCCAATTCAGAATTTCTCCTAGAACTTTTAGTAACATTATCTACACAAGTTTATATCTATAATTGAACTTTAGAACTGCTTTATGTATAAGATAACATTTCCATTGTGTATCATAAACAATTGTTTTATTAAATTCCCACTAAAAATTCTATTAATTAAAAAATGTAACTTCTTTCTCACTTTATAGTACTATGGATATCTTTCTACACTATTTCAAGTGTTACTCCATATATCATGTGTACTGCATTTAAGCATGGCTGTCCACTTCCATTATAGTCACTGATAAAATGTACAGTAACTGATTACAGCATTACATAGTCACACAATATGATTGATTCTTAGAGGATTCCCAGTTTAGGAAATAAAACCATGATTTAATAGAGAACATCTAGAAAGCCAATTCAGCTAAAAACTGGCCTCAAGAACATGATGTAAATTCTATAGTTGATGATGAATTCTCTTCTTAAAAAGGAATAAATCTGTTTATGACATGCAAAATAGACTGTAATCCTTTCCAATGTCTTTTTAATTTTTAAGGCCAGAACAGTTGAAATTACTGTCTGTAAACGACATCATGTTAGAATTTTATAAAGATGCACAATATATTTATTTAATATTCTCATAAATTTAGGATTCTGAGGAAGAGTGAGGCCGTGCTTTAGCTAACACTTGAGAAGAAATGGTACTTACGCGTGAACATGGTAAGAAACCAAGGGATGGCATAGAGCTGTCAGTGGACCAGGGGCACAGGACACGGACGAAGAGAAAGTAAAAGGCACAGTTAGAATCATCACCACCAAACTTAATGGTTTAAAACACTGTTTTGTTCTATTCCACTTAATGAAATATGAAAGAATGCAGGTAACTATAGTTATTATCACAAATACATTATTATATTTACCAATGAGTATGCTTATGGCTATGGACAAACTAAATGCAGTAATAGTAAATAAATTTTAAGTGCACAGTTTTTAGTCGGAGAAAAATTATTTCTCAGATTTTAAAGTTCCTTATGATAGTTAATCTCACATGTTAAACTGACAGAATGTTAGGATGCTCAGATAAGTGATTACACATTATTTTGGGTTGCATCTCTGAGCAAGCTTTTAGGTGGAACTAACTTTTGAAAAAGTGCTAAGTGGATTGCCCTTCCAGTGTGAGTAGGCATCACCCAGTCCACTGAGGATCCTGTAGAGAAGGAAAGTTCAGGAAGAATTAATGCCCCCTTTCTGTTCTGCCTCTCTGCTTGGGCTGGGCATTTCATTTCATCTGCCCCTGTTCTTGGACTGAGACTCTTAATAGCAAGTCTTAAAAATAAAGATAATTTGTGAGTGAATACAGGCTACAATTAAACAAAGGATTAGACTACCTACTTAGATAAATATCTTTTCAGCACCTATCAATTATAAATTTATGAGGGGAGTAGCATACCATCTTGGCATTGTATGCACAAGAGTATGTACACTATCAAAGGCCAGTCAAGAACTAAAAGTAAAACTATATAGTTCATTAAAATATAAATACTATAGCAAAACAATGAACATTGATTTCCACATCATCTCTGACTTAAGCTGACAGGCTGAGACTTCTTTCCAGAGATGTTGCAAATGTAAACAAGGAAGCTCAGATAGATATGTAGCTTCCTAGCAATTAGTCTGCACTATAAAAAATAATAAGATCTAACAAAGTATAAGTTCTATATCTTAATTTAAATTTAAAATACAAGGGTGATTTAATTTAAGGACATAACATCAATTATATTACTGCTGATCATTTTGATGAGAGCCAATTATTTTTCATTAAGAATCTTTGGTCAAATTTTATTAGTGCTTATTATCACATGCTTTGTATAATTCATTCTGAGCACTTTCGTTCATTCACCCAACATAAAATGTTTTGCACTTCTGCAGAGGAACCAGACATGTCAAAAGAGACTGAGATGCTTTGTAGCTATGTGGTATAACAGCAGAGCTACTGGCTAGTGTGTTAATGGCAAAGCTGCCGAAGCTGCTGGCCTCATTTTACCAAGATGGGAACTTTCTTGTGGGTAAAGGTTACTTCAGTCTTTTGTTTGTTTGTTTATTTATTTATTTATTTAACAAATAGGACTGAACACTTGATACAAGCCATGACTGTTAGCAGACACACAGGACAGGGCAGTGACCAGGTAAGTCATAGCTCTAAGATCTATGGACTGAGAGTAAAGAGCAGCATTTATTCCTTTCACAGTTTGTCATTTTATTCCAGTCAGGCTTTTGACTGTACCCACCAAAGAAACTGTTGCTCTGGCCGTTGATGGCTTCCACGTTGCTAAATCTCTGTTAATCCTTTTTTTTAAAACCACTACAAAAGGTCAGACATTGTTGACCACACCCACTTTATGAGAACACATTTTCTTTACTTGGCTTCTAGACAACACATTTATATAGTTTTCTTCTAACTTTTTTTTTTCACTGCTGCTTATCCATTTTGTTTGTTTTGTTTGCTTCACCCCCCCACCCCAAAGATTCTCTTCATCCTTCTAGTTTTTAAACGCAGGACTGTTACAGTTTAGTTCCTAGAAACTTTATTTTTTTTTCTATTTTCTTCAAATACTGATTGTAGTATGAAGATTCGCAAATTTTCGTAGTATGAAGACTGGCAAATTTTCAACTGTATTCCAAGCCCTCTCCCATAAATTCCAAACATACATTTCAAAATGTCTCTTCTATCTATCTTTCTTTCTCTCTCACTCTCTCTTTCTTCACTTGAAGTCTTGACACTTCCTCCAAACTCTGTACCTCCAAATATATGTTTCTACATCTACATTTCTATATTTAAGTTAAGAGCACTTAAGCACTTAGCACCACTTGCTAAGATAAAAAACAAATTTGCAATGGTTCTTGACTCCTCTCTTCTTAAACACCTTGTATTGGCCATCAGCAGACTTACTGGTCTATCTTCAAAATACTTACCTGTGAGTAGTGAGAACCTCTCATTACCTCCACTGCTAACATCCAGATCAGGCCACCACCATCTCATGACCTGCTTATTCCACACCTATGACAAACCTACTGCATTCTATCCTTCCCTGCTCTTGGATTTCAGCTAGCAAGGTGTCAGAATGATCTTGTTATAAAATTATATTACGGATCACTATTCTATTCAAAACCATCTTGTTTCTTTGTGGTGCTAAAATAAAGTCAGTGGTGATGATGTATCTGTAATACCCAAAGTCTTCTTCCCTCCATTTGCTACCACGTGACCTCATGTTTGCTCATTGTGCTCCATTTACAGTGGCTAATCCTTCAACATCTCTGGTATATATTAAAACTATTTCATGTATGGGAATTTTGCCAGGATGTATCATGTATACCATGCAAGTACCTGGAGGCCAGGGGAGAGTCAGATCCCCTGAAAATGGAGTTAGACAGGATTGTGAGCCACCATATAAGTACTGGAAAAAGAATGTGGGTCCTCTGCAAAAGCTCTTAACTGTCAAGCCACCTCTCCAGCACCATTACTTATCTCTTTATCACAAGTTTCCACAAAAATGTGAAGGCTCAGGTGTTTGTAGTATTTACCCCTTTAATATATCCAGGGGATATAATAATACATAGCATATAATAGGCACCCAAATATTTGTTTAAACAATGAAGGAAATATAAAAGAGATCCAGAATCTAGAATCAAATGCTCCCGAGATTGTACTTTCAAACAGCATGAAAGAATGAGGAAAGGACCCAGTCTCTGACTACTACTGGGAAGAATATTTTCATATTAAATACAGGAGTACTGGAAACATCATCAAATCTACTTTCATAGACACATACTTGGATAACAGTTATTTTAAAGGGTTTAAAACTAGTAGAGTGAAGATTACTCCAATGATATTAGAAAAGTGATAATCCAGATTCAACAAACATATTTAAGATAATTCAGAGACCCTGAGGTATGGCTATTAGCACCAGATAATTCTTACCAATAAAATTAAGACCGGGGAGATAGAATGATACTATGTAAAGCATAATTCCTCTATTCTTTCTCTATTTTTCCATTTTAAAATCCTTATTTTTTAATTTCCTTTTTTTTTCTTTTTTGAGGGAGATGTCTTGGACTTAGAGATTGAATCCAAGGCCAGGAAAGCATAGTATATCCTTAGCCTTGTTTTAACTTTTTATTTTTAGACTTATCTTACTAAGTTGTCTAGGCTGCTCCCAAACTGAAGGCCCTTTGTATCAAAGAAAAGCTGTGAACTTTTGAATCTTTTGCCTCAAACTCCCGAGTAGCTGGGATGGCAGACTTGTTCCATGAGGCCCAGCTGAATTCATATCTTTTGTATTAAGCAGTTTCTCAAGCTACTAGTATAGTTTAAAATAGCATCTGCTATACATAGGATATTGGAATAAGATAATTTTGAATAACAGGTTTTATCTTTGAATGGTTCTAAGTTTTGAAATACTTCATTATATACACAAAAACATATGTAGTCTCAGCTATTTCACAGTTTCAAGTTAGAAGCTGGAAATCAATAAAATGTCGTACATGTTCAGAGTATTCTCCGGATCACAAATGCGAGCCTGACTTGGCAAAGTACTTGTCTGCTAAGTAAATGCTGCCCCCTAGCAACAGCAAGCGAGAACTGGCAGCATTTAGCCAGTGTTCTCTGCACTGTATAATGCCGGCAAAAACAAAGCAAGTGGGCCCATAAATATTTTTCTATGTTATTAATTATTTGAAAAATAGAATATAGTTACTTCTACCTTGTAAATATAGATATGGTACCTTCTATAAATCTGTAAGTATTTTCTTAAGATATTAATGATCTGTTAGAGCTATGTTGTGAAATATTTTATTTTCATCACATAGGAATTATTTTAATCATCACCAATTAGTTATTTCTAATTGTGTTTAAAAACACAAGAGTAATAAGAAAACAGAAAAACAATGTCATTATTTGTTATTCTAAAATTGTCTTTGTCCATTTTGTGTTCCTGTGACATAATTCCACAGACTGAGTGATAAAAGAGTTTTGTCTGACTCTCAGTCTTGGGACCAGCAAAGATGAGGATCAGGTGCATCTGGCTGGGAACTGTCTTGGTGCCAGGACACCTGTAGAAGCACTCGTGAGAGAGGCGCACAGGAAGTAGAAGAGAAAGAAAAAGAGTGTCAGGCGTGATTTATACAATAATCTAGTCTGTAAGGTCTGCCTCACCCGTGTGACATATAAATTCTCAAAAAAAATGAGGGTGGTGTCCTGTGTTCTAGTCACTGTTTTTACTGGGTTGACATTTACGCTAACAGTTCAAGTGGATAAGGCAGCAGAAATCAAGATAATGGCCCCAAAGTATATGTTATGTTTGTAAAGGGGTAAAAATTACGACTCTTTAAAGTTCTTCAGGAATATATGGTGAGATGACTTGGGAAGCCACTGTATGCTGTACTGACGTGTGAGGAGGAGCCAACAATCACTTGAGCCACATGGTGCTTTCTTCAAGAGATACTGTTTTTACTTGAAAGAATAACAAAAATAACACTTTAAAGCTTGGATATTTGGTCAACATTTCTCAAAATATAAGTTAAATAAGCCCTACCACAAGAAACATTTGAGCTGAGCTGAGCTGAGGATTATAATATCACAAAAGGGGCTGGCCAGGAAGATGGGTTAACAGTTAAGGGAGAGGCGAATTTGGTTTCCAGACCATGTCAGGCAGCTCACAACTACCTGAAACTCCAGCTGCAGAGGGTCCAACACCTTTGGCCTCCATAAGAACCTGCACATATCAGTCAGTGGTGGCGCATGTCTTTAATCCCAGCACTCAGGAGGCAGAGGCAGGCAGATCTCTAAGAGTTTGAAGCCAGCCTGTTCTACAGAGCTAATTCCAGAATAGCCAAGGACACACAACAAAACCCTGTCTCAACAGCCGGGACTGACCTACTCTGGTGATGGGATGGCCAAACACCCTAATAGTTGTGCCAGAAACCCCATCCAAGGACTGAGGAATCTGGATGCAGACATCCACGGCTAGGCCCTGGGTGGAGCTCCGAGAGTCTAATTAGCGAGAAAGAAGAGGGTTTATATTAACGAGAATTGTTGAAACCAAAGTTGGATAAAGCACAGGGACATATAGCCAAACGAATGGAAACAAATGAACTATGAACCAAAGGCTGAGGGGCCCCCAACTGGATCAGGCCCTCTGAATGGGTGAGACAGTTGATTGGCTTGATCTTTTTGGGAGGCATCTAGGCAGTGGTACCAGGTCCTGGGCTCATTGCATGAGTTAGCTGTTTGAAACCTGGGACTTATGCAGGGATGCTTGGCTCAATCTTGGAGGAGGGGACTGGACCTGCCTGGACTGAGTCTATCAGGTCGATCTCAGTCCTCGGGGGAGGCTTTGCCCTGGAGGAGGTGGGAATAGGAGGTGGGCTGGGGGTTAGGGGAGGGGGCAGGAAGGGGGAGAACAAGGGAATCTGTGGCTGTAGTATAGAACTGAATGGTATTGTAAAATAAAATTTAAAAAAAAAACCCTGTCTTAAAACAAAACAAAACAAAACAAAACAACACTTGCATACATGCACATATCCCTCCACAGAGACACATACTTAAAAATAAAATAAATTTAAAAGAATAAATATTACAAGACTGCTTTCAATTTTGGTTGTGAGCCTAGCCTTTAATGGCTGAGCCATCTCTCCAGCCCACAAGACTGCTTTCTAATACTTATGTGATTGTGACTGTAAGTGTGTGTAAGTTTGTGATGCACATGTAAGTGGAGGCTAGAGGTTGACACTGGTATCTTTGTTAGTTTTTTGAGACAGAGTTTCTCTGTGTTGCTCTGACTGTCCTGGAACTCATTCTGTAGACCAGGCTGGCCTGCCTCTGCCTTCCAAGTTCTGGGATTAAAGGTGAGATCTACCACTTCCCAGGCGACACTAGTATCTTGATTCAGGCTTTCCCACTTGAATCCAGAGCTTGATGGTTTGGTTAGTGTAGGGTGCCCTGTCTCTACTTCCTACACACTGAAATCACAGATGGGTCACCATGTCTAGCTGTCAGTTAAGTGAGTGTTTGATATGTAAACACTGGGCTTCTTGGTTGCACACCAAACACTGTACCCTCTGAGCTACCCCCCTAACCATGTAATGACTCGTTATATGGTCAGTGATAACATTAACAAATATGATTATTTTGAATTTTATATAATGAAATGTTTCATAGTTAGTAGATATGAAAACTCAGTGAACCAATATTTTCCAAAGACATTGAAAATGTAAGTCAGACTAATGGACTGTAATAGAACACAGGATGAAAAATTCACTGATAACAGTTTTAGATTGCACATTTCAAGTCAGCTTAAGACATGCTTTGATATACTTATAACAAAATCAATGAGTGGCAACAAATGGAAGGCAGAAGTAGCATGAGAATCCTGTTGTTCTTATTTAGAGACTTAAAAAAAAGAAAACAATACCACTCCTTATTTTGAGCAAAACCAGTTATTTTTTAAATATATAATTTTAGTTAATAAGTTATTATTATTAACATTTTACTTGTGTGTGTGTGTGCGCGTGTGTGTATGCATGTGTGTGTGTGCGTGTGCGTGTTTGTGTTTGTGTGTGTGTGTGTGTGTGTGTGTGTGTGTGTGTGTGTGTGTGTGACACTGTCTTGCTATAGAGCCCAGAGATCCCCAGGAACTTGTACCACCATGCCTAGCTAGTTATTATCAGTCAACATGGCTCAGTAGTTACTGATCAGAGAAATATATACACAAAACTCCTGGGGCTTCTCATTAAATTTAAGAACACACAACGACCCTGAGTTGTGAATAGCTGTGAAAACCATATTCTGTTTCCTTTCACTTGCCCATCAACAGGATGAGGATACAGTAGATTAGAAACACTGCATATCTAGGGATTCAACTGAGAATTTGCTGACCAGCACTTGTTAGACATTTGAATCACAAGTGATTCTTTTAAACAAAAAGTTACTAAACCATTATTTTGTCTTCCAAGGTAGGCATAATAAACCTGTGGTGTCTGAGGCTTGGGCACTTGCTACAAGATAGTAACCAAACCTTACTATGAAATAGAGCTTAGTAAGTTATTGCTTTTAAAGGTCGTGAGCATTAGAGTTAAAGCAGGCTCATCACATCAGGTAGACAATGACACCCTATAGGACTGTAGATAGTCTACAATGGGAATCTTACTTAGGGATATTCTAAATAAAGTATTAATTTTCCTACTTCTCCTTGCAATGTACTTTGATAAAAAAAAATCAAAAGCTCATTGTCAGTAGTCTCTTTGGACTAAAAGCTAAAACTTCTTAAAGGCCAGAAACAAATGAAGAAACTAAACACATTCTATACTTTCTGTTGACATATATAAACCCAGCCGAAAATGAAAGCAAAAGCTTTTAAACAGGGAGAAAATTAGTAGCAGTATGAGCATCTTTTATCACCTACAGTTAACTGACAGTGCTCAACCACTGTATCAGTGAATTTGTTAGTGTTATCTTCCGCCGAGACGGAAAGGTCAAAGGATACATGCTGCTGAGAGCTAGGCAGTGTCATTTCTTAATGGTCCCCTGACAACTGTTCATAAGAGGCAAGCTGAACGCTATTCTGAACATTTTAGGAAAAAAAAACTCTACCCTTAAGAATGAGGAAGCACACTTTCCTATTCTCATTTTTAAGGACCTAGTATATTTACAGAAGCAGAAGTGCATCAAGAAAGAATGATAAAAATCACTCTGGCCCCAACTTCTCCAAATACATATTACCTACTCTATTTATATGTAAATCACAGAACTGCCGTGACTTAGATAATCTAGGCATCACATCAGTGCACAATATCCCAAGCTACTTAAGCTTCAGCACTACTCTGTGCTCAGAGTTCTGTGACCCACAGCAAATGGAAGGGAGCCAGAAATCACAATCTCTCCTGCAACCTGCATTTCATCGGTGGAGGATTAATGAAGGCTTGCTTTGATAGGATTAGTTCTTGAGTGGGAACTCGGTTTGGGATCTCATTATCACTGAACGTACTCTTCGTTTAGATGAATCCTAGTCTGCAATATTGTTAGAGGCATCGTCACAATTTTCTCAAAAGTAATTTTAAAGGAAAAGTACTGATGATAATTGAAGAGAAAAGTAAAAGAATGCTTCATACACATGCTGATAAAATGCAGGTAAGATATGATTAAGAATGTTAGAAAAATTCTCCATTTCATCACACACCATCACAACTACTCACTGTCAAAGATCTCTAACTTTAAAACTTCAAATATGGTTACAAGGTGAAATTTTGTTCTTTAAAAAAGCTAATTTATTTTTTAAAATGTAAATTTCATATACAGTCTATTTACAGTATTCCCCCTTCCCTTCTCCCACTCCTATCCACCCCCTCTCAAATTCATGGCCTCTTTTTACAATTATTGTTTCGTACATACATATGAATTAATACATAGACACAACCTGCTGAACCATTCATTGTTGGTTGTTATGCTTTAGGGCTGACCAATATATTGGATAACCAATCAGGGGCACATCCATGAGGAGGACTCATTTTTCCTCTCTCAACAGTAACTAATTTGGCTGTCATTCTTCAAATTAAAAGACAAGAGTAGCTGCTGTTTATTAAATCATCCAGCTAACATTTCCTCTTTATTTCACAAAAGATTTCATTCGCTAACTTTCTGTGGCAAGGAACAGTCATGGCAGGGGCTTCTCTATGGGTTAAGATACAGTTACTTTCCCCCTCAAGTTTTCTTTTTGCTGCTAGATTCAAAATAGTGAGAAACCACTACCTAGAGGGCACCTGGAAATAGATGGAGAATAACTTCCCAGAAATAGATGCAGAAGCATGATTAGAGGGCGGTGGGCATTAGGGATGTCCAGAGTTTGCTCTGTAGACTGTAAACTACTTCACAGAGTGACATATTCCATCCACAGGATCCATGAACAACTTACAAGAGGAATCACATTCATTAATATTATTTCGATCAAACCCCCACTATTATAAGTTTAAAAAATTATGTGAAATGTCTTACTAATTTAAGGAGTAGGTCACCAATGGGAAGGAGAACATAAAAATGCATCATATCAAAATTACTGAGTTACTGCATAGATTCTCACTGTGCAAAGCCAAACAGGAGGAGACTTTCAAAGGACTTCTCAGATTTAACAAGATTTAATGTTTGTCATACTTTCTTCAAAAAACTTTTAAATCACAATAAATTATTCATACAAAGGAGGTCCTTTGTACAATTCCTCAATTCTAATTATTTCTTCAAAATTTGTTATGTCTTCGATAACTGCAATCATTTTTCATAGACATATATTCTAAACATGACATTTTACATTAGGCCTTCTAGCAGATCAAGAATTAACTATGTATGGTGTAAGGACATGCTTTGATTCACAGTCCCTCCTTAGAGTTAACCATTGCACCAGGATCATTTACTCACTGGTTCTTTTCTAATGGATTTGGGGAACCATCTCTGTCACATACCAAGTTCCACATTTGAGTATGTGTTATTCTCTTTTTACAGTCTATATTTACATCACTAAATTCTCCTTTTATATTGGGGGTCAACATTTGTTTTACTTTTTTTAAAAAAATTCTGTTTTGAGCAGTACCTTTTAACATTTTTAGGTTCATTTCTTAAAGATATCATATTGAGGATTTTTTAAAATATAAACTAAAAATCTCCCTTAATAGACAATTTAATTCATTTACACTTTATATTCTCTCTTTGTTTTGAAAGGATCAGGATGGGCATTTTTTGTTTCATCTTTCTTATTGGTTTGGAAGTTATACATTTTTTTTTTTTTATTTTGAGCTGGGGTCTTAGGCAGTTCCAGGCTGGCCTGGGAATCACTATCTCATCATGAATGCTGGGTTTGAACATGTGACTCTCCTGCTTTAGCCTCTTAGTGCTGAAGTCACAGACCTGGAGCACTGTGCTGGCTTACTTTCTATAACTGTAACTATTTGCTATGTTCTGACTTATTTTTTAAAAGATGTTTGCATTAAAAAGCAGCCTTACAGCCGGGCGGTGGTGGTGCACGCCTTTAATCTCAGCACTCGGGAGGCAGAGGCAGGAGGATCTTTGTGAGTTCGAGGCCAGCCTGGTCTACAGAGCGAGATCCAGGAAAGGCGCAAAGCTACACAGAGAAACCCTGTCTCGAAAAACCAAAAAAAAAAAAAAAAAAAAAAAGCAGCCTTACAAGGCTCCACTGCTGAAAAAAACACCTACATATCTCATTGAACATGGAGAAGTCAAGTTGGTACTTAATGACAGCCTTCATGCCATCTGAATAGTGTCCATGGTCCTGGAGAGTACTCTGCATGCTACCAGAGGAGAAAGGTTAACATCAAACCAGTTATAAACCTATTTGAGCTACAAGCTATTGATCTACAATAGTGACCTGCCTACATGATATAGTGCTATCATAGTGCCACAAAAGTTATGGGAGTAACCAACCACTATCTGGATTCAAGGCCTACTCCATGAGACAGAATCAATGCCTGATACTGCTCAGTTGGCCAAGAATCTGGGACTAGTTGGCCAAGAATCATGGACCAGGGGAAAACCAAATGCTTTGTTCTGCTAAAGAAATGTAGCAATATAAGGACTCCTAATGAAATTCTGCTATACCCATAGATCAGCATCTTGCTCAACATCAGAAAAACTTCTACCTGTAGTATATGGGGACAATGTGCAGTGTGAGAGATCTTTGAAAATCCAGTCCTAACTGGGATGTCTCCATAAAACCTCTTCCCTTAGGGCTCAGGGAACTTTTGGAAAAAGAGGTAGGAAGTGAAAAGATTGTAAGTAGAGATGGAAGACATTATGGAAACAATGTATTCCAGATACAATAGGACTGATGCACATATGAACTCACAAAGAATGTAGCAGCATGCACAGAGCCAGTACAGGCCCAAGCCAGATGGGGTTCTAGCACTGAGATGTGGGAGTGGACACAATCTTCCAACCAAAATCAAAAAACTATCCTTGATTGCCAACCACTTACAAAGGCAAAGATAAAATTAGTTTTCTCCAATGAAGTCTCATTGGGTATACAAACAATACTAAAGGTCAGGCCCCATGCCCAGCAGTAGGTTGCAAACACAAAACATACTCAGTGGGGTTTTTTTTTTTAGACTTTATTTGTTCTATTATTTATTTAATTATGCAATTATTTATTTACTTATTTTTGCCATATCGTGCTTGTCTGGGCAGTTTTTACTTTACTGATCTCTTCCTGATAAATTTGGCTTCTGATTTTTTTTCTTGATTTTGTTTTATGGGTTATCTGAGAGTGTACATCTCTACGTGCGTATGCGCTTCTGTGTTCTTTGTTTTTATTCTTTTTTCTCTGTTTTGCTCTATCCTGGTTTGCTTATTTTCTAAAGATAGAAGGAATGAAGGTGTGGACGAGGAGAGGTGAAGGAGGGGAAACTACTGATCAGAATACATTGCATGAAAAGAAATATTAAAGAAAAAGCAGCCATATAAAACAGATAAAATCTGCTTTCTTAGAAACCCAGAACAAACAGAAGCCCCCTTCCAGGAACAATAGGAAGACAGGCTCACTGCCAATGAGACATCATTAGCCCACTAAAACCACGGTGGCTGTCCTACACGACCGTCCATTGCTCCTGCAGGTGTGGCCTGGGCCCTCAGTTGAGTTCCCTTTAGGATCTGATTTGGCAGTAAGGGAAAACAAACACACAGTCTGAGACCCATGCTGCTAGCTAATGCATGCTGGAGTCTTGAGTTTTCTGGTAGTGTTCAGGAAACAGTAATAGGCTAATTTATAAGCTTGAAAGTAGGGGCAAATCAAGTTCCAAACATGAAAGAATTCCTAACTCAATGTCAAAATACAATGCATATTTTACCTTCCCCTTAAAATAATACAAAAATTACTATAATGTTCTAAAAGTGGATTTTCCCCCTAATTTTTCATACAATATTCTTACTGTTGCTATATAAAGTTTTATTTCCATGTTACTAATCCTTCCCAAATTGGCATAATGAATAAATACTTAACAGTTACTGTTTATAAATTTGGAGTATTTGATGAATCATTGTAAGGGTAGAACAGTACTAGTACACAGTAAATGTATACTATATTCCTATTACGCTTTAACAATGTTTTGCTTGTTTATTGGTTTTGTTTTCCACTTCTTAAATCCTTTAGAATTCAATTTTTTATTTTACTAAAACAAAGCTAAATGTTCTTCCTTTGATGTTTTCTTAGTAACACCTATATTCATGAATATGCTTAAGGATTTTGATCAGACTACATGTATAATTTCATTCATGTTAATCTACATATTTTCTATTGGTCTATAACTTTGAAGTAATGTAATTTTACTTTTACTTGTAAGTATACTGTGGGAGCCCACAAAGGTTTTCTAGTGAGGTCTGAGCTTGCTTTATACAGCAGGGCTACATTAGAGGATGGCTTGATCACAGGCATGGTCACCAGGTGTCTGGGATGGTCTGTACTTGGCTGTGATGCAGGGAGGTCTTTTGCTCCACCCCTTTCCTTTAAAAGCCCTTTAGTAGAGAGAGAAGGGACTGGTGGGTTTTGATCCAGGGTCTCCTGAGGCTATCCTTTGTTTCTAACTGTCTCTATCCTCTATATTTCTATATAAATCTCTTATCTCTCACTCCTCAAGAGTCCTTGGGTAAATAAATGTGGGAGCTGCCCCCCACAATATACTTTAGCTAATTTAAGTGAAGTTTTTGAAAATAATTACCCCTAGTTTCTATCTAAATTTTTAGTCACTTTTGTCCTCTCAGAAACCGAACACCACCGCTAATGTAGCAGTCATTTACTTTATAATTTCTACAGTTCAATCATAAGATTAATCTAGTATTATCTCTCAAGTTTACAATGTAAGATAAGATATTCATACAAATTTATATAAGTGAAATTTAATGAAATGAATACTTAATACGTACACTGGTTAGTTTGCTTCATGAACAGTTTTTTTTTTTTTTTTTTTTAGATCGGTAATTATAGCTGTCTTCATGCTGTTTGAATCCCATGTGCTCTTTTTAGCCCTTACTGAGTTTCACACTCAAAAGCTGTTTTTCTCCAAATCAGGTAGCACCTGCCACTGGTAATGGGGGTGAAATGGTAAGCTTTCTGAAGCCAATCCAAAGTTTCTGTTTTCCCAATAGAAGAGGTAGCAGACTGGACGCCAATGGTTGGGACCAAGGGGTAAGAGTCAGAGTTTAAGTTTTAGGACTAATTAGTTAGTTTTAAATATCAAACACTCTCCACACATTTACTTCATTTACTTAATCAATGCTGTTGTTAGTACTTCAAAATGTATGGAGTATTAAGAGAAATATTTTCCCCCTAACCTTTCAATAGCCAGTTTCAGGGCAGAAACTTTTTAGAGAAAACACTGATCAGGAAATGGAGAGGTTAAGATAGACAGAGAAATCTCTATCCCAAAGTTATTTGTTTACTTCTCATAATCAGTTTATTTTTACTAAATTCTCCACACAAGCCTTTTCAGGTTGAAGTTAAAAAAACCATCTGGTTATTTATAAACATTTAAAAACAGAAGGAAATGTGCAGCAAGTATGAAATACTGCTTGGTAAATTTGTTCAGCCACACACACAGAGATATGGATGTATGTACATGCGCGCACGCACGCGCACACACACACACACACACACACACACACACACACACTTAGAGACACAGAAACAGACACACACACATGCAGAATTCTTAACTTCTGTCCCTTGAGTCTCAACAAAAATCACAATTTTTCTATATATTATGTCAAAATAACTTAATAAATATTATGTATGACATGGTTTAAATTTTTATATTACAAATATTGTAACATTTGAAATGACAGTAATTTTAAACTATATATTTACTCTTCCAAAATAACCACCACAAACTTCCTTAACCTAAGATAATCAAAATTAATATTATGCAGTATAACTTTTAACTGTTTCTTTGGATATATTCACATATACTTCATTTTACAAAAATAAGGTAATACCATACCACCTTATAAAGTCTTTTTCCTATTTTAGCAAAATATGCCTCACCAATATATCCCCTTACCAATAACTTTTCAATAAAACAAATCTCTGAAAACATAATTACTTGCAGGAAAACCATGCTTTCTCAATTTAATTATTAAATGAGATATTCAGAGTTTTAAAAATTTAAAAACTAAAATTAACCCTTTATATTGCTACTATTTAAATGCCCTTGACAAATGTAACATGTTATTAGGTTTTTTTTTTTTTAACTTTTCTTTTATTTATATGCAATGTGGTGATGCTTTGATACATGTTTATCCTCTGGACTTTTAAAAGAAGAACAAATAAATGTCCGAAATGAAAATAAGTAACTGGCGAGGCCACATCCTAATTACCTCTTCAGTGTTACCTTTGAATTTTACTTGCTGTGTACTACAGAGTAACTCAACAGAGTGCCAAAACCTGGCAAAGCTTCCAAAGCTGTACACCAAGCCAAATACCAAAATATTCAGGATGCAATGTCTAATTTCTCAAAATCTAGCCAAAAACATCATAAAGTCAAGGTGAAAGCCCTTCAGAGCACACTTGAATAAAACACCTTTGTCTAGTTAGTTGACCATGCCCCACACTCAAGGTATTTGGACAGCACAAACCAGACTTGATGGATTTAGAGAGGAGAGAGGAGAGGGAGAAGTGACCAGCAGTGCACACACAAAGTTGATAGGGAGAGAGAGAGAGAGAGAGAGAGAGAGAGAGAGAGAGAGAGAGAGAGAGAGAGAGAGAGAGAGATGCGTTTGGTAGGAGACAGGAGATATGACCAAAATACACTGCATGAACTTTGTGAAGAATTCATAAAACATTATTTTTTAATCCACTCTTCACTGGGTTTTAAACAACAAATTGTTAATAGTAAGTATGCCAAGGAAAATGAAACTCTATCTTCTTTTACATGAAGACATGGAAAGTAACAACACAAACACAAAGCTATAGTTAGTTTCAACAACTTGCGCAGACATCTTATGATCTAAACAATTTAAGAATACCATCTTTTATTCTGTCATTTCTGCTTGACTTTATCACTTTTCACCTCCTGTTCTGATAATGCACGTGGGGTACTTACATCAGGAATGAAGCCAATCTCGTTGAGATGATTACTTAGCTCTGGATCGTGGAATGCAATCATCTGAGAGAACACAGTCAGGTACTCTGAAAGGACAACAATGCTGAAGATCATGATTGTCTTCACCAACTACATCAAAGACTTCAATAAGTGAACCATAGCTTGTGCTGAGTGAGAATCTAACTGTGCCACGAAGCCAGGGTCCTTTAATATAGTATTTCCAATATACATATATATATATATATATATTGAATACAGTGTATTCTGTTGCTACTTCAATCACAATGCTAAGTATTAAACAGACAGACCAATAAACTCTATCACAGTTTCCTTTCAGAGCTATCTGTTATTTCTTGAGTCACAAACTAAACACAGGATGACTGATGCTTTCCAACCAAACTGTACAAATACATTTACTCTGGCAACAGTAAATTGGTTTCTCATTGACTGAATGTTCAGAAGGTGAAAAGATCTGGAAATAAGGAACAGTGAAAGACAAGCAGTCACAGGAGAGTAACTGTGCCCCAAACTGGTTTTTCTATGTACAAATTTCAGCACCTTTTCTAGTTGTAAATTTTTTTCCTACCTACAACTCTATGTTTGGCATGTGTAGAAATACGAACTTAATTAACTACAATTAATGGAAAGTAAGTAAACAGTAAGTAATTGAAAATATTTTTGCTGTGTCAGAGAGAGATCTTGGTGGATAAAAAGATTGTCAGTGAGAGACCCTGTCTCAAGAGATAAGATGGAGAATGATATAGGAAGATATCTAACTTCACCTTCCAGTATATACCTGCTACCTGCATGAACATGTGCATACCACACACCACACCACACACACACACACACACACACACACACACACACACACACACACACACACACACACACACACGCACACTGTAGAGGGTAAAAGGTCCTTGTGCACACAGATAAGCACTGGAAAAGTCAGGAAAAGTTAAACACTTAGGCTTATTTCTTCAAAGGAAGGAGATATTTACCTGTCTTCTTTCCTGAACACTGAGAAAGGTAGTTTACAAGCTGGTAATCCTTTGCTATCTGTAGGGCCAGGTGAACCCGAATCCCCCAGAATATTATGTTTGCTTAAGCCAGACTTTCCCCCTAAATCTTGAGCATTGCTTTTGAGTCTATAAACCCATCCTTATGAGAGATGAAACTTGTGTTTCACAACAGCCTAAGTAACTTCTGTGCTATTGCAGGCCAGGCCAATCCTGACTCCCACAGGCATTGTTTACCTCAGTCATTCTCCCTAGACTCCATCTTGAGCATTGTTTCTCAGTCAACAGAAACCATCTTCATGGAAGAAGCCATATGTACGTTGCAAAGAGTTCCACTGTAAACATGTCTTAAGCTTTGTTGTACACATGGAACTGAGTTATTTGTCATCAGAAAACTTTTTTTGCCTAATTTGTGCTATGTTTAAACATGGCTAAAATAAATGACCTAGAGTCAGACTTCTTAAGTTTGAACCAGTAATAGCTAATTAAGTTGAGCTGTGTTTCATTCTTGTCTCTGTGGATCATTTCGCTGCAGGCTGTTAAGCTTGCAGGGACACCCCACAACACGCACACACATACACGCATGCACATTTTATTTATTCTAATCCAATTACAAGTTGTCTAGTTCAATAAGAAGACTATATTCACACTTTCCCCATTGTTCCAGCAGCTTACTATTTTATTCATGACATACTAATGGACCTAAATAAGATTGTGGTAACATGTGCTCCAAACCAGAATCTGCTGTGGGATGTCTTTCTGTATGCTGTGAATATGTTTTGCTCTCACTGGTTGATAAATAAAGCTGTTTGGCCAATGGCGAGGCAGAATAAGGATAGGTGGTACATTCAAATTGAAGACAGGAATGAAGAAGGGTGGAGTCAGGAGATGCTGCCTCCAGGAGAAGCAAGAAGTAAGAGAACAGGTAATTCCACAAAGCCACGTGGTAAAATATAGATTAATAGGAATGGGTTGAGTTAAGATGTAAGAGCTAGCTAGCAAGAAGCCTCAGTCATAGACCATACAGTTTGTAATTAATATAAGCTTCTGAGTGATTTTTTTATAAGTGGCTGTGAGAGCTCGGGTGGGAGAGATTCGTCCGGACCATGGGGCTAGGTGGGAACAAGAAACTTCCCCATACAAGTATCTTTCTTTTGCTTATTAAAAAATTAAAGTCTGTTATCTCAACACTTTGGTATTAGAAGGAAAAAGACTGTGAAATCTAAGACATCCTGTATTGCAAGGCAAAAGAAAGAAAATATAGAAGACAAATGAGCTCAATTTCTTTTTGTGAAATTGAAATCACAATAACAATAAAAATGAAAAAATTGATAATCTCAATTTTTTCCAACAATATAACTGATTTTTAAAAATGAATTATTTGGTGAAATAATCTCTAAAACTGATGTTTCCTTGCTTTATCAGTTTATATAAGCACTTGTGTTATTTCAAGAAATAATAGTAAGTAAGAGTAATCTATTATTTTTTTCAACTGAAACTGTTCTTAATACTTGTTTATAAATACTGTGTGTGCTTTTAATTGGCAGCATCAAGTCAAACAAAGGAAATGTCAATGCTGCATTCAGTTCAATGATATAACTGAATCACATCACTGACCTAATGTGAACATTGTCTACTCATTCTAGATAAAGAATGAAATGCTCAGTTAACACATTTCTTGATTTACTTTCTGTTCTAATACAACAGACTTCAATTTATTTTTGAGAGTCACAAATCAAATTGAAGATCTAGGACACATTTGAAGGCCTTAGGAAACTTTGACATTTAACTTTTTTATAACTGCTTTCCTGCTCTCCCTTATGGTATATCTATAATTTCAATTTACCCAGAAGCAAGAAGTATGCATCATCAGCCACCATAAGCACTCAATTGTATATTGATAAGCTATAGTTATTAACTTTCAACTTCTAAAAAGCATGTTTCAATTTAAAGCAGAAATTCATGCCTCAGGCAATTCTCCACAGCTATGCTTAGGTTTATTAAACATCATTCATACTTAAGCCTGATAAACTTAATTACTATGGGATTTACACAGCTAATTAAAGACTTACTGAAGAAACCTCACCCATGTTTTCCTTCTGTTCTGCCAAATACCAGTGACTGGATTTATACCAGCATGTACATACTCACATACACAGATACATTCAAATACACCATTTATGCATTATTGTATTGAATATAACTTCACATAGGTAAATATAACTTATAAACTTTGGGCTATGGAGAACAAGTTTTCAAATGAAGCTCAGTGTGAGCTCTTTATTTCAAGGGAAATATAAGAGAACATATGTGTAAACATATGTTTAAACATATCATATTACATGTTCTCTCCTAATAAAATTTAAAATTCCCCCAAAGTAACAAAAACCCAATTGCACATATCCTTTGATTTGATTTGATTTGATTTGAGAAGGAAATTAATGGTAGTTACAAAGGAATGAAAAGTGGTTAGATTAAAACAGAAGATTCTACACATTTAACACTACTGATTCTTTGTGTATGGGTATTTTGTGTATGACTTAATGTACATGGATAATTTGTCTGCATTCATGTCTGTACAGCATGCTCATGCCTCGGTCCAAGGAGGCGAGAAGAGGGCACTGGGTCCTCTGGAGCTGGAGTTAGACAGCTGTAAGCTGTCACGTGGGAGGTGAACCCAGAATTCTGGAAGAACAGTGCTCTTAACTACTGAGCCATTTCTCTGACCCCTACTAACCCATTTTAAAGGTATAGTAAAATGCTAAAGCACTTTGATTATGAGTTACAAAACGATAAAAATAGGAATCATGGTTCTTAAAATAGTCTCAAAGATAATATTTTCTAAAGGTGAATATTACTTGGTTTTTAAAAATGAAGACATTTATAAATCATCCCTAAAACCTCAAGTGTAGTTTTTATACTATTCCATAAAACCACATATAAACTTCCTATATTTTAATAAGAAACCCTGTATTTTCAGTTTTTGAAATGAGGTATACAAAGATAATGAACTCTGCTAATTTCTATGCATTAAAATTTATTGTCCCCTTTTACTTATTATATACTCTGCAATTACAATCCCCAATGAAATTGATATAAGAATCTCACCTGATAATGTCATAATTTTTATGACTATTTATAAATAACTCATATTTGTTTTTTTTAAAGCTGCATGGAGTACATGAGAGATGAACTTTCCAAATCTCTACATAAGTATCTGCATTGGTTTCCTTTCTGACGAGCTGACAATCTCAGAATTGACTCTCTCAGCTAAAGGAAGCAGAGATGAAGGACATGGATGACAAATTCAAAGCAAATGATTGTGTCTGCTTACTATGCAGAAAGGACACTCTTAATTTACTAACCATTCTATAAGACTGTTGATTTATCCTAAAGATGATGGCAACATCAGCAGGCCAAGAGATGCTGCCAGTGGTCATGGATGCTTCAGCTCCAGCATGCCAGAGACAGGAGGAAGAAAGCCTGCTTGAGCTACATGCCAAGTTTCAGACTAGCCAGCCTACAAAGTCCAAACCCAAACCACACAAGCAAAACAGATACAAGGCATGCAGATCTCAGCACTCAAGAAGCAACGGAAGTGGAAGTCGTTTCCACTAACAAGGTGGCAGTAAAGGCTTGACTTCCTTACTAAAAGCCAAAGAACCGGCACAAATCTTCATAACTAAGTGGGAAGGGGGGACGGGGCACTTAAAAGTTGAGAAAGAGAAAATTAATTTCTTAAAAATGTGGTCGTGTTAGGGACTGAACCAGGGTCTCACACATGCTAAGCAAGCACTCTACCACTAAAGCTATCTCCTCAGCCCAAGAAAACTGATTTTGATTTAGGGTTATATATGCGAAGCATTTTCTTCAGAGTAGCAAGCAAGCTTATCTAGTAGCCTTTCTAGTTAAAACAGAACATTTTCTATGCTGGAAAAAAAAGTTTAGCTACATGATACAAGACATTCTTGCCAGACGCAGTACTTCATATATTCCTTTCTTTCTCCATATATCCTACCATTAAAGCAAAATATCACGAATGTCCATTAAACTGGCTTTTCCAAATCATGACTGTGAAAGTGACTTGGACCCTCCCCAACACACCTAGTGTATGGGGAGAAAGGAGACTTACTTTCATACATCACATCTGACAGCTACATTTCTTAAAAATGTCTTTCTTCCTCCCTTTCTCTACGACAAGGACTTACTGAATGTCTGTGTGGTGGGATCATACATCCTAGTCTACACTGGTTTGGCACACAGCATCTGGTGTAGTTACCGCCATATTTAGCTTTCAAAAATACCCAGATTTAGCTACCTACTAACCTAAAGCAACATGGGACTGGTATAAATGACAGGAACATCACTGTGAAAATGATATTGTTCTTTCCCATAAAGAACTTAAAAAAAAAATATACACCTAAACAGAAAATTGGGGAAATTTTATACCCTAGACTTAAATGGTATGTAACTTTTCCATTCTGACTTTTAGTAGCCTTATCTTTAAGGTGTGAATACACCTTGATATTATAAAATAATTAAAAATGCTTAATGCTGTGCCAAATTTCATGGCGAACATAGGCCTATACTGTAAGCTATAAAAGACTCCTCCAAAATAGCATGTTTTTATTTTAATTGGTAGAGACAAAGAGCAAACTGCACATTCTTAAACTAACATGTCTGCTTCTGAACTGAGTTGGGAGCATATATTAAATTGTCATTAAGAAAGATAGTCATAAAAAAGAACTATAATTCCTTGTGAGTCTGTAGGAAAAAAATTCCTCATCTTCCTTCCTGAGCTTTGTTGATGAACCATCAACATATGCTACTAGGTCAAAACTATTATCCTGAAGATTGGTTATTTTTGATAGAAACGTGCTCCTATATGAAGACAAGACTGGTTATTTTTGATAGAAATTTGTCCCATACAAAGACAGGAAAATTCATTTGCTTACCTTGTATTACATGGGAGTTGTCTTTCAAGAAGAAGTTATACAGGTATTTGGGAATAAAAGCAGACATGCATGCATAAGCTAAGGCTAAGAAAGAATAAAGTAAATACAAAATCAGTTAGTAGGGTGATGACCAGCTGTTATTCACTAAGCACAAATTTTTGAATCTACTATTAAACAACAAATATGGTAATAAGTGCTGGAAACACAAAATTATAGGAAGAAAAGTTTCTGCTATTTAAAAAGATTGAGACAGGCTGAGTGGTGGTGGTGCCCGCCTTTAATCCTAGCACTCGGGAGGCAGAGGCAGGTGGATCTCTGTGAGTTTGAGGCCAGCCTGGTCTATAGAGCAAGATCCAGGACAGGCAACAAAACTACACAGAGAAACCCTGTCTCAAAAAAACAAACAAACAAAAATTTCAGACATTAAAAGATAAACATTCCAGTAACTTCAATTTCAAACTGCTGTGGCAATCATTATCCCACAATAATAAAATCTTAATTGCCTGAACTTTATTTATTTTAATTTCTAAGCACTCATTCATAATGAGGTACATGAATCTCACAATCCATAATTAAAACTGATACAGGTAAGATTCCTGGAGTTAGGAATACTAGTCATAACCTGTACTCTCAAATACAGATCTTTTATTACTCTTGGATTGGCATCTCATAATTGGAAATACCTAGGCAATCATGGCAAAAGCTGAAGTCCAGACTAATGAGGGAGTATATCAGAGCAGAACACTATGAAATCATTCAGAGAGAGAAATTGTGAGTTTTTGGAGATTATGCCAGCTCTACTCAATTCCAGAATTTTCTGTTGTTTATGCTATGATAACCTATGAAAAATGGAGATTCTGAGGTGAAATACCTGTATATTAAAGTAATATAGAATAGCATACTCCATGTGTGATGTAATTCTAAATTTGTTTCTATTGAATCTACCAAATACTATTTAAAAAATCTATTATACAAGGTGCTAAAACAGAGGGGCTGAAAACAAAAAACCTGCCATTAACAAAACGATCACCAAAGGTTGGCAGCACTGGTTATGGGTACTAGTCTATGAGAACAAAGCTGGCAGCACTGGTTATGGGTACTAGTCTATGAGAACAAAACCAACACAGGACCCTCTCCTTATCCAAATAGTGTTGACTTAGCTCAGAAAGGGAACTAAGAGGTCTTCATTAAACAAGTACAATTGATATAACACGTGCAGAATACATAATAAGAGAGAAACTTCACTGATATTGATTGGTTTATAAATTATTTAGAAAATAAACTTAACAGTAATTTTCTAAAAAAGTAAAAACCCTTTCCAAAAATCTATAAAAATGGTTATCAAGGCAGGTAAATTAATTTAGAAGAATTAGCCCAATTCCCACCAAACTTTTAGAGATGGTCTGGTGACAAGGAATACCCTTCAACACTAAATTAATTTCACTCTCTAAGAAAAATTAACTTTAATTCACAATAGTTTGTGATACATAAAAGGTAAAATATAAGAATTTTAAGACAAGAACTTGTATTTTTGCACCCGATATTTAAGAACAATATGCATAATGATCTCTCCATAATAAAAAAAGCTTACCTTCATTGTTGAAATTTAGATATAAGAATGGAGCGCAAAGTGAGTCAAGACCTGATGCAGACAAGATGAAGCAAAAGAGTAAAATGAATACATTCCAGAACTGTAGGTACCTTCCTCCAGTCTCACATTCCTTCCAAATATATTAAGCACTGTAAGTACATCTACGGAGATGCGTGTTCTGTCAGGAGTTACAATGCAGCATAAATGACAGCATCTGACAGAACACCAGTGTCCAAAACAAGTCGGTTACTACTAATCATCCATATGAATATGAGGCAAAGAGCGCCATGAATATGTGACACATAGTATGTTAGAGGGCTTTATGTCCCAATTCTGGCTCAAACCGCACGTGAATTTGGTAATTATTTGGCCTCTTCAGGAATGCTTTCTCATCTAAGAGATGGATATTTGCCATATAGATCTTTTCTTTAGGATTATAAAAAAACTTTATAATTAGTGAAAAAATATACAAACATTTATTTTATTGATAATAATGCCATTCATCTGTTATCATGCTGAAAGAATAAACATAATGTACCTATAATGGATTTGGAGGATATAGAATGTCTGAAATGTGCTGGGCAAAAAAAATAATCATACCTTTAAGAGTGGCAAATAAGCAATATGAGACTCAAAGTCAAAAAAAAAAACACTGCTCATAACAAAACATTCAAAAATTGGGTTGGATTAAACAGGTTTCTCATTTAAGAATTAATGATCATAAAGATAATAATGGCAAATGCTAAAAATCCAGGGCTAGAGACACTAAGGATACTAGGGAGAAAAAGGAAACAAAATGAACAATTTTAAGGTCATATTCCATTCCTAATAACTACAATAATGATATTTTAGGAATACTTAAGTAGTAACATTCTCAAATAGCCTAATGTTTTTATGGTATAAGTTATTTCACTATTTTGATAAGGTTAAAATTGTGTCCATAAGATTAGACTCTGCTTTCCTAATGTCACTGCAAGCGGCTTATTTTTATATATCATATAAAGTGTTATCTTGAAAGCATTTAGACCAAATTTGTTTGATCAGTTCTATAAAGTTAATATCTTCAAAATGCACTGGAATTTTAGTGTTTTTCCCCCTCAAAAGGAAAGACAAAAAAAGACTTAAAGAAAAGTCCTAAAAACTAAAAAGTTACCTTGCCAGTACACAAGATCAGGGTGAGAAACTACCCAAGCTTTCAGTACACGCCGGAACTTTGCGTGACCTTCTGGGGATGATAACAGTTCGTCATACTGATGACATCGAGGAATATCCACTTCAATCTGCAACCAGCAAAGCAATAAGGCCCAACTGTTACAGATGATCCCTAAGATTCTAGTCCTTGCTTTTTCAATACATAAGAGAAGAGATATGCTAGATAATATTTCACCTTTATAATCTGTTGATAAAAGTTTTTGAATTTTTCAATTAAACTTTGGAAACATCACACAGTTTCTGAGTGTAAGTAACTCCTTTTCTAATACCACATACATCGGTAGTGGCAGAATATTTATAATGAAAGGAAGAGGATTTTCTTACTCCTTTTAACTTTTAAAGAATTGGCAGAATTGCCTTAGAAAAACCTTACTTGTCTATCTGTGGGTATTGGAGTGTCTTTATCAATTGCATCGTACTTGGCATGAATAGCTCCCTGCAAAAAATAGAATAAGACATTAATTTATTATATCCTTAATAAAATGCCATTACACATTAATATGCTGGAATCTTAAGTATTTCAACTTTACAGTTTTTCTTATTTTGGAAATCTGCATAAAATTTACTGGTATAATATCTGTAATCTAAAAAACGCAAAATTCATTAGTTTTTCAGCAAGACGTTGATACTCAAAGCTTTAAAATTTCAAAATTTTGGACTAGTGATGCTTAGCTAACAGGAGAAACCTGTTTTATATAAATAGTTATTTTTGAAGACCTATCCAACAATGGTAAACTCAAGTTAACCTACAATTTAGAAACTTTCATCTTTGACCATGTATGATGAAGGTCTATGGTAAGTGATATTTGCCATTTGGTAAGATAGACCTTTATCTGGTGTGTTGGTGCACACCTTTAATCTCAATACTCAAGAGGTAGAAGCAGGTAAATGCCATGGCAACAGAGTGGGACCTTACCTCAAAAAGAAACAAAAACGACAACCAGAAGAGCCCTTTTGAATTACATATACCCAAAGGTAAATGACATGTCACTTAGCTAGAGAGCATAGCAAAACGTTGTTTTCTATGTATTACTAACTCATAAATCAAAATGTTCAAAATTTTAGAAGATATTTTAGAGAGAGGTTTACCTTAACAGAAATTTTCTGTTAGTGTTGGTAAGGCAAATGGAACAATTTTTTTTTTCAGAAGAATGATAATACCAGGGACATTTAGGGTAGTTTAATTATAGAAACATTAGGCTCATTAACATTTCTTAGTTATAGCCTTCCACAAAGACACTCCAAATACACTAAATTTCCCTCATGTTCTATAGGGTTACACATGAGAAAGTGCTTATTTTTATGATTTGCTGCAGTGGTAGGGAAAGCCAAGAATTTAGTAAATTTATTTGCTGAATCAATTTCTTTCGGCTAACTATTAATAACAGGCTTGGAAAGTCTGACATCGTAAGTCTTTCTGGACTATAGTACTAATTATTAATATGAGTTAAAGAACAATAGGCAGTGTTGTGAAGTAACCAAACAAATTCAAAGAAATTTCGATGCTCATTAAGAAAATCAAGAATAAAGAAAAAAAATCTGCCAATAGAGGTCTGTAGAGACTAAAAAGAGTTGAGGCTCCACTACAGGGCAGGCTCCACACTCAGGAGCAGGAGGCCAGCATAAAATGGGCTCCATGTTTTTTTGGGGCACTTGTTTTGTTATTATTATTACTTTTTTGTTTTACTGATTTTTGTTTGGATCATTTGATAAGTCTGGTTTGATTTTTGTTTGTTTGAGACAGACAGAGAGCACACTCTCAAGAATGAACAGAAAGTTGGGTGGATAGGAAGGTGATGAGGATCTGAGAGAAGCTGGAGTAGGAGAAAGAATATGATAAAAACACATTATAGGAAACAAACTTAAATACAAATTTTAAGAATTAAAAATGTTTGAAGGAACTAAAGTGGTGGCATGGATCTAAAAGAACACAGGAGGACAGACTGAAAAAGAAATTGATAGGAAACAGAAGAACGTGTCAAGGATCCTTTATCTTCATGCTGTGCCATCAGACTTTTCTGGTAACACTGCTAGCTTCACGAGTAGCCCTGTGACAATGCCCTCTGCCCCTCAAAGCAGCCTGGCCAAAGTGGGACAGCCATGTTAAAAGCCACTAAATTACACTCATGATTTTGACAAGACACAATTGGAATAAAAGATTTATCAATTTCAAACAATACATAAATTGAAGTTATATTCAAAAAGGGGCATACTTCAGAAGCAGGATGGCACACATAACTGACATATACTCATTAGATAACTTGTTTAAAATAATAATGATATTTACCATGGGCATTAATAAAATACTAAAGGACATCAGCAATTGTATTTTATACTCTATTCTCTTCATGTATTTTTCTACTTAAAACATATTCTGATGTTCTTATTTCAATATATAATTTTCTATTAATACTGTAAAATTAGATGGAAAGTATTATAGTTTTTCTAAGACAGGATTTCTCCATGCATTCCATGCTGGTCTCGAACTCATAATCTGCTGTCACAGCTCCCAAGCATTTGGGAGGTAGCAAATGTATAGTACCAGCAGTATTATACATTTTATATTCTTATACACTATTCATCAATTTATAACTTTTTGCTTTCTTACCTCCACTCCCAGAAGAGCAGCCCAGGTTAAACCCCTCATAAGTGGAGGGATGTCAACTCTTGCTTCTTTCCAGATTTGATTTTTTTTATATGGATAAGCCTAGGATAAAATAAAAATAGTCAAAAAGGGCCTGGGTGGTAGCTGAGCTGGCCATCCATGCCCTCAGGGTTGGTTCACCCTCTTCTGTGATGAGGGGTGGGGCCATCTCTCTGAGTGCAGGGGCCAGCTCTCCTGTGAAGGTCAAGGCCAACTCTCTTGCTGTTGTGTTCAGCAAGAGGCAAGGCTAGCTTTCCCAGGACCAGTAAAGGGCAGGGCCAGCTCCGTATGGCCCTCTGATTTCATCTCACATGGCTCCTAAGGTCCCCTGAGGTGATATGGGCCTTTGGTTGGCCCACCTTAACATTTACCCCATCTAGGACCTACTGAAGCTTGTGAAGGGACTGGTCCTGTGCTATGCCCATGGGTTTTCCATAACTTGGGTGGCCACATGATATCCCAGAGGAGTTCTGGTGAGGATCAAGTGATGATGGAGCACCAGAAAGCAGAGGCCACGAACCAGACCAGTGACTCATTTCAACGAACATATGCTAGTAAGCTGATGGGACAAAAGGATCTACTAGGTGACACACCGAGGCCCCAGTGCCACCAGGATGAATGAAGAGGTGTTGGAAAGGTGGGAAAGAAGGAGAAGCAAAGAGGTTTTGTGGTCAGCTTTTCTGGTTGCTGTTGTTTTGGTTTGCTTGCTTGCTTGCTTGCTTACATTGTTTTGTTTTCTTTTGTGGTGGGGGCACTTCAGGGATGAGGAGAGGATATAGGAGGATCAGGAGGTAAGCAGAATTGGGGTGCATGATGATAAACTCACAAAGAATCAACAAAGAAGTTAAATGAAAAAAGTCAAAAGTAAAAGCATGTCATGCACATTTATCAACCACAATACAATAAAACTAGAAATCAATCACCAGAAAAAGTTTAAATAACACAGACACATAGGAATTCAACAGTGTATTTCTGAATTATCAGTGGATCCAGTGGCAACATTATGAAGGAAATGAAAACATTTCTTGAAACAAATAGTAATAGAAAGAACATATCAAAAAACCTATGGTATACAATAAAATCAGCTCTCTGAGGAAGTTCACAGAAGTCAGTAACCATACCAAACAAGCAGAAATATATAAAGGAAATGGGAGAAAGAATACACAAAACCCAAAGTTAGAAGAAAAATTAAATAATAAACATTACAACAAAATAAACAAGAGTCCATGAAAACAGTAAAAAGAGAAATGAAGTGGCGTTTTTGAAAACAAACAAAATTAACAAACCCTTAGCTGTACTTAGCTATATAGTATATCTGTTCCCTAATTGCATTTATATTTTATACTCTACTTCTCTCTATCAATATTGGTACTTTTTCCTATAGACTTTTGTGCCTTATTTAAAAATAATATTAATTCTTTGTCTAAGATGATCTTTCACATCTTGTCATCTTTGGAACTTCTATCAGTTCTATAAATCAGAGAAGTTAATTAGAAAAGAGATCATAAGAATTCTTTTCTCATAATGTCAAGATGTAAGAACTAACAGCATTAAAGGAAAACTCATATAGACTACCATTAACACTTGATACACTAGAATTCCTACCTTCAGCAGCCTGTCGAAGAGAATAATTCTGTTTAGCTGATATTCCGTATCCCTCTCTCTAATGATTAAAGGCAGGGTGGCAGCTGCAGATAACTCATTATTGCTGTTTGAATGAGGTAAATTCGGCTGGCTGTAAAGGAACAAAAAAGTAAAAATACTGACAAAGACAATATTCTAATAAATTAAAGCACTACTTCCTAAATGTTCTATTTAAAAATCTATAAACTTCTTATTAATTTAATAGAAATAGGAAAAAAAGTCAAATAAAGCAACATATACTCACTCATCTTCAAGTAATGGATAAAATGCTTCTCCTCCAACATCTTTTAATCTCTGTGAATTTAAAAATAAAATATTTATAAATCTTTATATTGGGTGGCAAGAGTAATATCTGCTTAAAAAGAATAGTAATGTATTAGTAATAGTAATGTAATAGTAATGTAAAAATTATGAGTTCACAAAGAAGTAAAAAATGGAATCAAAAGATGAGTTTCTTTCATGAAATGCACCACACTTCTGACAAGGATTAAGCACAAGCAAGATCTTCCCTTTTCCCCTCTAGGTGGTATTTCTACCATTTCCTCACATGCAACACCAAATTACTAACATTATTATAAAATGTAAATATATACAATATTTAAAAATGATTATTAAAAAGAGATACTTTTTATATATTCATTTATTAAAGATTATTAAAAAGAGGTGCTTTTCCATATATTCATTAAAGATATTTGCATGAATTATAGGCAGTGCAGTCATGATATCTGGAATATATTGTTTAAAGTTCTTATATGGGAACTCATTTGGGAACACTGATGAAATATATGAAGTTGTAATGCACAGAACAGATACGTAAGTAGCTGAAACTTACATGCACTATAATCAGGCAACTGTGATTAGTATTATACATTTTAAAACATCAGGATCTGATCAATTAGAATTACTTAAAACTTAATATCATGTATTACCAAGTGGAGGAATAGGAAGACTTATCTGATGCTGATGGAAAGATAAACACTGTTGTGAGCAATCAGTATGTGTGAAGGCTGAAGATACACAGATGCCATTTTCTCACAGTTCTACTCACTACAGAAGCTCTCTGTGTATCAGGAAATCAAGTGTGAATGCAAAGTGTCTTGTGTTATCTTTAAGGTTTTAATGTTTTAAAGATTTTTGAAGCACATGTGATAAATTTTCATTCTTACGTTTCTTAGCTGGCATAAGGACAATGTCACAGTGGTATCATCTAAGAGTGAGCTTCTATCTCGACCTTGCCCAAAACTTTCACCATCTTCGAAGAGAAAACTAAGATTTAAAAAAGAAAGAAAAGAAAAAAGTTGTTACAATGATCACAGAAAATCTACTTTATTTATTTTTAAAATAAAATTCTCCTATCACAATCCCATCATTAAAGAAATAAAATTCAGACTAGACAGTTAATTTTGAAAACAAAGCCCAGCATGGTGCACATGCCTGGATCCCAGTGCTTGGAAGGTATAGGCAGGGACATTAGGAGTTTGGGGACATACAGGTATACAGTGAGTTTGATTCTAGCATGGGCTACATGAGACCTTGGTCTTAAAAAACAAATTTTTCAAAAACTAACTGCTATTGAAGTTTCTCCAAACAAGGCGGACTTTATATATATGTATATCTGTTGATCAGTTATAAATCTGGTATATGCTGTCCTGGTTAGTTTTTTATTTTATTATTTACTTTAATTTTACATATCAGCCACAGATTTCCTTGTTCCTCCCCCTCCTGTCCCCCCACCCCCCCACCTTCTCCCCATCCTACCCCCCATTCCCATCTCCTTCAGGGCAAAGACTCTCCTGAGGATTGAGTTCAACCTGGTAGATTCAGTCCAGGCAGGTCCAGTCCCCTCCGACCAGGCTGAGCCAAGTGTCCCTGCATAAGCCCCAAGTTTCAAACAGCCAACTCATGCCCTGAGTACAGGACCCGGTTCCACTGCCTGAATGCCTCCCAAACAGATCAAGCAAATCAACTGTCTCACTTATCCAGAAGACCTGATTCAGTTGGGGGCTCCTCTTAACTGTCACTTTGACACAGTGTAGAGTCAATTAAAGCAAAGTCCCCATTGAGGAATTGCCTAGATCAGATTGGCATGTGGGTATGTCTGTGGGAGACTTTCTTGGTTGTTAATTAATGTAGGATTGCCTAGCCCAGTACGGGAGCCCTAAACTGTGCAAGAAAGAATATGAGCTAGACTTGGAGCCTGCTGGCAAGCAGCATCTTACATGCTTCCCTTTATGCTTCTTGGCTGTCGAGTGAGTTTCCTATCAGAGGTAGTGCTGTACCTTCCCTGAGTTCCTGCCTTGACTTCCTCAGTGATGCATTGTGACTGCACACTGGAGTGCCCTTTCCTGTCCTAAGCTGCTCTTGGTCAGGGTAAGTCACAGGAGCAGAGATAAAACTAGAACACACACACTGCACTGCAGGCTACAAAGGTGTGCTTTGCAATCTCTCTTCATGCACATGCAGGAGTAAGTGACTGTCTTAGCAATATTCGAATGTGCTTCGGAGAAAGTCTGCACAGCTGAAAACAAACGGGAGGAAGGAAAAGCACACTGGTTGATAGGCTCTCAGAGCAAGAACAACAAATGCTTGCAACTTGGTTTAGAATGTCAAAAGCCTACTTTTCAGAATCTATCAATTAATTTTTAATTTTCTTTTTTCTTTTTCTTTTTTTCTTTCTGAGACAGGGTTTCTCTGTGGTGTTTTGGTGCCTGTCCTGGATCTCGCTTTGTAGACCAGGCTGGCCTCGAACTCACAGAGATCCGCCTGGCTCTGCCTGCCGAGTGCTGGGATTAAAGGCGTGCGCCACCACTGCCCGACTTAATTTTTAATTTTCTATAATTTATTTCTGATTTCATATTTAACTCAGTGGGTGAGTGGCACAATTTAAATTAATGTCTAAAAAACTGCTTATAAAGGACAGAAAGAACTAATAATGCAGTTTAGTAACAGAATACTTGCCTTGCCCCACGTGTAAGGTCCTAGGTTTGAAAACCAGTACAAAAATAAAAAGGAAAAAAAGAAAAATTTAAAACTGGGAAAGGAGAAAACTAATGGTCTATCTAAACAATCTAAAATTTAACAAAAATAGTGATTATCAGATCATTTCTACTGTTATCTCTTATGGTGGTTTGAATTAGAAACGTTCCTCATAGGCTCATGGATTTGAACACTTGGTCCTCAGTGGAGCTGTTTGGGAAGGTTAGTGGCACTTTTTTGTGCCACTTCCTGTTTTTTTCCTCTCTCTCTCTCTCTCTCTCTCTCTCTCTCTCTCTCTCTCTCTCTCTCTCTCTCTCTCTCTCTCTTTCTCTCTCTCTCTTTCCTATGTGCAAATGAGAATGATCTCTCTGTTTCCTGCTATCATGGCTTCCAGCCATTAGGGACTCTCCCTCTGGAACTGCAAGCCCATTTTTCTACAGATTGACTTTTGATAACAGTATTTTATGACAGCAATAGAAAAGTAACCAATACATCTATAGTCAAACCTGTCCTAGATTATGAAATTGAAAATTTAAAGGTCAAGAAATACACATTCATGCTTCTATGTGAACAATGATGTTGTCAAGGTTTGGAAAATAACAGATATATACACATTTTATTAGTATTACATGATGTTCAAATAGATAACAAAGAAAATTATTTCTTAAAAAACAATTTTTTTCTTTTTTCTTTTTTTTTTTTTTTTTGGTTTTTCGAGACAGGGTTTCTCTGTGTAGCTTTGCGCCTTTCCTGGAACTCACTTTGGAGACCAGGCTGGCCTCGAACTCACAGAGATCCGCCTGCCTCTGCCTCCCGAGTGCTGAGATTAAAGGCGTGTGCCACCACCGCCCAGCAAAAAACAATTTTTATAATAATTAAATATTGGTGTAAACTCTGCAATTACAAATTTTAGCCCATCCAACAAGGTGTAGAGTTTTAACTGCTTCCAAGTTCACTTACTTAGAACATCTACCAAAATTAATTAAAAAAAAATTAAATAAAAATTAAAAATCAACAAAAAATTTAAATCATTATTATCAGAAATTTTCTTTACTTACTTTGGGAGTGTGCAGATAGGTGGTTTGGATCGAATAATTTCCTTGTTTGTAAGCTCCTTCTCCAGGTCACCTCCAGCCAGACACCACAGATAGTAAACCTCCTCAATAGATCTCTCCGCCAGGTAATCACTGTCTGTATCTACTAATGGTAAAATGTTTAAACTGTAGTAACAGCCGGTAGCAATAATAGCTGGCATTCTGATCAAAGCAATTGAAGAAAAGGCTACCACTTCTGTATGTAAGGACTTTGCAAGTTGCTACTCCACCTAACAATGTAACAGAAGAGACTGAAAAGAAGGAGTTCTTGTAAGAACCATGAGAAAGTAATGGTATGGAGGCAAACTACTACCCACAAGATTGGAGAAGAAGATGGGGATGCATGGAGATCTGAGCTTGCTTTACACAGCAGGGCTGCATTAGGGGATGGCTAGATCACAGGCATGGTCACCAGTGTCTGGGATGGTCTGCACTTGGCTGTGCTGGGGGGAGGTCTTTTGCTTCACCCCCTGGCATTCCTTTAAAAGCCCTTTAGTAGAGACAGAAGGGGCTGGTGGGTTTTGACCCAGGCCCTCCTGAGGCTATGCTATGTTCCCAACAGTCTCTCTCTCTTCTATATTTCTATCTACATATTCCTCATTTCTCCTTGCTCAAGAGTACCCCGTGGGAAAAAGAGGGAGCTTGTCTCCCTCAGAAATACAGCAGAGGACTCCCTCTTCCTTACATGGCTGTCCTCAGAAGTTGGTCAGCGCCTAACTGACCTGGGAGGAGGGAATACCTTCTATGACATGGTGTGGCAAGGAGGAAGGAAAGCATCCTGTGGTCCTACAAGCAGGTCACATAGTGTAGTGAGCAGTGCCTCTGGACAGTGCTGGCCACAGTCTTCCTGCCACAGTGAAACTGGAAGGCCAGGCTACACCGGAGTTGGGTATTGCTTTAGTTCTCAGCAGGTGTGGCATGACTAACAGATTTTGATTTTTCTTTTTAACAGGTTGAATTCCTCCTAAAAGTGACTTATGCATAAAGACAGTCAAGGGGCCTGAGCTTGACAACATTCTGGATTTATTTCCTACACTCAGAATAGAAGGAGAAATGCTATTACAGTACTTTCTTGTCAAGAAAGTGGAGAAACTCACATGCCAAACAGACATCCACTGTGATCTTACTAGTCAAGTTTACTTACAAGCCTGCTCCTTATGTCAAGAGAAGCCAGAAAAGGGGAAATTTGGAAGTTTACTTCCCGTGTAAGAAGTACAGAACACGAATTTTATACTCTACAGCAAGAAAGGAATATGGGCAGGAAAAACCTACATATCAACGAAGTGTTCCTTTTCATGTCTCAAGGCAAAATACGATGGTATGGACTTCCTACTGATAGTATAGTTTTAAGACCACTTAAAATAAATTATATGGAGTATTAGTAATTTACAGTCTAAAATTTGACTTATATTTTCAATATTCCGGAATATGTTGTGGAATATTACTTTAAGATGTATTACATTTGTTTATGCTGTGGGATATTTGTTTAGTGATGCAAAAGATGTGTTATATTCCTTTCTGTTGCATTTGTTTAACTCTGTAAAGTTGTGTGACTTTGCCTGTCTAAACACCTGACTGGTCTAATAAAGAGCTGAATGGCCAATAGCTAGGCAGGAGAGAGGGATAGGTAGGGCTGCCAGGCAGAGAGGATAAATAGGAGAAAAAGAGAAGAGGAGGGAGAAAAGAGAGGAGGGGAGGACTCCAGGGGACAGCCACCTAGCAACACAGCCAGCCATGGAGTAAGAAGGAAAGACATATAGAATAAAGAAAGGTAAAAGCCCAGAGGCAAAAGGTAGATGGGATAACTTAAGTTAAAAAAAAGCTCACTAGAAACAAGCCAAGCTAAAGTCAGACACTCATAAGTAAGACTAAGTTCTGTGTGATTATTTGGGAGCTGGGTGGCAGACCCACAAAGAACAAAGAGTAAAACAAACAAACAAACAAAAAAACTACAGGAATCACATCTCAATTCCCTGGTTATTATCCATAAAACCCCACTAATGTAATGCCTGTTACTAATGAATTCAGAAGTAAACAGTTTATGGGGCTTCTTTTGGAAATAAGGCTCATATTATCACGTTTTATTCATCTTTACCTTTACACAAGTCATCGATATTCTCAGGCAGAGTTAAATCAGCACATCGCAGAGAAGATGAAAACAGACTGGCAGGTTTGATAAAGGGTGTGTATAAAGGGGACACTTCACTGAACACCTGGTCCTTTATTAATTCATCTGCGGTTGGCCTTGAGAAAAACAATTGAAAATACTCAGCATGGATAAAAGTCATACAAATTTTTCTTCAAAATATAATACACATTCAAGCTGGGAGTTAAAATCTTAGATAACTCCTTAGCACTGACAGTAGTAGCAAAGGAGCTCCCTCGAGCAGAGTCTAGCTGTTGCGACTAAATAACTCAATGCTGAATTACTTACATGTGTTTGTGCCTTATGTTCTAACAAAAAATCATTTCATAAACACCTGAAATTCTGCTTGCAAATACTATCCTTTGCCCCTGATAAAGTGCCTTTTCTTTTATTTTTTAATTTAATTTAATTTTTGTTTTTGTTGTTTTTTTGTTTTTTGAGACAGTTTTCTGTGTAGTTTTGGTGCCTGTCCTGGATCTCACTCTGTAGCCCAGGCTGGCCTCGAACTCACAGAGATCCGCCTGGCTCTGCCTCCTGAGTGCTGGAATTAAAGGCATGCCCCTCTGCCACCTGGTCTAAAGTGCCATTTATAATGACGAATTAGAATATATTCTCCTCTAGCATTATACTTAGGAGGCTTAGCAATAGCCAGGTAATTAGAAGAAAGACTATGAAATGAAAACAAAATATCAAGGAAATCCTTCTCAATTTTTATCAGCAACTCCAAACTTAACCTTCTGCCAAGCTCAGTATATAATACATAATGGTAACAAACTTTTGTTATTACTCAAATGTCAACAGAGCTAAGAGTACTGACATTCCTATTTAGTTGGTTTTCTTCTTGAGGCAAGGAGATGGATTAGAAGCTTTTTTGGTATATGCCAGTTTTCTGACCATGATTTGATTTTTTAAAAATTTAATTTAATTTTATTTTACAATATAATTTAATTCTACATATCAGCCATGGATTCCCTTGTTCTTCCCCCTCCCGCCCCCCTCCCCTTCCCTCCAGCCCACCTCCCATTCCCACCTCCTCCAGGGCAAAGCCTCCCCCCCCCCCCCCCCAGGACTGCGATCAACCTGGTAGACTCAGTCCAGGCAGGTCCAGTCCCCTCCTCCCAGGCTGAGCCAAGCGTCCCTGCATAAGCCCCAGGTTTCAAACAGCCAACTCATGCTCTGAGCACAGGACCCGGTCCCACTGCCTGGATGCCTCCCAAACAGATCAAGCCAATCAACTGTAGTATCCTCCAATGAGTGAGTACATATCATGTTTGTCTTTCTGAGTCTGGGTTATCTCACTCAGGATGATTTTTTTCTAGATCCATCCTCTGAATCACATTTATACTAGTAACAATAATGAACTGTTACATATGCAGCTATCACCTCTCAGTCCATCAGTCTCCTACCAAACACTAAATCAACTCTACACAAAAAGGATCTGGGGATAAGCCTAAGGTCTTAAGGAATCACCTCTTAGAAGGATGGAAGGTGAGGCATTTCTTCAAGATGTTTATCACATTTTCAGGAAGCTCCTGGTAAATAAAGATAAAAAAATAGATGAATGATCAATTCTAGAAACATATTTTACCAAAATATTTAAATATCCTAGGCTTCAATTTTAAAAATCTTTATTTGGACTTTATTTAAATTTGTAGTAATTTGTCACTCTCTGGAAAAAAGGCCAGCATCTGCAGAGAAGTAAGTACAGCTTTAATAGCTTGTTATTGTATTCTAATGTGAAAATAAACTTTCATAAACAGATTGCTCTACTTTGACTGTGCCCCTTCCAAAATTCAGGTCTTGAAACTTAAGGCCAAGTAGATGACAATAAGAGATGGGCTGCTAGAGTGAACCTGCTACTATTATTCTGCTAAATGGACATAGTATCTTACTGCCCCTCTAAATTCTCCTCTCTCTACTCATAGATTAGTGCAGTTCTCAGACTGCATCAGAGAAGTTTCTTTGAGCAGCAAATGGTGGTTTGGGCAGACATTCACAACTGGTTAAAGCATACAGAGTAAGTCATATGTCATAACCCCACCTCAAGGCTCCATGACCATCGTGCAAGAGTGGGTGGAAAGATTTACACCACCAGAGATTGAGAACCTAATGGCAGTCAATGGCTCCTAGTGAAGGAATGGTCAGTTATTCGTTAGGGTTTGGCTCCTGGTAGATAGACCATGCTCTGGCGGACAACCTTACACCCAGGAGTATACAGGTCACACAACTGGAGCTGATGGGTTATGAGGGAGAGAGAGGCATGAATTTGGAGGGATAAGGAGATAGGGAAAGGAACTGGGGTTGAATAGGATCAAAACCTTGTAAGAAATTCTCAAGAATTTATAAAAATAAAAACAAAACAAAAACAATAACAGAGGTAGGCCTGAAAAAGATGATTAGGTCACAAGCGCCCTCATTTTGGGAATGGGATTTAATCAAACACACTTTATGCATCCACCACATCCTCCGCCATCTTTCTTTTCTGCTCTGTGAGGTGAGTGTCCTCCCCTCATCAGAAAACCGAGCCTGTGGAACCTTTACCTTGACATTTCCAGCCTCAAAAGCTGTGAGATGATAAGTTTTGTTCTTTAAAAATGACCCAGTCTCGGACAGCCTGTTAGAACAGCACAGACGGATACACAACAAACCTTAATAATGTCCAGACAACCATGTTCCTCAGCCAAAACTATTATAGTGTCATCTACACAGCCTAGGAAAAAAGGAAAGCCAGATGAGTATGCACTGCTTTTAATCTACCACAATAACCAGAAAGAAAAACTATGATAAAACATTTCCAAATATCATAATGTAGTTTTGGTGTTTAAACTACTATTTTTTTTAATTAGCTTTCCTTACATGTTTTTATAAAAACACAGAGGTTTACCCAGTCAACTTAGTTAAGTACTAGTACTAAAATACAGCAACTTAAATAGTTATGGAAGAAATTTCAAGCAATTTTTAAAGGCGCTGTTGTTTGTTGTGGACTATTTGTACACTGTGTGAAGATGTGTTGTTGTGGTTGTTGTAACAAAAAGCTGAATGGCCAATAGCTAAGCAGGAGAGGCTAGCTGGGACTTGCTGGCAGGGAGAGAGAAACTGGGAGAAGGAACAGAGGTGCACAATAGAGATGCCAGCAGACTCGGAGGAAGTCAGATGTGTCATACTAAAAAGAGGTAACCGAGCAGACTAATAGAAACTGGTTAATTTGAATGATAAGAGCTAGCAGAGGACAAGCCTAAGCTAAGGCCAAGCGTTCACAATTAATAAGTCATCTCTGGGTCATTATTTGCAGGCTAGTGGTCCAAAGATAGTCTGATAAGAAAGCGTGCTACAGTTGTTTTCTCGTGATTATTACATGAGGCTTGAAGAATGCACCCACATCTCTCTGGAGATATAAAGTATAAATTTAACTTAATAATGCTCAAATTCCTTGACAGCTGAGGTATCTATGCTTTGTAAAGAAGTCATAAATCAAATAAAATTGTATGCAATTTAGATAAAATTCATAAATACTTAACTCTTTCCACAAGTTTTATTATTTGTAAACTCTATTGCTGGAATGTTGATGGGTCATTGCTTTATATGAAATAGTCAGTTTTTCTCTCTTATTACCACACATTTAACATATTCCACTCCTAATTAGATTACACATTTGTTACTATAAGTCTCAAACATACATACATAAGCCAATTATAAAGAAAAATGAATATTCTTCCAAAATTGTTCTTCATATTCAACTAGTCACATAGAAAGGTAGCTCAAAATGTAGTTATGGTATTAGGAGTACAGTTTTAAATTTATTAGTTTGATTATACAAGATAGTTTACTTGGCTAAATCATGGAATTAAGATTTCTTTCTATGCAGGTTCAAGTTCCTTCATGAGTAAAGAAAACTTGTACATGTTTTAAAAGATACTTTTCATGATGCCTTGTGATGCTTATCTCCTCAACCTGAAGACAGACATTTCACTGTTCTAGGAGAGGACTTCAATGATGACAGCTGTTTCTATAGATTGTGGTCATGGTTCAAAGATAATCAAATGCATTAAACTTACCCAAAGTAAGCACAAATTTTAGTCTTTCAGAAATATCCAAGCTCTGAAACAATTTTCTTCCCTAAATAATGGAAAAAAAGTTCTTAGTAATATTTAGAATTTTCTTTCCCCAGGCATCTTTTTGTAGCATAACTGAAGGTGATTTTATTGTCACTTCCATCTATCACCAGAATTTTATTGATTATTTAAATCCAGCTTGACCACAAAAAGTTATTGTTAAAATAATATTTTTAAAAGAATTGTGTAATATTTATTATGTGAGCCACCTATATATAATGATCATTAGATCCAAGTGGTATCCCAAGCACTGATCACTTTTGAGAACCATACATTATAGATGGTTAGTTTTTCCAGATCACCATATTGTTTTAGTAAAAGACAGACATGGTCCTGGAAATCTACCCCCAGAATCCTTATTTATGTATCATGTTTAAGTAATCTATTGTTCATATTGATAACCACCCACAGTAGTTTCTCTTCCGCTCAAGCAACTTCAGATTGGCATTCTGTGTGTTCCAATAGTACCTGAGTTTTTAAGTTGTCTTTGTTGTTTTTGGAGCTGGGGACTGAGCCTCCAGTATGCCAGATCAGGACAGTTGATAGAACAGCATGGTATCACTGTTGCATCCCTAGCCCGTTTATACCCATATTTTAAGACAGTCTTTTCAGTCTGGCCTTAAACTTTGTTCTTCCTAGCTCAGCCTCCAAACTAACTGGTATTTCAGGTGGTTTGAAGACACACTATTAGAGTAGACCAGCCTGCCATCCAAACTGCATCCCTCCCTGGATTCTGTGCTCCCCTCACACTTCCCCAGGCTCGTGCCTTCCCAGCTACTCCCTACCCTGCTGCTGGGCCCCTCCTACCTCATCATCCTCCCCCTGGCCAGCCCTTCCCCAGAACTCTGGCAGACTCCCTAGGCTCAGACATAGTCCACCCCAGCTGGAAGAACAGATGCCACAGGCCCAGGTACAGTACACACCAGATGGAAGAACAGCCCCAGAACCTCTACCAGAGGCTAGGCTGGTCCTAGGTACCCCAAAAGAAGACACAGGCTTTACTGGACGCCAGGCTGCTAGAGACTCAAGAAGACTTCCGTTTTACTGGAGGCCAGGCCAGATCAAGGGACCCAAGACCACCATCCCCAAGCCCCAGAGGAGACTCACTAGTCACCAGAACCCTTGGCCACCATAAAAATAACTTTATGAAGATGATACAAGTCTTTAAAGAGGAAATGAAAAATTCCCTCAAAGAAGTTTAGAAAAAGACAAACAAAAAATTAGAGGAAATCAATAAATCCCTTAATGAATGCCCCAAAAAGCAAAGAAAAAACAAACAAGTGAAGGAAACAGTTCAAGACCTGAAAATGGAAATAGAAGCAATAAAGTAAACACAAGCTAAGGGAATTCTGGAAATGGAAATGAACAGGAACTACAGATGCAAGCATCACCAACAGAATACAAGAGATGGAAGAGAGAATTTCAGGTGTTGAAGATACAATAGAGGAAATAGATTCATCGGTTAAAGAAAATGTTAAATCTAAAAAATTCCTAACACCAAACATCTAGGAAATCTGGGACACCATGAAAAGATCAAGACTAAGAATAATAGGAACAGAAGAAAGTAGAATCTATGCTCAAAGGTCCACAAAATATATTCAGTGGTCCTTGAGTTTGGGCATCCAGCTTAAGTATGTACTATAGTTTGAATCTGGACTATATCTCAAAAGCCTATATATGTTGAAGACTTAGTCTGCAGTCTGCTGCTATTGAGATCCAATGGAAAGTTAAGAGGCGGGGCTTACTGGGAGATTGTCCCATCAATGGGGCCATACCCTTAAATGGGACAGTGGGACCCAGGACCTTGTATGCATACACTCTTACATGTTCTCTCTCTCTCTCTCTCCCTCCCTCCCTTCCTCTCTCTCTCCCTCCCTCTCCTTTCTCTCTCTCTCTCTCTCTCTCTCTCTCTCTCTCTCTCTCCCTCTCCCTCTCCCTCTCCCTCTCCCTCTCCCTCTCCTTCTCCCTCTCCCTCTCCCTCTCTCTCTCTGGGGGGCTATGTGTGGGTGTGTGCATGTGAACGCTGGTGCCCACAGATGTCAGGGGTGTTGGATACTATGTAGCTGTAACTACAGATGGTTGGGAGCTGTTGGATATGGGTTCTGAGAACCAAAACTGGTTCTTCCCCAAGAGCAGTACATTCTCTTAACTACTAAGCCATCTTTGTAGTGCCCTCGTTCTCCTTCCCCCTTTTAGGAATGAGGGAGTAGCTTTGCTGCCATACATTTCTACTGTTATATGATGCCTTAACTCAGGACCAGCAACAAACAAGTAATTATGGACTCAAAGATCTGTAATTTCAGGCGGTGCGCACGCCTTTAATCCCAGCACTCAGGAGGCAGAGTCAGGCGGATCTCTGTGAGTTCGAGGCCAGCCTGGGCTACCAAGTGAGTCCCAGGAAAGGTGCAAAGCTACACAGAGAAACCCTGTCTCGACAAAAAACAAAAACAAAAACAAAAACAAAACAAAACAAAACAAAAAACTGTAATTATGAGCCCAAATAAAGTCTTTTAAAGTTCAATTGTTTACAGTAACAGCAAGCTAACTAATAGGGCTGGGAATTCAGCTCTGGTAGATTGAGGCCTGGCATGAATGAAGCCCTGGGTTTTAATTGTGAATAGTGGTATGTAACTATAATCCTAGCACCTGGGGGAGAAGGAAAAGCATCTGGAATTCAAGATCAGCCTCAGCCATGAAAAATGTTTGAAGCCAACCTAGGCTACAATGAAACCCTTTCTAAAAAACAAAACAAAACACAAACTGATGTTCAATAACATTACATTACACAGCTATGCCTTTTAACACTAGACTTCAGCCATATTTGCAGATTTACTTCTTGCTATCTAATTAGATCTCAAATATACAAAATGAAAGAGTCAAACTAATTCTTAGCAATGGTAAGGATAAATGAATTACTTATTATTTTCAAAATATTTGGGAAATCCCTCAGATGACAGAAACAATAGATGAGTATTTTTGAGTTTCTCAGCACTATGACAAAATTATCTGTGACATCTACATAGAAGCAGAAAAGGTTTAGTTTTGCTTACAGTTTCTGAGATTTCAGTTCCCGCTTGGCCTGTCCCAAGGCTTTGGGACTGAGGTAAGACAGAATATCATGGCAGCAGGAGCATATAATAGAGGAAGATGCTCACTCATGGCAGTTAGTAAGCAACTGGGAGTCAGAGGCGCAGGAGAACCAGGGGCAAGATTCCTTTCAAAGGCCTGCAACCAGTTACTTAGTTTATACAATTAGTAAAAGTCTGAACATATCAAGAAATACCAAGATAAAAATTAAGAAAGGAGCTGGGAGGGGGCCTGGAGAAATGGTTCAACAGTTAAAAGCACTGATGCTCTTGCAGAGGACCCAGATTTGGTTCCTAGCACCCACATGGGCATGTACCACCATCTGTAAATACATTCCCAGAGGATTCAGTGCACCCTTATAGCCTCTCTGGGCACAAGGCACACATAGTACATCACATATGCATACTTATATATGCTATCTATCTATCTATCTATCTATCTATCTATCTATCTATCTATCTATCTATCTTTCTTTCTTTCTATCTATCTATCTATCTATCTATCTATCTATCTATCTATCTATCTATCTATCTACCTACCTACCTACCTATCATATATCTGTCTATCTACCTACCTACCTATTATCTATCTACCTACCTACCTATCTATCATCTATCTACCTACCTAATATCTATCTATCTATCTATCTATCTATCTATCTATCTATCTATCTATCTATCTATCTATCTATTTATCTATCTATCTATCTATCTCTACTGATCTATCAAATAAAGTCAAATTGAGAAATAAGCCTTTTCTATTTATATCTAGTCAATTTTCACAGCAAAATATTTCATTATTATATAAACTTTCTCTCTAAAAAGTAAATTCTAATGAACACACAATTTCTTTTATTAGTTTAATACTTCTTTATACATACCACACAAAGTTCAAATAAAATTATCCCAAGAGACCATACATCTGATTTGGGGCCAGAAGGCAATGGTTTTTCACTTGTCATATGATCAGTAGTTTTGGAAATTCCTTGTGCAATTACCTCAGGTGCCAGATATGAGGGATACCTGTAACACATGTGAAAATAACAAATAATTATATGAGCTACAATGGTGATAGAAACAGAGCACATTCTTATAACTAGTGCATGAGATGTAAAAATCCCACACAATTAAATCCACAGTGATTACTAGGAAGAATCTTGAAATACAGGACTTTATGTCTAGGAATGAAATTGAATACACAGAAGTCCTAAATCATTTTAAAAAAACATCCTATCTCTCTGTGGCACCAGATGGGTTTCTTGCTCTTTTCTGTGATTATATATTGCCATTACAGCAGGCCTCTAGGCTTCCAAGTGCTTTTCCTTCCTCTTACTAGTTGATCTTCTGCTAACGGTGAATTGTTGTGGTGATATTTTATTTGTGCTGAAATGTAATATTCTATTTGTATGTTAATAAATAAGTTTGCCTGGAGATCAGAGGTCATAGCAAGCCATAAACAGAAATCAGGCAGTGGTAGCACATGCCCTTAATCCGATCACATGGCAGGCAGAGTCTCTGGGTGTTCAAGGACACAGGCAAGCATGGTGACACATGCCTTTAATTCCAGTACCAACTATAGAGACCTGGAGGTCTGTATAGACAGGCAGTGATGAGGAAGTGATGTGGCTGGGCTTAGAGCTAATGAGAAGGCAGAACAGGAAGGCAATAAAGGCACAGGTTAGACAGGAAGAAGCTCTCTCTTGGGAAGCTATGACAAGGTGGTAAGCTAAGGTTAGTCGGTGGCTATTCCCTATTTCTCTGATCTCTTTGGCTACTACCCCTGTATTTGGCTCTGTGTTTCTTGTTTAATAAGACTGTTTAGAAATTCGTCTACAAGCCGGGCGTTGGTGGCGCACGCCTTTAATCCCAGCACTCGGGAGGCAGAGACAGGCGGATCTCTGTGAGTTCAAGGCCAGCCTGGGCTACCAAGTGAGTTCCAGGAAAGGCGCAAAGCTACACAGAGAAACCCTGTCTCGAAAAAACCAAAAAAAAAAAAAAAAAAAAAAAGAAAGAAATTCGTCTACAAATTGTTTCATCATTTGACCTTTGACATAGGAATGGGTTATTGTCAACAGTGTCCTAGTTTGCTTTGCTGTTGCTGTGATAAAACACTGGCCAAAAGCAACTTAGGCAGGAAAAGATTTATGCCATTTTACAATTATACTCTATCATTGAGGGAAGCCAGAGAAGTTCAAGCATGAATTGAAGCAGAGTTCATGGAGTAATGCTATCTACAGACTTGCCTATAGGCAATCTGATGGGGGCAATCTTCAATAAGGTTCTCTTCTCAGATGTCTCTAGCTTTTGTCAAGTTGACAAAAATCTAACCAGTACAAATGACTCCTTGTCAACTTGATACAGAAAACCATCACTAAACTATAACCTTTCCTTTCTTGTTAATCCCCAAGATCTCCTGATAATAATTCAAAATAAAACAGTATATTTTAAAAAGTTCCACAGTCTTCAAAACATTCAAACACTTGTATGTACATATTTTCAGGGATACACTACTGTGGGATGGTCTTTCTGTATGCTGTAAATACGTGTTGCTATTATTGGTTAATAAAGAAGCTGTTTTAGACTATGGTAAGGCAAGATAAGAGCCAGGGGGGAAATCCAGGAGAGATAGAGAGGAAGAGGGCAGAGTCAGGGCTGATGCCAGCCCACCACCCAAGGAGCAACATTCCAGCAGACTCGTAACACAATGGTCACATGGCAATACACTGATTAATAGAAATGGGTTAATTTAAGATGTAATAGCTAGCTAGCAAGAAGCCTAAACCGTAGACCAAACAGTTTGTAATTAATATTAAGCCTCTGAGTGATTTCTTCATAAGCTGCTGCAGGCCGGGTGGGACACAGGAGACCTTTGGGCTACAATGCACACTTAGTATTGGGTAACCAATTGGTGTTCTCTGCCCTGGGGAAGACTATTTCTCCTGCTTCCAGCATTTCTTAGTTGTTTGTATTTCTGTGTCTAGGGTTGAGACCTCATGAGTTCTCCTTCCATGTCGGCATGGCTATTGGTGTTATCCTTCTTCAAGTCATGTTTAGACAGCCCTGTTGGTGAGACTTCATGGGTGAAGTATACAGACTGAGCAGGCAATATTTGTGTATTTAGGAACATGCACATACACAAACACACATACATATGTAGCAAAAATTAAAGAACAAGAGGCCATGGTTTTGAAAATATGGGTTGGTGGTACATGAAAGGGTTTGGAGGGAGGAAAGGGAAGGGGGCAATAATGTAATACAATTTCAAAAAAGTTAAAAAATTCAAACACTTTAAAAGTTCAGTCTCTTAAAAATTCAACATCATTTTAAAAGTTCCAAGTATCTCAACTGTGGCTTTCTATAAAATAATAAGTTATATTATTCTTATTACAAGGGGCAAGAAACAGAGCATAGCTATAATCAGATCCAAGCAAAACCAAAATTCAATATTATAAATACTTCATTATCCAAGAATACTATGAACCCCAAATTGAATTACTAGGCACTGAATATAGGCATTTTCTATTTTAGTGTCGTGTGTGTGTGTGTGTGTGTGTGTGTGTGTGTGTGAATGCGTGTTTCTCAAATTTAGTCATGAGCACCATAATCTGGATTTTTCACTTCATTTACATTATTTTACAACAATAACTCCAGGCAAAAATACACGAAAATACATGTGACATCTTCTCCTCATACTATCATTGTGAGACTTATTTATATGTAAAACATAACTCACTTAAGTCTGGATATGTAACTTGAATAAAACTAGATTATTAAATGGTTAAATCATTATTCATCAGAATGACATAAATATTCCCTTAATATACTCATGTATTCCTCTTATATATAAATTTTTGGATGACATTTTACTCTCAAATGATAATACTGCTTTTCTAAGTGAATGTGTGGAGTCTGTAAAATTAGCTAAAGTCTGATTAAAAAGCACCGTATGTAGTGGTCTAGCATCTGTGTTCTGCTCTTTGAACTGTGCTTTTTTGTTTTAAGGTACCAGAGATGGCCTTGCACGTGTTCCACAATTTCTCTGCCCCTGAACTTCATCCCCAACAAAACCTACTCTTTAATTTCACTAAAATCTGATGTGGCTTTCTTTTTCTGTAGAAAGGAATGATAATGCCTGTGGTGATATTTTATTTGTACTGAAATGTGATTTTAATTTTATGTTAATAAATAAAGTTGCCCTGGGGTCAGAGCTATTAGAGCCATAGTAAGAGCGTGGTGGTTAGAAGAGCTAGGTAGATTTCTGTGTATTCAGGGATACAGCCAGTATTGGAGACATACGCCTTTAAGACCTGGAGGGCGGTACTTACAGGCAGTGATGAGGCAGTCATGTGGTTGGGTTTACAACCAACGAGAAGGCAGAACAGAAAGATTATTTAAACAGAGACACAGGAAGTACCTCCCTCTCTCTCGGGGAAGCTAGGAGCACTGCAGGAGGTAAGATTTTATCTCTGAGCTCTGACCTCTCGGCTTTCTCTTTTACATTGGCTCTGTGTTTCTTATTTTAAAAAGACGATTGGTTACATCTACAAATGCCCACCACACAAAACTGTTGTAAACATTAATAGATAAAGACGTTCTATAAAAATAGAATATGTGGCTGGCCGGTGGTGGTGCATGCCATTAATCCCAGCACTCTCGGGAGGCAGAGGCAGGTGGATCTCCATAAGTTTGAGGCCAGCCTGGTCTACAGAGCGAACAGCCAGAGCTACATAGTGAAACTGTCTCAGAAAACTAAAACAAAAACAAAACTAGAATAAATGACACAAACCCCATGTAGTACTTTCATCATTGTCATCACCATGACATATCTAAAACGTAACTTATTCATTTTTATTCCTGACTTTGAATATATTAATTCAAAATCATAATTTAGTTCATGAAAAGCCAAACAAAGCTATAATTAAATTGGTTCACCAAAAACTTTGTACAGAAGCACAGAAGTAACCTTGTTCTAAAAACTCCGGGTCCCCTTTAACCAGACAGAAATTCATAGTCTTAAAATGGCTCTTTAATGGAGGGCATCATCTTTCAGCAACTTTCTCTTAAGTGTCTCATTCTAACACTCAACAAAAATTACCAGAATTTCACTTTGAACATTACCAGTGAGGTAAATGCAAGTGACTTTTATCATCTGCAGCTTTAACAGGGCATTAAGCTACTGTCCAATGAAAATGAACGCCCAATTTATAATTCCTTCCAATATTTTGAAGCAGATGGTAACACTTACGTTCCTTAATATCTGTCACTGGAGTCAACTGTGAGCCTCCTCTGATGTAAAGGCTCTTTCTGGCCTTGCTGTTTGATCACTTATTTTATTTTTCCTGGCTAATGTTTCACACTTTGTGCTTTATAGCTTCCAGTAAGATCCTTTGAAACTCAGACTTCAAAGTAAGCTGTGCTGAATGCTAATACAAGACCATGTCTACAAAAGCATTTTAAAACCAAATGATTGATATGCCTTAAAAAACTCCCTTCTATTTATCACCAAAACCTAATGAATTCTTAAATGTAAATCAGAAACCTAAAGCAACATTTGTTTTGTTTTCAGTTTTCTTTCATAGAAACTGATTTAGACAAAATGCAGATGTTATAGTAGTCATGTCTACCACAGCTCTTTATGGCAAATGGTAATGATCACACAAGGAAGAAGCTCAAACTTAACTAAGAACTTAAAATCAAAAGGATGCTTTCTTTCATAAGAACTTATTAATGATTATTATAACACTTTTATGTTTATGAATAAAATTGTGCTCTACCATTGAATGTATGTGAAATGTTAAAATTATGAATTTGTTTATCTTAATAAATAAGCCATCAGTACAGAAAATTAGCCCAATGAGGAATGAGTTGCTCAAGGACAAAAACTAATATTAGCTTTGTGCATGAAATAGGCAGACCAGAAAGTGCTCAATAAATGTTTCCTTACTAAATAAAGTCTCAATAGCCTGGACTACACAGTGAGTTATGTGCCAGCTTCAGACAATGGTACAAACAGACAAACGAACAAAACAAAAACAAAAAAGGAACCTACAGGCCAGGCGTGGTGGAATACACCTTTAATCTCAGCACTCTGGAAGCAGAAGCAGGTGGATCTCTGTTACGGTGTGGCCAGTTTGGTCTACACAATGAGTTCTAGTACACCAAGAGCTATGTAAAGAGATGTCTTAAAAAAGCCAAGAGGAAAAAAAAAATCTACAATCTAAGTATTTAGAATAAAGGGGAAATTTTTCAAAAATCTAAAAATTTAAGCACTATTCCACTTTGAAAATCGTCTCCATGACTGCTTATTATGACTCCTGGCAGTACTAGTACTCCTGCTAGTGTAGTAGAACTGACTTTTGAGAACCCAAGAAGCAAACATAAAAGAATGCTATTAAAATAGCCATGCTGTGGAGATCCACATAGATTTCCTAGTGAGATGTGAGCTTGCTTTACCCAGCAGAGCTGCATAGGGGAAAGACTGGACCACTGGTGTGGTTATCAGGTGTTTGGAAGGGTCTGCACTTGGCTGCACAGTGTGCTTTGATCTAGCAAGAGGGAGGTCTTTTGTCCCACCCCTTGGCATTGTTATAAAAAGCCCTTTTGAAGAGACAGAAGGGACCAGTGGATTTTGATCCAAGTCCTCCTGAAGCTATCCTATGTTTCTGTCTGTCTCCTCTCTGCTATCTTTCTATCTAAAAGTTTCTTATTCCTCTCTCCTCCTCATAGGAACCCTTTAAAAGGTGGGAGCTGGCCTCCCACAGATGGTGCCAGTACTAGGGACTTGGGTGTGGAGGAAGTAAGAGTAGGAAAACTCCGTAGAAGCAGTTGGACATGTCTGGTTTTGTATGAAAAGGTTAGGCAGTGGTATTTTATTCTTTAGGAGCAAAAACTGTATATAGAAAAGTTAGGCTACAGCAAGTATCTCTCTCTGTCTAGGTTTCTTTCTTTCTCTCTCTTCCTCTCTTAATTTCTATCTATTAAATTAGGAATAAATATAGGGTTTAGGTATAGGAATATTTTGCAGGAAGAAACTTAAGGTAAGTGTAGAATTTCCCTAGTGCCAGATCTGACACACAAAAAAACAGCATCCAGGAACAAGTAGCCACTGCGGACATAGCAGTCTGAGAAAGAGAAGCCATTATGGGGCAGGGAAATAGTAAGCAGATGTTTGTATATTCGCTTGTAGAAAGTTTGAAAACTACCAGAGTTAAGGTAGAACAGCAACAAGTACAGAGGTTCTTAGAGTTCACAGAGGAACTGTGTCCTTGGTTGTCTAACTATGGGACTCTGGACACAGACTCCTAGGGGAGAATCAGAGTTGAAATGCAAAAATATTATGAGGAACATGGGCTGGAAAAGATTCCCATGGAAGCTTCTGGCCTATGGGGACAGCTTAGATCTAAGTCCTTAGAAGCAGGAGGAAATTTTTCCTGAGGTGGACATGGATAAAATAAAACCCTCCACTCTGCCAGCAGTGCCACTATATGAGAACACTTTTACAACATCATTTAATCAGGGTCAGTTCCCTCTTGGCCAGGAAGCTGAATTTAAGGAAGAGAAGTCTTGGGATGAGACAAGGGAGGAACTAAAGAGCTTGAAAAACTTACTAATTTCTCTTTCTCAACAAATGGAAGCTCTTCAGGTCTCTCCTTCCCAGGTCTCTTTTCCTTCTATAATTTGACTCACCTGGGGAGGGGGGCATCTATCAGAATGGGAAAGTTGCCAATAATTGCCCTGGAACAAAAAAAAAAAAAAAAAAAAAACTCCCAGAACATGGCCAACCCAAGCTGCTAATGCTGCATCTCCTCTTCAAGCCAGTATTTGGGAGGCAGCAAGCAAAGGGAAAGAGGTGTAAGGCTTTCCAATGTTCCTCATAATTGAACAGCCAGATGCCCAGGATAATATAGTGTAGTGAATGTAAATGGAGCCAGGGGTGCAGTGGCCGCCACTGACTGTGGCTGGGTTTCCTCCTGGAGCCAGGACTGCTTGAAAGCTGTGGCTTGTAGCAGCAGGAGGAACCTTGAGTCCCTGGGGCAAGAGGCAGTTGAGAGTGATTGGGCCTCAGGACTGGGATTGTAAAAGCCTGAACAGAGCTAGCAGCTAAAGCCATGCAGTTTCTGCTGGCTGTAAGAAGGTCTCTTTGAAAGGACTCTTCCCTAGCCAGCTAACAGCTTTCACCCTAGGGCTGCTCTCTTAGGGAAAGCTAACTAATAGTGCCTCTGTAGCTGGGAGTAAAGTTTCAGCAACACTTGTTTAAATTTAGTTGAATTGTTGCATTCAGGGGAACTGCAATGAATTTGGATAGAGGGAAAGCCCCTGCCCTGGCCAGCGATGGTCCGCCATTGGGTGCATTTCCACTGGTCCCAGAATGGCTGGGAGGGCTGGGCGGGGAAGGTGGCTGGTAGAGGAGGAGTGACATTGTCCCAAGTGTTGCAGCCCCCTGGCAGCCCTCAATGAATCCTGGGGTCGAGGGAGCTGGATACAAAGACTCTAGAGAAACTGAAGAATTAGGCTCTGATTTCAAAGTTTCAGGAGAACTTTTAAGACCATAATTAGAATAGATTTTCCTGAGCTTTTGCAAACCTCAGAAATGAAACAGTTTTGAGTTCATTTACAATTTTAACTGTGGTGACTCGTGAATCATGTACTCTCTGTCTTGTTGGAAGAAAATGTAAATAGTTCTGTTAGGAGATCTCTTTTAGATGTTTGCTAAAGTTGCAAAGTATTCTTACAGAGAATTTGCTTTTGAATGTAAATTTGTAAGAATTGTAAATATGTATAATAATATTCATACTAGAATTATATTAACCTGTTGATATGGATGAACCATGGTTTGATGAAGCTAAAGGAGTCTAAGTTTGATGCAGTTGCATCAGGAGTTTATTGATTTAAAAAAAGGGCTTGGCACAGCTAAGGCTGATATAGACATCTTAGACCCATTCAAAAAGGACATCTCGGTCATCCTCTACTATTTTACTGGGGGGTATGGCAGCTCAAGTGATTGCTGTGGTTGTTCCAATTACTTCCAAACTCTTAGTAGGGACCTGAGTCAGAGCTGAGTTAAGCTCTGTACTTTCTCCCGCCAGAGGCTGGTAGTTAGGGAAGCACAATGTCCTTCTTGCTAGCTTCCAACCTAAGACACAGTATGCTTGATGGAACGTGTATCTCAAGGACAGGTAAAGTTGACTAGGGAAAAATGACCTAAGGCAGGCACAGTCTATCTGAGGGGTCAGAGGTGCCCTTTATTATATCAAGAAGGGGAAGCTGTGGAGACCCACAGAGGTTTCCTAATGACATATGAGCTTGTGTTACCCATCAGGGCTACATAGGGGAATGACTGGACCATAGGCGTGGTTACCAGGTGTTTGGAAGGGTCTGTACTAGGCTGTGTGGTATGCTTTCATCTAGCAAGGGGGTGGTCTTTTGTCCCACCCCTTGGCATTGTTATAAAAAGCTCCTTTGAAGAGACAGAAGGGGCCAGTGGATTTTGATCCAGGTCCTCCTAAAGCTATCTTGGGTTTCTGTCTGTCTCCTCTCTGCTATCTCTCTGTCTAAAAGTTTCTTATTCCTCTCTCCTCCTCATAGGAACCCTTTAAAAGGTGGGAGCTGGCTGCCCACACCACACTGCATGTGAACAAATGTGATTAAGATTTCTAGGTTAGGTAAGTTTGGTTTACTCATTTTCATCAGTATTCTGAAATGATGTAGGAAAGGGCCCTATTTTGAAATATAAGTTTAAGTTTTAGGGATAAAGAGCCAATGTCTACTCAGACTGCCACACAAATATGAGACATACACAAATTCAATCACAGAAAATAAGACACAATTTAGATACAATAAAATGTTAATGTGGAGAAGCTGAAGTACATTCAGAATTTCTTTTCCTTACTTTTGTTGAAAATAATGTAAACTTAAGGAATAGAATTACGTTATGAAAATGTTTCAGACGAACCACACAATAATATAGCAGTCTCTATCAGTAACACCTATCTAAATAAAGCATGAAATAAAGTTCCACTCATTTCTTGGAGGGCAATGTATATCTGGAATTTCACACCAGAGGCAATAAAATATACAAATCTCTTTACTATATTTCTCTATATAGAATTTATCCCATTACCTCCAATATCTACAATGAATCAACTTGAATTTAAAAATACAATTCTATCTTAGAGAACAAGGAACTAAATAAACATAAAACATTAAAAATTGAAAGTAAAAGAAGTAATGTTTTTCAGTCTATAAATGAACACATACTAGCATTAAGAATCTAGTCAGCTTTCTTACCTTAAACCACTTCTTAATAAAGTGCAATTAATTGCCGGGCGGTGGTGGCGCATGCCTTTAATCCCAGCACTCGGGAGGCAGAGGCAGGCGGATCTCTGTGAGTTCGAGGCCAGCCTGGTCTCCAAAGTGAGTTCCAGGAAAGGCGCAAAGCTACACAGAGAAACCCTGTCTCGAAAAACTAAAAAAAAAAAAAAAAAAAAAAAAAAGTGCAATTAATTAAGAAATATCATAAGGTAAACACAGCCAATGATTTGTGACTCTCTGTATCTGTTCTGTTAAAGATCAACTCAGGAATCTTAGTGATGCTGGGAAAATACTCATTGTCAATGAAGTATATAAGAAATTAAGATGTAGTAAGTAAAGAAGAGCTGTTTTCATGTTAAAAATCACTAACCAAATGTATATTATCAAAGTTCATCAAGGTTAATATAGAATTCAAAATAGAGGAAAACAACTCTTACCCTATTGGGAAATCGACATCATCACCATGAGCTGTCATATGATAAAGTCCAAATTTAGCCAGTTTAACATGACCCTACAATGAAAAAAGAGAAAATCACTATGAAATATCTTAATACAATTGCCAAAGAAAATTATAAATATATGTTTTATAAATAAGATAACTGAATGAAAAAAGAAATAAAGAAGAAGGACATGACTGCCCCTACGTATGGTGGAGGAGAAAGTTTATTGTAGATAAAAGGGAGAGCATAGCCAGAGGCAGGGACATCTGGGAGAGTCCAGAGTAGACACAACCAGACTGAGTTGGGCCATATAGGGGGCAGGGAGGGAGAGGGGAAGAAGGTGCAGCAGCCAGGAGGCTCAGAGTGGATGAAAAGAGAACAAGGGAACCAAAATAGTTGATTATACAGGAAAGGACAGCAGGGAGGAGGGCAGCCCAGCCCCTGGGTTAGAGAAGTTTAGGGTAGAGTGTTGTGGGATGATGCTCTTATACACTGTAAAGATTTGTCATTCCTATTGGTTTAATAAAACACTGATTGGCCAGTAGCCAGGCAGTAAGTGTAGGAGAGGTGACCAGATTAGGAGAAGGTTAGGAAGAAGAAAGGCAGAGATGGAGTTGGCAGCCAGATGAAGAGGAAGTAAGATGAGAATGTTGGACTGAGAAAAGATACCAAGCCACTGGTTAAACATAGATAAGAATTATGGGTTAATTTAAGCATAAGAACTAGTTAGTTATAAGCCTGAGTAATACGCCAACCGTTTTATAATTAATATAAGCTTTGGTGTGTTTACTTGGGACCTAGCAGCTGTGGCACACAGGAAAACTTCCGTCTACAGTAAAGGGTTGGGTATGCCAGCCCGGAGGGCCTATAACAGGTAGGGACTGAGGAATAAAGGGAGACCCTACTGACCAGTGTCCACTTTGATATGTTAAATGGACACCTCAGCCATTTGTCCTTGTTTGAAACCTAACAATAACTATTATGCAACTCAATATAATATTTTTTAAAGATTTACTTTTATGTATATTTGTGTGTGTGTGTGTGTGTGTGTGTGTGTGTGTGTGTGTGTGTGTGTGTGTGTCTGAGTGTATGCCACAGGGTGCCTGAGGATACCAGAAGAGGGCATCAAATTCCTTGGAACTGTAGTCAGAGGTAGTCATATGAGCTGCCTGATGTGGGTACAGGGAACTAAACTCAAGTCCTGTGGACAAGCAGTACATGTTCTTAAATACCAATCATCTCTCCAGTCACATACATAATTTATCAAAATACTACTATTTAAGAATTTATAAAACACCACAATTTTATGCAAAATCATCTGTCAATATTTAGTATGCTTTACACTCATTACATATGTATAATTGCTTATAGACACATGTATACATATATACTAATATATATCAAAATGTCTTGTGATAACTCAGTGTTAAAAAGCACTTGTTGCTCTTACAGAGGACTCAGGTCCAGTTGTCAGCACTCTCATGGCAGCACGTCTATAAGTCCACATTCACAAGACTTGATGCCCTATTTTGGTCTCTGTGAGTATCAGGCTTGTGCATGGTGCACAGACATACATGCAGGCAAAAACAACCACACACATCAAGTGAAAATAAACAAGTCTTTTAAAAAATGTCAAATCAAAAATTTCTTTGACTTTTTTGACATTCACATTATCAAGGCATCAAAACTTTCCTCATTCCTTTTTTTACTTTTTTGTCTTGTTTCTTTGTGAACAGCTATGGCTGTCCTTGAACTCACTCTGTAGACCAGGCTGACATCGAACTCACAGAGATCCACCTGCCTCTGCCTGTGATTAAAGTGCTGAAATTAAAGGCATGTGCCACTACTGCCAGGCAAGACTTTTTCTTAACAAAGAAAAAAAGGCAAAGAAAATTATCATTTTTCTTGAATACTTGATTATAATGCTTATTAGACATTTTCCAAAGGAGATTTTTTTCCCAGGGGCTTGCAAAGACCATTAGTTGTGAAATGGCAATTCTTAGTATGAAAAATTCACAGTTAAAAAAATTATTTCAATAAATTCATTAGATTTCTGAGAATATTTTTTGTTGTCTAAAAATAACAATAGTAGTCACTAATGTGAGCTCAATAAAAGGAAAGCATTACTTTTGTAATGCTTTACAAACTGTCTTTGGAAATAATCTTGCTTGGTTATGGCAACGATGCTTCACTGCTATGAACCAGAAATTAATGAGTGCTGCTGCCTTCTCCTTCACGAGTTTTGATCCCATAGGGCAGCTGCATTAAACTTTATAGGACTCAGAAAATAATTATATAGGAATAATTGTCCCCTACATTTCCCAGAAACTGTTTATGCATTTGTGGAAAAATTCAATAATAATTATTCATGAAAATATGCTACTTTGCTACTCATTAGTGTAGAAGGGTCTTTACCACAGAAATCTCCTGTAAGATTTCTAAAAAGAAGTAATCGCACAGAAAAGGGAATGCGGAATGAGCAGATAGCAAATGATATCTATAAGGCAGGGGGGAAAGAAGAATAACAAGGTAGAACAACATGGCTGTGCATATGATAATGGCATTCCATATGAATGGCCAGCACCGCTGTCTTGAGATGTAAGTAACTGAAGAGCAGGAACATGCTGGGAAGCCATGCAATATATCCTTCGTGGTTTCTGTCATGGAGCGGCTACCAAGCTCAATTCGCATAAGTCATAGCCCCTTGGAAAAAGAATGAGCGGAGAAAATAAAGAATGAATCTAGGAAAATAAGTTGAGTGTAGTGGAGAATAATCCATCAATATAATTTTGAAAGTGTTTTATTTATTTTTTTTTTTTGAAAGTGTTTTTTTTTTTTGTCTGCCACAAATACATCATTTTCCTAAGTCATTACAAATATTCTGAAAACATTTTGTTAGTCTATATTCCTGTGATTAGTGGAAGATTTCAGTAGCTTTCATTCTCAATCAACATTAGGAATATTTATTACTAGCTAAAAATTACCTTTCGATCCAACAGGATATTATGAGGAGACAGTGCTCTATGTACTATGCCATGCTTGTTCAAGTACTGTAGGCCCTGAAGGACCTCAAATGCTATGCACAAAACCTTCGTATAACTACAAGGAAAAGAAAAAGTCAGAGATCAGTTACAAGGTAAATACAGTCTGCTTAAAGGAGACATAATAAAAGAATTCAGTAATGCTTTGTTGCACCTCTTCTACTCAGAGAAAGTGGAACATGCACATCTTTAAAACATCTACTTCACATGGAGGTGGCGGTACATGCCTTTGATCTCAGCACTTACGGGAGGCAGAGAAGGCGGATCTCTCTGTTCGAGGCCAGCCTGGTCTACAGAGTGAGTTCCAGGACAGCCAGGCATACACAGAGAAATCCTATCTCAAAAAACCAAATGTGTGTGTGTGTGTATACATATATTTATGTATGTATATGTGATATATGTATACACACATACATATCTACTTCTACATATTTTGGATTTCCTTATTATAACATAACTGATGTGTTATAGAATCTTACAGTTTGGGCTACAATAAAAACCATCTTTGTTTTCTCCAGGGAAGGGTTTTAATTTGAGTGTTGTAAACTATTTATAGCAGAATGAGATGCATTTGCCACAGACCGGCTCGACATTTTTACCAAATTACCAGTAATATTTAAAATATCTGGACCAAATCAATGAAAAGCATCAATTCTGTCAAAATAAAAACAAAACAACTAAGTCCACAACAACAAAATATGTTTTACACAATATGGACATTACATAGTCTCATATGAACTCATAAAAGAACTCCAGTAATTCATGACTTATCGAACATTTGCTTTAATTCTTGGCCTGTCCTCTCTAAGCCAGTCTCACAGAGATGCCCATTTCCTTTATCACTTTTCCTGTCTTTCTTCCATTGTCCTTCCCTGAGTATGTACGGAAAACGACAAAGAAATCATTCAATTCAACCTTCCAACTACCAAAATTTTTCAACAGACTGTTTTTTCTAGCCATGTTTTATTTTTAAAAATTAATATCTGGAAGCAACCACAAAAAGTAAACTTTAAAAGAGCTATAGATACGGAGGAAATAGTAAAGATTAAGTGAAATCATTAATTTTTTTTTTTTTTGAGACAAGGTTTCTGTGGGTAACTGCCTTGGCTATCCTGGAACTTTGTAGACCAGGCTGTCTGCTTCTGCCTCCTAAGTGCTGAAATTAAAAGCCTTCAAAATTCATTAAGAATTTTTAAGTAGGAAACATAAAATTTAAAAAAGAGCAAATAGCAAGTAATTGATGATGTACACATACCAATGATTATGTTAAATGCTAACAGAGCTACTTAACCAACTAAAAGATAAAACTTGTTAAACTTGGTAAGAACTGAGATTCAAGTATACTCAGCTGGAGAAAGCACTAAAGAAGACACAGTTATAGGAAATAGAGTGATTAATAGATCAGTGGTTACCATGGGCTTGGGGGACTACAAAGGAGCATAGGCAAAGCTTGAGGCTATTGGAATTGCTCTATTTATAGTTGAGGCATTGCTTATCAAATAGTTCAACTGTACATCAACAGGCTAAATCCTAAGGTGTGAGAACTAGGCCTCAATAAAATGTACTTAAAAATAGTAAGGTGGATAAATTTTCTTTAAAAATAATTACTGAAACTTGAAGCTCTTTCTGAAATTAAAAGAACAAGAAAGAACAAGAGATTAAAAAGCTGAAATATTCTCTTCTCCTATGCCACTTCAGCTGACGATGGCCCCACAAGAATCATAGACTAACAAACCCTCAGAGGCATGAGAAGCCTTCCATGCTGCTGCTGAGGGCAGTCCAGTTCCCAAACAATGCAGGCTATTGTTTCCCTTGAAAACTTCTCAGCAGTTGAAGATAGGGCCCTATTGCTGAAGAAACAGCACACTTAGAATATAGGATTTGGTTCATTAGAGCTGGATCTTACATAAAAATCTCCTTACTGCAGTCTAGCTTTCATAGTACCAGAAAATAAGTACTGTGTAAGCTGCCAAGGGAGGGACACAACTAATAGTTCTACCCAGCTATGATACCCATGAACCACAATGACCAACATAACAAGGTATTTGTAAAGGTGCAAATCTTGATGGTAATCAACTGCAGTCTAAGTGGACATAAGGACCACTCAACAGGAGGAGAATAATGTCTAGTACTGAAAATTTAGCCAACTCCCCAGGACTAGTGAGGCCATGGATCTCAGAAGAGAACCTGCCTCCTACACTTGACTAGACCAGCACAATTCCTTCACTACACTCTAAAAGTTTCCTCATGCCAAGAGATAGAAGTGGAGCTCTCACCCCTCATCTGCAGCAGATGGAGCCCATTACAGAAGCTGGGTACCGTGCAGGATTAATGGACTGTGGGGGACTCAGCCCCAAGGGCTATATCCACACCACAGCACAGCTCCTGCATGTAGATGGCTCCGGAAAGATTACTAAAGAAGGCATGGAAAGATTGAGTCAGAATGCCAGGAAGGCTGCTGTGAGAGGGACTTACAAGGGGATGCAGAAACAAGACCTGAAAAATGACAAGGTCAGTAGATATGCTAATGAGGACGGGGGACCATCTCCCAGGGTCCCAGTCCTAGACAGAGAACTACAGGGGACTGACTGCTGAGAGAGGGGGATTTAGCCTCTCTTGGAGATGACTGCCCTGATTAGTTATCTGATATGACTTAGTCAGCTCTGAAGTCCTATACATGCAAATAACAAAAATTGTACTCAGCAGGCTGTATTTGCATACTTGTACATATATTTATATGTAACGGGAATAATTAAAAAAGAGGCTATCAATCTGAAAATGAGGTATATCAGAGGGGCTGAAGGGAAGAAAGAAAAGGGGGAAGTGATGTAAATATATTTTAATTAAAAATTTAAAAAACAGAAAATATTTTCAAATGAAAAAAAGTAGTTTAAGCATTTCATTTGGCTGTATAAATTAACTTTAGCTTCTCTTATTGTTCTTGCTCTCTCTCCCCTCTCCTTGCCCTCCTTCTCTCTCTCTCTCTCTCTCTCTCTCTCTCTCTCTCTCTCACACACACACACACACACACACACACACACACACACACACACACACACATACACACTCACAATAGCTTATAAATTAGTGTCATATTCAGCACTACCACTAGAGGTCATCAGCTGCACGGTATTTCAACACAGATATCTAAGGAAATTGGAATCAAATCTTTACAATTACTGTTTTCATTAAACCAATTTTTGAACAGCCGAATACAGAAGACTCATTCTACTTCCTATAATGTTTTTGTAAACTGATATTAGATTTGTCTGTCAAAAATATATTCATATTAAAATGAAGGAGTGTATATATCAAAATAAATTTTATGCATAGAACTTTAAAAACTAAAGTTCATGATTAACTCAGCTGCGTTCTTGGCTACTGTTTGAGACTATTTGGGAATCACAGTTAATGGGCTCAGCATCTTCAACTTGAATCAAACAGTAAATCAGACTTCCTTCTCTGCTTCTTCTTTTTTTTTTTTTTGTTTTGTTTTTCGAGACAGGGTTTCTCTGTGTAGCTTTGCGCCTTTCCTGGAACTCACTTGGTAGCCCAGGCTGGCCTCGAACTCACAGAGATCCGCCTGCCTCTGCCTCCCGAGTGCTGGGATTAAAGGCGTGCGCCACCACCGCCCGGCCTCCTTCTCTGCTTCTTTATACACGTAGGGTTTAATTTTTGAATTTATTTTAAAACACAAAATAAAAGGAAAAGAAAAATATTACCGTTTTAAATACTGAAGACAATGGTGAATGATAATTTTGGAACTTGATATACTTGTTTTGAGGGATTTGGGGAGGAAAAAAAAAGGGGGTGTTTGTTTTTGAGACAGGGTCTCACTACAAGGCCCTTGCTGTCCTGGGACTCGCTCTGTAGACCAAGCTGGTACTAAACTCAGAGATCCACCTGCCTCTGCCTCCTAAGTGCTGGGACTAAAGACATGTATTATACTTACTTATTTTAAACCTGTTTTTCTTAATATGGTCAATAAGTTTAATATGAGATCTTTTTTTAAGCAATGTAATTATAATGTAATAGCAACATAAAAATATCTAATAGTTAACATATAACAGTTCATTTGTGTGCTGTGGCACATGGACACTCCCCACACACATATACAGTGTAATGCTTTATATAAATCAGACAACTCCTAAGTCAGAATCTTGTAAATAACTAACAATGAGTATCAGTTTAAGTCAGTAAATTTTAGTTTCTGTGATATGGTTTGAATGTGGTATGGTACGTCTCATATAGACTCATATGTTTGAATCATTGGTTCCCTCAGATGGTAATACAGTTTGGGAGGTATGAGGACCTTTCGGATATTGTGTGTCAATGGGACACACAAGGCCACTGGGGGTGGGGAGGATTAAGATAGGTTGACTCCATTTCTTTCCCGTTTGTCAAGATGTAGGCAAGCACCTGAAAGCTCCCAATAACAAATCCTCCCCGTGATGGATTCCACTGGTGAGAATAAATCCTTCTTCCCTTAAGTTATCTGCTAGACATTCTGTTAGAGCAACAAGAAAATAACTAAATCTGAACATCATCAGTACCAAGAAGTAGAGTTCCCATGATAAGCCTGACCATGTGTTTCTAGGTCTCTGGAATTTGTTTGTAGGAGGAATTTCTAAGTTTGGAGTTACAGGCTAGAGAATCTGAGAATGCTATATGGAAAGCTTAACAGATGATTCTGAAGGGAGTGTGAAAGACCAGAATGCTATAGAAATGAGATCATAAAGCTTCTCTCATCACATTTCAAAGGGAACAAGCATTCTATTGGGAATTAGCCTAGAGGCCACTCATGTTATAAACTGGCAAATTATTTGGCTGAATGCTTGCCTGTGCTGAGGACTTGAGTGTGGCTGAATTAAAAAGTAATGGGCTACTTGGCTGGAGGAGGAAATTTCAAGACTAGATAGCATTCAGGCTGTGGTGTGGCTATACTCACTGCATTTAGCCAGACTTACAGTCACAGCAAGATTAGAAAGTAGAGCAGAAAGAGGTGCCAAAAGAAGCCAAAAATGTGCAGTTTGGTGAAGAAGGGAACATGAACCAAGTTAAAGCCACAGACAAGGTGAGCATGGACAAGGCAGCTGTAACTGTCAAAGAGCCATTAATGAGAACCTATGTACTTTCTTTACACTTTGCATGGGGAAAATTGTAAAGGTTCCTTGAAAATAAGATCTCACTCATGAACAGATCTGGGATATAAAGCAGAACACCCACATATAGAACATTCATTTAAAAGGACAGTGCCCCAAAACATAGAACTTCCATGGTGAACTAGTAGAAAACAATTGCCTAGGGGATATTTTCTGAGAGTCAACCATGAAGGCACACAGACGGCACTGCAGCAATGGTCTAGAGGGCCAGATTACATCTTAATTAAGCAACAGGAACAGCAGCAACAGCAGAATTTACCCTCACCCTACAGTACAACTTGTGTAGGCATACAGAATGCAAGAGAGAGGGAGTCATGGAGGTTTGTTCCAGAAGAAAAGCTGGTGATACCAGGTAATGGGTGGCAGGGTCAGATTTCTTGCAAGCAGGCTCTGAAAGGCTACCATGTGAAGCTATGAAGGTCAAGCTTGTGTTGCTATGTAGATCTCAGCAGGATGCAAAAGCTGACATTAATGTGGTACATCTTCAAAGGAAAGTTCCAGTATCAGTTAAAGCCAACCTGAAAGCAAGCACATGCATGCTGCTGGTGGGAAGGCCAGGGAGCACAGCAACCAAGTCTACTGGCCTTCGATTCCTATTACAAGGAGCCTTCAGTCCAGATGGAGCTACAGGGTATAACATTTATCCCGCTGTGCTTAGTGTTTTGTGTTTTGCTTTAGACTATGATTTTCTTACCCCCCCCCCTTTTTTTTGGAATGGGTTTGTGTACTCTGTGTCTTTTTATGGAAGTAAGTAACTTAAAAATATGTTTTGGATGGGGCTCACAGGCTGGGGTCTCAGAAGAGACTTTGTTTGGACAGTAAAACTTTGGTATTTTTGAAGTTGGAAAGAATGCATTTTGTATTAGGAGACACCCATTGGTTTAAACACTTGGTAATTAGCTGGTATAACTATTTTTTGGATGACTACTATATAATCCTGTAATATTTGGCTAAAATTGTAAATTAGATTGTTTTTGAAGAAAACCTTAGTTTCCTTTCCTGATGCTGTGATTAAAATACTCGGACAAAAACAACTCCAAGGAGAAAGTTTATCTGACTCCCAATTCCAGACTTGAGTCCATCATGGCAAGAAAGTCAGAGTGACAGAGCTGAGAGAACTGGCTGTGTCACACCCACAATCAAAAGCAGAGAGCAGTGAGTTCATGCATGCATGCTAGAACTCAGCTTGCTTTCGCCTCTCTTATTCAGTGCAGGACTCCAAACCCAGGGAATGGTGTCACCCACAGTCAGCATGTCCTCCTACATCAATTAGCATAATTAGGATAATCCCACACAGACATTCTCAGAGTCTTTTTAAAGTCAGGTGATTTTAGATTTTGCTAACTTGACAAATAAACCACCAATTCCCCCAGGTATCTGCAATGTTTCCAAGAAGAGATTCTAACAGATTGCAAAAAATAGAGGCCAGGGAAGTGAACCAAAGGTCAGGGCTGCTGAGATAGACTTGGAAATCATTCATATAGAAGTGTTAACTAAAACCACACATGCTATTTCCTCAAATCAATGATCCGTGCATGATATTTCTAAAGGCCACTGCATAAGCCAAAACACACATACTGTCAGCACACCAAAGAGGGAACAATTCTAGACCATATAAGTTCAACATGTTTTTTCACCTTATAAAAATCCTAATTTTTTCCATATACATTTTCCTTCAGTTAAATTTCCTTTGTATCAGCCTGAGGTAAAATGTTAAGGAAGAGAAAACAGATGAAGTATAGTTAGCTACTGTATGACATGAAAAATGAAGAGAAAAAAATACTGCTGATTAATACTCAATATTGCAAGTATATAACTTTATTTTTAAAGAAACTCTCCTATACTCTCAAGATTAAAAACATCTTTAATATACAACTTTTCAATATTTGTTAGCTTATAAATTCAGAGTTAGAGGACAGGGTATTTTCAATGATATGCTAATACATTTGGAAATTTTAATTGAAACATTAAAGCAGCATTTTTAAAGGAAGACATTATTTTAAGATTTATTTTCAAAAATTATGTGATATGTGTGTACTTGTTTTGGGTATTACATATGTGAACACAGGTGCTTATAGTGTCCAGAAGAGGGTGACCCTGGAGCTGGAGTTATAGGTAGTTGTGAGCCATCCAATGTGAGTATTAGGAACTGATCTTGTGTCCTCTGCAAAAGCAGTACCTGTTTTTAACCACTGAGCCACCTCTCCAGCCCCAGAGAGAAAAATTAAAAATTGAAAATTGAAAGTGAAAACCTTCTTTGACTACTGAGCTTGTGTATTTTATACTAAATTAAATAACTCATTTTTCCTCAGATTCACATGTTTTGCAATGGGACTTTCACAAATTAATTACCAAAGGTTATTTGTAGAAGCTATAAAAATACTTCCTCTGTGTCTAAGTTGATAGGTTGGGCATATTTTAGAACTCAGCTTTTATTTTAAAATAACTGAAGTTGGATGCTGTAAATCTGGAATGTTATCAATTGACAATGGGATACAAACAATGGAAAATCACCTTTCCAATCTGAACACTGGGTAAGTTTTCTTCTCAACAAACAATTAATTGGCTAAGATCAAAATATACATGGACGCATGGTCTGGTTTGATAACAGGAGACTCCAGAATTGATTTGCTACACTTGAGAATGTTTCAAATCTATCTTGCTTCACTTTGTAAGTTTACAAGGTGAGGAATATGCACTAAACAGCAGCTAAAGATCAGTGATCTACTGGCAGATTGTAAGCCTCATTGTCTTAAGGGTGAAGCAAAACACTTGATCCACATGGTCTGTTCCTCCTCTAAACACCTCAGAGTCTTTAAACACAATGTTTTCCATTAAATGTGAGTATTTTATAAATTAACAGTTGTCTGTGTTCCCCAGTTTTCCTGATGTAAAATAATCAGAAAATCAGTGTTCTAATATATCTGTGAGAATAAAATTACCATTCAATAAGTATGAGTAATTTTGCCATTAAATTTTTCATCTTTAAAATAACTTTATTATCAGACACAGACACACTAAAATATTTTATTCTGCTATAAAATTTTTAATCTTATAAAAAGGCATCTATGAAAACATTATTGCAAATACTATACATAATAGTAAAATGCTGAATATTCTTCCTTTATATTTGAAACCAAGGAAATATGACCATTAGTATTTGCACTCAATTATCCAGCAAAAGTCCAAATTTGTGAAATAGATCAAGGAAAAAAATAAGCCATAATGATTTTTTAGGACGGAGTGCAAACATATTTTAATTAATGATAATATGGTTACTTACTTGGAAAATCTTAAGGTATTTGCAGAAGAACTATTTGAACTAACACTACATTTAGTTCAGCAGAGTCATAGGAAAGAAAACTACATTTGAAAAAAAATTCACTTATATTGTTATATATTAACAACAAGATAGGAAAATAAAATACAATTTCATAATACTCATATCAAAACAAAATATTTAGGACTGATTTAGCAATAGGAAAAACCATATATTACAAACTACAAAACAGTACAGGGAGAAATAAAACTTTATAAATTTAGAGAAACAGTGTGTTAGTCTATTGGATGACTAGAAAACGTTAAGACGTCATTGTAACAGGAATCTTAACAGTTCTTATTAATAAAATCAAACCCGGGGCCAGTTATTGGGGTGAACACTGGAAGGTCAGAGAGACAGAACAAGCCACAGCTAACCTCACCTGACCAACTTCTCAGCTGATCTTGTTTCCTCAGACTGGAAGCCTCTGTGTCCTCATATCTGAATGGCTCTCAGCTGAACTGTGTTGCTCAAAACCTAAAAGCTTAACCAGCCAAATGCTTCTAGTTTCTGGTCCTCACACCTTATATACCTTTCTGCTTTCTACCACCACTCCCTGGGATTAAAGGCGTGTGTCACCAAGCCTGGCCATTTCCAATGTGGCCTTGAACTCACAGAGATCCAGAGGGATTTCTACCTCTGGAGTGCTAGGATTAAAGGTGTGAGTGCCACCATTTTCTAGCCTTTGTATCTAGTGGCTGTTCTGTCTCTGACCCCAGATAAGTTTATTAGGGTGCACAATATTTTGGGGAACACAATACCACCACACGTCATCTCTTCCCAAATTGGCCTATCAGCATAACCAAACCTCAATTACAACATCAGACACTTTTGAAAACTAAAAAGTGTATTATAAAACTTATGTGACTTTAATTCACAGAACCAATTATAACTAAAGTAATCTTGAAAGATGCAAATATTGGAGACCTGCATTGGCAGCTTTCAAATTGTACTGTGAAGATATGGAGATTTACATAATATATAGCCATCATATATATGGAAAAATAGGTAAATGAAACAAAATAGAAATCCCAAAAAATTTACCTACACATTTAAATGGCCATTTGCTTTTCAATTAAAGCAACAAAGCAATACAAACGAAGTATCTTAAATACAGCTAAAACAACTAGATATCTATATGATAAAACTGCCCTGAGCACTATAGAAAAATACTAAATGAAGACAGACTACATAACCAATAAGATCTAACGCTTTAATGCTTTTTATTGGTAATATACAAGACTCATCTCTCAGCTTCTAGTTTTAATTCCCTTACTCTGTTAGAAAAATTTTAGCTGGATTCAAATTTCCTTCCACTTATCTATCAAACTAGTTCTGTATTGAATGATGTAATTATCTGTAGAAAGTGAACTGCAAATGACTATCAGACAGTAGCAGCTTACAGTGGCAGGTTGTAAACAAATAGATAAGTGAAGATGACCCTCAAATGAAACCTCTGAGGAAGAGATTTCTTTCTTACAGTTCCAGAGCACTGATTTCTGATGGTGAAAACTAGTTTAGTTTCTAAGTCTTAAGAATATTACCCCATGTTTCATTATCAAGTTACAGAGTAATTAACATTGCAGCACATGAAATGGCCTCTGTTATTGGAGACCAATGTCATCCCAACATAGACAAGTCAAGCAGTTCTTAACAAAATAAATTTACAACACATCAGCAACAATTTGAAACTAAGGTTGGTTGGATGACTTTTACTGAAAGGCAGGAAGTAATGTTATATTCCACAATTTCCATGGAAAATATTAAATTCTAGCCTTGTCTTAATTATTTTCCTAGTGCTGTGACAAAGCACTGTGAACAAGGTAACTTAAAGAAGAGTTTATTGGGCTTTCAGTTTCAGAGAATGAGTCTATGACCATCATGGAAGGCAACATGGCAGCAGGTAGGCAGACAGGCCCATACGGTACTGGAGCAGTAGCTGAGTTTATATCTTGAGACAACAACCATGAGGCAGAAAGAGTTACCCAGGAATGGTGTGGACTTTTGAAACTTCCAAGTCCAGCAGCCCTAGTGATACATCTCCTCCAAGAAGGCCATATGTTCTAATCCTTCCCCTAAAGTTCCACCAACTGAGGACCAAGTATTCAAACATATGAGCCTATGGGGGCCATTCTCACTGAAACCACAAGATTGTTACTGGAATGACTAAAAAACAAGACTTTATTTACACAGATATTTAAACACATTTCTTATGAAGACATTGCGAAGACCTGTAAAACTCAATGTCTTCTTTGTAAAAATAAATGAAAAAAAAAAGTCTATAAAATGTAAAGGACATTAAAAAGCAAGAGAATTTTGTTCTTAATCTTATGCTGTGTTTCCATCAGTGACACTTTGATCAAATATAGACAAATGTGACTTACTGAAGAAATGTGACTTCTTTACACAGACCAGCTGATATTCATTGTCGTGAGAGTCAGAGCTCTAAGACAAGGACAGAAAGCTAGAACTTTTTATGAGATAGTAGATATAATCTCATTGGCAAAGTAATGCAGAATGTAGCCTCATATGGTACAATTCAATGTTCAAAAGATACTGAAAAGAAAAAGAAGGCAGGATCATCTGGAAAAGGATAAAATAGGAAATTTTTCTTTTGAGTCACCAACTTTCTGTCTCAGTTCTCCTTAAAATTTTTAAATTTTATTTATTTATTTAGGTATTTGAGTCTTTTACCTGCATGTATGTATGTATGTATGGGCACCACATGTGTACTTGCTGGCTGCCACAGTCAGAAGAAGACATAGGATCCCCTGGAACTTTAGATATTCTTAGTGTTAATGCTATCTCCAGCTCCAGATAGGACCACTCACTCCAGGGAGCCATGAGCCTGGAAAAGTAGAAGCCTAGAGAAGATAAGCTTCAGTGAACTTGAATACCCTACAGCCATTTTCGCTCAGTCCAGAGGGGAGCAGCTCTCCTGGCCCAGCAAAAGGCCTGCAATTGCCAGAAGAACAATCTTTCATTTGGATAAAGGTCTCTACCGGGAGTGATACAAACACCCTTGCCACATCACATCCAGTTCTGGTCACAGTCTGCTTGGCTCACCTCTGGCATCAGCTAGGAGATACCTCCTACTTGGCCCGAGTACTGTAACATTAAGTTCAACAGAAGGCTTAGCTCAATTTTGTTTGTTGTTTTTGTTTTTTAATTTATCTCCTTTTGACTGTTGCAAGCCAGGTGAGCTGGGAACATGGAGGCCGGAGAGCAGATAGACAGTGAAGAGGTGGCAGTAGGAGGGGCACCAGGAGGAAGACTCAAGAGACCTAGAGAGCCGCTGAGGGCAGAAACAGCAGGAAACTAAGGTGGCAGAGGTGGAATACAGAGAAGGCGGTCAGGGGCCACAAGCAAGAGCTACCCCATTAGCTGGTAGAACTAAGCCAGATTGCAGCCAGGCCTCACTAGCCACTGGAGATCTGTAACTAGCCTCTTTTCTGACACCAAGCATCTCTATACCCTAAGCCAAGGAGCTTTAACACTATCTGTGAGAGGAGCTTCAGAGTCCAACCTATGAGGCCAGCCAGGAACTCCAATGAGAGCATGTGTTTCCTGCTGCTGTTGCTTAGAGCCGAGGTTTTCACTTAGCTGTCTGCTAAGTGCCAGACTGCCAGCAACCAGAACACAGAGCAGGGACCTCTAACCTGAGCACCGAGAACCTCTCTCTTCTGTATGTTGCTGCAGCACTCTGCAAGCAAGTTCCCCCAAAGATGCTTCAGATGGACCACCTTGGTATTTGGCACTTCTTTCTTTGAAATGCTAAGTGACCTTGACCTCTGGATAGTTAGGAGCTTTCCCTTGTGTCCCTTGCCATCAGGGTTGAGAACTCCAGCCACAGGTTCAGGGGATGAAGTAGATAATTACAAAGCATAAAGACTCACGGTAAGCAATTTTTGTTAGTTTAATATAACTATTTATACATTGAATCCTTTATAATTTAAAAAATATTTTGGGTATATTAATGAAATACTTGTAATAAAAAATTAGATAACACACTATTCTGAATAAGAAAACATAAATTTCTTGAGTCACTGAAATAATAATTAAATTCCATCATGAAGTCCTACCCAAGTTATGATTATTCCTTCTGCCTCTTCCTCAACATGGCCTTTACTTAACAAAGATCACTATTCACCTGGGGCTACTGGTGCACACAGAGAAGCTACCATAGCCCCTTTCAGGAAAGTAATCTTGGCTAGTGGAAATTCTCAGAACTAAGATGTCAAATATTTCATATATGTACAGTCCACTGAGGACTTCTTTTCAAGTACTTTGTAGAATGTACACATTGAATTTCTATGTAGCAAGTGAATTAAAGTTCTTAAAGTAAAAACCTACATTGAATTTTACCATTACACAAGAACAAAAGAACTCAATGCCCTTCAGTGTCTAGTGCTCCTTTGTTGGAGGATTTTCACTCTTCACTGCTTTGTCACGTGTTCTACAGTACCTCACAGGCTTCCTTTCCCGAAGCAGGTCTTCCAAACTCCGCTCACAGTGCTCAGCCACTACCACCAGTCGTTCTAGAAAAACAAAGCAAACCTACTTTATATTTAACACACTTTAACAATAAGATCATATAGCTCTCTAAAGTCATTAACATATAACACCAACAACAGTATTTTAAAGTATTATGTATTTCCACTGTGTGTGCATGTGTGGTCAGTTTTCCTTACTTCTACCTGGCTTGCTCATCTCAATCTCCTAGTCTATAGATCAGCACCCCATTTACCCAGACTGAACTGCTACCCATCTTCTATTCATAATTCAATTCATTAGTCTCCTTACTGTGCTTTCTCCTCATCTACTACTTTCTGAGAAACTACTACATTTTACCCCAAGCCTGGAACTCTCTTCAACTGCAGACATTTAGAACACACCCTTGGCTTCAGTATAGAACTCACTGTCCAGCTGGATCTGCAGCTCAGCTGGTAGAGAGCTTTCTTAGAATGCACGGAGCCCTGCACTGAATCACCAGTACTTCATAAACCAGGGTGGTGGCACATGCCTGGAATTCTAGCACTGAAAGGTTGAAGGGGAGACTAGGGCTTGCAAGGCCATCCTAGTGATAAACTAGTGAGAGGCCAGTATATTGGACCCTTATCCAAGAAAACAAACTGAAAATGTCACTAGCAACTCAGGAGAAACAAGACAACTTATAATTTTTCCCTTTCTCAAACCCTCACAGAGTCCTGCTATTTCTATGCCCCAGTTGCTTCCAGAGTCTGCTATTTTTATGCAGAGTTTATTCCACCTGATGCAATCCAGGTCTAAGCCAGCATTCTCTCATTCTCTTCTCTAGTTTCCACTACATATTTCTCTCATCAGCTTTTGGGCATTCTCATCCTTTGGGGAATTACACTTGGGGTCCCATATCTAAATGATCTTCATCTTAACCTTTTAAAAGAACTTCTATATTACATTTATCGTGTGTGTGTGTGTGTGTGTGTGTGTGTGTGTGTGTGTGTGTGTGTGCGTGCATGTACCCGCACGCGTGTGCATGCTCATTCCACTGTGTACACGTGGAGGTCAAAGGAACTTACAAGAATCAATTTTTTTTTCTGTCATCATGTGGGTCCTAGAGATCAAATTCAGGTTGTCAGGTTTGGTGGCAAATGCTTTATCTGTTGAATCATCTTGATAGCCCTTTTAAAAAGGAATATATTTATGTATTCTGTGTATAAGCAGTTCATGTACATGTGTGCCTGTATGGGCATGCCAGGGGTGTGTGCTGGAGGTCAAGGAACAACTTGTGGAAATCAGTTCTCCCCTTCCATTATGTGGATTCCGGGATCAAACTCAGGTGTAACTGAAGTTATCCTGTTCCTGCCTGGCTCCAGCGGCCCTGCAGTCACTTGGAACCAAGTAAACACACAGAGGCTTATATTAACTAAAACTGTTCAGCCATTAGCTCAGGCTAACTATTGACTAGCTCTTACACTTAAATTAACCCATAATTCTTATTTATGTTTGGCCACATGGCTTGGTACCTTTTCTCAGTTCTGCCTTCACATCTTGCTTCTCATGGTGGCGGCTGGCAGTGTCTCCTGACTCAGCCTTCCTGTTCCCAGCATTCTCCTTTCTCTTTGTGCCACCTATACTTCCTGCCTGGCTACTGGCCAATCAGCACTTTATTTATTAACCAATTGGAGCAACACATTCACAGCATACAGAGCGAAATCCACAGCACTTAGGTTGTCACCTTTTTCCACTCAGCCATTTTCCCAGCCCCCTTCATTTCAACCATTTATCTCCTATCATGTTACATGGTGCTTAAAAACAGACTACTTTTCTGAGGTGCAAATGCTAATATTATCATTTTTTATTGCATGATCTTGGGAAATTTACTAATCTCTCTGTGCCAGTTTCTTCTAAAGAGGAAGAAAACAATAATGTCTACATCACAGCACTGTGGTAAGGGTGAAATAAATTCAGATAGAATTAGGATTGAGAAGATGACAAAAACAGTAATGCCTCTGTCATAGCGTTATGATGAGGGTGAAATGAATTCACATATAAGCAGGATGGAGAATAGTCCTGGCACAGTGTCAGCACTGTTAGCTTTTACTGTTATTCAAGATTCAGGTCTCTGTATGATAATGAGTATTCAGAGATGGGTAATGCCTGGAGGGGGGGCACTCACCAACCTAAGACAGAGTGCCTGTGTGGCCTGGGCAGTCGTCTCCATGACGGGTAAGGTGACCTGCTGATGTCCCAGGCAACCTAAGTCAGAAGCTCATTTTCTAGTAAAAGGGGGACCTGCAGGGCCCTGGTCCCCGTTTTGGGTAACTGTTACCTTGCTTGCTGACTTTGACATTGATATTCTCCCTATGCTGATTACCTGCCAGGTTCCACCCTCCTGAATGCTTAAGGGAAGTTCCTTGTCTGTGTATCCTGCATAATGGGCATTAACAGCTTAGATGCAAGATTGTAAAACATAGGTAACAAACTTCTGCCCTCTGAGGTTCTCCTATTGTGCTGTAAGCCTGTATTTAAGACCTCTTCCCTCCTTCAATAAATGGCATTCGGCAAAAAAAAAAATAAAAATAAAAATAAAAATAAAAATAAAAAAAGATTCAGGTCTCAGTAAACATGACTTCTTCAGGATTTTTTGGATGCTCCAGAATTGATTCACTAGTATTATGATGTATTCTACACAACACTTGTCTTTTGTATCACTTATTTAACTATAAAACTTGGCATACATTTTTACTTAGTGCTATTTTTTCTACATAGATGACACATTTTGTGATAGCAGGAACCATGTTGGTCTTGTTTGGAACCGCAATACCAGTGTCTACAGTTCACCTGAAACATACAGGCACATACTAAAATTATATATGTTAAATTATAACAGGGCAAGACAGTGAAAAGGTTCTTCCATCCTGCATTCTTCCTGAGGCCATTTCAGGTTTAACTAGAATTTGATCTCTTTGATGGAGAATCCCATGAAAAATTATCCAACTCTGTTCTAGGAACCCAAGGTCAGGATGTCCCAGTTAACTTATCTTAGCTTCCATTAAACTGCCTGTTTGTGCAAACCTCCTCCTCCAGTTAGCTGCTTACCTTAGCTTCTGTCAAATTGCTTGCTTATACAAATCCCTACCCACCCACCCACCCCCTGCATCCTCACCTCCCACCCTGAAGCTGTCAAACTGAATGCCAAGATGGGCATTTGGCAGGGCTACAGCTGGGTCCCTGAATACCTGGGTATAGTCCCAGAAGGCTGGAATAGAGAGTTTCAATTGGCTATAAACTGTGTCTGAGTGGTCATCTCTGGTGGGATCCCCATAACAAAACAAATTAATTAGAGCAAAGGCATAATGGGGACATCAGAAATGATGACAGTCACCTGAACAGATTTGTTCTATGTTGGAAAGTACACAGTTATGTTCTAACTAGATATAATACCTTAGAAGTATTGAAATTAATATACATCAGAATTTATTAAAATATACATACTTCATTTATCAGCCATTTACAAATAGATATGTATGTCTTTCCATCTGAAAGAGACTTATCTACCATGTGCCATTAGGCTGAAAATTTTTAGGCTTCTTCTGTGGGGCGGGTGGTTTTTTTTTTTTTTTTTGGTCTTTTTAATGGGTTTTGGGTCTGGGATAATTTTCATTATTTAGGGGGGTAGGTTACAAGTTGTTGTCAAGGGTTAGGAAAAAGGATAAGCAAAGGAGATTAGATTTAATGTTCTTGTTTTTAAAAAAAAAGAAAGAAAGAAAAGAAAAGAAAAAGACAATTACTAGTTTTAAATACTTTACATTATTACCAACTATTAGGATATAAAGAAATGAAAGTAGTTAGACATTACAATAGAACTTGTAGTCATATTAGATATGTTTTAAAAATTGAGCAGATATATTTTAGACAGGTCATCTTCAAACCCTTCAGAGATCTACCGAATATGGCATTTAAAATGTTTTAATAACTTAGAAATTTTTCTTTTTTGAGACATGTCGGCTCCTGGCAGTACCAATCTACTTCAGAGAAAATATGGGCATTGAAGAAAGTGCATATGAAGTCAACTTTCATTGTGGCAAAAGTTAGCCACTGGACAACAAAGTATCCTCAAATCAACAGGACAAAATGGACAGACAGAACACGAAACAAAGGACTACCGATTCCTGCCAAAACAAGTGTGGTTATGGCTTTATCAGAAGGCATCTTCTGAGGCCAGGACAATATGGCACCATCCCTGAAGTGGCCTTCACAATCTGGAAAAGGTACAGTGCCCTTTTCTTCGAAGGCAGCTGAACAGGCAGAGGGCCGATGGCTTCTGTTGTGCAATGGAACAGCAACTGAAAGCTCACGCCTCTCAATAGTAGACTGGCATTTAATAGAGGGATGTGGAGAAGAAGGGGATGCTGAGATGAAGCCATATATACACAGCCAAGAAGAATGGACAGCTGAATTCAAAAACCATCAACAATTTCCAGAATTTAAAATCCTGAATCATGACATGACACTAGTGGAATTCAGGTGTTTCTGGTACATGGACTGCTCTCACCCAATGTGAGGTTGAACTGTTGACCTTGTGTACAACCTACTTCACAAATGAGTCTGTCAGATACGATAAGCCTATAGGCTGAAGATGATGCCCCAACACTGCGAAGAAACCTCAGGTGACTTTCCAGGCAGCTGGCTGTTTCTGTCAACTCACAAAATTTTTGGAAGTTGCTTTTGTGCACTTCCTGTTTTTATTTTTGTTAGCTAATATTATTTCCTTCTTGGGTCTCTGAGGGAGTTGAAGATTAGTTAGTTATAGTTGATTAATTAGGATAGAAAGTGAATTAGATACATTTTGGACTTACTAAAATAGGATAGATAAGGGAATTATTTTCTCTGATTTGTCAAATACAAATGGACTAGACATTGTTTAGGTATTTGTTACTTGTATATATTGTATATAGTTATTGTACTGAAAGACCCCCGAAGGTAGTCTTCCCTCTGGAGAGACCCTCGCCCAGAGATCACACCGAGACCATAAGTCAGATGCAAACAGCAAGAGGCTTTATTCAGGAACACGGGTACCCGGGGCAACACAGTCACTCAAGAGGCTCAAGAGACTGGCGCGCCGACGGGCTGGAGTGGAGGGTTTTTATAGGGTCGGGCAGCAGGAGCACGAGAAACATGGTTTGCAGGGTTCTGATTGGACGATTCAAATGAGGCCAGGTTCAAACTCAGGACAGTTCGTGGTTTTTCCCCCGAGCTCGACACGCCTGTTGACTTGGTTACAAGTTGTTTTTCTGACCTTTAGTACCCTGTTCTGGGGCCAGGTGGCCGACCGTAGATACCCCATTTGTTCCTGTGCCCATGTCCTCTAACTGAACTTTCCCCGTGCTTTTCAGGCCTTACTCGAAATGGCGTTAGGCTAAGCAAGTATGCTGGGGTCTTTCAGTACTTTTGTATATAGTTTTTCTTTTGTTAGTTATAACCTTTTGCCTTTTTTCTTTTTATTAAAATAGAAAAGGGGAAATATGGTGATATTTTATTTGTAGGAAATGTGATTTTAATTTTATGTTAATAAATAAAGTTGCCCTGGGGTCAGAGCTATTAGAGCCATAGCAAGAGCGTGGTGGTTAGAAGAGCTAGGTACATTTCTGTGTGTTCAGGGATACAGCCAGTATTGGAGACATACGCCTTTAAGACCTGGAAGGCGGTACTTACAGGTAGTGATGAGGCAGTCATGTGGTTGGGTTTACAACCAATGAGAAGGCAGAACAGAAAGACTATTTAAACACAGACAAACAGGAAGTAGCTCTCTCGGGGAAGTTAGGAGCACTGCAGGAGGTAAGATTTTATCTCTGAGCTCTGACCTCTCGGCTTTCTCTTTTACATTGGCTCTGTGTTTCTTATTTTAATAAGACAATTGGTTACATCTACATATACATACTTCATTTATCAGCCATTCACAAATAGATATGTATGTCTTTCCATCTGAAAGAGACTTATCTACCATGTGCCATTAGGCTGAAAATTTTTAGGCTTCTTCTGGAAACACCTTCAGTGTCTATCAAGGCTTTAAGATTCTATAGAATTTTAAACACTGTTTTAGTAATGCAGAGCCATAACCCTTGGCAGAAAATCAGCGTTTCTCCCAGAGGTAAAGGAGTATATACTGAAGGAATATTTCCATTATGAACCTCTTTTTTTAAAGAACTCATTAGAAGTACTCATTCCAAAATTCTGGATCTATTTGAAAATAGTTTCTGTTTGTTATGAAAGCAATCTGGCTGAATAGAATAAACGGTTGGTTTGGGAATCATAATGTGCCAAATAAAAATCAGCAATGTAGTGGCATTATTTATAAATAACAAATATGCAAGTTTGGAGAAATGGCTCAGCAGCTGAGTGCATACCGCTCTTCCAGAGGACCTGAGTTGGGTTCCAATCACCCATATCCAACATTTCACAGCTGCCTATCACTCCAGCTCCAGGGGGTCTGAAGGCACCTGCACTAATGTACACATAACCCCCCACACATACATGTAATTAAAAGTAATAAAAATAAACATTAAAATTAAAAACAAATTCCTTATAACATAAAGGAATGTCTGAAAAGCATGAACTAATCTGTCTAACAAAAAGCACTGCATGTGGTTTCCCACAGTGCATCTATCTAGGACTGTGTGCTTTCAGTCAAAGAAACTGAACTTTAATCAGGAAAGAGAACAGAGAACCTGAACAGTAAAAGGTCGAGAGAGAGAGAGAGAGAGAGAGAGAGAGAGAGAGAGAGAGAGAGAGAGAGAGAGAGAGAGAGAGAAAGAGATATCCAGAAGGATGGCTCAGAGACTAGAGATGCTCGTCATGCAAGCCTGGAGCTCATGCAACTGTGGAAAGAGAACTCCACACCATTGTCCCCTGACCTTCCACACACATGCCCCAGTACACGTGCCCTGACAAGTGTGTATCCTATTCATACATGTATATCATGCACACACATGCAGAGTCACAGAAAAATATAAAAGTTCAAAACAGAAAGTTTTAAATTTTTTAACATAAAAATGAATTATGAATGTCTTGTAATATGGTGTTATCAACATTCCTGCATCCTTTTTGTTATTCAAAGTAAAAACTAGCTTATTAGAGACTAGCTCATCACCTTTAAAATGTGATATTTAAGTAAATATTTTAACAGTAATGCCAACAAAGAAAAACTGATTCACAAATACTGTAGGTACCAGGATTCTGCAACAGTCAGTTTTAAAAGTCAACTACAGTCCTCAGGCATTTGAACAAACTCTGGTCTATATAAATCAATGAAGAAATCATACGAACGACTGTGTTTCTTAAGAAACACCCTTAAGAAAGCTTATCCTAAACAATCTAGGTTCATGATGCACCAGTTAAATAACCTTGAGACAGAACTGAGGATTCCCTGAAAAAAGCAGCAGCCTCAGCTCCTGCCCAGATTTGGTGTCTCCTTGATGATATGCCTTGTGCTTTGGGCTGGACTAGCAAGAATCTTGCATTCCAGTTCCTAGCACATAATCTCTTCATACACACACCCCTACAAGTTCTTTTCTGTGACAGAACACTGACCGATTCATTCATTTAGATTGAAATTTATAGGCTATAGGTACAGAATAAATTATAGTATGTTCTTAATAATGATATTTATTCTGACTAAAATTTCAAATTTATGTAGCAAAATTATTTTTCCTTCATTTCATCTCACTAGCAATTACAGAAGTATTTCTAGATAATTAATACCAACCACAACAGAGCACAATACCACTTAAAATCTTCATTGTACTTCTAAACTCTGCTGATATTTCAATTCAAAAAAAAGGTTAAACTTGATAAAAAAAATCTGTATATTTAAGTTTTATTGGTTTCATTTAACTATATAACATTGGCTTTTAAAAAATAAATCATGCTTTCAAGTTCTAATAAGATGTCTATATTCTTGACATTAAATGCATTATCCAAGAAGTAGCATCTCCCACCAATTTGGAATCAGAAAACACTGAAAGTCTGGCTTCTATATGAACCTAACATGTGAAAGCATAATGTAAGAAAATAGGCCACATGTCACAACTCCATGTACAAAGAAAGGAAGTGCTCATGGAAGAGTCACAAACAACAAAATGTGTGCATATCAAGAATGAAAAAGAGGAAAGCATACATCCAAAAATCAAAATTCTTCATGAGACAATGAAATGATGTTACACCAAAGTCATATGACTTGAGAAGTATGTGCTGTTGACTTAGGAGGCTATAAAATGGAAACTTCAATTCTCAAATTAGATGCCATGAAAATAACTGAAATTCTTCAGAATAAGTGGATTTCTAAATAAGCACTTATTATAATTCAGTTATTTACTCCTTATGCACACAAAAATTTTGGGCACCGAACTGCCAATATATACAAGAAATCAAATCCTCTAGTTTCTAGTCATTGATATTTCAGTCCAGGCAGACAGGCTTATGATATAGGAATCTTTAGCATGTCCATCTCCTCTGTGACCCTCCTTGAGAGAACTGCTGAGATCTTAATGTTGTAAAATATTATTTTAAGGTGTGTTACTTTTGTTTATGTTGCATTTGTTTAACGCTGTGAAACTGTGTTACTGTGCTTGTTTAAAACACCTGATGGTCTAATAAAGAGCTGAACCGTTAACGGCAAGGCAGGAGAAAGGATAGGCAGGGCTGGCAGGCAGTGAGAGAATAAATAGAAGGAGAAATCTGGGAGGAAGAAGTAGTCAGAGAAGGAAGAAGACTCCAGGGGCCAGCCACAGCAAGCCATGGAGTACGAGTAAAATTTACAGAAGTAAGAGAACAGGAAAAGCCCAGAAGTAAAAGACAGATGGGGATAATTTAAGTTAAGAAGAGCTGGCAAAAACAAAACAAAACAAAAAAAACCCACCAAGTCAAGCTAAAGCCAGGCATTCATAATTAAGAATAAGCCTCCAGGAGTGATTTATTTGGGAGCTGGGTAGCGGGCCCCCCAAAAAGAGAAAAACCAACAACAACATCTTAGAGCTGTGAATTTGGGAAAAACAGAGTGACTACTGACAACGGTGGTCAGGGCAGGAGACTAAGCAGACTGTTGGTCTGGCTCAAGGCAGACTGTGGTATATTAGGGGATCCTCTTCTGTCTGGCACTGATAACCAAATGAGGTTCACAGGTGAAGTTAGTAAGAGTGATCCTCACAAAGGGTTCTGCTTTGCAACAGCACAATTTTAGTGCTGACAGGGATCATTTGGTCAGAGGAAATAAAACTGGAGTGGGGTAAAGGGGCTCGAGAATGACACAGGACTGATGAATTAACCTTGTGACAAAAGGAGGCATATGAAAACTAGTCAGAGAGCAAGGCCTGCATTATATATAGATTGTGAAGCTCCAAAGAGTTCGCCAGATATAAGAGGAAGAAACTAAAGTCACTTTAAGAAACAAGAATGAAGTTCTAGGAACTAAATAAGGTGGTAAGGGTCTGAGGAGAATGTCCTACTCAATATGGTCACCAGCCGAGGATAACAATAATATACTATACTGCTCAGGTTTGCTTGGAGTGATTTGGGACTGGGAAATCCTGCAATTGCAAGGTCTTTCTTTAGATGCTCTAACTGAACTACATGGGAGTGTAAAGGGTAATTGTTAAAACATGCAAAGAATGACAGCATCTATTCTTTGTTGGATGATGTAAACATCTGTAAATGATTCTCATAATTTTCCAACATCAATATTGTTGAAACTATTTTAACAACTAAAAAAAACCTTGTTAGAGGTTCCTTACTGGTTTTTTTTTTTCTTCTTGCAAATGGCTGGAACTATCTACTCTCTACTCTAGGGATAGTTACCATGAGTCTCCTGGTTATCTTTAAGCCAATTATAATCAAACTACCCTTTCCTCCAGTATTCTTCAGAATTAAGTTTAGCACTCATATACTACATTAGCCCAAAGCTTTTATGTAATATACAAATGGAACACATATAGTGGTCCTGACTGTAGGTCTCTTAATTAGCAAATATGTCATATGGTATAAAACTAGGTTCTGGTCAGATCACACACAAATAAATTATTAATTAAAAAAGTAAAACAGTTTGGAGTAGATTCTTTGATTTTACTTATGGAGAAAGGAAGCAGAATAAGATATAAAGTTAGGAATATTGATAGATTTACAGTTTCTTCAGGTGGACTATCAATTTGTAGACTTCCCATAGGTCAGGGCAAAGAAGGAAAACTATGCACTTCTGTGACTTCACAATGACGGACAGCTGCTGAAATGCGGGAAGTGCAGCTGCTGTGGGCTTCATGGAGCTATACTGCTGCAGAAGGTGAAGGGTGCAGAGCTCTATCTTCTTACTAAAGCAAACTTAGGACATTCTTACAGAGGAGCCTAGACTTACTGCTTCAAAGCCAGCTTTCTTTCAGGTCTGCCCTCCAAACACATGTAGAAAGAAACTCTTAATAGTTTTCACCTGAAAGATTAAGCCATGCCAGACAATAATAATCTTTTACTAATATTTGCTGAAACAATAAGTTAAAGGCAACTTTACACCACAAAAAGCTAAAAAAAAACATGTATTTCAATATGTAGGTATGTTTATATTTACATACATTCATACAGTCATGTGTGCATACATATATGTGAGTATGAAAAATCAAATATAATCATCTACTAGATAATTGCTATTTTTTACCATGATCTCCCTTGCCTCTGGCTAAGCTTTCTAAAAGCACCTAAATATTCAAGGTACTAGGTATACAGTAGAGCTTTACAGTATTAAGGGACCAAACAGTCTGAATGATGCTGCTATGGCATTATTATAGCCTTATAATGACTTTGAAAGTGTTCATCAAGTAACAAAATTTATTTTTGTATGTATTAGTATTTATCTTTTCTTATTTTCCTCTATGCCATCATGTTCTCTGCCTCAATCTCCTTATCTGTAAAATGTGGTGATATTTTATTTGTATGTTAATAAATAAAGTTTGCCTGAAGATCTGAGGTCATAGTCAGCCATAAAGAGATGTCAGCCCTTAATCTGATCACATGGCAGTTAGAGTCTCTGTGTGTTCAAAGACACAGCCAAGCGTGGTGACACAGGCCTTTAATCCCAGTACCAACCATAGAGACCTGGAGGTCTGTATAGACAGGCAGTGATGAGGAAGTGATGTGGCTGGGCTTAGAGCCAATAAGAAGGCAGAACAGGAAGGCAATAAAGGCTCAGGTTAGACAGGAAGAAGCTCTCTCTTAGGAAGCTACAGCGACAGCGACGTGGTGAGCTAAGGTTAGTTTGCGGCTACTGATCTGATTTCTATGGCTTGCATCTCTGTATTTGGCTCTGTGTTTCTTATTTAATAAGACTATTTAGAAATTTGCCTACAGAAAAACAACACTGTAACTGTTCCTGTTATATAGTAGTATGAGGAAGATTTTTAATTGTTATAAGTAAACATCTAGACTATTGCTTAGCATGTAATAAGAAGTCATAATGAGAGCTACTATTACAAAAGAATATTCTGCTCATAGCCAACAAAAAAAATATTCACAGAGCAAATACTTTTAAAAGAAATGAACTTGCCAGCTTCAAGTACAGTTTAGCATGCTTTTCAGAAAAAGTAAGTATTTATGAAGGTATTCACCATTAGGTAGAAACATATGAATAGATATTTTATAGAAAAAAATGTTGAATGTCAGAAAGCATGAAGGTTTGACTTTGATATATTTTTATATCTCCAAATTATTTTATGTCAGAAAATCAGGCACATTTTACTAAAGGACATTTAAGATAATCTTAAGACACAGAACTTCAGCCTGCCATTAAGATTCCTAAACAATTCTAGGACGACAAGCACTGTCATCATCAGCAGCTTCAGGTTTGGAGGAACCTCACAACGGCAGTGCACCTGCTGTCACAAGACGTCGGCTTTCACCCAACTACTTTAGTTCAATAAAAAAAGCAACTGCAACAGTGAGAAAATAATGACTCCCTTTTCATTTTCAAACTTAGTCAAATTTACTTTGAAACATTAAAAAGCAAGTTCATGAATGCATGTCAATACATTTTGACTCTGCATTTAAAACTGCATCGTGAAACTTGGACCAACAGCTGTGGAGCCTGCATGGGACCGAACTAGGCCCTCTGCATACGGGAGCCGGAGACAGTTGTGTGGCTTGGTCTGTTTGAAGGGCCCCTGGCAACAGGATCAGGATCCATCCCTGGTGCATGAGCTGGCTTTTTGGAGCCCATTACCTATGGTGGGACACCTTGCACACCCTTGATGCAGGGGGGAGGGGCTTGGTTCTGCCTCAACTGAATGTACCAGGCTTAGCTGTGCCTCCATTGGAGACCTTACCCTTTTGGAGGAGGGGATAGGGGGCGGGGAGGGGATGCTGGAGGAGGGATGAGGGGGGATCTGTGGTTGGTATGTAAAATGAATAAAAAATTTCTTAAATAAAAAAGAAAAGAAAAAATTGCATCATGAATTGAAGCAGTGAACATAAAATAAAAAAAAAATAAAAAGAAAGAAAAAAAAACCACAAACAAACCAAAAAACAAAACTTACCATGCTTTCCCCTAGAAATATCCACATATTGGCACAGCCTGGGATGGGTGATGGTCTTAAGGATTTGAAAGCGACCTAAAATTTTGATGGAATTTGGTGTGAGAGGAAGTCCATTGCTCCCACAAACATCATGTGGAAGAGCTGAGGCAAAGAAAGTAAAGGCACCCATGTCAGCATCCTTCAACGGAAACATTTCCGAAGTCCTGGGTCCTCTAAGATGACCTAGAAAAGGAGATAATTTTTATATGACAGACTGACCCAACATTAATCCAGTACTTTCTCACTTGAAAACTAATATACAACTAGGAAAAAAAAAGCCATACCACTCTGAACTCAACTATAAAAAACTCAGTTTAAAAATTTCAAGACAATATATGAAAAAGAAAAACCCAAGCTTTTATATTGTAGCTCAAAATCAAATTCAAAGATTTTCAATACTGGGAGAGGTGACTGGAATTGGGGGGCATTTGGGGGCATGGCAGAAACCTAGTGCAATGGAAACTCCTAGGAATCCACAATGGTGACCCTAGTGAAGACTGCTAGTAAAGGGGGACATGGAGTCTGAACCAGTCATCTTCTGTAACCAGGCAAAACTTCCAGTGGAGGGACTGGGACATCAACCCAGCCACACAACCTTTGACCTACAATTTCTCTTGCCTGCAAGATGTGCTGGGGTAAAGATGGCACAGAACATGTGGGAGTGGCCTTGCAATGACTGATCCCATGTGTAGTTGGTTTTATTATTCTTTTCTTAACTCTCTGGGAGCCCACCAGTCTCCTAATTAAATATATGGAGAATTCTTCTTACTTAAGAATGCCTAGCCTTAGCTTGGCTTGTTTCTAGCCAGCTTTTCTAACTTACTTAAATTAACCCATTTCTCTTCTATGTTTTGCTCTGGGATTTTTACCTTTCTTTATTCTATATGTCTTTCTTCCTGTTTTTCTCTGTGGCTGGTTGTGTAGCTGGGTGACTGGCCCCTGAGGTCCTCCTCCTTTTCTAGCTCCTCTTCTTCTCTTCCCTAGATTTCTCCTCCTACTTATTCTCTCTGCATGACAGTCTTGCCTATCCCTCTCTCCCGCCTAGCTATTGGCTGTTAAGCTCTTTATTAGAGCAATCAGGATTTTTAGACAGGCACAGTGACACAGTTTTACAGAGTTAGACAAATGCAATAGAAAAGAATGCAACACATTTTTGCATCATTAAACAAATGTTGCACAGCAAAAAACAAATGTAACACACCTTAAACTAATATTCCACAACACTCTGCCATGAGAGGGAGCCCATGCCTGACACTGCTGGGAAGGCTAGGAACTGGAGATTGGATCGTCCAGAGACTTAAGATAAAACTAAACATGACTGGCAAAAAATAAATAAATAAATAAAAGTCAACGAAATAATTCCTAATGACACTCTGCTGTACTCGTAGACTGGAGCCTAGCATAATCATCATCAGAGAGGCTTCACCCAGCAAGTGGAATGAGGAAGGATTATAGGAGTTGGAGGAGTCAAGGACACAAGAAAATAGCCCATAGAATCAACTAACCAGAGCTAGGCTACACCAGCTAATTAGTGATAGCTCTGTTTGCTTACAGATGCCACTGGCTTTCAAAACTTAAAAGCCAAGTACCCATAGCCAAGTGCACTCAATGACCAACCAGCAAAGAAACTCCAGACCTCAATCTGCTTTGGGCACCATTTTGACAATTTTCGTGAATTTGTGCTCTTTATAACAAAAAGGATACACTCATAGTGCCACCACAGACACAACTATGCCCAAATTAGGGCAGAAGGAAGGTGGCAGTCTTAGTTCCCAGGAAACTCACTTTCCTATGAAACATTTTGATGACAGCATGAATGTACATCACTTCGTATCCCATTCAAAACCCAGGCCTCAGACTTGCTCTGTAAAAGGCCGTTAGAGCATGGGCTCCTTCTCTGTTCATTGGTAGCTGAATAAAATCTCCTGCAGCTTTCAGATCCTAAGGACCTGCAAACTTGGTAACACAGATGAATTTGTTTTCTGTGGTGATGTGGAGAGCCACTACTATTCTCATCTTATGAAAGGAATCAAAACAGATTCTCAAAAGTTGATATGAAAATAGTTATGATCTGCCGGGCGGTGGTGGCGCACGCCTTTAATCCCAGCACTGGGGAGGCAGAGCCAGGTGGAGCTCTGTGAGTTTGAGGCCAGCCTGGTCTACGGAGCGAGATCCAGGAAAGGCGCAAAGCTACACAGAGAAACCCTGTCTCGAAAAACCAAAAAAAAAAAAAAAAAAAAGTATTAGTTATGATCATTATTCCAAATCTTGTAGATGCTGTGGGCTGACTTAAAAAGGCAACAGTATAAGGAATAGAATTTTAATTTCTTCTTCCTTTTTTTTTTTTTTTTTTTTGGTTTTTGGTTTTGGTTTTTTGAGACAGGGTTTCTCTGTGTAGCCCTGGCTGTCCTAGACCTTGCTCTATAGACCAGGCCGGCCTTGAACTCACAGAGATCACCTGCCTCTGCCTCCGGAGTGCTGTAATTAAAGGCGTGAACCACCACTGCCTGGAACTTCAATTTCTTATTCAATAAACAAATCCCAAATTACATAAAGTTATATCTAAATACCAGGCTTGAAGTCATAGGAAAGATGAAACACAACTGCGGCATGTTTTCAGCTATAGATCTTAATCACATACAATTGAAAAATCAAGTGATTTTCTGATATGATTCAGAAAGATAAACCACTAGCAAGAATAAAAAACATTTCATTATTGCTCTACTTCTCAGGTGCACATAAAGCTCACAAACAGAAAACATACATGCATGTGCTCACACTAGGTGACTAGAAGAAGATGAAAAAATAAAATGATGAGGTGAGAGATTACAAGACGAAAGCGATGTGAGGAGTTGGTTTGTAAAGTTTACTCAGGGGATACTTTGAAACTTCTATGTTAAGTCCGACGTTTTTGTAGCTGCTGGACTGCTAAGGACCACAAACAAGACACACTCTTTCAATGAACAAGACACAATACAAACCCTCAAAGAGCTTGGAGAGGAATGACTCAAATGAGGAGGAAATGTCAAAAATTGGGGGGAAAGACGTTGATGTTTATCCTGAGGAAAATCGTATTTGCATTTCAAAACGCGATGAACTCCTGCTTCCATGGGAAGGAAGTTTGGAGATGAACGCAGCAGCAAGCAGCTCCACAGGCTGGTTCTACTGGTGGCTGCAGACTGGCGGGGTCACTCCCTGCACCCGATGGCCATCTACGTCCCACGGGCCCCACCGCCTACCACACAGAACACTAGGACACCGGAATACCTGCCTGATCTGGGTTGTATTAGGGGGATGTGCTCCTAAGCGCTGTAGCTGGGCCGGCCGGTGCTACTTAGTGGGCCGTGTTCTGCGTTTCGGGCGCGGCTACAAAGAGGCGGCTTAAGGAAAGTGACAGCCGGAGCCACCAGCCTCCGCCCGCCCGCGAGGGCTGCCCAGGCTCACAGCTCAGAAGCCGGCTGCGAGCGAGCGCGCGCCTGCCGGGATCCACTGACAGCGCCCAGCCGCCCCTCCCCGTCGGCCGCCGCGGGCCGGCCACTGCTCATGACGTCACGGCCCAGCGACGCAACCCCGAGGAAAGACCCCCCCCCTCAACTTCCGGCTGCCTGTCCCTCGCCCGAGCAGAGCGCCAAAGGTAGCGAGCGAGAACGAGGTGAGGGAGGCGTGGAGGGAGGAATGGAAAATGAGAGCGTAGTGTGGCACAGGAAGAGGACGAGCACAGGAAGCGGAGGGCTGGTGTGGGGTGAGTCTGTGACACTGTCAGGCATTTGTCAGGGACAGCCATGGGCCCTTCTCCCCCAGCCGCGGGCCCGGGGAGGCTGTCGCTTCCCGTACCCGGCTGAGGCTGCCCGAGAGCTGCGGTTCACTGCTTCATGTGAGTGTCACCAGAGGGTCTAGGGAAGGTGGGCAGCGATCCAGAGTTCTCTTCCCCTCTCTCACCGGGGAAAGAGAACCTGACCTTGCAAGTGCTAGTAGGCAGCGTGGCCAGACCTCCACCCGCGTGCCGCGAGCAAACAGGCAACGCTTGGCCCCTTTTGAGTCACCTAAGTTTGGGAAGTGAATACATGGCCGAGGGGAAGCATGCTGCTGGAGCAGCAGAGGATGGATTCATAAGGGTGTTTACTTCTCAGTGAGTGTGCAAAGGATTTCCAGTGTTTGTACGTGGGGAGGGGTTAAAGAGAGAAATTTACTGATTCAGCAAATGATAGAAACCCCAGTTATCACTATACTCCGGGCAACGTTTAACGTTATTAGGTAAAGATCGGTAAACAAAGTAGAAAGAAAGATCAATAAAAACGGACAAAGATTCCAGTCATTGCCTCCCAGCATAGGTTTTTATTGTTGAAGTAAAGCCCTAAAAGTAAGATATTAATATGATTGCGTGCATGCCTGACTGAGTTTCTGTGCAAAACTTGTGTGCAGGTGACCATGGAGGCTAGAAAGCATCAGATCCCCTGGAACTGGATTCCAGTGATTGTGATCCCCCAGTGTGAGTTCAGGGAACCGAACCTGGATTCCCTGCAACAGCATTAAGCGCTTTTAACTGCTGAGCTATCTCTCCAGGCCCTATATTAAATTTTAGATTATAAATACGGATCAGGAAAAGTATTAACAGTAAAGAAAGGGATATTATTTGGCATTGTAATGTGGCCAAAGAAGATGTTTCTCAACAAAGATGGCTTTCTTGGAAGGTTGTGACACAAATGATATTAACTGTGCAGATAACCGTCAGAGAGTGCCATCAGTCAGTAGACCCAGCCATTCCAAAGACTGTGAAACAGAAACTTACCAAAATATCAGAGAAGCCTGGAGGCTCAGAATTGTGAGAAGGGATCAAAGATGGAGACAGTATCAGAGCGAGCCGGCTGGTCATGGTGGTGAGGTGGGGGTGAAAGCCACTTACAAGGGTTTCAGTAGCCAAGTAATGTTATCCAACTTCTTTTTAAGAGGGTTACTCAGTAGACTGAGGGCAGACGTGGGAAAGGCAATCAGGAGGCTTTTTTTGTCTTCAAAGGAAACACAATAGTGGCTACAATATAGTTACTAAGATGTGTCCAGTCATATTCTTGGAGTACCCAGTGAACACACATAAGGGAACTATGGATGGCAGTTTGCTTTCATTACCGTAGGCTTTGGGAAACACTTTAAATGAATTGTGAATTTCAGAATGAGGAATATAAGTTAAAATTGTGGTTTTGCCATTTGATTCTTGAATCTAGACAAGACATGTGATTTCTCCAAGTCTATAAAATGAAGATGATATCTTATAAGGTAAAGACTGAATGTCAGGGTAGATGATGTCTTCCATTAAAGTAGTATCTTTTCTTACCTGCATTCTTGAATTAGAAGTGGGCAAGACAGTGTGGTTGAAAAGATAGGTTATTTTAAAACCAAATTGAAGCACCTCATTGTCATCATTTAATATCTGACTTCCTGTGTCCTCATCAGTAAAGAGAAAACGGGCTTTCTGGCAAGGAGACAAAAATCTAGAATAACTAGGAACTTTCACAGAAAACAGTTTTAGGTCTTCTGTGAGTTTTAGCACAGCTTGGTTTAAAAATTACCTGTGGGACTGATGCTAGTTGCTGCAATATAGTTTGTTTCTGAAGTATATTGCTCTCATTATATTTAATTGTAATATTTGTCTTTAAATTCTGATTTTTGATACCTTATTAAATACCAGCAGGAATTTTAAAGTGGTTCTAAAGGTACCATATCATGTTTTTGTTAGAGTACAATAACTTGGTAATTAGATTATGAAGCAACTGAGGGGATGTTTGGAAGGTAAAATTAGGGATGAAAGGAAGAAGAGAAAAAACATACTTCTGTGATTCTATGATTACTAATAATTCTGAAATACATTTTTTTCTCACATTTACGTATCTTTAATTGGAATGTATTTTAAAATCATTGACGTCTTAAGATTACTGTAGACTACCAGCTGGTGACATAGTTTTCATTGTGTCATTTATGAAAATTCATCATAAGTTAATGTTGATATTCTGTTATGTGCCATGTTAGAATGTAGCGATTAAGAATAATTTCTGAAGCCTGGTGGTGGTGGTGGTGGTGGTGGTGGTGGTGGTGGTGACGACGGCAATGACGGCGCACGCCTTTAATCCCAGCACTTGGGAAGCAGAGGCAGGTGGATCTCCGTGAGTTCGAGGCCAGCTTGGACTACAGAGTGAGTCCCAGGAAAGGCTCCAAAGCTACACAGAGAAATCCTGTCTACAAACAAACAAACAAAACAACAACACAATTTCTATTTTATGTATACTTTTAGTGATTATGATTTAGAGTTAAAATGAAGATACTGTGTATTCAGAAATACAGGAAAACTAAAATAAGTAGTAATATAAAACAAAAGTCTAGGGCTAAATTTAAACGTTTTTTAGTAAACATGCGCGTCTTTAATCCCAGCACTTGGGAGGCAGAGACAGGTGGGTCTTTGTGAGTTCAAGGCCAGCCTGGTCTACAGAGCGAGATCCAGGAAGGCGCAAAGCTACACAGAGAAACCCTGTCTCGAAAAACCAATACACACACACACACATATATGAATGAGACATATTAGAATGGCTTTTTTATATTAATTTACCTTTTTTTGTTTCTTTAAAGCCTATGTATTGTGAATCTATTGCTTTAAACTGCAGTATTCTAAGACTGAAACGGCTCTGTGGCTGCTGGCTCCGCCCATTTCAGCTTACCAACATGGCGTTTTCCGCTAGTTCTGGGAGTCATCGAGTCTCAGAAATAGTGGGTCTAAGCTTTTATTAAAGCAGGGTGTAGCCCAGAAACCTCTTTTTTTTTTTTTTTTTTTTAATACTAGTAAAGACTAAATCTACCATACAGCGTAATGTGCCGCTGGCAGACACCTCATCGCCATACTGCTGGTCAAACGCAAACGCCAGGAACCCGCCAGTGTTCAAACTCGTGTTTTTTGGCGTCTAGCTGCCCTTATGAGACATGAAGCAGGAACCTGGTTTTGGCTCTGTTTAGAATTGGTTATTAAATATTCTCAGGTTTAAGGTGGAAACTCGAGCCGTTGGGCGCCATTTGTTGCTGGAGGGCTTCTCTCCAGGTTCCCCAAGCCCCGCAGTCCCACAATCCACATATAAAATAATCACTCAGACACTTATAATACTTAAAAACTGTATGGCCGTGGCAGGCTTCTTGCTAACTGTTCTTATATCTTAAATTAACCCATTTCTATAAATCTATACCTTGCCACGTGGCTGGTGGCTTACCAGCGTCTTTACATGCTGCTTGTCCTGGCGGTGGCTGCAGTATCTTCCCCCCTTCTTCCTGTTTCCCCAATTCTCCTCTCTCCTTGTCCTGCCTATACTTCCTGTCTGGTCACTGGCCATCAGTGTTTTATTTATATAGAGTGATATCCATAGCAGGTTCCATAATTCATTAGATTGGAAAATGCTTGATAATTATGTTTGGAGAAATTACAGCATCCTCATTAAAAGAATTAGCTCCAGCATCTGACAGACTTGAGTTTCAATCCTCATTTACTAAATAACTATACTACCTGGGCAAATTAATTTTAATTCCAGTTATCTTGTATTCATAAATGATTCATGTACTTAGCAAATACTAAATATTCTACAGTTGTCACATCTTATTCCTATTATCATCTGTGAGAAATGTTGTGCATATTAGCATATTAAAAGCTCTAAACACACTAAAGAAATGTTAAAAAAAACCTTAATTTAGTTTGTGTATGTGTGCATGTATGTGCCTACATTTGTATGTACACCATTATGTGCATGCCTGAAGCCTGCAGAGGCCAGATGACCTGGAACTGGAGTTACAGGTGGTTGTGAGTTTCCCTGTGGATGCTGGGAATTAAACCTGATTTCTCTGGAAAAAAAAAAATAGAGGAGGTTTTGAACACTGTACCATTTCTCCAGCCCCAAGGAGACTTGATATTTTAAAAATTAGCCTGTAGTTTGTACTAGGGTAAGATCCTTATAGAGTAATTAACTAGTACAGTGAGCACTGGCTTGAACAGTCGAAGGTTTGAGCTTCCAGTGTTGTTAACTTGGCACCGTCTCCCTAAACTACATTTATTTTGCCCCCTTCCTTCTGCTTGTTTTCCTCCTTTGTTTGAAAGCTTGGTGACTGCTCATTTTCTCTATTGTAAACCCAGCATGAGACAAAATGGGGCATTGTAAGTGAGGTTGCGATCATGAACATGGATGGAAATTACTTTTAGAGACCTGGCAGCCAACAAATGGGGAATAATCGTGTCAACATTTGCATATGCCTTGCTTAAAGATTTTGACCTTCAGTCATTTTATTATTAGCCCTGGGTGACAAGGGTAACCGTAAACTGCCTGGTGATGATTTGTGATCCTAAGAAGACATCTATCCCAAACTCTGATCAACAGTGTTCAGGCAACAGGTGAAAAAGGGGCCCTGTGGAGGGGCAAGAAAGCAATGGAAAGGATCCTAATATCAATCAACAAAGTGAAACATAGAAAAGTTGGTCACATAGCCTGTCAAGCGTGTTTTTCACTTAGATTTGTTGACTAACCACCTTTTCTAAAGAATTGTATCTTTTCCCTCAGTGCTGCATATTGCTAGAAAACACTAACAAAAACTTAGGTATTGGTTGCTCTGACAAAACACTAACCAAAAGCAACTTGGGCATGGAACTATTTTATTTCTGCTTACCCTTTCAGGTCACAGTGAAGTCAGAGCAGGAACTTCAGGCAGGAACCTGAAGCAGAAGCCACAGAGGAATAGTGCTTCATGCAGCTCTCCTGCTCATTGAGCTGGCTTTCTTACATAGCTCAGGGCCACCTGCCCAGGGATAACACCACTTGCTCCTTTCAGGGAGTTCAGACCGCAATCTGCTGTTTTTGATGCTGTCTAGTTTCCTTTCTCCAGTAGTTTGCTTAATAAGTGAAGATCTTTTTAGTTTCCACAGACATATGGCAGTTCCTGTTTGTAGGTAAAGTATGCAAAGATTTTCAAGTGGCTTTGATGTATTGCTAAGGCCAGGACAGCTCACATAAATTAAGCTTCCTGGCTGATCTAATGTAGTGATACTTAATGGTCTGTATGACAAAGGCAAACAGACAAGGACATTGACAAACCATATCAGTCTGTAAGTTACATCTTTATTGTTTATGACCTTAACCCTTCAGAAAAACGTAAGGATGGTAACTTGAGAACTAGAAGGAAAAATAACAACACTAAGCAGCCCACTGTATTCTAGGTTTCTTGAAGGTAAAGATTATCTGGATACCTTTTTTGATGTGTTCCAAGAATTTTCCTCAGTGCCCTACATATGGTAATTCAGCCACCATTTTTCTGCCATGTGCCAAAATTCTTAATTAGTATTATTTATGCTAAACCATTTGCCCTTCATCAATGTGGTCGTGTGTGTGTGTGTGTGTGTGTGTGTGTGTGTGTGTGTGTGTGTGTGTGTGTTTTATAACGGAAAACTCAGAGGTTAAATAAATTGTTGGCGATCACTCAGCTGTTAAGTGGCAGAGGGGCAAAGACTAGGTTTTGATCTGGCCTCTGTGACTTCCTCGTCTGTTACTGTTGCCCCTCTTACGGTACATTTTTAGTATGTATGAGGAGTGACGAGAGCACACAGTATTCCTGTTCTCGAGTGCTCAGTGTTACTTGTTTGACACTAGAAGATGACGTCTACTGAGTATGTCATTTGATTGTTATGGTAATGTGGTGGTTTGTATAGGAATGGTCACCATAGACTCCTGTATTTGAATGCTTGGTCACCAGGAAGTGGCACTACTAGATGTGGCCTAGTTGGAGGAAGGGTACCACTAGGGGTGGGCTTTGAGGTTTCAAATGTCAAGGCAGGTCCAGTGTCTCGCTCTCCTTGCTGCCTGCTGATCCAGATGTAGAACTTAAATGTTTTCTTTACAAGAGTTGTCATGGCCATGGTGTCTCTTCACAGCAATAAAACTAACTAGGACAGTAGACGAAACTGGAAATGCATGAAAAGAGTGTTGTAACTCGAGAAACTGAACCCCTGAGACAGTATATCAGTTTTCCTTAGCTTCATATATCCATTTCTTTTTTATCTCTAAGATCCCAACTCTGCAAACATTTGAGAAATGACATTGTATTCTGTGTTTATTTTGCTTAAAATGGAAGAATTTAAAAGGCTGTCTTTATTTTGAATTTATGTACTTTTTTGTCCATATTTTTAATGGCTAAAATAAAGGCTTGTAGAGAACATGCGGTTTACCTTTCCATATTAAATTCCTATTTATGTATTCTGTGTTATTATCAACTTGTTTTATAACATTTTATTTTGGGTTTTGCATTGTCCCATCATATATTGTCAATTTTAGCACATTTTGGAGGTTTATTTTCTTAATGAAGAATATAAACATCTCTGAACGTTTATAATGAAGGGTTGATATTAAATGGTCATTTGACATTTTAAAGCAGTCATATATTATTTGTTGGACAGTTTTATTATAAAATCATTTAGTGAGTGTGGTTTCATTCAGTGAAAATCAGGATTATTTCTGCAATGCTTTTGTCATTTTTTAATTTTTTAACTATAAATCAGTAGTAAATCAGGTAAATAAGAATAACTTATATTGTTAATAATGCTTAATCTCAGTTTTGAGTGTATTTTTCTTAACAGCAGCCAGTTTTATACAGTGAGTTAATCTCAGAATATTCACTTACATTTATTTTACTGTACCTAAACAGAATACTTTTTCTTTTTGATTTCTTTGTAATTGTATTTGTAAATTACAAATAAATAAACTTTTTAAAATAATTGTAAAAATTCTAAATTTGTTACAATGTCATTGTTAGGTCTCAGTAGTCCATATATCTAGAAATGAGCTCCAGCTAGTCTATAGAAGGATTTCTGGCAGATTAATAAACGCCAGCATTCATTGGAAACTTGTGAAATGATCCCCATCTGCCAGAAGTAGTCGTTTTCCTCAGCCTCTTGCACACTCTCTTTCATCTCTCCTCCTGCTCTCACTGTGCTCTATTCTCTATCTTGCTAGCTCCCTGTCTCCTCTTCTTTCCTGTCCTTTCCCAACCCTGGCCATGACCAGTCAGCTTTCCCTCTACTCTGGACTCTTCCAGATACCTCTGGATATTTTCTCTCTCTCATTCGTAGTAAAGTCCTTCTCCATGATAGTGAAGCGGTCATGTGAGCAGTTTCTTTACTGTGTCCCCTTGCATATATTCATGGTATATGTACTAGCATTATTTTCTGAGTGGACACATGATTAATGTTGATGATTTTCATAAGTCTCGATATTTTTGGCTTTTAGTAGTTAGCTTTTCTTCCTCACACTTGTCCTGAGATTTTCAGTGCACATAACTCAGCAAACAGTGAAACTATCCAGTATGGAAAAGTGAGGCCTAGAGGAGGAAGGGAGTCAGGAGTTCTGTTTGCTTTAGAACACAGGTGTGTCCTCACAGCTCAGCATGTGTTATTGTGTCCTCTTCCTATAGTGTAGGCTGCTGAGCTCATTTTGGGATATTCTACAGCATATAAAGCTTTCAAGTTTTTTAGCCTTAAATCTAGTATTTATTTTCTGCACTGAAGAACAAAGTACATTTCAAAGTAGATTACTCTTCCTAATAGATGCAGGCATTAGTTTACTCAACATTTCTGCCCTGTTTTTTTTTTCTGTTTCTTTTTATATGTGTATGTATTGTGTGTGTGTGTGTGTGTGTGTGTGTGTGTGTGTGTGTGTGTGTGTGTGTGTGTTTGCGCTCGCGTGCGCGCATGAGTACTTGTGATTACTACTAGGTAAGGCTAGTGCAGAACAGTTTTCTTAGGGCATCTCCTGCCTCCTTCCAAGTCTAGAATTCCAGTTGGCTGCTGTGCCTCCTAGCTTTTACCTGGGTTCTCTTGCATGTGTGACAAGCCCTTTAGCCACTGAGCCACCTGCCCAGGCCCTGCTTGCTTGTGTTCTCCAAAGGGAACGTATTTATGGTGTTGATCAGTTAGAAGAGAAAATGTTTTTCCCTCAGTTGCTTTCTCAGTTTACTATAAAATAAAAGTGTATTCTTTCCTTCCACAGTATGTTTATTACTTTCATGTTTTATTTAGGATTTTCTGCCGATTCTGGGCAAAGATGGCAACCAATGATGCTGTTCTGAAGAGGTTAGAGCAGAAGGGTGCAGAGGCAGACCAGATCATTGACTACCTCAAGCAGCAGGTTGCTCTTCTCAAGGAGAAAGCAGGTAAGGACATTCTAATAATGACAGATTATAATGATAAATTCTAATAATGACAGTTAAATGTTTACTGTGTAAATTATAACTTGATCATTTTAATTATGGCTTTTAGATTCCTTTAATTTTTGACTATGAACATATTCTAGGGTTATGATAAATTAGAATTGATATATAGTAAATGTCATGATTTGCTTTCTGTTATGATAAAAGACCGAAGGAATTTGAATAGGAAAGGGTTTATTTCAACTTGCAGCTTATAGTCTAATATGAAGGGAAGTCGAGGCAGGAACCGAAGAAGAGGCCATGGAGGAACACTGCTTACTGGCTTGCTATCCATGACTTGCTTAATTGCTTTCTTATACAACCAGGACCACCTGTCCAGGAGAGGTGCCACCCCAGGTCAGACTCTCCCCTGTTAATCATTAGTCAAAAAAATGCCCTACCCACTTGCCTAGTACAACCTGAGAAGGCTTTTCTCAATTGAAGTTCATTTTTTTTATGACTCTTAACTTGTATAAAGTTGACAAAAAAACTAACCACAGCGGTAAATATATATTTAAAAATATATATAGTATTTTTGGACAGATAAAAGAAGAGTGTATTGTTTAGAATTAGTTGCTGTATTATTAGAGGTTAATGAAATCAAACATTAATAGTTACTTTGATGTTTTATGGGTCAAGCTGTGTTTTTCATATTTGTTCTTTGAAGTTTTTGAGAAATTGCTGCAGTGGGTACAAAAACTTCTACTAAATTTCTTAAGGATTTGATTTGATTGAATTCAGTATTCATTTCTTAGTAACCATTATTGTTGGTACTGTAATCGAAATTCCAAAATGTAGTGCTGTCACTAATTTAAATAAATACTTTTTTTCCTATGAAAAGCTAAGAATGGCTTACAGAAACCTTGTAAGGATTGTAAAACCTTGTTTTAATCCTTTCTTCCTCATGTTTCCTAGTATTTCCCTTATGATCCTTAGTATTCTTTCCATTAATAAGGTAAAGAGATTGAAGATGTTCTCTATGAAATAATAAATGTTGTAAATAGAATTTTCTTCATAAACATGGCTGTCAGTGCTCTGACGTGAGGAGACTCCATGAGCTTGGCAACTCTTATAAAGTAAACATTTAATTGGGGCTGGCTTACAGTTCAAAGGTTCGGTCCATTATCATGGCAGGGAGCAGGAGGGTGTGCTGGCAGACATGGTGCTGGAGAAAAAGCTGAGAGTTCTACATCTTGATCCACAGGCAACAAAAAGAGACTGTGTCACTCTGCATTTAGCTTGACCTTAAGTGATCTCAAAGCCCACCCCACAGTGACATAACTTCCTCCAATAAGTCCATACCTCCTAATAGTGCCACTCCCTATGAGCCAAGTATTCAAACACACGAGTCTATGGAGGCCATTCCTACTCATTGCACTCCTGGCCCCCATAGGCTTGTATTCATACCAATATGCAGAAATGCATTCAGTCCAACTTCAAAAATTCAAAGTTTCTTCTGAGATTCATGCAATCTCTTAACTGTAAACCCCTGTAAAATCAAAAAGCAGATCACCTACTTCCAACATACAATGGCACAGGATATACATTACTATTCCAAAAAGGAGCATAGTGAGGAAATACTGGATCAAAGTAAGACCAAAAACCAGCTGGGCAAACTCCAAACTCTGCATCTCCATGTATGATGTCAAAATGCTCTTCAGATCTCCAACTCCTTTCAGCTTTGTTGACTGCAACACACTTCTCTCTCTTGGGCTGGTTCCATTCTCTGTTAGCAGCTCTCCTCAGCAGGTATCCCATGGCTCTGGCATCTCCAACACCTGGTCTCCAGGGCAATCCAAGTTTCACCTTCACAGCTTCACACAATGGCCTCTCTGGCCCTCCATGCAGGCCTCAACAGCTTTCCTGAGTCATGGAGGCAAATTCCCTAACCCCTTCTATTCTTGACTCTAAAGCCAGAATCTCTTGGTTTTAACAGCCAAGTTCTGCTGCTCTCTAAGACTGGAACATGGCCTCTCATTCAATTACATCTTCATTAACTTTTGTTTCTATGGTTTCCTTTATTGCCTAAACTTGCTCTGTAGACCAAGTTGGCTTTGAATTTAGAGATTCTCCAGCCTCTGCCTTCTGAGTGCTGGGATTAAAGGTGTGTACCACCACACCCAGCTCTAAGCTTTTCTAAATTGGAAATTTAGCTAGGTGGAGTCTTGCCCTGAGGTCACCCCTTCCTTTATTCCACTTAACATCTGGCTCTTCTTTAATTAAGACTTAGCTCCATTCCACTTCTTGGTACCCTTTTGTCCTCAGTCTGTACATTGTGTATTTTTCCTTGCTCAATTTGCTCCTTTTCATTATAAATCTTCATGAGAGTGACCACTAATAACCACAAGACTATACTAGGCTGTTCTGAGATTTTCTTTGTAAATGCAATTAGTCCAAAACTCTTTACTGCAGCCTTAGGCAGACTTTAAGGACAAGGGCAAAATCAGACACATTCTTATCCAGAGTATCACAAGACTGATCTCTAGGCCACATATTAAAATTCTTCTCCTCAGAAACCTCTTGAGCCAGGCCTCCACTGTTCAATCACACTCAGCACCACTGTCTTCCATGTTCCTACTAGTATATCCCAAAGTCCCACTTAAAGCATTCAACTGCTTTTCTAATCCCAAAATCCACATTTCTCTAAGCAAAAGCATGGTCAGGCCTATCACAACAATACCCCAGTTCCTGGTCTTAGTTAAGGTTCTATTGCTGTGAAGAGATACCATGACCATGGCAACTCTTACAAAGGAAAACATTTAATTGGGGCTGGCTTACAGTTTCAGAGGTTTAGTCCATTGTCATGGGGAGAAGCCTGGGCATTCAGGCAGACACCATACATCTTGATCCACAGGCAGCAGAAGGAGATTGTCACACTAGGCCTAGCTCGCCTCAAAGACCTCAGAGCTTGCCTCCACAGTGGCACACTTTTTCTAACCACACCTACTCCAACCAAGGCTATTGTGCTATTGCCTATGGGCCAAGCATTTAAACAGAGGAGTCTCTGGGGGCCATTTCTATTCAAACAACCACAATGGCATTTCCCACTGGTGGTGGTGCACACCTTTAATCCCAGCACTCAGAAGCAGAGGCAGGTGGATCACTGAGTTTGAGGCCAGCGTGGGTCTACAAAGTGAGTTTCAGGACAGCCAAGGCTACACAGAGAAACTTTGTCTCAAAAAAAAAAAAAAGGCCATTTCCTAGATTCTTGACTAACATTTCACTTTTTCTAATTTAAATGTAAAGAACCATTCTAATTATTTACTTCTGTTGTTATTCTTTGTAGCCTAATCCTGTCATTCCTAGCTTATGTCCCACGTTGTAATAAATAACTTTGTAAAAATTTTTTAGTATTTCTTGGGCCGGGCGTTGGTGGCGCACGCCTTTAATCCCAGCACTTGGGAGGCAGAGGCAGGCGGATCTCTGTGAGTTCGAGGCCAGCCTGGGCTACCAAGTGAGTTCCAGGAAAAGGCGCAAAGCTACACAGAGAAACCCTGTCTCGAAAAACCAAAAAAAAAAAAAAAAAAAAATTAGTATTTCTTAAGACATTTTTAATAAAATGCTATCTTTAACTTAAAAATGTAAGTTATAACAACGTTATGTATAAGAGAAAAAGAATTTCTAAGTAATAGCGATAATACATATTTCAATGAAAACTATCAGGGCATTACAAGTCCTAACACAAGTGGCGAATCATGTGTTATGTGATTAACACGCATAAAATTTCCAGTGGGAGGTTAACTAATTCCAGGCAGGTATTTAGTCTGCCTTCACTCAAGCATCTCATGCCAGATGTAGGTTTTGCTTTTGTATTTGATTTCCTCTAAGAATCAAGAATATGGGCTAGGGTGATACTTGGAGGCCCATATGCTTGGGGCCTTGGGTTTGATCCCAGCACAGAAGGAAAAAATGAATGATCCTTACATCAAGCCCTCAATGATTAAGAGAGCACAATGTACATTTTGTGGTACTTGAGTCCTAAAAAATTCCAGATGTAATAAAAATGCTTTAGAATACATTATATTTGTATATGTAGTAGCTAGAGGGTCCAGACTAAAATAACTGTTTACATGGTTTACACTCATAAATATATAATTGCGTTCTAGAAAGTCTGGCTGAATATCTCAAATGCTTAGCTCCTGCCTAATAAATTCCAGAAATAGCTTCCAATATTGCAGCAACCCAAAATAATCCCACCTAGAGGATAGTTCCACTTCTGCTAAGAATTATTACTTGGTGTTATATTTTTTATTAGGTCTTAGACCTAATAAGCATCCTTATAGAAGATAGTGAAATGATTTTTCTGGGGACTGGGGAGATATCACAGTTGGTACATTTTTTGCTGCTCAAGCATGAGAATTTGAGTTCTGTCCCCAAAACCCCTGTCACAAATCTAGGTGCAGGAATCATTTCCTATAATCCTAATGCTGGAAGGATAGAAGGATCCCTGGGGCCTGCTGGCTGGACAACCAGTCTAGCTGAATGAACAATTTCCAGGTTCAATGAAAGACCCTGTCTGAAAAAATAAGGAAGAGAATAAGTGAGGAATATATTTGTTCCCTTGCATCTCTGGATTCCACATGCATATTTATGGTGCATGCACACTTGCAGACACACACACACACACTGCAGGTAACCTTTTCTGTCCAACTCTTTTATTTTATAGATTTTTTTTCTCAAACTGACTGTGGATCAGATATATGCATGGGGGAGGAAGTACACTAAATGTATAGATTGAGTTCCTTGTTTTTAATCTGTAAATCATAATTTACATTATTTATGTTCTGTGGGAGTCTTACACCCAATGTCCCAAGGACTACTAAGAAATTGTCAATAATATTAATAAATAGTAAACTGTCATAAAGCAACTGGCCAAATATTTGTTCCTATTGTTATCACAACTATAATTATATTTATTATGCTCTTTTCAAATGATATTCAAACAAAACATTTGAAAGTACTTTTTAACTGAATTTTCTTGATTCTAGTTTTGCAGGCGACTCTGAGAGAAGAAAAGAAACTTCGAGTTGAAAATGCTAAACTGAAGAAAGAAATAGAAGAACTGAAGCAAGAGCTGATTCAGGCAGAAATCCAAAATGGAGGTGAGTGCAGACATGCTAGGAGGCTTGATTTCCGAGGATTGTGTGATTTATTCTTTAAGTTTCCTTCTTATCCTCATGTCACTCCCACTGTCCATTTTCCCTCCTCTACAAGAAAACAGCATGTAGACTTAGAAAAGATGGTTGACCTCATCTGAGGTCAGAGAGGGGGTAAGGCTGGTATTCAGAACCCATGCTTTTCATGTGCTGTGTGCTTGATTTGACCAGCACTGTCATTGCTGCTGAATACTTACTAAAGAAATAGCCACAGTAATTAAGTAGTTATTGAACTTTTTCAAGAGCATTTGTGTTAAATTACATACTTTTTATATACTTAGAAAACATCTGTCGCCAGCTGTGCTCAGTCTGTAACCCCAGGACTCAGAGGCTAGAGCAGGATGATTACTATAAATTTGAGACCATCCTGGGCCATATGATTTCCAGCCCAGCCTGGGCTTCAGATAAATCCTATCTCAAAAAGTAAAAGAAAAAAAATTGTTCTCAAAATATCTTTATTTTATAAGCCAAGACAATAAAACTTAGAGATACAAAGTTACTTGCCTCAAAAAAAAATTTTTTTTCAAAGCACTTGTCTTACTCATGTCATCAAATAATAAAGTTTTATTGACCTGATTTAAAAGCTGCTTCCGTTTTCTTGTGTGTGTGTGTGTGTGTGTGTGTGTGTGTGTGTGTGTGTGTGTGTGTGTGTGTGTTTTGGATTTGGGGCGTTAGGGGACATTCTATGTATGCATGTTAGCACTACATTTTTCACATGCATGTGGAAGCCTGAGGTTGGTGTTGGGAGTGGCCTTTGAAGGCTTTTATATGTCAGGAAATTTTGAGACTGGTAGATATGTTCTCTAGCAGATTTGGAATGCAGCTGAAGAATTGAGAATACAGCTACAGAATTAAACGTAAAGCTTTTATCAATAAAACTGCTTTTCGTTTCTCTCAATGCTAAAAAGCTACTCTAACCCACTTTATAGCCCCTTGTGAGATACATTTTTCCATCTTTTCTGGTGATACGTATTTTATTTTTAATATGTTAAAGTACAATATAAATAGTTGCCTTTTTTCAGAGAGAGATTGCTGAGGCTGGAAGATGTCTGATGCATAATGCTAGAGTTATGGGCAGTAGTGAGCTGCCTGTAATGGGAATAAGGAACAGAACTCCAGTCCTGTGAAGGCCACAAGTGCTCTTAACTGTTGAGCTGTCTCTCTAGCCCTGTCTATACACAGTTGTCTTTTTTTTAAACATAGGAATATATAGACAGATAATGTTGTAGCTCTATTCACTGCCAATGGGCCAGATTGTTAACTTATTCATGGCTCAGATTTATCATTTTGTAAAATAATAACATGCAATAAAACAGAATCTACTTAGGAAATTTAGGAGAATCTCAGGAGCTTTGAATAGTATTTAATACATAGTATGTTCATGATTTATGTTAGGTGTTGATGTTATCTACACCCTTCTTTAGTTACTTAATGAATAAATGGAAATGAAAATTTTTGTGGCCTTAGTAATTGTTAAAGTATACTTAATTTTTGATACCCTTTCTATAGCCTCAAATAATGGATACTTGATAGCCATATGTATTAGATTTTTCTCTTAAAAAGGGTTCACATTTAGGATTTACAAACCTATTGTTCCACTTTGTTTATGAGTTTAACATGAGTGACACTCTCTTCATTTTCCATGTGTCAGTGAAGCAAATTCCAGTCCCATCTGATACTCCCCTGCAAGCTAACGCTGCAGTTTCTGAAAATGTGAAGCTCTCTACATCGGTGTCAACCACCTCTTCGAGTATAAAAGAGCAGATTAAAGGAGGGGGAGGAGAAGAAAAGAAAGTAAAAGAGAAAACTGAAAAGAAAGGAACTTTTCTTTGTTAGTCTTGTTTGACCTTTGACTGTTTAATCAGACAATATTAATATTTATGATGCTAATAATGGTATCAAAAAGGAAGTCCAAACTTTTAGGAGCTAAGATAAAACTAAGAACAGTCTATCATTAGGATATAGAAATGGAATCCTGAAGAATATGTGAAAACTGATGACATTGAGAAGGTAAAATTGAGTTATGTTATGCAGAGGGATCACCATAAATAAAAACATGAAAAGATAAGATGTATGACTAAACTTGGATGTGTAGTTGGAGCATTGTTCCAAAGAAGTCAGAGGTCAAAGTTGGCTTACAGTCATCTAGGCAAAATGGACAGTGACATCCAGTGAAAGCAGAACATCTGAACTGAGGCATGGGGATGTTGAGGAACTGATAAAATACAACATGGCAAAGAAGTCTCACAGTCTGCTGAGGCAGCCACACTAAATACTGCAGTCAGCCCTACCTGTCCATTTCCTTCAGTCTTCATATGTAGTTAACCAGCGAATTCTTCAGTTCCTGTCACTAAGTGCTCTTGATTTGTGAGATGCCACATTATTCAAGTTCTTAAAGTTCTGTGGTGGTATTGTGTTGCCCAAAATATTGTGCACCCTAATAAACTTGTCTGGGGTCAGAGTCAGAAGAGCCACTAGATACAAAGGCTAGAAAATGGTGGCACTCACACCTTTAATCCTAGCATTCCAGAGGTAGAAATCCCTCTGGATCTCTGTGAGTTCAAGGCCACATTGGAAACAGCCAGGCATGGTGACACATGCCTTTAATCCCAAGAAGTGAGCCTTTAATCCCAGTGAGTGATGGCAAAAATGGAAAGATATATAAGGCTTGAAGACTAGAAACTAGAAGCATTTGGCTGGTTAAGCTTTCAGGCTTCTAGCAGCAGTTCAGCTGAGATTCATTCTGGATGAAGACTCAGGCTTCTAGTCTGAGGAAACAGGACCAGCTGAGGAACTGGCGAGGTGAGGTGGCTGTGGCCTGTTCTGTCTCTCTGATCTTCCAGCATTCACCCCAATAACTGGCCTTAGGCTTGATTTTATTAATAAGACCTTCTAAGATTCATGCTACAAGGTTCCTTCTTTCACCCTACCATGTTACTGAAGCAGCTTTTCTAGTAAACATCTGACTTCATTAGATTTGTCTGTAAATCTGCTTTTATAATCCATTCTTATATATGCCTCCCATTGTACTTACACTTATTTACAATTTTTTGGAAAATACAGAACGTTTAAGGGCTTTATGAACTGGCATAAAGCATTTGAGCATCCAGTACTTGCCATTTCCTTTTGTAAATATCAGACCTTGTAAGGGCCAGTGAAAGCCAGTCAGCACAGAGACACACAATAATCCTATGGTTTGATCTTAAGATTTTGTCTAATCATTATTCTGTTCTCTAAGTGTTAATCTGTTGCTATGACTAACCAACTTCTGTGGAGCGCTCCTCGGCCAGCGAGGAAGAACGACCACCACGCGAGGATTCTTCTCAGATCACACTTAATTGGAGCGCTTCTTTGAATGGCGGCTCCCTACAAACTTCTAGTCAGTAGAGGACAAGAACACAAAACTGTGTTCAGAACACTTCTGTCCAGTGAATCTTTCTGTGATGGCAGTGATCCTCCTTTCCTGTGCCATGCAGGTTTATTTTTCATGCCTCTGAATTCCTTGTCTATCTAATGTTAACGCATGCTTGTTATGCAATAGTACCCCTTTATCCAAAGGTTGGCGTAGAAATTTGGCACCATAAGAGATTAACAGTGGTGATGATGATAATCATAAAATAGAAGGATCAAAATAATGTGCTGATTTTTGTTTTGTTTTGTTTTTAGAGAAATAGCTAAAGTTGTGTGGGTTTTATGACTTGAATATCCTTTGTGATAAAAAAAAAATGAATGATCTTTTTTTTTTTTCCCTGAACTTTTCAGCACTGGTACCAGAGCCTTCTCTTGGTGTCTTCTGTTTGTCTGTCTGATTTCTGATGCTTACACATTCTCAATCCTTAGGGGAGAAGAAAGAGAAGAAGCAGCAGTCAGCAGCAGCAAGTGCTGACTCTAAGCCAGTAGATGTTTCACGTCTGGATCTTCGCATTGGTTGTATTATTACTGCCAAAAAGCATCCCGATGCCGATTCATTGTATGTAGAAGAAGTAGATGTGGGAGAAGCAGCCCCAAGGACAGTCGTCAGTGGACTGGTGAATCATGTTCCTCTAGAACAGGTGATCTGTCCAACTCAAATGACTGCCACTTACATGTGTCATCTCAAGTGAGATACTCATATCTATTGCTTTAAATGATGAGTGTATGAATTTCAAAATGATTGGTTGGGAGCGAGAGCAATGGCTCAGGGATATTAGGAGCACTTACTGATCTTGGAGAGGACCAGAGTTAGGTTTCCAGCGCTCTCATGACAGCTCACAGTCTGTAACTCCATTTCCAGGCTATCCTGCATCCTCCTCTGACTTTCACACCCACCAGGTACTCATCATGCACATACAGACATGCAGCAAAACACTCATAAAAATAAATAAATGTAAAAAAAGATGAATTCAGGTAAATTTAAAAAAAAAAAAGGTATATGAAACCACTCCAGACTTAAAGGCCTGAAAGGTAAAATAAATTCAGTAGGACAGAAACAAAGCATCATTTTCCCCCTGTGTGTTCTTGTGTTAATGTATGTGAGTACGATGTTCTTAGAATGAGTGTGGAGGTCAGAGGACTATCTTGGTGTGAGCCTTTGCCTTCCACCTTTTTTGAGATAGATTCTCTTGTTTGCCACTGCATACATGTGGAAGGATGATGCCAAAACATTTTAGTTATCTTTCATAGTATTTAAAATAATTATGTGGAATTTGCTATGAAAATATGGATATCTTAATTATTAGAACTAGGAGCTGAGTTTTTCCAGCATTCACTGCTTTCTCGAGGCAGAATTGACAACAATTCTTAGCATATACTCTACAAAGCAGTTACTGAGTGTATAGCTTCAACCTTGGTGTAATTGAGGTGGAGGGTCAGAGCTGAGTGCAAGGTCAGCTGTAGCTGGGTCATTTACTTTAGTTGTAATGCTGACCTAAACAATGTGCATGCTTGTTGTAATTTGATCCTGTGAGAACTCCTGAGTTCCATGTTTTTTGGCTAGTTTTTTCAAAGAAATGGAGGACCAACTTTATACATTTCCAATTGGTTGTAGCTGAAATTTTACATTGAGCTGGTTTGCTCAGTTATTTATTATTTAAATAAATATTTAATTGGAAAAAGTTCCACTGGTATGGAAAGATGGCCTGGTGGTTAAGAACACTGGTTCTTTTTGCAGAGGACCTAGGTTCTCTTCCCAGTGCCCCCATGAAGACACATGACCATCTACAACTCCAGTTCCCAGGGATTTGACACCCCTCTGGCCTCCACAGATACCAGGCACAGAAGTGCTTGTAGGTAAAACACTTATGTATACATTTGGAAAAATCCAAAATACCTACATATATTTGAAAAACAAGGTTTCTGCTGTTGTGCTCATGACTTGCCAGTTTGAGTGATTTTCTTTTCATGTTTATGCAAGATATCAGACTTCATAGCTAAAAATATTTTATATACATAGAGACACAGTTACATCCACAAAGGTAGCACATTTGATAAGTAGAGCATCGGTGTACCTGGAGTATTCTAAATGTGGTTATTCTAAATCTCTACATATCTTTAGTCATTTCTTTTGTTCTGCACAGATGCAAAATCGAATGGTGATTTTACTTTGTAATCTGAAGCCTGCAAAAATGCGAGGAGTGCTGTCTCAAGCAATGGTGATGTGTGCGAGTTCACCAGAGAAAGTGGAAATTCTGGCCCCTCCCAGTGGGTCTGTTCCTGGAGACAGAGTTACTTTTGATGCTTTCCCTGGTAAGTATTAATAATTATTTAAATAGTTTGGGAATCAGTTTCTACAGTGTTGTTTATAAAGCTTAGAGGTTTATATGTGTCCTATGTGTGTATCAGAGGTTTTTCCTGAAATTTGCTTAAAATAGAGTGAGCTGTATAACATAACTATCTTGCTGTCCATAAAGTCACACATGTACATGAAATACTACAGAGTATTTTCTCTTATAATGTAGCCTAGAATAATTTCAGAATGATTAGTCCTCCTACAGTAGATATAACCATTTCCAAGTGGTGATTTTTTGGCATATGTTAAGCAAGTTCAAAGGATTGGCTGTCATTAGTTTGAAGAATTTGTATTGTTGACATCATCTGTTTTTTTGGTACCTCTAACAAAAAAGGAAAAGAAGGTTAGGAAAATACTGTCTAGGAGAAGGACATAGCATAAAAATGAGGATAGATTTCTCTGTAAGATACAGTTTAAGACACTTGAAATAGGTTTCCTTTTCTTATATTTTAGTGTGTGTGTGCACACATATGCAAGTGCAAGTATATATGCACACATAACATAGGTGTGCACGTGGACATCAAAAAACTATTGGTAATCAATTCTCCTTCCACCGTGTGACTCCTGAGAATCAAGCTCAGGTTGCTAAGTGTGCGTTTTACCTGATGAACCATCAAGACAGCCCAAGGTTTACTTTTACTCTTATTTCCAGCTAGCCTTGTAACCTATTGACTAGTGCATTATTGAGAGACATTTTGGTAAAACAGAAAATTAACACTGAAATCAAGACTTTTTCAGTTGTCAGGGTCCAGTGTTCATAATGTAAAATTTTGTTTTTGTTTTGCATTTTTGTGGTATGAAAATTTTCAAAGGATAAGCATACCGAGATACTCAGGTTTGGTTCTAGACCATACCATAGGATGAATATCTGTCTCCATGAACATTTTGGTTTTCCAGTAAGTATAAAAGTTATGTTTGGGGGCCAGGATTTTATGTTGTGGTTGCACAGTATTTTAATCCCAGCACTTGGGAGACAGAGACAGCAGATCTCTGAGTTCAAGGCCAGCCTGATCTACACAGAATAGTGAGACATTACAGTTTGTAGATCTAAGGAGAACACAATTGCTCTTCGTGGTTAGCTTTCCTCTGACGCTGTGGTGTCATTACCATCATCTGATCTGAAAGGAGAGAGATCCCTCTTTGACTCCAGTCATTTTTTTCAGTTACGCTTTCATTGTATGTTCTTCTAGAGCTGTCTCATTCATTGAACTATTCTTGTATTTCAGAAAAATGTGTTATATGTGTAGGCAGAGTTTTACTTTAGTTTTGTTTTCTCTTAATTTTTTTAGTCACTGAAGAGCTAAAAAAGGACAGACACCAGAGCCAAAAAAAATTCTACCATTTTGTTATTTGTATGCATATGAAATATGTATGGAGAGAGAGAACAGAGAATAAAGTATTTCGAGTAATAAGATAGTCTGCTTCCCTATCAGTAAGTAGAAGAGTTCTTTGGTCTGTTACTTATCTTTAAACTGAGACCAGAGATACTTCACTCCTTATTTGCCTTCTGTTGATTATAAAACACACATTGTCACTTATTGCAAAGAGAGGGATTAGGAGTGGTATCTGCATATTCCAGGGCCATTTATTTCTTTTGTAAGCCACGGTGTGCCATATCAGGAGGCCTGGTGCTGTTCCGGGGTAGTAGGCTGTGGTGTCGTATTCTGCCTGTGCCTGCTGCTGGTGTGACTGCAGTTTATCTTCTCTCTCCTTCAGTTTCTCCATGTGTCATATCAGAACCAAGATTGTTGTATATATTTCAGGCAACAGCATGTGCTCCTAGTGTTTAGAAAGTGCTCCTCCTGTATTGTTACTGCTCCTCATATATTGCCCCTGCCACATGTAAAAGTCCAACACATCTGAATGGGCTCCTGTCTTCCCAGATTTTCTTTACATGCTGAAATGAATAGCTTACAATTTTCTTTGAGTAATTTGGGGCTGGGGATTTAGCCTAAATGGTAGCATGCTTGCCTAGCAGTCATAAAGCCTTGGGTTTATTCCCTAGCACTTCAGTAATAACACTAATGATGATAATTTGGGAAACAAATGATTAACCTATATTATCTGCAGAAATACTTGAAATATGTGTTTAGCGCTCCTAAGGAAATGACAATAACCATTTTATTTTACCAATCAAGAGCATACACTGCAGTGTGAAAATAAGATGAAATGTGAGGATTCTGGTTGAAGCTTAGGATCAAATGCTGTCTGAACGCTCGAGAAGCCTGCTTATCCAGAGTGTCTGAGAGTGTCTGGGTGTTGCTTATGGAACGTCCTGCTTTCTCTCTGAACAGGAGAGCCTGACAAGGAGCTGAACCCTAAGAAGAAGATCTGGGAGCAGATCCAACCTGACCTGCACACTAATGCTGAGTGTGTGGCCACATACAAAGGGGTTCCCTTTGAGGTGAAGGGGAAGGGAATTTGCAGGGCCCAAACCATGGCCAATAGCGGAATTAAATAAGTGCTCTGTTCCTGAAAGACATTGGTGACACCTTAATAACAATAAAGAGGAGTATATTTGTCATTTACCCATAAAATATGAGTTGCTCATTTTTTGTGAACTTTTTTTTCTTCAAATCTTGCTTTAAGTCTGTTTTCTCCGATATTTTGTCACAGCAGCAGAAAACTGATTACCCAGAACTAGGATCATACTATGATTATGTCTGACCATGAGGTTTAACTGGTTTGTCCAAGAGTTAAAATATGTGGTTATGCCACTTAGAGAAAGCCTGAAATGAAGAAGGGAGAAGGAAGGAAGGTGGTCCTGCTGGGCCTCATGACCATACCCAGAATGCAGGCGGTAGAGACCGCTAACCAAGCTTCAGACAGGAACAAGGGTTGTCCGTGGTGGGCCATTCCTCATGTATTACTCAAAGAATTCGTTTTCATTCTGTTCAGGCCCTGAGATTCTGTGTGAAGCTGAGATTAAAGGTGACAGACTGATACAGAGAAATGTTGAGGTCAGCACAGCATTCTGGATGCAGCCTGGGGACAGCTGGCTGTGTTTGGCTAGATTACAGCAAAAATCATAACAGTGCTCAACTGCTAAAAGTAGGAAGATTGGAGTGATTGTCAGGTTGACCAGAAAAGAAATTTGGGGCCATGGAAGGTATGGTTACTGAAGAGATTCAGGCCATTCAAGGATGCTGAGAAGTAGGAAAGGTTCCGTGAGGGCATGCCGGAGCTGCTCAGACCCCAGCCACGGCAACTGGAGGATGGAAAGCAGTAACTCTTTAGAAGGCAGTTGGAGAAGAGAGCCTCCGGGTGCCTTGCTGTCCAGAACGACCTAGGCCAGCAATTCTCAACCTGTGGGCCATGGCCCCTTTGGGTCAAATACCAGATTTTTTTTTTATATTATGATTCATAACAGAAGCAAAATCATAGTTATGAAGTGGCAATGAAATATAGTTGGGGGTCACCACAACATGAGGGACTGTATTAAAGGGTCACAGCGTTAGGAAGGGTGAGAACCACCGGTCTAGGCAGTTGTTTTCCCCCAGAATTTTTTACCCTCTTGAGCTGTCAAAGTACTTTGAGGTCATTGCAGCCATGCAAGAGGTCCCAGCAGATCTTGGCATTGTCCCTTTGATGATGAATTTGCAGACGTCCAGAATGCAAGGATTGTGGTACCACAGAGGCTTCCACAGTGTGGTGGTATTGTGTTCCCCAAAATATTGTGCACTCTAATAAACTTATCTGAGGTCAGAGAACAGAACAGCCACAATATTAAACATAGAGGTTAGGCAATGGTAGCACACGCCTTTAATCCTAGCATTCTGGAGGCAGAGACCCATCCGGATCTCTGAAGTTCAAAGTCACACTGGAAACAGCCAGGCATGGTTACTCACACCTTTAATCCCAGAAAGTGATGGCAGAAAGGTATATAAGGCATGAAAACCAGGAAAGAGGGGTTAAGCTTTTAGGCTTTTGAGCAGCAGTTCAGCTGAGATTCATTCTGGATGAGGACTGAGAGGCTTCCAGTCTGAGCAAACAGGATCCGCTGAGCAATTGGCAAGGTGAGGTGGCTGTGGCTTGTTCTGCTTCTCTGATCTTCCAGTATTCACCCCAATACCTGGCTCCAGGTTTGTTTGTATTAATAAGACCTTCTAACAATTCCTGCTACACTACAGTGATTCTGAAAGAAGGCTTGTGAGAAGAGGTACCGTGTAGCACTTAAGAGGTCAGTGAAGGGAAATAGGTGATGGAGACCCCAGGATGTTGGAGGTGACAGAATTGTGGAATGTCCACTGAGGAAGCATGTTGGCTGCAGCTGGAGAGGCCATAGTAGAAGGTGCTCAAGCACAGTAGCATTTACACCATACCATCATCCGTACCTTTGAGGAGCCAACTAGTGGGCTGTGAGTCCCTCAGGAATTAAGATGTCCACATGAGATTTGCCTTTCGAATCACACAGACACTCCTGTTTATATCATGCTGTGATAAAGATGACAGTAGTCTCATGTAAACAGACATATCACCAACTGAGGGTGGGCAGGAAATACTGCAGGCCTCTACTGAGGACTCTGGTGAGGCGCATGTGTGCTAGGGCAGGCTGGGAGGATGGCACTGACAGCCAGGCTCGTGTGAACTCAGTAACGGTCTAAAAGGTTGAGGGAGCCAGAGCCACACAGTGGCCAGTCTCTAGTCCCATTGCTGACAGTATCAGCAGAGGCTTGAGATGCCATGTTTCAGGAGCTCCTGGGGCTACCCTTAAGTTCCAGTTTTTGTATCATTCTGGTAAGGTGATCAGCGCACATGGCTTAGGGGATTTATTTTGTCACTGCAATTGAAAGTTGGCTCATTCATGCAGTTTCTTTTATTTTCATGCTTTTTAAAAAAGTTACCATTTTAGAAAATGATGAGTGTATGTCTGTGTCTGAGCATGTGTACTCAGCTTCAAGTGACCATAGAGACCAGAGAGTGTCAGATTCCCTGGAGCTGGAGATAAAGGAGGTTGGAAGCTGTCTGACAGGTGTTGGGAACTGTACTTTGCAAGCGCCTTATGAACTCTTAACCATCTCCCCAGTCCTGCATATTCTTTTAATGTTTCTTTTGATTAAACTGTAAAGAAGTATAGTGGGAAAACAAAACAACAAAATACCCTTAAAACCTGATTGTTCATGTAAGGACATGTGAACCTCCCATGTAGTATGTAATGTAGTATTTAGTGTATTCTAGAGAGATCATATTAAACACTTCTTGTGAGTAATTGTTAGACATTTACCAATCAGTATTTTTTCTTTCGATGTGGGATTTGTCCTGGTTGAGATTTTTTGGGTTGTTTTTGTTTGTTTTCGTTTTTGTCAACTTGACACAAGCTAGAGTTATCTGGAAAGAGGAACCTCAATTGAGAAAATGCCTCCATCATATTACCTGTGGGCAATGCTGTAGGGCATTCTCTTGATTAGTGATTGATGGGGAGGGCCCAGCCCATTATGGATGAGGACATCCCTGGGCAGTTGTATTAGCCAGGGTCTCTAGTGGAACAGAATTGGTAGAATTAATATGCATATATTAAAAGGGGACTTATTAGAGTGGATTACAGCCTGTGGTCTGGCTAGCCCAAGGGTGCCTGTCTCCTTATGGAAGGACCAAGAATCTAAGACTTGTTCAGTCTAGGAATTTTGGGGAATTACATTCTAATACCAGCGAAGTAGTGGCTCAGCAATAGGATAGATGAACTTGAGCATGAGGGCAAGCCTACAAAAAGCAAAAGCTTTCTTCTCCCATGACCTTTTATGTGGTCTGCCCAGGTGCACTGCGTTTTAGTTAATTTCAGATGACGACCAAGACTAGACGGCATTGTGGCTTATGTAAGAATCAAGCTGAGTGAGCCATAAGAAGCAAGACAGTGAGCAGCGTTCTTCCATGGTCTTTGCTTCAGTTCCTGCCATGAGTATCTATAAACCAAACAAATTCTTTCTTCCCCAGGTTGTGTTTGGTCTCTGTTTTGTTAATAAGAAGCAAACAGTGGAAATTGACACCAGGATCTGGGCTATTGCTGTGATGTTGGGGTTGGAGAGCTGGCAAAACAATTGAGTTCTCAGAGTTTAGCAAGCCATTGTGGGAACTTGGAAGGTGAAGCTGAGTGCACTGTGGATGGTGACCTGGCTTGTGAAGGTTCAAAGGGAAGCAAAGACAATCAACTGTTCTGTCCTGAGAATCTGTGGCTCTGGTCAACTAGAGTTGAAGAAATCAGCTGTGATTAACAGAGACCAGAACTACCAAAGTAAAATCTATACTTTATTGGGACAATCAGTGCTGGTCAGCTAGAGCTAAGAAATTGGTGATTAAGACAAGATAAACATCATTGAAGTGAAATTTTCTAGGGATGTTTCCTTGAGGTTAACAACTCAGAAGATGTGGTCCATAGGGGCTTATGGCTACTAGCTAGTAGCTGAATGTGTAAGAGTCACCCAGGTGGTACTGGTTTTGAAGGCATGAGAGAGTCAGGGAGAACAGCTGAGACTTGGCACTGTGTGGCCTAAAATGCTGTCAATGGAGGGTGCTGGAGAGGGTGCAGCTTCATTCACAGTGGAGATCCCAGCATATTAGAAATGCTAGGACTGCAACAACTACCAAGGACAGCAGCAGTTACGGCATGAAGACAATCTGAGCCTAACCCTAGCCCTCAGACAAGCTGTGTGTGCTCAGATGGAGAAGGACAGCTCCCAGGTCATCTAGAGCCCAGGGGATCATAAGTGGGTAGGAGATGGCAGGCCCTGAACTTTCTACACTGTTGAATTTTGGTTTTACTTTGATTTTGTTGTGCCTGTGCTCTGGTTCTTCCCTCTTGGAGTAAGAAAGTATGTGCCTTAATATTGATTTTCTTCAGGAACCCACAGTTGCGACAGTTTGGACTTTTAAAGAGATAATTAGATATTTTATAGAAACAACTTTTTGACATGTTTGAATTTTTTAAAATGTGTGGGAATCTTAAGATTATTTATGTTTTATATTGTGATATTGATATTAATATGAGATGTTGAGGATAAACAAGAAAGGAAGGGTATAGTGTTTTGAATGAGAATGGTCCCATAGGTTCATATATTTGAATATTTGGGTCCCAGTTAGTGGAATTGTTTGGGAAGGGTTAGGAGATGTGGCCTTGTTAGAGGAGGTTTGTCACTGAGGGTGGGTTTTGATAATTCAAAAGTCCATGCCAGGCCCAGTGTTTCTCTCCACCTACTGCTAGCAGACCAATATGTAAAGCTCTCAGCTACTGCTCCAGAACCATAGCCATCAGCTCCCCAATAATGGCCATAGACTACCCTCTGAAGCTGTAAGCAAGCCCCAAATTAAATGCCTTCCTTTACAAGTTGCCTTGGTCGTGGTGTCTCTTCATAGCAATAGAAGAGTAACTAAGACAGAAGTTGGTACCTGGAGTTGGGCTTCTCTGTGACAGGCCTGACCATGCTGTTTTCTGGAGAACTTTGGGACTTTGGACTAGAAAAGCCATTGAAAGCTTTAAGTGGGACTTAATGGGTCATTCTTTGGGTAAGCAAGTCCAGCTCAAAAAATTTCAAAGAGGAACAATATTAATATTAGCAACTGGGCTACAGGCCATCCTTGTGATATTTAGACAAAGAATGTGGCTGCATGTTGCCCCTGTCCTAAAAATGTGCCTGGAGTTAAATTAAAATTATTTGTATTAAGGTTATTGATAGAGGAGATTGCAAGACAGCCTAGTATTGACTGTCATACAGTTATTAGATCTTAGATCTACAATGCAAAGGAGCAAGTAGGACAAATAGAAATAGTAAACTTATAGTTTAGAAGAAAAGAAACACCGGGAAATGTAATGTTGGAGCCAAGTCCTATGTTCAAGGGAATAAAAGATTTAAAGAAAGGCCTGTTTCAAAAATGGAATAAAAGGAGTGATGCCCTTAGGGCAAGACCCCACCCAATTAAACTTTCAAATTATGAAAAGGAATTAAAGGAAAACTTAAGCAGCAAAGGAAACCATCAACAACAGAAAGTTTATGCGAATATATATATATATGGGCCAGGGCCCACCTCCAGCAAGCAGAAGTTGGCAGCTTTGGCTGGCCATGTGGTTCTGGCTGTAGAGTTAAGAAAGATAGAGGAAAAGGGTTATGGAATCTTCCTCCAAGATTATAGAAAGCTGCCAAGGCCAGAAGGGTGGCAGGGGAGTGGAGGCCTGGAGAGGCCGTTGCATGAAGCTGTGACGGTGAAACCTGGTTTGCTTTGGAGATCCCAAAGTGTTGGAGATGCCAGTGCCATGGGATACCTGTCAAGGAGAGCTGCTAATGGGGTGTGAAACGGCCCAAAAGAGAGAAGTATATTGCAATCAGCAAAGTAGAATTTGGAGTTTTCTCTGCTGAGTTACAGTCTTGTTTTGGTCCAGTATTTCCTCATGTTTCTGTTTCCTTTGTTTTGGAATGGTAATGTATATTCTGTGGCATTGTATGTTGGAAGTATGTGATCTGCTTTTTGCTTTTGCTTTTACATGGGGTTATAGTTAAGAGATTGTCTTGAGTCTCGGAAGAGACTCTTAGCTTTTAAACTGTCTTAAGATGTGATAGACTCTGGGGACTTTTGAAGTTAGACCAAATACATTTTGCATTATCATACGACGACAAGCTTGTGTGGGGCAGAGAATGGAATGTGGTAGTTTGAATGAGAATGATCCCCATAGACTCATTATTTGAATGCTTGGCACTCAGTGGAATTGTTTGAGAAGGGTTAGGAGGTATGGTCTTATTGGAGGAGGTGTGTCCTTGTTGGAGGGGATGGGCTTTGAGGATTCAAAAGCCTATGCCAGGCCCAGTCTCTCTGTCTCTCTGTCTCTGTCTCTCCCTCCCCCCTCTCCCTCTCCCCCCCCCCCCAAATCAGGATATAAAGCTCCAGCACCATGCCTGTCTGTTTTCTGCCATGATGGTCATAGACTGACTCTCTGAAACTATAAGGATGTGTACAAACTATAAGGATGCCTTCCTTTGTAATGCCTTGGTCATGGTCTCTTGCATGGTGTTACAGCAATAGAACAGTAACTAAGACTAGGGGTTATGGTTTAGTAGTAATGGATTGGTGTGTCAACTTGACAAATGGTAAATTGACCTGTTTGTTTTTATGTCAATTTATCACAAGTTATAGTTATCTGGGAAGAGGAACCTCAATTGAGAAAATGTGTCTGTCTGATTGCCTGTAGGCAAACCTGTAGGGCATTTCTTTATTAATGATTGATGTAGAACATCTCAACCAGGAGGAGAAATCCAGCTGGCAACATTCTTCTATGGTCTCTGCTTCAGTTACAGCCCCCAGGTTCTTGTGAGCTTGCCCCAAGGAAAGGTCAGCTATCTTTCTCCTAGACTTGTATGTCTTATCGACCTTTTCTCATCGTTTTCTCTCAGTTGTGCAATGACTGCCACATGCTTGATAGGGGAAAACATTAAGTTTTCTCTCCCCAGTTTGGTCAAACTTGATCATTTCTGTTTACCAATTTCTTTTGGAATGTTCTGTTTTCTAATTTCTTTGGGAAAGTAAAGGAGTGGGTCATGACCCTAAGTGACTGGTAGCAGAGTCACTATGTTCAAGATAGATGGATGTATGGATAGATAGATGACTTTTAAATTGGAACAGCTCCTTTGCGGTATGCCCAATCATAGCTGATACTTAGGTGGTAACCCTAAGTTTTTCAACAGTCAGAAGAAAAATCTCTGTGTAGAGCTGCATGCTCAGATACCAGCTCACTGGAAAAGGGTGGAACAGCTTCCTCACACTTGTTTCTCGTACTGTAGAGTTGTGAATTTTCTTCTGAGTAAGTCTTGGCAGTGATAATTTGTAGGAGTTAACTCCAAAAGTATTTGGAAGAAAAACCTGGAACAATGAACTAATTACTGATTTGAAAGCAAGCCATCTGGATTTTCAGAGTGTGAGTTAATTAGGAATATTGTATTTTTCACTGTAATGTATTCCCTTGTTTGTATTTTCTTCTTTCATCCCTAGCTCCTACTCCCCCTCCTCCTGACACACTCTATTCCCAGTTCTCTAGATCTCATGTGAAGTATTATTTTTTTGCCTTCATCATCATCATTTACTATCTGGTGAGCTATTGTCCTTAGCAACAAGAGCAAAACAAGCCTGAGGCTCAGTAATCACACGGAAAATGAATAATCCTCTTTGATGAGGGGTGACTATTCTTCTTGCTCTCCCTTGCTATACAATGCCCACAGAATTTTCCAAATATCAGTTAATGTTTGCTCATCTGCCCCCGGGGCCTTTCTGGCAAGGCTACTCTGCACAAAGTGTAACATTTGTTTTTGTAAATTGCCTCATTAGAATATTATACATCCCCATAGAGAAATGCTTTTGATATATACATCCCCTTAAGATTTTAGCCCTGAGATTACATATTTGGCTGATACTAGTTCATTAAAAACCCTCTCAGATTTTCACACCTGGGAAATTTGGAAAGAGCAGAGAAGAGTCATCCAAAATCAACATCACAACTGAATTTCTCTCTTATAAGACTGATGAAAATGCAAACTAAAAATCACTTTCACTAAGTTCACAAAGGAATAATTGTGGTTGAAATAACTTCTTTCTATAATCTTCATTTGTTATATGAAAAGATAACATTTTCCCCCAAAAAGCACATGTTAAAAACAAAAGCATTCAAAGCTTGTGAAAGGAAACTTGTTTTTCAAATAAATTTGGAAGTAGCGATCCTGTTATCAGTGCCTGGCCGACCTACTACCAGCTGCCTCCATTGAAACAAACCCGGGTGGAGGCAATTGCTAGAGGAGATACTTTTATTCAAGTACAGATTTGAGAAAAATGCCTCAAAGAAAAGGAATCCCCATTTTTAAAGGGGGAGGTGGTCCAGGGAGTATTTATGCTGCGATAGATGGGAAATTCCTGCTTAATGGTCTCTGTTCTCCAGTGAAAGTTCTGTGAAAGGCAGAGATGGTCTGACTCTTCTCCCCAGTGTCCCAGGATGTACATCCTGTATCCCTATTAATATACTAAAAGGTACAGGAAGGTTGTTCCATCTAAGTGAGAGCACCAAGTGTGAAGAGTTAGTGTGTGAGTAATGGTGACAGACACGTCTTCTAGGGCTTTGTTTACTTCCTGTATCTGTCTCAGCTAAGGAAAACTATTGCTTCCTAATAGGGCCCCTCTCCTTTATAAATTTATTTTCATTTTTCCTTTAATTTTTAGTTTGTTCTCACAGTAATGCATGAAAAGTTTAGCCTTATGTGAAAACAAAATCTGATATATCTAAAAGCTAGTAGACTAGTAAAAGGAAGCAGTTCTTTAAGATGAAAGGCAGGGTATACATAAACATACTGTGGGGGCTGGAGAGACAGCTCAGCAGTGAAGAGCACTTGGCTGCTCTTCCAGAGGTCCTGGGTTCAATTCTCAGCACCTACATGGTGGCTCACAACCGTCTGTAGCTCCAGTCTCAGAGGACCCAACAACCTTTTCTGGCCTCTGAGGGCATTGCATGTATGTTGTACACAAACATACATGCAAGCAAATCATCCATACACATAAAATAGAAATAGGAAGACCCCCACCAAAGGCCCAGACACAGTTCCCCCAGGAACCCAAAAGAACTGAGGGAAGAGATATCTTAAAATAAACAGAACTGAGTCAGTTCCCCCTTCCTGGAGAGGGTGAAGTCAGGTGTTTTCAAAAGAACAAAGTCAAGATGTCTGGTAGTGACCGATTAACCAAGAGATGCCCCTCTCTGGAGATAACATGACCAGACCCAGAGATGGGTTGTAAAACTCCTGACAGGGCAAACAGATAAGCTAGAATGAGGCCAAGTCCAGGCCCGGGAAAAACTGGACCAATCAAGGATGGACCCATACTAACCCCCTCTCCCCTAAGGAATTTTGTGGTTTTTGCCTATAAAACTATAAAAACTAACTTCCCCAAGAAAGAGGAACTCTCCTCCCTGCCTTGAGGCATCAGGTGTGGTGGACGAGAGCTCCCTGCTAGCTTGAACTAAACCTGTGTGCCGAGTCAATAAACCTTGCTATTTCATTCTGGACATCTTGAGTCTCTTTGGGGGTCCTGATCTCGGCAGAACAGAAATAACATCTCAAAACAAAACAAAAACAAACAAACAAAAAACAGTGTGAAGTAAAGTTTCTGAAAAGAACCTCATCTTCCATCGAACCTTCTGCAAGGCTGATCAACTGGCTAGAACTTGAGTGATGAGAAGAGGTCGGAATATTTCAAGTCCAGAGCCAAGGTGGGTCACCTTTAACCCACTTCAGAACCATTGACTTTCCTTCTCAGTACCAGACTGAGGGCTAAGGTTGTCAGATAGCATCTGAGGCCCACAGAAGAATTTTCCTGCTTTGCTGTAATCTCCTACCTGTGACCTCCACTATCTTATTTGAAAATGCCGTGATTGGTGACTTCCTTTGTTCTGTTACCAAAAGCATGCCATCAAACTGTGAGACCAAAATGAGCCATCTTAGAAATAAGACCAAAATGCTTTCACCCTAAAATTAAGGCCTAAGATTTCTCCTTTTAGGAATAGGCCATTAGTTACTGAAACCAGTCAGTTCAGATTCTAGAAACCAGGAAGTGTAAAAGTACAGAGTCACAAGATAGTCACGAGGTAATGCCTGCCAGACTATGGAATGTCCTCTCCCTGGTTTCCAGGGTAACTGATCACAGAAATGCCTCCACCTGAGGGCAGCCAATGAGAAATGGTGGCGGGCAACCACTCCCTTAGAAGTAATTTCTAGAAGTCCCTAGAAGCGAGCCAATCAGAATTGTACCTGTACTAGCACCCCTAAATGATGTAACCTTGTGACTTTTCCCTTTAAAAACTGAGCTTGCAGACAGGTGGGCACTTCCTCCAGCCTCCACTGTGTTGGATGTATTGGACGAAGTCCCTGCCTAGGCTTGTATTGCTTTTGGATATCCAGAATTAAACCTTGCTTTTGCATTCTGGCATGCTCGTCTTTGGTGGTCTCTCTGGGGGTCACGATCTGGGCACAACAAAACCATTATCACCTTGGAACATGGCATTTGGGGTATGAGATCTGTTCCTGGTCCATAATCGCTTGTAGTAGGCTTTATAATTGAAAATCTCTAAGGGATGCACTTTGAGGTGGGAGTTGTGAATTTTTTTGCATCTAGGCTAAATCTCTGACACTATCTTTAGCTGTCTACCTAACAAGTAGGAAGTTAATGACTTATTTAATAAACACCATCTGTGCTAGAATTCAAATAATAGTGGGCATAAAAGTAGCCTTTTGAGAACTGCATTTGGAGAAAACCCATCAATTATAATCCTGTTTAAAATAGAAATTACTACAGGCTATCACAGTAAGAAAAATAAAAAAAACATGAATTAACTTTATGAAAACAGCTTGTAAATTAGTGGCTTTCTGGGAAGATTCATATATGATCACATATGAAGGTGATATGATTCTGCCTTAGTGATAGACTTGGCTCTTGATAACTAGAATTACTTTCTTTTCATTATCACTGCTGTATTAAACCACCCTGAAGATCTCTCTCAAGTGGCCCAGTCATCCTGATACTTTACAGCAGTGGAGACAAATGGCTTAAGACTCACCTCCTTCCTTAGTCAAGACTGCATTTGTAGTCAGCCACAATAACTACTGGGGATTTGCTGAAGAGCTTGCTCTGAGTTTTCCTTAATATTTCCAGACCTAAATAGGGCCAGCAGGTCTCCCTAAAGCAGAAAGGAAAACTAACACTGAGTCTATCACATACCAATTCATGTAATCATTGTAGCAACTAAGAAAGGAAATATACCCTGGCAAGGTTTTTCTGTCTCTTGTATCAAGTAAGCAGTGATGTTAATTTCTTGAAAATGAAAATTCATTCATTTTTAACTTATATTCACATATAGTGAGGGGCATTGTTTAAATCTAGTTTTGTCTTGGAATGTCTTGTTCACTCCATCTATGGTGATTGAAAATTTTGCTGGGTATATTAGTCTAGGCTGGCATCCATGGTCTCTTAGTGTCTGCATTACATCTGTCCATGACCTTCTTTTCATAACAAACAATCGAATTTAAAAATGGACTATAGAGCTAAACAGAGAATTCTCAAAGGAAGAATTTCAAATGGCCAAAAGACATTTAAGGAATTTCTCAGCATCCTTAGTCATCAGGGAGATGCAAATCAAAACAACTCTGAGATACTATCTTACACCTGTCAGAATGGCTAAGATCAAAAGCACTGCAGATAGCTTATATTGGAGAGGATGTGGAGCAAGGGGAACACTCCTCCATTGTTGGTGGGAGTGTAAACTGGTACAGCCACTCTGAAAATCAGTATGACAGTTTCTCGGAAAATTAGGAATCAATCTACTTCAAGAACCAGCTATACCACTCTTGGGCATATACCCAAGGAATACTCAATCATACCACAAGGACACATGCTCAACTATGTTCATAGCAGCATTATTCATAATAGCCAGAACCTGGAAACAACCTAGATGCCCCTCAACTGAAGAATGGATTGAGAAAATATGGTACATAAACACAATGGAGTACTATGCTGCAGAGAAAAACAATGATATCATGAAATTTACAGGCAAATGGATGGAACTAGAAAATACCATCCTGAGTGAGGTAACCCAGACTCAGAAGGACAAACATGATATGTAGATGAATTTCTAAACAGTCTTATTAAATAAGAAACACAAAGCCAAATACAGAGGTACAAGCCGTAGAGACCAGAGCAATAGCCACCAACTAACCTTAGCTTACCACCTCACTGTAGTGTCCCAAGAGAGAGCTTCTTCCTGTCTAACCTGAGCCTTTATTGCCTTCCTGTTCTACCTTCTCATTGGCTCTAAGCCAAGCCACATCACTTGTCTATACAGACCTCCAGGTCTCTATGGTTGGTACTGGGATTAAAGGTGTGTGTTATCGTGCTTGGCTGTGTCCTTGACCACACAGAGACTCTGCCTGCCATGTGATCAGATTAAGGGCATGTGCTACCACTGCCTGACTTCTGTTTATGGCTATGACCTCTGATCTCCAGGCAAACTTTATTTATTAGCATACAAATAAAATATCACATTTCAGCACAAATAAAATATCACCACATTGGTATGTACCCACTTATAAGTGGATACTAGATATAAAGCAAAGGGTAATCAGGCAACAATCCACAACTCCAGAGAAGATTACTAAGAGGGAAAACCCAAAGAGGGATGCATGGACTGCCCTGGGAAGGGGAAATAGATGAGATCTCCATGAGTTAACTGGGGATAAGGGGAGGGCAATGGAGGGTAGGGGGTAGGGGATGAGAACATAAGGGAATGGGATGGTTGAACTGGAACAGGGAGAGGTGGGGAATGCAATGAGAGATACTATGATAGAGAGAGACATCATGGGGATAGAGAAAAGCCCAGTGCTAGAAAAGTTGCCAGGAATCCCCAAGGATGACCCCAGCCAGTGCTACTAGCAATAGTAGAGAGGGTGCCTGAACTGAACTGGCTTGCTTCAGAGATCAGACTGATGAATACCTTAACTGTCATCACAGAACTTTTCTCTAATGACTGATGGAAGCAGATGCAGAGATCCACAGCCAATCACTAGACAGTTCCAGGAGTCCAGTCAAAGAGAGAGAAGAGGGATTCTATGAGCAAATGCATCAGGATCATGATGGGGAAGCATGCAGGGACGACCAAACCAAACTAGAGGGAACTCATGAAAGTTGGATCAATGGCTGTAGCGCCTACATGGGACTGGACTAGGCCCTTCGCATGGTGAGATAGTTGTGTAACTTGATCTGCTTGGGAGGCCCCCTGGCGGTAGGTTCAGAATCCATCTCTGGTATATGAGTGGGCTTTGTGGAGCCCATTGCCTATGATGGGACACCTCATGCAGCCTTGAGTCAGGGGGAAGGGCTTGGACTTGCCTCTAATGAATGTGCCTCCACATGGGAGGCCTTGCCTTCTTGTGGGAGGGAGTAGGGGATGGGTTGGGAGGGGAGGCTGGTGTGGGGCGGGAGGAGGAAAGGGGGGATCTTTGCTTGGTGTATAAAATGAATGAACAAAAATTTTCTTAATAAAAACTATAGTGAGGGGCTCATAACCTTCAAGAAATTTTTCTCCATTTTCACAAGGTACACACCCTATGAATTTTCATCCAAACCAGGAAATAGCATTATCAAAATCTCTGAAGCTATCTCACAGCATCCTTTTGCTCTCCTGATCCCCAGCACTTCTACCTCCAGAGTAGTTAGGTAGTTTTGACTGTTTCTGGGCTTTACATAAATGGAGTCACAAAGCACACTTCATGTCTGGCTTCTTTCTTTTGTCTTGACATTGTAGTTAAACAGTTGATTCTACTGTTACAACCAACTGAGTTTGTTCATTTTCATCACTGTAACACCTCACTGTATTAATACACTGTAATTTGCACATCATTCTATTAATGAACGTTTGGATGGTTTTCAGTTCTTAACTATTATGAATGGTGCCACCATGAGCATTCTTGTATATGTATCTGAAGGCGCAAATGTACACACTTTCTGTTAGATAAATACTTATGAATATAATTTTGACATCTTGAATCCTTGATATTATTTTTTATTTACAATTTTCCAAAATGGCTATACATCAGTACAGGGAATTCTCATTCCCAATATTCATGTGAACAAAGGCAAGATTTTAAAATTAGATTTCCATACCTTAAGTGATACCCAGTGCTCTTTTCTTTTCACTTAAATTTTATGTAAAACTAAGAACTTGATAATGATTTTCTTTTATAAATTCCATGATTCTTTCTAAGACTTGAAATCTTTGTTCATTGCACAAGTTACCTTTTTCATACAGGAAAGCATACCTCCGCTGAACAGAATTTAGCAGAGTTAACAGTGTATCAGAAGCCTCGTGCAAATATTCATCTTCACTGATCCCTGCCTCTTCTATTTTTTCTGCGTGGGTAAAAAGAACAGCAGTGTAATTCTTCCAAGAATCTCCCAGAAGTTCCTGAAAGAGAGAGAAGTTAAATGACTATTTGCCTTGGACTCTATTCCTCAAACATGAGCAAAGCCATTATTAATCCAGTGTCATTAGCCAACAGATCCATGTGTCATGATATTTCTGAAAGCTGATATATGTAATAGGAAGTGGCTATGAGCTCAAGTGTTGTTAGCACATTGAGGAAGATGGATGAGGTTTCTGAACAACAACAAAAGGCTTTAGTTCACTGTTTTACTTTGCTGTTGTAATTGATATGCAAAAACTTAATGCTGCAGAGCATCTGGCTACACTGAATGTAGTATGGCCAGCACTCAGTGGTTGCTTATATTTAACTTCACAACCAGACCCCGTTAGAACCACTCAATTCCTTTAATTCATGCTACCTTGAGCAAGGCAATTGTTACAGCATCTTTTTTTTGTCATGTTATCACCACTAAACTATCTACTAAGGGATTAAAATGACATAATCTGGTTATGCTTCATTGATTAACTAGATGACAAGTAACGGAAAAGCTAAGATCAAAATCCATTTGGTGAGTTGGAACAGCTACACAAGATTACTGTAATCCTTATGTTCCTCTTGCCACATGCCTGGAATCAAAGGCAATTTATCAAATGGCTTCTTCTAATGTGCTTGAAAAGCACTGAAGACTGTTGTCCCTTTGTTTAGTGATATGTGCGAGTTGGTTGTGTAATAAATTCTTCCTTGATTAGTGAAAATTAGCTGATATAAAGCAGAAACCACGGCATGTGGCATATTGCTCATCCAATGCAAAAGGCGTCTAGGAGTAACCATCAACTTTTGAATGTTTCCAAACTTACATGAAATCTTAACCAGCTGACAGTAAAGTAACATTTTCTCCCATCTATATGCGCCCATGACTGATGTATTTACCAGTTTGTAACACTTTTATTAAAAATGCAAAATGTCTGTGAATGAACACAAGAGATAGCAAGGACTTCTATCTAGAAGAAAGCAAACAGAAAAAATGAAGAATTAGTGCCAGATAGTATGCTAAGCTTTTAAAATGGGCAATCTCCTTTAGTCTCCTGCCTCCTCCCCCCTCCCCTCCTGTTCTCTCTTCAGTTTGGGTTGGTGTGGTTTGAGTTTTCTGAGACAGATTCTTTCTCTGCTCCCCACGGCCGACCTCAAACATACCAACCCTGCTTTTGCCTCCCTAGTGCTGGGTTGGAGGCAAGCACTGCCATGCTTTTCCACGCATAACTTTTTGATGTTCAACATGAATCTTTGCCATAATACTATTACTGTTCCTGTTGTGACATCGAAAACTGACACATGGAGAGGCTAAACTATACATTAGTAATATTTTCATTGAAACGGGAAAGCTATGTCTCACTGTATACAGCAAATACATGGTTGGTATTTATAGTGGAGTAAAATGAAGGGAAGGGTGGGAGGAAAGGAGGAAAGTAAAGAGGAAGTGAAGGAAGGAATTAGGACAAGCAGGTCTAATATAAAAACTCTGAGACAGGGATTTTAGAGCTATCTATGGCTATGAATACTAATTACAACTCCTGGGAACAGTCTGGCTTTTATCAGAGCCATTTATTTATACATATGTCACTGAAACTTAGTGACCTCTTTGAAGGCACGGTCTGTGTCTGCATTGTCATCCCAGGGTTCCAGCACACTGTGAACTCTCTGCAATATCTGCTGAATGTTTTGGAATTTGGATCCTCTTTGTTGAGTCAAATAGCAGACATAGTTAGTCTGGTTTTGGGGATTCAGTTCTGAATTTATTCTCTGGGACATAACCCTGTACTACTGAGTTTTATAGCTCACTGTGGTAGATTTCTTACAGTCTGTGCTTTCACTCTGCATTCAGAGCAAATTTCTGTAGGGATGAGTCTACCTGTTTGCTCTCACCTGATCACAATTTGTCTACCTACATTGCAGAGTTACAGTTTCCCCAAAACATCCTGTACCTTATCAGAATTTGTCTACCTGCACCAAAGAGTTAGAGGTTTCCTGAAAGCATCCTGTACCTCATCAGAATTTGTCTACCTACATTACAGAGTGACAGGTTCCCCTAAAACATCCTGTACCTCATTGGAATTTGTCTACCTACATCACAGAGTTACAGGTTCTCCTAAAACATCCTGTTTCAAAAAACATGAGATGACTTTTCAGGATCAATCTATCAGACAGCATTACCTTAACAGTAAATACATAAGGATTGCTCAAAGCTGAGTTTCATTTATCACATTCTTGTGTGTTTTTCAATCCAAGTTCATTCGAAAATTCATGTTTGCTCAACCACTAAAGACCATAACTCTATAAATCTAAGTATCTATCTGATGTCGACAACGCATGGCGTGTCAGAATAAAGAACATTCATAGGACTCTGTTGTGCTTGCAGTGTGCTGTACATATCTCTGATCGAGAGGAGACACAGGCAGCATTGTGCATGAACAGTGACATTAGGGTTGAACTGTGTCCTCCCCCTAATTCATATGCCAAGTCCCAATCCCCAGTCCCTCAGAATGTGACCTTATTTGGAAAGAGTGTCATAAAGATGTGATTAATTTAAGGAAAAGTCATTAGGTTAGCTCCTGGTCCAAAATTATTGATGTCCTTATAAAACAGGAAAATTTAAACAGAGACACAAATATAAGGAGAAGGTCATGGACCCTGGAAATAGTCGTGTGCAGGAGAAAATAGTCCAGGAGAAGGCCTGGGACACATCATTTGCTCTCGGCTCTCAGAAGAAACAAACCTTGCCAAATCTGTGATTTCAGACTTCTGACCTCATGAACTAAGAGACAATAAATACCTGTTATTTGCTACAAAGGAATTAGCATGGGCCTGCAAGATGGCTCAGGGGATAAAAGTGCTCACAGTCTGAGCCTGTTTGTCTGGGTAACACTAAAGCCTCATCAGGAGAAAGCTTGTTCTCATTAAAAGAACAGGCTCTCTGGCCTGAGTAGCGACCTAATGTCCCAGCTAGGCCAGGCCAAGGGACCCCCCCTTGGAAGGTGGACTCACCTAAGTCATGCTAAAGCAATAGGTGAAATAATTTCCTTTTTAATGAGATGCTGTGCCTTTCCTTCCCAGAATCCCCAACTCACAGTGAGGTAGCTTACCCGGCCATGGCCATGCTTCCTTCAGTCTCTTTTAAAAGTATGCTCTCCCTAACACTTGGAGCTTCCCCAGCGTTTGGGGGCTCTCTTACTCTTTCTCTACAGCATCCTTCCCACCAAGTGGCTGCTTTCCCACCATATGTCCGACTTCCACACTGGTTTAAAGGGCATGGCTTTTTCCTTCCCTCCTCCATTCTGCTCCTTCAAGTAGCTGCTGAAGTTTGCAACTTATCCGCTCTATTTTGGTCTTTTAGCTCTAATAAAATTGTCCTTGAGCTTTCGTTTGAATCATTCTTAAAGTATATTATTGAGACTGAGATCCTCAAGAAGGGACCTGGGTTTCCCCTGTTTCATGAGGCCAACATGAAAGGGTCCCCAAAATTCCAGTAACATGATGACCTGAGTTAGATCCTTAGAACTTCCTCAAAAGCCAAGTTGACCTCTGACCTCTACACTCATACTATGGCCCCTGTGCATAAATACATACACATAGCCTAATAATGATGATGATAGATAATCATAAAATAAAGAATTTACATAATGTAAGAGTAGGGGTTGTATGGTATTGGGATCTTATTTCCACTCAGGTACGGATATTGACCCTTGATCACACTTCAGGCTGAAAGTTTCTTGCATTTGGAGCCTCAGTGTACCATTACTGTGCCATACTGATTGTCATGATACTAAGATGTTTATGTACAAGTTTGTAAATAACTTGTATTCTTAGCTCTTGAGCACCACCAGACCCACCATCCTGATGGCTTTGGTTGGTACCTAGACCATACCTGCCATGAAATAGTTCTGAGTTATCATTGTAATAGAAGTACATGCTAAAATATTATTTTGTACAACATCCCTTTCTGGGTGTACATATCATAACATGATTCTTTTCTTACTAAGTTAATACTTTAAAAAGTAAGTAGCATCATTCTCTCAGTTCCTGACTTTGCAACAACATGCCTTCCCCCTTTTCCCTTCAGGTGGTTCCTATACTTCAAAGTTACCTCATTCAGGGCAGATGAGTGGAAGCATTGAACTCCATGCCACTCACAAGTCCAAGTGTTCAGCCACGAAGAAGTTCTAATAGACTGGTAATTTTTTATGAAAGGATACTTATCTCTTAAACTGTGAGAGAAAATTCACTTTTGAGTTACTGCCCAAACCAGAAAAGAATGGCTGATTTACTTTATAATCTTTCGATTGGTCTTTGGCCAGAAAATAGTTGAATGTTTGAAAATAGTGTCACTTAAAGATAGTCATCATGTCAGGGGCCAAGCATGGTCTCTGTGGACTCAGAGAATGAACAATCAGAGTTGATCAATGTCTCAAAAGAAATTCAAGAGCAGAATAAGTAGAAGTAATTTATCTGGTGTTAATAGTTTCAATATAGTACCAAGCCGAATGAAAATGCTACAACCACGGATGGTTTGGTTTCATGGTGCTCACAGGTATGAGTCCATCTAGTCCTTTTGGGACAACTAGTTAGAATATAAACTTTGTTTTCCAGGAATGGTTCATTTTCTCAGGACCTCACCAGCCCTGCCCCATTTGTTTGTGGTTGATGAAATCATAGCATCTGGACTTTTTAGGGGGAAACTTTAGAAAAAAAGCCAACAATTACATCAGCTGAGAAAAAAAGTTATCATGGAACAAGAGGGTCGTGTGTGTGTGTGTGTGTGTGTGTGTGTGTGTGTGTGTGTGTGTGCTATTCCCTTAGTCTCATCTCTCTTTAAAGTGCCACATTTTCCTTTCCAGGTAGTCAAAGCTGAATGAAAACTCCTCAAGTCAGATTCAGGGAATATTCAACACAAGAAAGCATCTATCCAAATCATCTCATTTTAAACACGAGAGTATTAAGGCCTTGTGATGTTAAATGGCTTGATGGAAGTCATGTGGTCACATTGCTGATTATTGGCAGGCCTTATGAAATGTTAAGAAAAGGTCCCTGCCTGTCAGAGCCTTGACTAATCATAATATAAAATGATAATTCCCACAGCTAAACTTTTATGGTACACTTCCGTGCCAGTGTCTTAGTTAAAGGATTTACTACTGCTGAGACCATGTCACAGTCCAAAAGGAAACCAGTTAAATAGATACTCTCATCACTTGCTGCTAACCAATGAGGTTCAGAGAAGTTACTTGCCCAAGGTCATGGTGCAAACAAGCAGCTAAGAAGGAGCCTGGACACAGAAACCATGTCCTTCACCTCTGTAATAAGCCACCCCTCTCTGGGGTTCACTGGAATGAGTGGTCATCTCAGCGTACATGAGCAGCAGTCCTAACAGTGCTGCTTTGCCATTTTCAGTGGCTCTCCTTTGTAAGGTGATCTCAGCGCTAAGCACGTCAGATTTACTAACACTAGTGTGTAGAAGTCTTTAATATCAATGAAATCAGCATCTTTGGTGATGGGACTGAGACTAAAACCGAGAAAGGCTAGTAACATCAGGCTTATCTTTGAGTAAGTTCTAACTGCTGAATAGACCCGTGAGATTTGTCTAGTACTCGCAGGCCCATCACTGGCCTTTGTGAGCCTGTTGTATTATGAGCCACCACCGGCAGCATCAACAGCTGAGTGGTTAATTCTAAGACAACAATATATTCTCGAAGCCTGCTTGTTCACAATAGTAATACTGCCCATGATTGTACAAAAGAATATAAACTCTAGTCAGTTCGTAGTTTCAGTCCCTAGAGCGACTTTGTCTCCTGCATGCTGCATCTGTATTGGAGGAGACTATTATGTCTTCTCTGATACATTTGTGGATTTTCTTCTTAATATTCAAATAATATTCCCACTAACGCTCATATGAGTCATTCCTTTCCTTTCCCATTTTGGAGGATACAACTCACTGACATCTCTAGTATGGACCTAATATAAATAAAGAAAAAGATCATTTGGAAGAATGCTTTAATCATCACAGCTGGCAGCCTATGACAAATATTAAAGCAAAATCTTAAAGCACAAACCAGGAGACAACAGAAAGGCACAGGGAGGACGAGGCCAGGCCTTCCATGCCAGGACTCCCCCTGCCCCCCCTTACCCGGAAAGGGAAAGGACAGTTACTCCGTTCTCCTTGTTTATCAGCCAAGAAGAAAACGAAATCCAGGGCATGCCTGGAACCCATGAACCTTAACAACCCCTTAAACAGCTTCTCTTGGTCCTGTCGAATGTCAAGACATCTGGCAGCTGCTCCTGATCTGTGAGCACACACAGCTGGCTACCATGGGTATCTGAGGCACCTTCAGGAAGAAAGTCATAAGCATTCAGTCTGGGCCTCAGAGACCATCACCAGAAAGAAGAGCAAGAGAGACCCCAAACAGGTCTGCAACAACTTCCAGCACTCATGGGCCACTCTGAGGATTGATAAGTCTTGTCTGCTGATATTCAGAAAAAAAGAGAAATTATTTATCCTAGAAAAAACAAAACAAAACAAAATAGGATCTGAACTTTGTTCACACCCATCTCCTATTTGTCTTCAACTCCTGACATAGACAATGACTTAAGGAAGGCAGCTTTTGGAGAAAGTTATGCAGGTTCCATTTCAAAAGAGACAAGGGTGAGTTAAATTGCCTTGCAGCAAAACAGTGGATTATAATGTTCTGTATACTAACACTGGAAGAATCTATTTTCAAAATGTATAATATTGAAATCCTTTTGGCCTCAGCATAGTGTCTCACAGGGAAGAATAATGATATATATGGAGAGAATCAGGATGGCTTTTGAGAAGTAGTTGTTTGTGAATTTACTGAACTTATGTAAAGCAGCCTTAAGTGGATATTAAATCTGTTCTTAAAATTATCCTGATGTTTGGGTGCAGGTTCCTGCTACTTGATTCCTACCAGAAATGCTTTGAAACACAGGTTTTCGTAGTGTGGGGTGGGGAGCTGTGTCGTTGCCTTAGATTTCATGCTGTATCTTAATTACGACATCTTGTTTACTGTTGACAACATGACTCGAATCTTCAGGAGTTGGAAGGTGAATGGTTTGCTCTTGTCACTCTAAGTTTTCCACTGCTACTTTCCCACACACTTTACAAACACGCATAACTGCGGAGAAACAAAATGTGTGTCTGCTGTTTGGGGCAATCTTTTGTCTTAAATGTTAGTTAAAGGGGGAAAGTTCTTTACCTGAACACAGTGACTAGGGCAGTCCCAAGTAGTAAATTTGAGTGAACCCTCTCTAGAGAATGGAGCTAGACCAGAATGGAGTAGGTCAATGAATAATTTCTAGGAATTGTAAGTAATTATATATAGGCCTTTTCCCTACAGTATTCTTTGTAGTATTCATATATACCCTCCTCTTTATTCCTCCAAAGCCCTTCTCCTTACCTAGCTCCTTTGCTGGACTGTCTAATAAATAAAGCTCCGGACTTAGTATCTAATGCCAAATGAACAAATAAATGAGTATAAATAGATGCAGCATGTATTATTTTGGTTCTGTCTAAAGTCTTTGTAGTTCATGACTGTAATGGAGAATTTTCTATGGCTGCCATGGCAGGAAAACATGGGAAACTGCAGATTTCTTTCTTGTATTTACACATTGTGTATCTGCCATTTGGATCAATCTTTTGTCATTTCCTGTTAAAGGGGGAAAGTCCTTCATCTGAACATCTGTCATAGCTGTGAGTAAACAAAGGCACCACAAAGAGAGTTAGGTATCTATGTGTAGCCTCTGACCTGGCCTGGGATGTTTGTGTACAGTTGTTCCTCAGTGTCTATGGGAGAATGACTCACTGTCCCAGCATTTAGCAAAACCTGTTTGTTCCCGGGTTTCTTATATAAAATAATGTAGTATTCATATAACCTAAGCTCAGTACCTTTATAATACTCTAAATGATATTTAGATTATACTTAGTATAATTCTAACCGTACAATGTAAGTACTGTCCTACGTTATGCATGGTCTTCCTGCAACATTTATTTTGATGCTAAGTCTTGCATAACTCCTCTAACACATTACACTACTTTGGAGTTAACACCATTGTCATTTCTGACATTTATTTGCCTCTTGTAGATTATAAGCTTTTTGTAATTGGGTCTCCTGTCCCTACAAGCACTCAGCACCATCAGTGGGTAAAAATGCATTTGTTGATGAATTATAGCAAATTGTCCCCCTTGATGTTGCATGGTGTGTGGGTATTCCATTGGTAGTTTTGAACTCACCTTGTTTTAATAAACCTATATAACAACATGGAAATGCAGACATGCAAGTCTCACTCTTGAGATGCTATTTCAATAGTCATGGGCAAATCTGTGTTTTTAACAAGTTGCCCAGCTGATTCTGGTGCAGATGGTCCAAGAGTTACCTAGTACAAACTTAGTCAAGGCCAAGGTTCTTAAGGATTTAAGGCTTACCTTCTGGAAATTAGTGTCTAAAACTTTCTGCCTATGATCCAAAACAGCAGTTCTCAATGTTGTTGTGACCCCTTGGTGCCTCTTGTCAGGCATCCAGTGTATCAGATATTTACACTACAATTCATAACAGTAGCAAAATTACAGCTATGAAGTAGCAATAAAATAATTTTATGGTTGGGGGTCACACATGAGAAACTGTATTAAAGGGTCGCAGCATTAGGAAAGTTGAGAGCCACGACTCTAAAGGAAATTACAAAATAGAACCAGTAGAAAATCAAGTCACTTTTTACTGACTGTTGCTGTAGGATTTGCACTTTGTAGCTCAAGTATCTTCTGAACCAGTTTGTTCCTGGGCCTTGCCTATGAAGATAATGCCCCCAGGTGGGGATAATGGTGTCAATATAATTGCATCTTTATAGTACCTGAATCGATAATGATGCCAGCATAATTGCACCTTTCTATTACCTGGATCAACTGGACTGGGTTAGGTGCTTCCTGTCCGAAGAAAGGCACATCTGCTCTCTGGACGAGCAGAGCAAGATGGAGACCCTCTTGTCCAAAGTGATGTGCCAGGGCCTTCTTGACTTCCTGCTTCACATGTCTCATGCTCAGCTTGCTGTGTGGATACCCTGGAGTGTCCAGGACCTGTATCTGCAGGGTTACTTCTTGTCCCCCTCGACGCATGAAGCTGTGGAGGTGACAGCTGCGGCCCAGGTGGCAGTCTTCAGTTACAGAGCCTGGAGAGAAACTGCTGTAGAAGTCAGCACTTCCCAAAAGAGTATTCCCTGCTGAACTCTTCCCACTCTGAGTCCTGCCAAAGACAGCCAAATTGATGGTCATCTTGTTGGTGTCTGTCATATCTGTGGGTAAACAAGAGCACCACAAGGAGAGTCAGGTATCATTACTTGCCCAATATGTAGCCTCTGACCTGGCTTGGGATACTCTGTGTACGGTTGTCCCTCAGTGTCTGGGGGGAAATGACTCACTGCCTCAGTGTTCACCAAAACCTGCTCCTTCTCAAGTTGCTTATATAAAATGATGTAGTATTCATATAACCTGTGCTTAGCACCCTTTACAATACTCTAAATAATACCTAAATTAACTTAGTATAATTCTAACAGTACAATGTAAGTACTGTCCTACTATATTGTTTGGGGGAACAGTGACAAGAAAAAAGAGGGCCTCTACATGGCCAATACAGACTTTATTTTCTGAATATTTTCAGCCTGTGACTGAGTGAATCTGCAGATGCAGCATCCATGGATGGAGAGCTTCCTGTTCTGCCTGTGATGTGCTTTCTCTTCCTTTGTAGTGACCTAAGTAGGTCCATGTGCTCCATTACAGATGCCACACAAACAGTGGGGATGGGAACAATAGTGGGAAAACAGAGAAAAACCAAATAGAAGTGAGGAATGTCTAAGGAAGGGATGACAGCAGGAAAAAGAGGGAGAAGTCAAATCCCATGAAAATAAACTCATTTAGGAAGAACATTTTAATGCCTCAGTGTGGTGGAAGAGAGAGTTCGGGATTGAGATCACTGAGTTCAGGAACCCATGGGGAAGATTTAAAATTCACTCTCTGTTGAAAAAGTAGAAAGAAACACAATGGTGAAAGAAAAAGCATTTTTGACTATCTTTTCTCTTTTCTTAAATTTTCTTTTCAATTTATTTTTATATGTATAAGTGGTTTGCCTGTATACATGTATGTGTATCACATGCATGTCTGTTGTCTACAGAGGCCAGAAGATGGGCATTGGATTCTTTGGAACGGAAATTAAGAATGGTTGTGAGCCACTCAATATGGGTGCTGAGACTCAAACCATGGTCCTCTGGACGAATAGTCAGTTCTCTTAGCCATGGAACTATCTCTCCAGCACCCCCTTCCACTTTGAAACAGGAGTCTCACTCTGTAGCTCAGGTTGGCAGGCTTGTCTGGAACTACTATGTAGTTTGATCTCAAACTTAGGGCTATTCACCTGAATTCATCTGCCCGGACATAAGCCACCATGTCCAGCTTCATTCAGTATTGTATTATTTAATTTTTAAGAATCAGACTTAGAATTAAAAGTGATTCTAATATAGTTTTTGAAGCCCACAGTTTTAAAGTAGTAAGAGAAAGAGAGATACTTATGAACAAAGTAAGGTCAACCTAAGAGCATGAGTGTGTGTTTCTCGAAAGAGAATTGCCTGTTCGACATTTTAACGGTGTCCACCACTTGCCCATCTCCTCACTCCCTGAAGGTACAAGTGCCAACTGCAAAACTCCCTCTTCCCTGCTTCCGGACTGCTTTTCTCCTAGGCAACATAAATGCTGCCAAAGACGGCTGTTGCTTCTCCTTATGAAACATTGTTGCACAACCAGGAAACAATCTAATGGAAAGGAGAGCTGCTTGTGATAACTGTTAGGAAACAACAAGTCATTGCATGGCTGATCACTGGGAAGTGTGGGCTCTTTGACAAAACTCTGCAGTTCATTTAGGAAGCAGAAGAACTTCCATTTGAAGAACCTGTGTGGTAAGGGGTCAGTTCTCATGCAGTGCATAAGCCTTAGAGCATTTTAAGGTCATTGGTCACTTTCATTGATTGATGAGGAAAACTACTGGCAAACTGTCAGTTGACCTCAATTTGCTGAATCATAAATACTCTTCAACATGTAATAGATTACTTTGCTTGTGATCTACAATTCTATTTTATGGTGTTAAGTAGCCTACATGTTCTCTAAGGTCCCTCACCCCAGTATTTCCAGATCTTATCACAAATACCTTCAAGGAACCACACAGTTGAACAAAATGTCACTGGTTCCAGCGCCCCTCAAGTATATCTCAGCTCATGCAGCTCATTTCATTGTGTCACCTACACTGAGTTCCATTCACGGCTGTCTAGTCCTGAATCACAGATCTAGCAGATTTTAGAACCAGCCGTGTGCCACTTACCTTTTGCCGTCTTGGAAACCTATTCTTCACAGACTTTCTTGGAACTGGTACAGTGTATTCTTTGAAATGAACTTTAGTCTCCTGACTGTGGTACCAGCAGGGGACTGATACTGTATTATTTTTCTTAGTTAATCTGTTACCAGACATCCTCTTCACAAGTGATTAACTGTCGTCTTCTAATCAGAGCCTACTGACGTTACTTGACAGGCTTATAATTTTAATAGATACTTCCTGAAACTTCTGCTTCCAGAATTAGACTCTTTAATTGTGTTTCTAATAAATAACAAGGTTCCTACAGCAAAAGTATGAAACATTCTTGGCGAAAGTTATAAGTTTTCCATTTTAATTGATAAATGCTATGTCACTACTTCATGAAAAATGTCAATAAACATGTGTATAATAGTTACAGAGTATGTAACAGTATTTAATTCACAAATTCAAAATTTTATGAGAAAAATTCTCTAGTTTATTTCCATATACTTGAAATGCATCATCATCATCTTAACCTGTTAAAATCTCCTGTGTGCGTTTTTGAGGACATGCAATTTTCATAATCAAATAACCATCACTAACTATGATGACATATTTAAGGTGCACAGTTAAGTGTAAGTTACCATTAAATAATTTTTCTTTAAAATTAGTTTTGTTTTGATATTAAAAGCTCAAATTTGACTTTCTCCACTTCTTAGTTTATAGCCCATACTTCCCCAAACTTTTTCATGTCGCATATAAGATATAGAAGCCTCATTGTGATTACATTCTGGTCCTCTCTTATAGCTCTCAAGAAGTCTATTGAGTAGTTCTTTTGTGAAGGGAATCTGGAGACAGCTGGAACTTCTTCCTGTGTGGATCTGACAAGGAAGATGTGAATGGGCTCTATCCTTTGTGAGAACATTAGTTGTCTTGGATGAAGCAGGAAAGAGCTTCCCCCAGGTGGCAGTAGCAGCATGTTCCCTCAGAAGGAATTTCCAACTAGAATTTAATTTCCTTCTCAAAGTGTAAACTGACATCCAACAATCTACACACATATTCATTGTAGGGTGGATTAAAAAAAAAAAGAATTAGAGCAAAGAGGCCTTTGTTTCTGTGTTCTTTTATGGAAAGCAACAAGCATACACAGACCCTAATTTTTTAATCTCTCACCTCCAAGGTCATAATTTAGGTCATTTGCTGAATGCAGCAGCCGAGCCGACTGGTTATAAAAGGAAGAAGATAGTTCACAAGCATTGTTATACTTGTTATTGGATCTGCAGATTTTTAGACACATTGTCTAATTGCAATATTAGCTTTGAGCCAATTTCATGGACTTATAGAAGAAAAATTTACTGATATTAAACTAACAATCTGATCAATTTTCTTTCTATTTGTTTTGAATCAGTGTGAAAGAAAATTATATTTTCACAGACTTTTCTAAATATCCTTTATTGGACTAAAAATCCATTATCTTTAAGTAGGTGGTTCCAAAATTTGTGTTAGAAAGCAAAAATTAGCTACTTTAGGTAAAAAAAAATAAATAAAGTGGATCCTGAGAAAATAAAGTAAAAAAAAAAAAAAAAAAAAGCCAGCCTGCTGATTGTCGAAGGGGAAGAGCCAAAAAAACCCGAGTATAAAACCAGGAGGACAATATCCTGTGGGCCAAGAATAGGAACTTCAGAATTACAGCCTGGCAGAATCTTCCAAAGTGGGAAACAGAAGGGACTCAGGGACTATTTCAGAGTAGAAATGGCTAACATTCAGGTTTCAGTCCTTTGTATTTCTGGGATGCAAAACTACCCACTTTTGCCAGGTGATGGTGGTGCACGCCTTTAATCCCAGCACTCAGGAAGCAGAGCCAGGTGGATCTGTGTGAGTTCGAAGCCAGCCTGGGTTACAGAGTAAGTTCTAGGAAAGGCACAAGGCTACACAGAGAAACCCTGTCTCAAAAAACAAAACAAAACAAAACAAAAAAACAAAAACAAAAACAAAAAAGGAATCACTTTTTCAATAAAAAGCACCAATGAAGGAAGCATCCTTGGCATGTGAACTCTGTGGTGGCAAAAGCAGTTGTTAGCAATCACTCACTTAAGTTACACCACTTTTTAATATGCTACTGCATTAAATCTTATAATATTCATAATTTTAGAAACTTGATTAACAATGAGATTGCTTTACAACATCCTATTTTTCAATTTTATTCTATTTTATTCCCTTTTTTTCATTTATTTTACATACTGACCACAGTTTCCCTTCTCCCCTTTCCTCCCATTCTCCCCCTGAACTCCTCCCACCCTGACTCTCATCTACCTCCCTCCCCATTCTCTCCTTCTCCATTCAGAAAGGGGCAGGCCTCCTATGGGCTTGAAGAAAGCGTGGCACATCAAGTTGAGGTAGGACCTAGCTCTTCCTGTTACATTAAGGTTGGGCGAGGTAATCTAGCATGTGGAACAGGTTCTCAAAAGCCAGCTAAGTGCCAGGGACAGGTCCTGATCTTAATGATATGAGCCTTACAAACAGAGCAAGCTACACAACTGTCACACACATGACAGAGGGCCTAGGTCAGTCCTATGCAGGCTCCCTAACTATTGGTCCAGAGTCCATGTGCTCCCACTATCTCAAGTCAGCTGTCTCTGTGGGTTCCCCTGTTATGACCTTGATGCCCTCCCGCACATACACATACACACACACTCATACAATCCCTGCTCCCTTTCTTCAAGAGGACTCCCAGAGCCCTGCCCCGTGCTTGGCTGTGGATCTCTGCATCTGCTTCCATCATTTACTGGATAAAGGCTTTCTTATGACAATTAGGGTAGTCACCAATCTGATTACAGGAGAAGGCCAGTTCAGGTACCCTCTCCACTATTGCTACAAGTCTTAGCTGGGGTCATCCTTGTGGATTTCTGGGAGTTTCCCTGGAATCACATTTTTTCCCTAACCCTGAAGCTTCTGTAAGGCAAAGGACACCATCAATAAGACAAAATGGCAGTCTACTGAATGAGAAAAAATCTTCACCAACCCCACATCTGACAGAGGGCTGATCTCCAAAATATATAAGGAACTCAAAAAACTAGACATCATAATACCAAATAATCCAATTAAAAAACGGAGTACAGATCTAAACAGAGAATTCTGAACAGAAGAATCTCAAATGGCTGAGATACACTTAAAGAATTGTTCAACATCCTTAGTCATCAGGGAAATGCAAATCAAAATGACTCTGTGATACTGTCTTACACCTGTCAGAATGGCTAAGATAAAAATCACTGATGACAGTTTATGTTGGAGAGGATGTGGAGTAAGGGGAACACTCCTCCACTGCTTATAGGAGTGCCATCTTGTACAGTCACTTTGGAAATCAATATGGCAGTTTCTCAGAAAAATGGGAATCAATCTACCTCAAGACCTAGCTATACCAATCTTGGGCATATACCTAAAGGATGCTCAATTATATCACAAGGACACTTGCTCAACTATGTTCATAGCAGCATTATTCATAATAGCCAGAACCTGGAAACAACCTATATGCCCCTTGACCAAAGAATGGATAAGGAAAAAGTGGTACATTTACATAATGGAGTATTACTCAGTGGTAAAAACAATGACCTCATGAAATTTGTAGGCAAATATGGAACTAGAAAAAAATCATTCTGAGTGAGGTAAACCAGACCCAGAAAGGCAAACAGTATGATTCATTCATAAGTAGATATTATGAGTAAAGTACAGGATCCTCAACTTACAATTCACAGGCCCAAAGAGGCTAGATAACAATGGCCCAAAGAGGGATGCTTGGATTTCCCTGGGAAGAGGAAATAGAAGAGATCTCCTGTGTAAATGGGGCAGGGTTGGGGGGCAGTGGAGGGGATGGGAACCTGAGGGAGCAGGTTGGGCAGGCTGGGCAAGGAAGGAAGGTTGGGGACAGGATGGACGGTGAGAGTAGCAATATTCTATTTTTAAAGTGCTTATAATTTTATATGTTTGTGGTGTATATGTATGTATGTATGTGTGGGCACATATCCACATGAAGGTCAAAGGCTGATGTTGCTTTTCACCTTTTCTTTGAAATCAAATCCCTGTTATTGAACCTGGGGCTCACCATTTCAGCTAGATTGGCTGGCTAGCAATCTGCCTTTCTCTGTGCCCCTCCCACTGGGGCTGCAGACATGCACCAGCACACCTGGCGTTTGTGAGTGTGTTGGGAACGTGACTAACTAGGTCCTCATGCTTAAACAGCAAGTACGTTCCCCCGCCAAACCATCTCTCTAGTCCCTTCAACATTCTGTTTATCTTATATTTGTCATGTTTCCTATTCTGGAATATGCTACCTTCTTTACAAATTAGGAAAAGTTCTCTCTTGTGTGGATCTTTGCAATAATTTATATCATGTATCCCTAAAAGACTTGTAAAGCTCCCAGGAAGATAGCTGAACAGAACAATACACTGGTAGTGACTCTTAGACAACTTAAAAAATTCTACCACAATAATTTAACCCTTTTTGTGTATGTTTCGGTGATTAATTGTATATACCTATTTTACCTACATCGTAAATTTTTTAATGTTTAATCACTTTCATTTCTAGAAATGGTTTTCCATTTTGTTATGAAGCTGTGTTGCCGATTATATGTACTTAATAAGAAATACTTTCTTTCATGTAAACACAATGAGCTTTTGTTCTTTTAAAGTTTGAAATGGATCTCCAGGAAAAAAACATAAATTTACAACCTGGCTCTTCTAGTGTGTGTGTGTGTGTGTGTGTGTGTGTGTGTGTGTGTGTGTGGCAACTTATCTGTGCACATAAAAAGAGTGTTTCCAATGACATCATGAAATTTGCAGGCAAATGGAGGGAACTAGAAAAAAATCACACTGGGTGAAGTAACCCAGACCCAGAAAGTCAAAGATGGAATGTACTCACTTATAAGTGGATATTAGTTGTAAAGTAAAGGATAACCATGTTACAATCCACAGACCCAGAGAGGCTAGGTCACAAGGAGGACTCAAGGGGGACACTCACATCTCCCTAGGAAGAGATTTTATGGGTAGACTGGGAGCAGGTTGTAAATGGGAACCTGAGGGATGGGGTGGGGGATGGAAGGGAGAAAACTGAATGAGATGACTGGAAAGGGGGGCATTTCAGGGTGAGGTAGAAACCTGGTTCAAGGGAAACTCCCAGGAATCTACAAAGAATGACCCCAGCTAAGACTCAGCAATAATGTATAAGCAGCTTGAACTAGCCATCTCTTGTGACCAGGTAAGACTTCCAGTAGAGGGATTGGGATACCAATTCAGTCACATAACCTTTGAACTATAGTCTGTCCTGCCTATGAGATGTGCTGCGGTGAGGTTGAAAAAGAGATTGTGGGAGTGGCCAACTAATGACTGACCCAGCTTGAGACCCATGTCGTGAGAGTGAGCCCTGACACTGCCTGGAGTGCTAGGACCCAGAGGCTGGATGGCTCAGAGACCTAGGATAGAACCAAATATGACTGGAGAAAAAATAAGTCAATGTAATGATGCCTAAAGACATTCTGCTATACTCACAGTTTGTTGCCTAGCCCAACTGTCATCAGAGAGGCTTCATCTAGCAACTGATGGAAACAGATGCAGAGACCCACAGCCAAACATTAGGCAGAGCTCAGGGAATCCTGCTGAAGAAAGAGTGGAGGCCTGTCCCTTTCTGAATAGAGGTGGAAGAGGAGTGGATTGGGAGAGTGAGGTCGGGGGAGGGACTGGAAGGAGAAGAGGGAAACTGTGATTGGGATATAAAATTAATAAATATATATTTTTAAAAACAGTTTTTCTTTTTGGGTTTTTTCCTTAGAACTGTTTTGAGGGAACATGTAAAGCAGAAAATCAAGGAACTATGGAGTTTTGTAAACAGTGATAAGTTGTCCAAAGATATTTTAAGTTTGACAATAAAGTGCTTTGTTTCTGTTTGTGGCCCATCTTATTGATCTCAGTTTCAATAATTATATAGGCCCCCAAACCATCACAATAACAATAGTAATAATAATAATAACAATAAAAACTTGACAGATCAATCACCACAAGGCAGACATGTGGTACGTGTTTTACAAGCATTTTTTTTCTGCACTTAGAGTAACAAGTGTATGTTGTAGGCACAATTGTTATTTCTGGATGAAGAATCTCAAGGGTCAGGAAAAGCTTCCTTCCCAAGTCACAACTTAGCAGTAGAGAGGGACTCGAACCCAGATCCTCTTCAATCCAGAGACCATCTGCTTATTCACCATACTACAGCATGGAGACACAAACATGAGTAAAATGCTATATACTTGGCCAAAGTCCTTTGCCTCTGCTTGACTTTATTCAAGTCATACCCCAAACTCTCATAAATGACTCTATTGTTAAAATCCCACTCTACCTCTGTGATCACAGCCCACACAGTTCATCACATCCTGCTTGTCAGCCAAGACACCACAGAAATTAGTACGTGTGATTTACAGCTCAGAGGCAGAGCAGGCCAGAGAGTGGGTGGTAAGTTTCAAGAATGGATTTCAGGCGCTTGTCGCATGAGCTAAGCACGAAGAGACAAACGCTAAAGCTGATGTGTTGTGTGGTCTGTGAGAGATGAGGTCAGTATGTAACAATGGTGGGGGAAATCTTGAAAAGAGACATATGATATTTACATAATTCCTAAAAGGTGAAATGCAATAGGTCTGGATAAGAGCCACTATCTGTGCCAAGCGTTATTATATAAAATTGAAGTCATCGCTTTACAATAATACTATAAAATTGCTGGGCTGAAAAACAGACCGTAGGCCCATCATATTTGGGGAAACTCATCTGAAACATATTGTTGTTTCAGATGCAGCGGAAGAGTTGAATTTCGCCTTCTAGCCAAATGGGGAAGGTATACAGGATATTAGAAAATGGAATAAAGATCGTGTCCTTACAGCTTGATAGGAAGCTTAACTTGGCCAAAAGAATGGTGAGAAACAGATTGCATATGTCAGGCATAACAGCTTCATGGCCCACGGTGGTCCTTTGTATGATGATAATTGTATCTTCAGTCCTTGGTTATGCTGATTCTTCTTATGGATTAATTAAGGTATTCTTTAGAGATATTTCTAAGTTCTGTGATGTACATAAATTTACATTATAGTCAGAGAAAAAGGGTAATCCTTAGTATTGTCATGTTAAATAAATATACAGATGGCTTTACAACTTGGTATGATAATTAGGTATCATGACCAGTATTCACAGCACACAGTGTGAAAGAATACATCTTTTCCTTTGCTTGAATGCATTAAAAAATAAATTACAGTTATTTAAAGTGAATATAATTCTTGAAATAATTTTATTTAAAAAGTAAAACTTGACACAGATGTTTATTACAGCTTATGTAAGGACTGTAGATAACAAACAAGATCTGAAGCTTTTTCACTCCCAGCAAATAGATGGAGAATTGATGAATAAATATACAACATAAGACAGTGGCTGCTGTGCTTTGGGTGTACTGTTTACTTTCTGGAAATCCAAGTGTTAGGCAAATTATACAGGGTTTATTTGTCAATTTTTATCCTCAGTCTTGTATGTGTTTCATAAGGGCAAAAAGTCTTATCAAAACTAAAATGAAACACACTCAGGTTCAAGATCATTTTTATCACGTAGTGTGTAAAGGTGTCTGCTGACAGGCCCGATGATTTCAGTTTAATACCTGGGACTTACACTGTGAAAGTTGAAAAGTGGCTCCTCTGACCTCCACGTAGGTCTTCTCACTCTAACAAAATAAAACAAAACATAAAAAATCCGAAGGCTCCAATGCCCTTTTTCATCCTTTTATCATCACCTATGGGCAGAGTTAGTCACTTAAGTAAACAATTAAGTAGGCACTTCTACCTGGAAGTGTAATAGGATCACAAATGAAAAACTGGTCAATGAAGTCAAGAATGTTTCCAAGCCTGTCTTTCTTCTGTAGAAAACAAGAAATGATTCACTCTACAGGACTGCTGTTGGTGAGGGCAGTGACCTGAAAATGTGTTCTACAAAGGGGCTCTCTGAAGTAGATGCAAGGGTTGGATTTGGCTTTGTTTCAAACAAGGCTCATCAAATCTGGTCCCAACTTGGCAGTGGCATGAGGAATCTAGGTTACAGGTGAAGATTCCACATAGAATTGAGGCTTTTCTTGTGTGAGTTCTCATCTTGTGGGATGGGATTAGTTATGGTGAAATAATGTGATAAAGCAAAGCTGGTCTCCTTGCTTCTCTTCTTGTTCCAGCTTATGCCAACCACTTTTCCTACTCCAAAGGATGAAGCCAAGGCTCCCATTATCCTGACTGTGGATTGCACACTCATGAACTAAAAAAAGCTTTCATCATACATTAGCCAGACTCAGGTATTCTGTTATAGGAAAAGAGGAGGAGAAGGAGGAAGAGGAGGAGGAGGAGGGAAATAGTACATGTTTAATATACAACTGTTAAATTTGAAATCATCTTTACAATAAGACACTTTTAAAACTGAATTCTTTTCCAGTCTTAAACCCATTCCCACCTGCTGTGGGATGTTCTGTATGTTAAACATGTTGCTCTGATTGGTTAATAAATAAAACACGGATTGGTCAGTAGCCGGGCAGGAAGTATAGGTGGGACAAGGAGAGAGGAGAATTCTGGGAAGTGAAAGGCTGAGTCAGAGAGATGCTGCCAGCTGCCACCATGAGAAGATGTTAAGATACCAGTAAGCCAGGAGCCATGTGGCAACTTATAGATGAATAGAAATGGGTTGATTTAAGATATAAAAATAGTTAGCAAGAAGCCTGCCATGGCCATACAGTTTGTAAGTAATATAAGTCTCTGTGTGTTTACTTGGTTGGATCTAAGCAGCTGCAGGACTAGCAGGTGAGAGAGATTTGTCCTGACTGTGGGCCAGGCAGGACTGGAGAAAACTTCAGCTACACCAACCTATCATTCATATGTCTTTACAAATGAGACCATCATAAAAATTGTAGTGGAGAGGAATGGAGAGAGGGAAATACTAGCTAGATTTCACATTTTGAGTTTATATGTAGTTTACATCTTCTACAATAACCTTTTTGAACTAAATATAGTTGGAAAAAGTTACCTGTTTATTTAAAATTTACAGACGTGGGTTTAAATTTCGCCTGTAATATTGACTGCCTATATGAAATAGATAAGCTTTATTTTCTCCCACTCAGACCCAATTAAACACACAGAGACTTATATTACTTATAAACTGTATGGCTGTGGCAGGCTTCTTGCTATCTAGTTCTTATATCTTAAATTAACCCATAATTCTTATTTATGTTTAACCACATGGTTTGGTACCTTTCCCAGTTCTGTCTTTACATCTTGCTTCTTATGGTGGTGGCGGCTGGCAGCATCTCCTGACTCAGCCTTCCATTTCCCAGAATTACCTTCTCTGCTTGTACCACCTATACTTCCTGCCTGGCTACTGGCCAATCAGCATTTTATCAGATTTAATCAACCAATCAGAGCAATACATTCACAGCATACAGAACATATCCACAGCACAGAGGTCTGACTCTTTAGTCCTAAATCTCCTCTCTCTTGGTCACCCCCAGTGTTCCATAGCCTCAACACATTGATCAAAGCCAAATTTCTATTCTTGTCCATTAGCTGTGAAGACTCAAAAATTATTTATGGCATTAAAAAAAAGACATATAAATCTGTGAGATAAAATTGAGAGTACAAGAATAAACCATAATTTTGTTTCAAGGTGACCAGATAATTCAATGAGAGAAAGATTCTTAAATACAAACAAACAAACAAATAAACAACAACAACAACAAAAACAAGTAAGTTTTGGGGCATGGTGGCATATGCCTTTAATCCCAGTACTGGAGTGGCAAAGCATAGCAGATCTCAGTGAATTCCCAGTCAGCATGGTCTATATAGGGAATTCCAGGCAAGAAAGGAATATATAGTGAGACCCTGTCTCAAAAAACAACAACAACAACAACAACAAAAAACAGGTTAATTGTACCTGTACTAGTAAATTAACTGGATATTCATATATACATATATGTGAATGAACTTTGACCCCTATTTTATGTCATACACAAAATTAATAAAAATTGGATCATTGACCTAAATAAAAATATGAAACTATGCAACTCTTTGGAGAAAATGTGGGAATGAATCCTTCTAACTCCTGCCTGGCCAATGGTATTTTGGATGTAATTACAAACACACAGTGACAAAGAAAAGAATAGATCAGACATAATAAAAGTTAAAAATATTTTGGTTCAAAAGACATCATTGATAAAGGAGAGGATTCCACCCTCTAGCCCTGCCCCCCCCACCTTTGTTTGGAGGGAGAGCTGGCCCTGAGGTCAGGAGAGCAAGAGAGTTGTCCTTGCCTCTCACCAGGTGCAGCACCCGGGAGAGTGGCCCCTGCACTTTGCCTGGGCAACGCAGTAGAGCTGGCCCTGGTGGTGTAGGTGTAGGTGAGAGGGACTGAGGGCAAGAGAGCAGGAGAACCTGCCCCTTCCCTCGCTGCTAAACTGCATAGGGTGAGCTGTGCCAGGGAGGTGCTGGAGAGCTCACCCTGGTGGTGAGGATGAGGGAGAGCCTGTGGGATGACCAACCAAGCAACCAGCCATGCCCAGAACCAGGGATATGAGTTGGCTATTCCAACATCTACCCCATCTTTGATCTGCTGGAGCTTGTGAAGGGGCCGGTCCTGAAGTCCCAAAGTTTCAGGATCTCCATGACAGAGACAAGACAGGATATCCAAGAGGAGTCCCAGTGAGGGCCCAATGTCAATAGTGTAGCAGAAACTAGAGGCCCCAAATCAGACCAGCGACTTTTTGCAATGAACACTTGCAAGTAAAGATATATGGACCAAAAGGTAAACTGTGTGATTCACTGTGTCACACTAGAGCTTTTACATACTTTCACCATGAGAGTTTTCTTTTTTCCCTCCTTTTTCTTTTCTTTTAATTTTTATTTTATCTTTGGGGGAAGGTTTCAAGGGCAGAAGGTAGATGTGAAGTGATGGGGATGAGTGGGATTAAGATGCATGATGTAAAATCCACAAAAAAAAAATCAATGAAAAAGTTACAAAAAAAGAGGAGAGGATTACTCGCAGAATGTGAGAAAACTTTGTAGCTCATTTAATTGTTTAAAATAATTAAATATGGGAAGAATTATTATAACTCAATGACAAAAATTTAATTAGAGTAAAAAATTTGAATAAATACTTTTCCAGTGATGAGATGTAAATGACCAATGAAGACATGAAAGATGCTCAACATCATTACTACTGAGTAAGTACCAATAAAATCCAAAATGAGATACTAGCCAGTCTCTCCAAGATAGCAATAAAAAACAAACAACAACAAGTGTTATTAGTGATACAGAAAAATTGAAACCCTCATATATTGTTCATGCTGCTGGAGCCAGTTTGGTAAGTGTGGTGATATATTATGCACCCTAATAAACTTTGGCTGAAGATTAGAGAACAGAACAAGCCACTAGATTAAACACAGAGGCCAGGCAGTGGTGGCACACACACCTTTAATCCTAGCACTCAGGAGGCAGAGATCCATCTGGATCTCTGTGAGTTCAAAGCCACACTGGACTACATGAGATTAACTCAGTCTAGGAGAGAAACAGAGCCACTCAGTGGTAGCACACACCTTTAATGCCAGTACCGGGAAGCACACATGCCTTTGATCCCAGGAAGTGATGGCTGGAAGGAGAAAGGTACATAAGGCGTGAGGAAACAGGAACTAAAGGCTTTTTTGAGCAGAAGCATCACTTTGTATTAGAGGCTTTTTGGCTGAGGAAGGCTTTTTCAGGCTGAGGAGTTGGTGAGGTAAGCCATGGTGGCTGTGGCTTGTCCCTTTGTCTCTCTGATCTTTCAGCATTTAACCCAATATCTGTTTTTTTTTTTTAAATTAAAAGACCCATTAGAATTTGTGTTAGAGGTAAGCAATTTCATGTTTTCACAAACTGCTAAATTCAGGGTTACCATATAATCTAGTAATCCATTCCTCTTAGATATAAATTCAATTAAAATTAAGGTAAACGCTATGCAAACCATTGTGTGTGAATATTTATAGCAACATTACTCATTGCAGCCCCAAAGTGGAGACAACCTATATGTCCATCAGCTAATTCATGGATGAAGTGAGATGTGCTTTGGGATTTGTGACACTGTGATGTTTGTCAACACCCAAAACCAGAACACCAGTACAATACTACAACACAAATGGTTCTTGGTAACACTACTCTAAGACAACCAGAAGACTTCACATATTTGACTACTCCATTTATATGAGATATCCAGAATAAGCCAATCCACAAAGAGAAAGGTTAGATATTCCTTGGAGTGGGGATGGGAAGTGAGTACTCAATGAATGAAAGACTTCTTGAGGAAAGATGAAAATAATTTTTTGCTACTTCTTTTTACATTTTTTTCTTTCCTTTTATATACCAACCCCTGTTGCACCTTCCTCCTCTTCTCCCACTCCCCCTACCTACCCCCATCCCACCCCCATGTCCTCGTCATAGAGGGTAAGGCCTCCCTTGGGTAGTCAACATAGGCTGGGATAGCAAGTTGGGGCTGGACCTAGCCCCTCCTCCTTGCATCAAGGCTGAGTAAGGCATCGCACCATAGGGAATAGGCTCTAAAAAGCCAGTCCATGTACTAGGGATGAGTCCTGGTCCCATTGCCAGGAGACCCACAAACACATCAAGCCACACAACTTTCACCCACATTCAGGGGGCCTAGTTTGGTCTCATGCAGGTTCCTCAGAAAGATAAATGTATTCTGAAGTTAGATAGTGGTGATGTTTGCCTGACACTATGAATATACTAAAGTCCATGGAACTGTACACGTAAAATGTGTGATTTTAAATTGTGGATGAACTCATATCAATAAATCTGTTCTTAATAAAAGGATAAACATTAGGGGGAAAATAATAAATTATTTTTCTTATTTGTTTCAGTACTCCACTGTAGTTACCTCCTCAATGGAAACTTTCTCATCTGTCTCCCAGGCTTTTGTCAATATTTTAGTGATAATTTATATGTGCAGCCACCATACTTGGTAAGACTTTTATAATTTCCTTTTGCAATAACATATGGCAATTATTTATACATCAGCATTTTCTGATTTTAACATATTCAAGAGCAGGGTTAGGAGCCAGAGGTGTTGGATGACACCAAGCAAACTCTGTCTTCCAGACACAGGACCCACACACATGTGAGTTCAGGGAAACTGTGGCAGCATGAACAGGGCCTGCACAGGTTCAAGTCAGACAGGGTCCCATCCCTGGGAGGGAAGTGAACACGGGCTTCCATCCACAGCCAAGAAGCTATCTCCAATTGACATCTGCGTATGTAGGAAACATTGGTTTTCCCCAGTGGAGCCTCAGTGGGAATATCAACTGCACTTAAGGGAATGCCCCATGCCCATCAGTAGATGGCCAACACAAAATGGACTTGATGCTATTTTTGTGGACTTTTTGTCTCATATTGCTTTGTTTAAGCATTTTTATCAGACTGGTCTTTTGCTTTATATTATGATTTTCAATTTTGTATTTTTATAGATTTTGTTTTGTGTGCTTGTGTGTCTATATCTATGTGCATGTTTCTTGAGCTTCCTCTTCATTATTTTTTGTTTAAATTCTGGTTTGTTTGCCTGTTTGATTGTTTTCCAAAGAATGGGAGAGAGAAAAAAAAAGCATGGAGTTAGGTGGGTGGGAGGTGAGAAAGATCTGGGAGGAGCTGTGGGAAGGAAACTGTGATCAGAATACATTGTATGAAAAATTATTTTCAATAAAAAATAAAAAAACAGGGTAGTGTATTATAGTTTTTACTTCTTTAAAAGCATAACCATTTTATTTTTGATAACTATGTATTGTACATATCAAGGGAGTTGAACATACTATTCTAACACATGCACATATCTTTGGGTTGAGTTCATGACACCTTGAAGGGATCTGATAAATGTTTTTTACATCAATAAAAATATTATTATAATTAATTCCCATAATTCCTTTTTATTAAACTGTTAGTTAGTACTTCCTTTTTGTGTTCATGGATATGCTTAGTATTTATTATTGCCCTGCATTAAATAAATTACATTACTGAGCTCTTATCACTATGTATAATGAACATTTACTGATATGGCTTTAGGGAATACTATAAGACATGGTGTACATATGAGAAACTGTACTAATTTTTAAAGAGTATTAACTACTGAAGGGAAACCTGTACCTGAGAGATATTAGACTCCATTTAGCCTCTGGGCTTTGGACAATTTATCCATCATTGGACCTTGATTTTTATCTATAAAATGGAAATAGAAAATATGTAACTTATGAATTATGATATGGCAGTTGAATTCATTTAGTTTGACACAATGGCTTTATGCATACATTTCATAATTGTTATACAATATTCTATTGTATATACTGTAGAGCCATATATAACTATATATGATATTTTCTGAAAACACATGAGCATAAACACAAATACACACATATATACACACACGTTAAACATACTGGTCATTTTGCTTTTCATTTGTACTCTAGGAAATATATCATTGCAGTTTTATACGATACACCAAAGTTTAAAAATCTTTTCTTTATACTACTTCACTTATAAACTGTGTAAACCATATTATTCACAGTGTTATTTTCTTTCTGTCTTGGAGTTTACTTGGGAAAAGTGCAGATTTGGGGCTGTAATTAAATCTCCTGTGTACGACAAAGAACAATATAATGGATGAAGAGAGGCTAGAGCTACTTGAGCGAACTCTACATTTCCGACCTTGGAAGTGGTTCTTAGACCTGTGGAAAACTGGTGCCCTTGGAACCAACTGATTCTAAATCAGAAATTGTGAGGAAGAGCTGGAGTGGAGCATCTTGGAAAGAGACTTGCATGTTCATTAAGTATATTGTAGCATACTGATAAGCTTCCTCATATTAAATCTTTACAATAACTTGGTGCAGCAGCAATTATTATTCTATCTATAAAATTATAGCATTCTTACATTACTTGTCCAAGTTTATTTAGTTAATATGTATTTGAACCCCTACTTTACCATAACCTTGTTTTTTTTTTCTACTTGATTATGTTAAAACAGCAGATGTCACACACACATGAGTTGAATGAGGAGAGTTAAGAGAGGGACTCTCTACAGAAGTCTAGGCAGAGACCAGAGGAACCTGCAAAAAACTGTTAATGGTGTCATGGTGTTAGCCAGAGTAGGAAGTCATGGAGTTAGCCAGAGTGGGTAGTCATGGGGTTAGCCAGAGTAGGAAGTCATGGAGATAGTCAGAGGAGGGAGCCAAATCACTAGAGTTATTAAGGAAGGAAGTGGTTATGCACACTGAGAGTAGTCATTCCAACTGACAGTGGTTTTCAGGAGAAGGGCAAGGATAGTTCTAATCCAAAAGTATCACCAGTCATTTACAAATCAGGAGAGGCTAGAACAGCCAACAGCCAGACAATCTGAAGGCACATGAGTAATCCTAGTCAAGATCTGCAGACCTTCCTAGCTCACCACCTCAGATGCAAGACAAATAAATGCTTAGTAAATGCCCCTGAGGTTGTATGGATTTTGTTACACAGTGTTATTATAGCAACATGTAGCTAATATACCTCTTTTCTTCTCAAAGCTACATAACACATCAAAGAGTTGTAGATTCTCAATAAAAGAGAACCTCTGTATGATAAGTAACTTTCTTGAATTGGACTTCAGTGTAGTTTAGTGTCATAGTTTTAATTGAACATCAAATTTCTAGATATGAATATTCAGCAAATGGTTTCAGATGTGAAACTACAGTGTACTCTGGGAAAAAGGGGGTTTATAGATAAGATTTAGAAGCTGTCTTCATAAAAGTGGAGCCAAAACACTAATTATAACAACACTTATTGAGTACATATTTCATGTCTGGCACAATATAGAAACTTGGAATGGAATAGTAAACAACACAGACATGCTTGTTTCCCCTTGTGCAAGACCTACAAACTGCTAAAAAAAAAAGAAAGAAAGAAAGAAAGAAAGAGAGAGAGAGAGAGAGAGAGAGAGAGGGAGGGAGGGAGGGAGGGAGGGAGGGAGGGAGGGAGGGAGGAAGGAAGGAAGGAAGGAAGAACTACAAATTGCAATTGGTGGCACAAAAGGTTTGAATAAATGGCTGAGTTGCAGGGTCAATGGATAATGCAGGATTTATTCTGGATTTGGTGGTCAGAGAAAGCCTTTTAAAATGAGAAACATGAGTAAAGAGGCAAGTCATCCTGCAATAGAGACATGCCCCATACAAAGGTGCCAGAAGAGGAAAAAGCTTGAGTTTGAAGGAGCCATAAAAAGTAATTTTCTATAAGGGAGTACCTGAAACGTAATGAGGATGGGAAAGTAGACAGAGTTCATACAACTGGGTGAACAAAGAAGTTTAGATTTAGATTCTAGGCCTGACTTAAAGTTTTAAGCAAGATTATGACAAGATACAACTTATCAGTTAAAGTTGAGGGTTATGTTAGGTAGGAATATTGTCTACATGTAACTAGGGTTGTGAGAAGTCTACAGGTGATTTCCACTGAGTTACACTGAACCTCCTGTTTCCACCCACTATGGTCACTAATAATGGGTGAGCAGATTCCGTAATTTTCTGATGGGGAAGTTAGGTAGGCAGTGGGTTGTACCAGGCTTTTTTTTTTGGGCCACCAACCAGCTCCCAAATCATGACATAGAAATTGATTATTAGTTTTGATGCTTAGGCTTGTTTCTTGTTAGGTCTTTTAATCTGTTTTTCTTCACTTTCCTATTGCCTTGGGCTTTGTACCTTTTCTTACTTTCTTGCTGTCTCTATGTCTGGCTGATGGATGGCTGCCTGGCTTCTTGCCCTGGGTGTGTCTCTCTTTTTTTCTCCTCTCTTCTTCTTTCATTCTTCTTTCTTCTCTTATCCAGCCTAGATTTCTCCTCCTATTTTCTCTCTCTGCCAACCAGCCCCACCAATCCCTCTCCTGCTCAGTTATTGGCCATTCAGCTTTTTAATAGACCAACCAGGTGCCTTAGGCAGGCAAGGTGAAACAGATGCAACACATCTTTACATAATTAAACACAACATTCCTACATTGTTAAACAAATGCAGCCTAAACAAAAGTAACACACCTTTACACAGTTAGAGTAATATTCCACAGCATAAACAAATGTGACACATCTTTGTCCAGCTATAATAATATTCCACACAGTGGATGCTCTTCAGATTATTCTACTTTTCATATGAAGCAGGTGGGTTAGGCCAACACTCAGTGCTATATTTGTACCCAGTGAAAGTGGGCCAGCACTATCTTATATTGTCATCTTCGAGGCTCAATGATAATAGAAAAACCATCATTCTGTGTCACAAGATTCACACAAAAAACCAAAGCTCTGAAGTGATCCAGAGCAAGTGATCCAGAGTTATGTGAATAGTCATCAGGAGCCCGAGTCTCAACTTCACAGATTTTCTCTTCAGACCATGAAGATTCTCTCCCATCGTCCAATGGCTTCCTTCACTCTCAAGAGCACTGTGCTTCCTGTTCTTGAGAAATAGACTTATTTTATCTGTTCCAGGATGCACCCACATCTGCCTTTCTGGAAACCGTGGTTTGGATGCCCTAATTTGAAGAACTCATTAAGAAGAAAAGAAACTGTAAGAACTGATTATAGTCAACATTCTCATAATTTGTAAGGTCTTAGTTTTTAATCCTACTGTAGAAGAAAAGAGTATTCTCTGTTTCAAATTTGGGTAATTGAATAGTGACTTGTGTGCAAATTGACAGTGGTTGTCAGAAAAATTTCCATCGAATGGGTGATTAAAGCAGTGAGAGTTGATTTTCTTTTAATTTAATCTCTCCTTTCCGTGCTTTGTCAATCACAGCAGCTTTTTCTTCTTCTTCTTCTTTTTTTATTTCCCCAGAAATAGGTGGGAAAGCTTTTGTCAAACTCCTTCCATTGTTTGGTCAGTAAAGTAAGTTTTTGTTGTGGCAATAGTTTTAAGAAGAGATTTTTAACTTAACAAAATGTGTCATGGTTTAACTTCAAATGTGTTCATCACTCCTGCTATTTTGATGATATCGTCACTCAGCAGGTTTGCATTTATTTTTAAGATAAGGGTTTCATTACACAGCTCGTGCTGCTGACCTTGGATTCGCTGCGAGCCTCCTGTTTCAGCCTCCCAAGTGGTGGGATGACAGACAAAGGCCACCATGCTGATGGAGCTGGTGGAGAGGATCAAATAAGGGAGAGCTGTTAGTGCATTTGTTGGCTTGCTTGCATTCTAAGCCTTGTTCTTGAATCAGTTAGTTCGTTTTCTTCAATTCCATCCTGTAACAAATGCCAGAATTCTTAGATTCTAGCTGTGGAGTTGCTGCTCGCAGGCTGTGTAAGCTGAAGCAAATCACCTGCCTTTTCTGGGTTTTGGCTTTCCCCACTAGAGAACTTCAGAGCCAAAGACTAGATATTTCTAAGGTTATTTCAAGTTCAGAATTTAAGTTGCAATATTATAGAAAAGTGGCCAACCCAAGCCAGGCTCACACATTTCCAGAGTTTAGCAGGTTTTAGTTGTACAAAATCGCAGTGTCTGATGAGCATGTATAGAGGGTAGCCTCACGACGGGAAACTTGACTCCCACCAGGATCTGTGACCCTAACTCTAAGCTGTTATCAGGACCTCAGAATATGACAAGGAGAGGAAGCCACTTTTCCCTATGTTTGGAAATGATGGAGGAGAAAGAGCCCATAACCGTGCTTTGGGTCTTACTCCCTCTCTTCCCCATCTTCTTGGCCTCCTGTTTCCCACCCGCAGCCCATCAGCACCACACTGATGGAGGAGAACTGTCAGCTGCTGGGAGTTAGTGGCAAGGCTGGGGTTTTGCAAATGACCTCACCTTGTTTTGAATTTCTGTTTTCCATCTGCTTTTGGCAAACATTGCTGCATTTTTAATAAGTCAATCCACTTTTAATATAATTGATGAGCATTCCATTCTCTTTCCAGTTCAATATGGAGATTGTTTTGTGTTGAGGAACAAGGATGGCTGGCTTCTTTCCCCATCAGGTCCCACTGGTCCCTGCTGCCATTCATAACAATAATGCTGTAATTTACTTTCTCCTTTATCCCTACTAGGAGCTTTTCCTGTAGGCTATTTCTCTCTCTCTCCTCCCCCCCCCCCTCTCTCTCTCCTTTCCTGTAGGGTTGAAGTTGGTGACTGTAGGTAGCTTACTAGTTCTCAAGAAGACAGAGTGCATAGGGAACGTCCATGGCCCAAGGTAGTCAACTTTCCCATTTTGAAATCCTTCTTGCCTCCTGGTGGTTCTGCTCCTTCCTCCAGTAAGGGGAGTGAAATGGTTAGTTTCAGCTAATCTTGAATTTCTTCATTTATTTACTGACCTTTAGCTCCTCACCACTTTCTTTCCTCTAGCTCTAACACCTGGCATTTCAAGATAGCAGGCACACACTTGTGTGCTGGCTCTCATCTGCTGGGTGTATAGAAACACCGAGAAGTGTGTCAGGGCTTAACAAGAATTCTGGAATCTTTAAAAGCAGCAGAAGAGAAAGTGTTTTATTAGTCCTGCCTTCACACCCAGCAGGAGCCCTATCTCCCTTGCATCTGATTGTTTGAGTCCTGCCATTTTCCCTGTGCTTGCCTTCTTATAGAGCCTGGTTGTCCTCTTCCTCAAAGCTCCACTGCCACAGAGCTTGAAGTTTTTAAAGTGATGACTTTCTCTGCCATTTACCTAAGTCTTTCCCTCTCATCCCCCCCCCACCCCGGATCTGATCTGAAAGTGTAGTTTTATTTTCCAATGGCCCTTACATCTTCCCATACCTCTCACTGCCTGGATGTCTTCCTTGCCCTTTCCTGTCTATAATAAAACATATCCTTCCAATAACCTCTACTGAAATGGTTTTGTTGAACTTTTTGCCTTACCACAAGCCGGATTAAATGCGTCTTCTGGGTACTTCTAACTAAAGTCAGGACATAGAACTCTCGAAGTACTTAGCTATTTTATTCTCCTGTTTTTGGTTTTCCTGCCCAGCTTTCTCTCAATCATGAGCACCCTGAAGGCAGAAGTAGAGTACTTGGCAATATAGTAGACAATGAATGAATTTTGGATGAGTGGATAATATTATTATATCTGTAAAGAGGTGCCAAATTCAGTTACTTTATTTCTCGAAGTACATCCAAGACTAAATTTTGTTATATGCTAAAAGAATGTATGGTCTTGACAGTTCATTAGACAATGTTTTCGACTTAAGGAGATGTTTCTGTAGACATGGGTCGCAGGGCTTGATTGCCTCATGTCTGAGATTCATTGTCACTCTTGTCTTCATGGAGAAAGGTCAGAGGGCATGCATTGAGCGGCTTCATTTGTTCTAACAAACTCACAGATGATAGAAAGAAATTGTTCAAGGCCAAGAAGGAGAATTTTAAAACTCTGGATAAAATGAACATGGTGGATTTCTATGTCTTCACTAGTTTCCAACTCCAAAGAAAACTCTGAGTGACAATCAAAAGGTTCTGTAAAGTCAGGTGGGTAGAAATAGAGTAGAAAACACATGCTGTAAAAGAAAAAGAAAAGACCCCCAAACACTCCCACTTTCTCTATTTCAATCACTCCTCACAAAAGCTTCATTTTGTTTTTATTTATAACATGATTTTGTTTTGTTTTGATTTTATTCTGGGAATTACTTCTTCAAATGCTGTATTTAAAGACAAAACTTATGCTCAAGAAAAAGAAAACAATTTTCTGTATGTGTTTTCACTTTTCTCTTGTATGAAACCATTTTGGAAAATGGAAAGAAAAAAAAGATAAAAGTTTGAACCTGTGTTGTGCAGTTCATCGGGTGTTCTCATGTTTTCTTTTTTCTTCTTAATTAGGCTCAGATTTAAAACAAACTGAACTTTTCAAAAACAACAACAATAGCATTGCAGGTACATGCATACACATGCGTGCTCTCTCTCTTTCTCTCTCTCTCTCTCTCTCTCTCTCTCTCTCTCACACACACACACACACACACACAGAGAGGATCATTTACATGTTCTTGCCTTTTCTTTTTCCCCCTCCATGTTTGTCCAAAGGGAATAAAAATATGATGCTGCAAATTTCCATCTTGCATAATATAAATGTGACTTTTAACCTCAAATGTTGAGCTATTTTAAAGCAGCTTCCAGGTCCCATTTTACCACACCCTCAGATGAAAACCAGCGTAGTACAGGCTTTATTGGGGCTTGAGTTTTATTTTTGTTTAAATTCAGAGGCTAATTAATCAGATGCATCATAAAAGAATTTTTGCTGTTAAAATCTTTGAATCAATCTTTCTTCAATCTTTAAATTGTGTTAATACACACATACAACTTAACCATCTTACTCATTTTCATATGTGCAGTGAGTGAATGCATATTCACATTGTCATCCCTATCTAATTAAGCAATATTACTCCATTATCCTCACCTCCCTGTTCTGTTTTTTTTAATCTCTCTACTTTGGACTATTTTAAGTTGCTGTATAAGTTAATGTAGCATTTATCTTTCTCTTACTGGCTTACTTCACTTACCCTAATATCATTAATATCTAATATCATCTGCTCGTGTACAATTGTGTTGTTTCTGTGTTTTATCTATTGAGATAATGCTACAATCACCCCAAGATGCGCAAATATCCTTTTAAAGCCCCGTTTTACTCTCTCCTCTCTACCTAGGTAGGTTTTTGTTGGTGGTGGTTCTGATTTGCTGTTTGTTTTTGTTTGTTTTGAGTGAAATATTGTTATGGGAAATTCTCTGATCAGGGCTGGACCTCTTTAAGTAATAGCTTGGGGATACAACTGTGTGCCAACTAAAGAGCTTTTTCTTTATCTCTGAGTGCTGGGGGTTTCTCTTTGGGAAGGGTAAGCCCTTCTTAACACCATCCGCTTTGAAGTTTAGACTTTTTTCTTTCAAATATTTTTTCTGCATTTTCGTTCTTCTCATCTTCCAAAAGTCACCCTTAATATGTCGTGTCTGCCACTGCACTCTTTTCACTTTTACTTAATATGTTTCTTTCAGTTCCCCAGACGATAATTTCTGTCCCCTCCATTCTGTCCTTTAACACACTGGGCAGCGTTTTCTGAGAGGAGACAACTGATCAAAGGCCCACGTGCTCTGTCTTGTTCTCTGCACTCCACTGCCCTCTTTTGAGTCACTCTGTCCTTGAGATATTTTGGATTCTATGACAGTACCTGGCCATAAGCATCTTGATGGTTGTTCTAGAGCAGCTCCCCTCAAGATTAAAGCTTCTGTCTTGGAAGGAAGCTCATTGAGACACAGGAAGTTAGAAAGGGGGTAAAGCAACAGAATGTTCTAAGAGAAGGTGAAACATCCCATCCTTATAAGGAAGTACCTTAAGTTTAGGAAGTAATCAACTTAAAGATTTCAGGAAGTCCCTGAAACTGAACATATTCACTAGGCTCCTCCTTCCTCAAGCCTATATAAGCTTTAAGGACAGCTGAGAGACACTCTGAGACCATCTGAGCTGTTTAGAAAAGGCTCAGAGCAGTTAAGTCACCTGTAAGAAGCAGAGTTCAAAAGCTACATAAAAGAAGAGATCAACTGAGCTACCAGAAGAGGCTCAGAGTACCTGAGTTACCTGAAAGAGACACTATCCAACCTGTTAAAGTACCTGCAAGTTGTTTAGTATGCCCCAGAGTGTCACTTATGTTGGAGTGGGCTTTTTATAATGCTGGAGTCTGGGTCATTTCTGCTCCTTTAAATAGCCCTTCATCCACATTCTGCTAAATGACACCAATAAAACTCATTGGTTTGCCAAGTTGAACTTTGGTGGTATTCCTACTTTGCTCTGTCATCAGTTACCTATCTGAGGTAAGTAGATGTTTGTTCATGTCTCCCAAGGAATAGTATCACACAACAATGGTAGGAGGTCAAAACTACTTCCAAGCACATTGAATCCCCAAGGACAAATCACTATACTACTGAGGACCATTACCTAAGATGGGAATGGGGGCCACCATCTCATGGAAATTTTCCATTAAAGTGGTCACAGAGATACTGATTTTTCCAGAACCCCTTACAGAACCAGAATGGGATAATGATCAGTAGATCACTGGCCTGACCAAGAGGACTCAATAGACCACAGTGTAAAACCTAATCCTCTACCTACTTTCTCTATTCTACAAAAATCATTTTGTGCTGTCAACTTGACACAAGCTAGGGTTATTTGAAAGGAGTGAACCTCAGTTGAGGAAAATGCTTCTAAAAGATCTAAAAGAATATAGGGCATATTCTTAATTAGTGATGGATGGGGAGGGCCCATACCATTGTAGGTGGTGTTGTGCATGGGTTGGTGGTCCTGGGGTTCTAAAAGAAAGCAGGCTGAGTAAGCTGTGAGGAACACGCCAGTCAAGGAACTCTTTTCCATGACCTCTGCATCAGATCCTGTCTCTAGGTTCCTGCCTTGTTTGAGTTGCTGTCCTGACTTTCTTCAATGATGAAGAAAGTGAAATGATGAGTGATGGAAGTGAAAGGTAAATACCCACCTCCTCAAGTCACTTTGGTTACAGTATTTCATCACAGAAATAGTAACCCTAACTAGGTACCTGGATAGTGGGCCTCAGGATCAGCACACACAAGCTGTGACAGACCAGACTATGTTTTTGAGAGGATTGTGGAAGGACATTGGAACTTTGGGTTGGAAAAGACATTAAGTGTTAAGAGTGCTGTGAGCTGTTTTGCAGGAGCTTAGAAGATAAGGATGTTGACAGCAGTGCAGATGATGGAGGCCTGGCTTGTGAAGTTTCAGAGGGAAGCAAAGACTCTACCAGGACTTTTGTGTGAAGAATCTGTGGTGTCTGGTCAAACGGAGCTGAAGAATCAGCTGCAATTAACAAAGACCAGAACCACTAAAGTAAATCCTTTGCTTAGCTGAGGACAGTGGACGCTGGTAATCTGGGGCTGAGGGATCAGCTGTGATTGAGACCAGCATCACTGAGGTGAAGTCTTTTGGGAAGTGTTTCCTCAGGATAAGCACACACAAGCTGTATTCCAGAAGTGGCCAAGATTGTACCTCATACTGGCAGCCGAACTTGGTGTTGTTAAGTCACCGAGGTGGTACTGGTTTTGACAGCTTGAAGGTACCATGGAGAACAGCTGAGGCTTAGCACTATGTGGTAGGGATGGAGTCCCTGAATAGAGCCCAGGAGAGGCTACTGGTGAAAGTGCAGCCCAGTTGCATCAAGGGACTCCAGAAGTTTTGAAGATGCCAGTACTGTTGGGATAACCACCAAGAACAGCATCAGTAGTGGAATGGAGCCAGTGGGAGTTAAAGAGGGCAGGGCTGAAGAAGTGACCCAAGCCCCTCACAGAAGCCCAGAAGATTGTCAGTGAATCCTAGACTTCGGATATTGAGTTACTTATACTGTTGGAATTTGGGTTTGCTCTGTTCTGATTGTGGCTGTGCCCTGGTTTTTCCTTCTTGAAGTGAGAAAGTATTTAATTTACTTTTGACTTTACAGGAACCCACAGTTGAGAGACTGAGTTTTAAAATATTTTAGATTCTAAAAGATACTGGCTATTTGAAAGAGGCTGAGTTTCTAAATGTTTGAATTTTTAAAGACTGTGGGACTTTAAAAATTTGGAATGCTTACATTGCAGTGTAGATATTAATGTTTTATCTTAGGGGAGAACAAGAATGGAAAGATTATGGCTTAACAGTGATGTATTTGTGTGTCAAATTGATGAGGGGTCAATTGTGATGGCTAGTTTTATGTCAATTTGACACAAGCTATAGTTTTCTTGAAAGAATGGAACTTCAATTGAGAAAATGCATCCATAAGATAAGGCTGTATAGCATTTTCTTAATTAGTGATTGATGGGGGAGGTCTCATAGCATTATGGGTGGTGCTATCCCTGGGCTAATGGTCCTCAGTTCTATTAGAAAGCAGGCTGAGCAAGCCAGTTAAGGAACATTTTTCCATGGCCTCTGCATAAGGTCCTGTCTCCAGGATTCTGACCTGTTTGAGTTTTGTTTTGACTTTGTTCAATGATGAACAGTGATGTGGAAGTGTAAGCCAAATAAAAAGTTACTTTGGTCATGGTGTTTTATCACAGCAATAGTAACCCTAAGACACACCCTGTGAGGTAGACAGGCTGAGGGAGGGGTGATTAAGCCTCTTCATCTGTTCTTCCCACTGTGGTAATACTGATAAAAGCTCCTTGTAGATATTTTCATTTTGCTCAGACACAATAATTTTCTTTGTTTTATGTTGCCCTTTAGTTCACTGAAATTTTAAGAGTTGTTCTAAAGTCTAGATATGCCATATAGTCTTCTCTAAGAGATTGGTTGTTGATCTCTCTTCCATTGAATGGGTCTCACTTTGCTGTTTCAATGTAGGCACTATGATGTTTTGTTGTTGAAAACTGGACATTTGAATCTATGTTGTATCTCTGGGTATTAGATTAACTGCTTTTCCAGGGTGTCCTTTTGTCTTGCTTCTTATTGTTATGGGCTGTCTATACAATCAAGAGTGGACATGAAGTGTAAACTTGAGGTCAACCTAAGCCTTCCTCAATCTGTACTTTTCCTCACTGAGAAAAAGTAGCAACTTTTTGCTTTACTTATAAAAATGCTTCCCTAAACTCTGGCCTTAATGTTTGGTTTCACAGAGTGTTAGAAAGGAAGGAGGATGGTCCTTGAAAACCCCTGGGCATCACTTGAGCTAGGGAGGGGGTCATGCAGCAAGTGGGGAGAAGCTGGTGTAGCAATGGCTGCCTGTCTCTGTGCCTGCATTTCCCTGGGATACAGCAGCGATCAGAGGTCAAAGTAGAGATCTCAGTACTTGCACTACAGGATCTTAGTGCTCACCTGGTTTCCACAGCTGCCTATAAGCTTTTCTGGGAACACATGCCAAGTCACCTGCTTCTGTGCGTGGGGAATGAATAGAAGCTGTGAAATAACTAGTGTCAGTCACAGTTTATTCTAAATCTTCTTTTGAAAGCTTCCTCTTTATGGTGTGTGTATGTGTGTATGTGTGTTCATGTGTGCAAGTGTGCATGTGAATGCCAAAATGCAACATTTGTTCTTATTTTTCAGCTCCCCCTGTTCCTCCTCCTCCTTATACTAGGGACAATCTCTTACTGATCTCACACTCACCTTGTAGACTAGGCTGGCTGTCCAGTAAACCCTAGGGATCTACCTACATCCACTTCCCAACAATAAGATTATAAGCATGCTACCATATCAAGCCTTTTAATCTATCAATCATCTCTCTGTCTATCTTATCTATCCATCTATCTATCTATCTATCTATCTATCTATCTATCTATCTATCTATCTATCTATCTATCTATCCATCTATCATCTATCTTTATGTGCATTCTGTGGGTTGAACTCAGGTGCTTATACCTGCAAGTCAAACATTTTATTGACTTAGCTATGCCTCCAGCTTACTTTTGGAAGTTTCAACCCTTCAATAGACTTGAGTTCAAAAATAGTTTCCTCTTTCAGGCCCTCTGCTGAGAAGTAGAATCAAGACATGAATTGTATCCTCCAGAATATAGATGTAGGACAATACCTCTGTGAATGAAAATATTTTATGCCTATTCTATGATATATAGTAATAACTGTGCTCTATCAGAGCCATTCTTAATGAAGTTATCTAGAATGTTTTCTTTCCAGATAATGGTTGAGAAATTACTAAACAACATGCTGCTAGTGACAAATAGTAACAAAAAAAGAAGTTTACATTAGAGAGGTTCTAGTGATGTCATAGTTATAAAAGAATATGACTATGCTTTGAATTCCTATTATTTCCTGTCTTACCATGCAAGTGCTTGTACATGCTCCCATAGTAATGCCATCTGCCCTGTTGGGATAGCCAGGAGACTGTCACCAGAACTGAGCAGGTGCTGGCTTCACATTAATACAGAGCTAGCTAGTAATCCCTAAGACAGGACAACTTGTGAGCTATATATGCATTCTGTGTGGCTTACTTACCTTGACTCTGCTCTTCCATTGAAGTTCTATACATAGTACCAAATTCACTTCATGCAAATCACGGGCCATGAATAAAGAACATTTTTTTCCCTTTTATTTTATTTTACAATACCATTCAGTTCTACATATCAGCCATGGATTCCCTTGTTCTCCCCCCTCCTGCCCCCTCCCCTTCCCCCCAGCCCACCCCCCATTCCCACCCTCTCCAGAGCAAACATTTTAGAGTCTTTCATATTAAGCCATTTGGGTCAATAAACATTGGCTGAAGAGTGTCAAGTCTGAACATTGTACCAGACACTATGCATGAACAGAGAATAAATTTGAAAGAAGTTACTTAGGGAATTATAGTTACTTAAGAAAAGTAAAAATAAATAGTGGGTTTATGAAAATAAATGTTATTTCTTTTGAAACATGACCTTATATATCCCAAGCTTTGGACTTTATGTAGCTGAGGATGACCTTGAATCTCTGATTCTTCTGCTTTCACCTTCCTAGATGTCATATGCCATCATGCTTGAGACTTTGTCTAAAGTAGAGGGAGAAGGAACATGATGTAATGGAATGCATTATTTTAAAAGTACAATGTGTGTTTGTATTTGTGTGTGTGTGTATGTGTGTGTGTGTGTGTGTGTGTGTGTGTGTGTGTGTAGACATATTAACAAAGGGCTTTTGGAATCACAGAGAACAATGCAGCTCTGCAGTTCTGCTTATGATGAAGATGGAACCAGGTGTTTCTATAGTCCAAGGATTTTATATAATTATATATAAACCTATAATCTACACACCCAGGAGGCTGAGGCAGGAGTTTTGCCATAAGTATGAAGGGACATTGTGCTACCTAGTGCACTTCAGATTATCAGGGACTACATAGTGAAATTCTGTCTCAAAACAAACAAACAAAACAAAACAAAAATAAGGTGGTTGGTGTGTGAGGAAGCTCCTTTTAAGGAAGAGGTGGCCTTTCATGCTGATCAGGGCATTGACTACTTTCTTGGTTGAAGCACAGCATGGTTAAGGACAAAGGTGTCCAGAACAGCAGGACTGGGGATGCAAAAGGAGCCAGAAATTCAGGCTGCCTTTGTGATGGAGAGGTAAAGGAAGGAAAGGCTTGTGGGACCTGAATATGATGTGTCACACAGACCAGGCTAAGGAGTTTGACTTTGTCTTCAGAATTAGAAACTTCTCAGGAGTTAAGCTTGGATATTTTTGACTTGGAAGGATAATTAGAGCAAAATTAATGTTGGAATGATTCTAGTTATTCCTAGTAGGAAATTGGAATATTTAGTACCAGATTGGATCACAAATACTTTTGAATATATAAACCCAAACATGTAGATCTAATTTCTGGCTATATCATAATTTTCTCATATACTCTTGTGGTATTCCTTCTTCAGGAGAGAAGCCCTGGGAAAAGCAGAGAACTGAGTGTGTTTAAATATAATTTAATACAGAAAAGCATTTTCAGCACTTGCCATCAAGATCACATTTCCTGTAAGTCACAATGTTATGTCATGTGCAAAAAATGGAACCAAGATTTGACATAAAAGTAAATATCTTGACTTATGCACAAATCATATGAAACCATATGCATCATTCACTTAGGCCATCAGAGACTGATTTGGAGTACCATTTTCAATCAAATGTTATATTTTAAAAGGATTTATTTATTGATTTTATATGTATGAGTGTTTTGCCTGCTTGTATGTCTGTGTACCACATGTGTACATGCTTGTGAAGACCACTAAAGGGCATTAGATCCCCAGAAACAAAATTAGCCATCTTGAGGGTGCTAGGAACTGAACCCATCTTTTCTTCTAGAGCAACAAATCCTATTAACCATTGAGCTATCTCTTCATCCCTCAAATGTAATCTTGTATTAAAAAACTAGTTAAATTTTGCTGGGTGGTGGTGGCACACACCCTTAATCCCAGCACTCTGGAGGCAGAGGCAGGTAGATCTCTGTGGGAGCCTACAGAGGTTTCCTAGTGAGAGCTTAGTCAAGATCAGAGGATCTGAGCTTGCCTTACCCAGCAGGGCTGCATAAGGGGATTATTTGACCACAGGCATGGTTATTAGGTGTTTGGAAGGGTCTACACATGGCTGTTCAGCCCGCTTTGATCTTGCAAGGGGGAAGTTTTTTGCTCTGCCCCTTGGCATTGCTATAAAAAGCCCTTTTGAATAAATGGAAGGGGCTACTGAGTAGTGATGTAGGCCCTCCCAAAGCTATTCTGTGTTTCTGTCTTTCTTCTCATTGTCTAGGTCTCTCCATGTAATATTTTATCCCTCTCTCCTTTGTCTAAGAACACTTCAAAAGGTGGGAGCTGGACTCCCACAGATCTCTGTGAGTTTGAAGCCAGCCTAGTCTACAGGGTGAGTTCCCAGACGGTCAAGGTACACAGAGAAACCCTATCTCAAAAACAAAAAGAATTAACTTTTAATTGAAAAAATTTCACAGAATACGTTTTAATAAGTCTTTCCCCTTCCCCAAGTTCTCACAGATCCTCCTCAACTCCCTACCACCTAACTTCATGTTCTTTTTCTCTCTCTGTCTATCCAAATGAGGAAGAAAAAACACCCCCCAAATGAAAATCAAAACAAACTTAAAAAAATCAAAACACAGCAATACAAAAAGTACACAAAAAGCCATGGAGTTTGTTTTATGTTGTGTGGGAGCCCATAAAAGCTTCCTAGTGAGATCTGAGCTTGCTTTACCCAGCAGGGCTGCACAGAGGGATGGATTGACCACATGTGTGGTCACCAGGTGATTAGGATGATCTGCACTTGGCTGTGCTATGGGTAGGTCTTTTGCTCCACCCCTTGGCATTCCTTTAAAAGCTCTTTAGTAGAGACAGAAGGGGCTGGTGGGTTTTGATCCAGGCCCTCCTGAGGCTATCCTGTGTTTCTGTGTGTCTCACTCCTCTATGTTTCTATCTAAATATTTCTCACTTCTCCCTCCTCAAGAGTACTTTGGTGGGAAAAGTGGGAGCTGGTCTCCCTCAATGTTGGCCAACCATTCTTGGGCATAAGGCCTGTCTTAAAGTGTGGCAGATATATCCAATGACACTCCATTGGACAAACTGATTTTTTCATTTCCTAGCAGGTATCAATTGCAAATAACTTCTTGGTTTAGATTGGAATCCCGTGTTCACTTTCCCTCCTCAGTGCTGGGATTTTGTTTGGTTTTGAACCTGTGCAGGTCTTTTGCATGCTATCAGTCTCTGAAAGTGCATACAGGTATCAATCATGTTGTGTCTGGGAGATGCTATTCCTTTGGGGTCATCTATCATCTCTGGCTCTTGCAATCTTTCCTCCTCCACATTTTTATAGCTCCTTAAGCCTTGAGGGGAGAAGTTTGATAAAGACATCCCATTAGGGCTGAGTGCTCCAAAGTCTCTTACTCTTTGAACATTGTCTATCTGTCGGTATCTGTGTTAATTACTTACCATCCACTGCAAGAAGAAGCATCTCTGATGAGTGTTGAGCAGTGCTCTGATCTATGGGTATTGCAATATGTCATTAAGAGTCATTTCAACTATGTTCCTTTAGCAGAATAGTAGTGGTAGTTTTTCCCTTGGGGTCCATGACCCACCTAGTCTCTGCTTCTTGGCTGCTTTAGTGGTTTCAGGTATGAATTCCATCTCATGAAGGGAGCCTAAATCAAATTGAAAAAGTGGTTGTGGTTACCCCCATAACATTTGTGTTATGATTATATCATTGCATCTTGCAGGAAGGTTGCTGTTGTTGGTCATAAGTGTTGTAGCTGGGTGATACTGATGATTATTTTTCTTCTCTAGCAGCATGCAGAGGACCTTGTGGCACCATGAGTTTTCCATGCTTGATAACATGAGTAAGTTGTGTCTTCAGCAATCAGGCCTCACCACCAGGTTATGGATAATAATCAATAGCCTCAAAAATAGTCTGTAATGTTTGGGGGGTGTCTATGGGACCCCGTTGGCCAATGACTCAACAGGATGTAACCCATTCCTGGCACTGGAAGTTTTACTTTGTGGCATAAGATGTGTAGTTGGGGCATTTTCTTCTCATTATGTGATGATTCCATTAAATTCCTTTCATGTATGTATTTTGGGAAACTTCTATGGTAGTAGGTTTGTATGTGGTTTTTCAAATGGCCTTTTTAGTGTTAATTTGACTCTCCTCATATTCCCCCCATTCCCATATAACTCTCCTATTCTCACTTTCCCTGTGTCTCTCCAAACACTCTATTCTATTCTTCCTTCCTTGGAAGATTCCCGCCTCCCACCCTGTCCCTTACCAGGTACCTAATTTCTGTGGTTATTTAGATTAAAACACTCCTTGAATTTGATAAAAGAGAAAGTAGGGACTAGGTGAGAGTTCCATGGTACAGGAAAGGAGTTTCTGAACAGGACATCAATAGCAAAGACATTAAGATTGACAACAAATGGGACGCCATGAAATAGAAAAGCTTCCCTACGGCAAAGGACATCGTCATTTGGGAAAAGTGGAAACATGTGGGAAAAAATCTTGAGCAATTATTCATCTGATACAGGGTTATCTATAATATACAATGAACTAAAAAATAAATATGAAGGAAAAAGATAACCCAATTAAAGTGGGGTAGAGAACTAAGCAGAGTTGTCTAAAGATGAAACAGAAATTGCTGAGAAAGACTTAAAAATGTTTAACAGCCTTAGTCATCAGGAAAATGCAAATTAAAACTACTTTGAGATCTCATCTTACCCAAGTCAGAATGCCCAGGATCAATCAATAGATGACAACATCTGCTGGAGAAGATGTGGGGAAAGGGGAACACTTCTTCATTGTTGGTGGGAGGCACACAGGTACAGCCACTATTTAATCACTGTGGTGGTTCCTCAGGAAGCTGGGTATCAATCTTCCTCAAGCTCCAGCTAACTACTCTTGGACATACACCCAAAGGACTTTACATTCTACTCCAGAGATATTTGTTCATCCATGTTCATTGCTGCTCTACTCATAATAGCTAGAAGCTAGAAACAGTCTAGATGTCCATCAGTGGATAAATGCATGATGTAAAGGTGATACATTTACACAATGTGATATTATTCAGCTGTCCAGAAAAGTGAAATTATGGAATTTGCAGGTAAATGAGTAGAAATATAAATAATCATCCTGAACGAGGTAACCCAGACCCCAAAAGACAAATACTGATGTTTTCTATTCTTTGTAGCTGTTAAATTTTAAGTTTTGGACATGTCTCCTTAAATGTTAGCCAGAAACAATCTTCTCAGAAAGGGAGTAGCCTATATCTTTTATCAAGAACCAACTAAAGGAGAGGTCAATGTTTATAAACATATTAAATAAATAAAATGTAACTAATTTTTAAAGTAAAGAATATGAGATATTGCAAACACTTTATTAAATTCTTTGAAATAAATATTCCATTTCAACAGTAAGTGGTATATTAGAATAATGGTGTTTATATTGTTTTGGATTTCTGATTGTAGTGGAATATATGTTGAATAATTATGCAAGCAAGAGGTATAAATTTCTATCCTTTGCAATAATAATTGAATCAAAGAGCTAAATATATAATTAAAAATTCTGTATACACTGATAATTTTATCTTCTAAAACTTCAAACTACAAATTTTAGTGGGTAGAAAATAAAAGTGAGATAACACATCTGGAAGAAATTTAAATTAATGTTTGGATCCATTTTGTGTCAAAATGTGGAGTTATTACTATTGAAAACCTGACTGTAAAACTTCCTATGTTCTGCAATGGTCCTTTAAAAAAAGTACTAATAGCAGCTGCATCAATATCTTTCCCTCTGGATTCTGAATCCAGTTGTTTGAACATCTCTAAAACAAAGAAGAAAAAAATGCCTGGCCTGGTGGCACAGGCTTGTAATTCCAGCTACTCAGGAGGTTGAGGCAGGGGGAATTGCAAGTTCAAGGGCTGACTGGAAAAGTAAGGTGACCCTGGAAAAGTAAGGTGTCCCTACAGCGAAGTAAAGCAACAAGAGGGCCAGGGATGTGGCTCGGTGACATAGCACTTGCCTAGCATACACGAGAGCCTGGGTGAAAATTAACCAGAAATTGTGATATACTATGGAGTCAGACTGCATTAAATTAATGAGATCGTGTTTGATGATCTAGCACTCTGAGCCATTTGGGCAAATTATCATATATTAGTTATGCTGAAATTGTTGCTACTCAAACACCTGACATAGATACCTGAAGGGAAGGAGGGCTTATTTTGTCTTATGGTATCTGAGGGATTTCAGTCCATCATAGCAAGGAAGCCGTGGTGGTGGGAGTGTCTCCTTCTACAGCAGTAGCATCATGAGACAGAGCTCTCTCATCCTAGTGGAACCAGAGGTGGCTATATAACCTTCAAAGTCTGCTCCCTAGTGATCTACTTCCACATTAGCGCTAGCTCCCGAGGGATCCAAAGATCCCCCTATAATGCTATAAGCTGGAGACTGAATATTCAGATGTAAGCCTGTGGGGAACATTTCATATTCAAGCCATAATACACAGCATATTTTAAGAAATTATAGATTAATCACAGTGGCAGGTAAATCTGTGATCTTGTAAATATAGCTGCTCCCTGAATGCGGCAAAGAATTAGTATGTTAAACCTTTATTTTAGTTCTGTGAGGTACACTGGAATTGACTAAGATTTTTTCAACCCCTTTGGTCAGTAGTGACAATATTCTTAATAGAGGGCTCTCCACAAGATTCCTCCATTGCCCACATTCACCCTCAGACTAATTTTATTTTTATTTTTACCGATACATAATTCCATGAGTTTGAAGAGAATTAATTATTTTCTGCCTGCTATAAACCAGGTTTAAAAAAAAATCACATCCGAAATTTGTCTTTATTTATCTTCTCCTCCAAGAAGAGTGATTGACAAGATGCTGGTATTATCATGGAACTCTGGTGCCTGCCTCGGATAAAGCGGCAGGCACAGGACAAACACTGCCCTGGGACTGGGGACTTCTCAGGGAGAATGTCTCTGGGAAGGCAGAGGTGTTGCACACCCCTCACGCTGCACATCCTGGTTGCCATCTCAAGGTCCATTGTTGGGATGCATGTTGTCCACTGAGCACATCTCATCTTTGCTCTCACCCTTAGAGAAACCTTTCATATTGCTGTCTTAAATCCCCTTCCTGTTAAGACTTATTAAGCCAATTTCCTCCTGTTTGGTTCTCAAGAGGAAGAATAGCTAATTAACTGTTTCAGTGCAGTAATTCATTAGATTTCTTTTTCCACGGTACGTAATAAAGCATGCCTTTGCTTTCATTTATGTCTTGACCAATATGAATTTCCTGTCTGTCTCTTAAAAATGTTGAAATGATTCAATAATAAGTGCCCATGAGTTTTTTTAAAGCATCGTAGAAGAAGAAAGTTACTACACATAAACCCCAAATTTCACTATGAATAGAAATGAAGATTTGAATGACTGTTTACAAATATTAATTTATTTCTCTGCTCCCACAGTCTATTTCAGATGCTAGAGTTGCAGGATTTGTTTTTATTTTTCAGTATGGGTTCTCTAGGAATAGGGGATTAAGCAGAGGAAATAAAGCCTGTATTTTTCCATACCCACAAAGGGTAATATCTATACTTATTTAAATGATATCTAAATAATACCTAGATTTTCTTCCCTTCAGACAGAACTCAGTCTTACTTTTGAATAATACAAGAAACGTTATCTCAGATACACAAAATCAGAAACATATGCTCCAGGACTAATACTACTGCAGTTTTGAGAGGTCAACTACAAACTCTCCATAAAGTTTGCTTAATTTAAAATGAAATAGAAACAGCTGTTGTAAGGAATGCAGTATATAAGCTCTCATTTGAGGTTATATTTCTCTTATTAATTTTAATTGTATGTTTCAAGAGAAAGAATTTATTAAAGAAATAAAATAAAATCTGATTTTGAAAGTGTCCTGTAACCAGACCAAAATAGTACATACAATCGTAAAACCCAATTATGGTCTTTTTTTTCCCTTTTTCTTTCTTTTCTTTTCTTTTTTTTTTTTTTGCTTCCTTTTGCAAAAAAGGAGCATGGTTGTTTTTCTGCAATAAGGGTATAAGTATGTAGGAAAACCAAGTTGTTTTTTTTTTTTTTTTAGTCTCTGCATTTTCAGTCTCTCAACACTTCTGATACCAGATGAAGAGGAATTTTCCCTGCATAGCAAGAACCCCCTGGCTGATTTTCTAGAGGTCACCAGATGGGTGTCCCTGAATTCAACTTTGACAGTCTCTACTTAGAGATAATGTGAGATCCCACAGGTTGAGGGCTCAGTGCTACGAAACTGCCTCCTACCTTAGAAGCCAGTTTTCAAGTCCAGACTAGAACCTGTTTTTGAAGAATCAGGTATGAATACTTGGCCCCTAGTTGGTGGAACATCTTGGGAAGGCTTAGGAAGTGTGGTCTTATTGGAGAAGATGCACCTCCAGGGAAAAGTTGATGTTAATATTCCCCCTGTATAGGTATATATTTATATATTTACAATATATAGTTGTTAGTGTAAATAATTTAATTTTCTAGGGGACTTGATCACTTAAGTACTAATTCACATGTGGTTTAAACATGTACATCCTTGTACACCTTTTGGTCTTTCTCTAAGGAATCCCAACATAATCTTCATGGTAATAATTCTATTAGTTCTTGTCTATTCTTTCTGAAATTAGTTGAGCATCCTTCTTCCTTAATATATTTTCTTTACTTTAAATCCCAAATGTTAGCTTTCCTCCTACATCACTAATCTTTTCTATTCAGACTTCTTTGTCAACTGTTTTCTGTTAAAAATTTTTTGAAGTTAAAATATAATTATATAATTCCCCTCTCCCTTTTTTCTCCCATCCCTTTCTACATCGCCCTTATTCTCTCTCAAATTCATGGCCTCAATTTTTAATTGTCTTTTTTTGTGTGTATTCATATGTATACAAATATAACCTGTTTTGTTCACATAAAGTTACTTGTATGTAAATGTGATTTTTTTATGTTGGAGTGGCAATTGAGGTTAACCTCTGATCTCAGTCAATGTGGTCCAGTTTCATAACTAGAAAGGCTATCTATGACAATGAGCCACTTGTGTGTTTTTACAATCCTCACTTGGCTCTGGAATTCCAGATTCACACATAAAATCTAATACTTAGCTTTTAGCTACCAAGAGACATTCACAAAATTAGTGTGCTCATTATTCAACTACAGCTATTTCCTTACCGACTGGCTTCCATCCCAGCCTTATTCATTTCATACCCAACAATCAAGCAATTAGGAAATCCTGTTGTTTCTGCCTTCCAAATACATTCAGACTATGACCATTTTAAAAATTACTTTGATAAAATAACCTTGGCTGTAGTCACCTGCTGCCCACTGCACCAGCTGACATCCTCTCAAATAAATTCCTTGCTTCCAGACTTTTCCATGCTTATTATTTTGAGCACCTCAATCCTTTGTAAAAGCAGGCTATGTCATGGGACTTCTCCAATCAAAATTCTTCAATGATTCCACTTTATGTAAGCTATAAAACACATCACCTTACAATGACCTGGAGGTAATACAAGGCCCTTTTATATTTCATATAAACTATGTGGTGCAGGCTCCTGTGGTTCTGTGTGTTCTAGGAATCCTCTGCTGGTTTCCGACAACTTTAGTTACCTTTCTCTTCCATTCTATCACCTTTTTCCTGCATTGCCTAAGCTCCTGACTTAGGCGGTTCATTTATTTTTATTTTATGTGTATCAGTGTTTTGCCTGCATGTATGTCTGATACCTGTGGAGTCTAGAAGAGGGCATTGAATCCCTTGGAACTAGAGGTATGGATGGTTGGTTGTAAATGAACCACCATGTGGGTTCATGGAACTGATTCTGGGCCCTCTGCAAGAGCAGCCAGTATTAATCCCCGAGCCATCTCTCTAGCCCCATGATTTGGACTTTTGCACAGGCTGATCCCTCTACCTGAAATCCCACATATAACCATGTAAACTCCATTTTTCAAGTGTTTGCTGAAGCATGAGCATTGAGTTGCACTTCGTTCTGCTTAAAATTATGCCGTTTTCTAAACTTGCTTGCCCTGTTGTGGTCTTTTTCTTTTGGAAACAGGGTTTCACCCTGTCATCCTGGCTGAACTGGAACTCTCTGTCTAAATCAGGCTGGCCTCAAATTCACAGAGTTTTGCCTCTGTCTCCAAAGTTCTGGGATTAAATGCATGTGCCACTATTACTGGTTTCTTTATCATGCTTTTTATTATCATCTTATTTACATATCATCTTATTTACATATCTTATAATGTGTTTCATTTGTTGACTTGAACTCTAGACATGTGGTATGTAAGATCTACTTGGACAAAGTTTTTGGCAATTTTGTTAAATTCCCTAATACCACAAACAAAGCATGATACATAGCCAGAGACTACAATTTTGTACTATAATTATTTAAGCTATTTTCAAATATATTTTCTTAGGAAGTTATGACTCTTGTCACCATATTTTAGAAAACAACTTTAACCTTGAAACTTCTCTCAAGTAAGTTTATATAATCATTTTCTTAATTGGATTTTTCTTCAAAACAAATTTCAACTTATTATTTTGTGTGGTTGTCCATGTCACTGCGTGTGTGTGTGTGTGTGTGTGTGTGTGTGTGTGTGTGTGTGTGTGTGTGTGATTCTCTCCTCCACCTTTGCATTGGTTCTTGGGATTGAACTCAGGTTGTCAAGCTTGTAGGCAAGCATCTTTACCTGCTAAGCTAGTTTGTGCTGCCCCGGATGCCATTTTTAAGTGAAGAATTCAATACAACAATTACAAACTAAAAGAATACTCACAATGAACTGATTAACAGCAGTCAATATATCAGCTACACATTGTTGTACATTCCTGTAATCCTATCACTGGGAGGCTAGGGTAGGAGAAATGTCAGTTCAATACCAGCATGGCCTCACAACAAGAATTTTTTCCCAATGAATCAATGAATAAACAAGTGAAAAATTACAAATGAATAAAACAAAGCAATGGAGACATTCTTTTCCAGGTCAGGAAGAGCTGAATGAAAAAGAGACGTGGCTGCTGTTGCTCTTCTCACTACAGCTCAGTGCTCCAGGGATCCCTGTGCTGTAAAGAGCAAACAGAATAAGATCACGGGAGCCAAGCTGTTTGTTGAACTTCAGTAACCACATACAACAGCCCAGCCTGGTCCTTTGCAATTGTTTCTTGAGTACTCTGCATCTCTACATGCCTGGCACTCAGGAATGACAATGTGCATAATCACCATCACATAGTCTAGCTCATCCTCTTTGGTATTTACTTCCAGAATGGACCACATTTTCTTCTTGTGAGCACCTCGGACAAACCACAGACCACCTCCCAGGTTGTATTATTTTTCTATGCAAAACACATTAGATAGAATAGGAAAGGGTTCCTTCTGTGTTTGTTTTCTAGTCATCTACTTAACAATGCTTGTGATCTTCGAAGTGTTATCTCAGAAGACAATCAGTTATTAACAGGAGCTAAGGATATCACAAATAATGCAATATATGAGAAATACAATGGTGCTGTGAGTTACACCACCACTCTAATCCTGAGGCATGTCAAAACTTTAGGGCCAATCATGGGTCTATGGATAGCTGAATTATTCCCTTGTATTTTTGTAAAGTAGACTCCATATATCTATCTATATTGCAATAATATGCATGTCTGCTTTCCCACTAATAAAAGAAGCACATTCTATTGCTAAAAAAGCTTTGAGATAAGCACCCAGGATTTATATACGACACCATAGTCAAATTTCAGCATTAAATGAAGTAAACTTTTTGAAAAATAAAGGAGAAAAAGGAGGAAAGTTTTCAAAAAGGAAGTTGGATTGAAAGGACCTTTCTATTTAAACATTCTCTTGCTAACATAGTGTAGCAAATTATATCATGAACTTAAAGCCCAGAGGGAGATAGGACATTTGCAGGATGTTACTATGCTTTCTGTTTAACTGACTTAAGAGCTCTAATGGCCATCTATGAATACTCTTTCTCTATGATAAGCTAAACTAATCAATGCTGTACCAGTAAATCAAGCAACCCAGGCAAGCAGGATTAGATTAACAAAGAAAATAAATGGAATAATTTTTATTCTGAGGCTGTTTAAAGATCTGGAAATTATCATGGAGGTCCATTTCCTAGAATTCAAAAGGCCAAAGGATTTTTGGAAGCTATTCTTTCATAAGGATGACTCCAGGGATTTGGATTTTACCACACAGTGATCACCCACAGTCAGGGAAAAGGACCATGACATTTCTTCATTTGGTGACTTGATAATTCTAGTGAAAACTTAATGGGAAACAAATTTGCTGGGTGTCGTCAATGGAAACATCTAATGATATATCTTGAAGCCATTTCTCCAGTATCACCAGGGGTCATTTGCATCATTAACATATTTATTTCAGTTCTCTACAGATAGAAGTTTAAGCACACATAAAGACTAATCATTTGTTGCACAGGGTATAAACATTTAAATTATCTTGGATTTATTAGACTACTTGCTGCTGTGACTTACTGGGTCCTGGGAACCTGATGAGGCAATGAGGAGGTGAACAACAGGCACACAGACACGTCACAGCATCTTTTAATAAGAAGACTTACTTTTTATGCCTAAGCTATCTGACTTTCTTGGGCACACAAAGCCTAACCCTGACTAAAATGTTAACTCAATCTTGTTGTGCAGGCACTCACAAAAATGTTAGATTAATCAATGAAGGGCTTCAGGAGTCCATGTGAGGCAGTCATCTAGGGGGTCTTGTGTGATATTTTGTTTGTGTTCTGACAAATAAAGCTTGCCTGGAGATCAGAGGGCAGAGCTAGCCACTAGTTAACCATAGAGGCCAGGCAGTGGTGGCTCACATCTTAAATCCCAGTACTTGGGAGGCTCCTGCCTTTGATCCCAGCACTAGGACCCAGCTCAAAGGGACCTCCAAGCTGAAAGGCCTTGCAGAGCTCCAGGTGACCAAAGGAAAGAGGCAAAGGGCTGGTAAAGAAAAGGCAAGACTCCTGGAAATGCTGAGGAACAATGGAAGAGAGGAGAGGGAGGTGCTGCCTGGACAAGAAGACCAAAGCCAAAGCCCAGGAGGCACTGAGGATGCAGGAGTGTCCAGTGGAAAGGACCTTGCCAGGGTTTCATATGTTAACCCAAACAAAGTCAAGGTGTATGATCTTCAGCCTAATTAACAACTTGCTTTAGTTCATTTAGTACCAGCAATTTTTCTCTTGTATTTAAAATCATGTTCTTTGAAATAATTGAGTGCTCTTATTTTCTCAATTATTTGTACCTAAAATGATAGTTGTCTTTAGTCATCAGTGCATATGATTTTTACACTAAAAAATGTGCTATTTAAATTCACAGAGTGAAGGCACTTTGCTATTCTTTTATTTGTTTATTTATTTTTCTGTGTGATACATTTGAGCCACAGCTGTAAACATTCGGTGCTGTTTCAACTGAGCTTGCTCCTCCATATTGGAAGTCCCAGTGTTTTTTGTAGTACTATATCCACTCCCGTGACTGTAAAGTAGCATCACTAGTACTGATGGTGGCATTTGTGGTCCACATATGTCATCTTTATTTTAAAAATGTCTCACTCAAGTCCTCACCCAGACCATTTAATATTTTTCTCCAAAAAGAAACACATTTCCCTTTTGTGTTTGCTGGAGAACTCATTTTGGCATTTGGCAATGTGATGATGTGACAGAAAAGGAAAGCAGTCTTCCCCAAGAACTGGGACAGTGGATGCTAATCAGACATCTCAACAGTGGGATTTCAAACTTCATGGCAAGGTGAGGTAGCATGTTCCATTTTCCATGTTCTCACTGTATTCCATGATGACTTCCAGTCCCCATGTTTGGACCCATGTGGGGTGAGATGGTTAACTCACATGAATCCTTTCATTTCATGCTTCAGCCTTAGCAAGTCAGATGATGAATTTTACCAAGTTACGTGGGAGGCACACTCACACTCTAATTATAATGAACAGTGAGATACAATGTATTTTTGGTACTTATATCACATCTGGCTTGAACTTGAGATAAATCATTTTACAGAGCAATAAATCAAATTTTCCAAAATTATGTGAAGAACAATTAACAAAGTGACATAAATAACTGGATATATAATAAATATGTAAGTATTTATTATGTTCATATGATATATACAATATATAGTTTTATATATAATACATAATATTATGTATATTTTTTTCTTTATCCCTTTCAGCAGTAACACTTGCAAAACCTCATCTTCCTCATTTGTGACAGAACTCAAGTGATTATCTGCAATATCCATTCTCAGCTTTCCTCACTTAAGGAAGTCCAATTAAAATAGTTCTAAAGAGACAAAAAGAACAAAAACTTCAAATTTGTTGAGAAATCTCTGGTGAAATAGCATTTGGGACTGCTGGTACATCTGACTGGGAAGAAAAGCAGAGTGGGTGGCATGGCAGAGCGGTCTGCACCACTGGTTGGTAAAGGAGATGTTAACCGAAATATTTAGGCTAGCTACATAACCCAAACAACCAAATACTCAAGTATATAGTAAATCCACTAGGCTTAGGATCAGCCTCGAGAGTATTAGAGGGGAAATGTCACCATCGTGTTTTCTGTTAGTTATGGTTTCCTTAAAATGTTCTAGAATTTTGGCAGATTAGTGTTTTGAAAAGTCTGTGGGTTTGCAAGCATTAGTAGAACAGGTCATGGGGAAGAGTAAAGAGAGACAGGAAAATAGAGGGGACAGGATACGAAAATTAAACACGGGTCTGTGCTCAATAGAATCAGGCCGATAGCACAAAGAGGACAGGGCACCAAAAAGGAAGCAGCTTTGTGCCAAAAGTTTGAGAATTTAGTTCCGGATTGCAGAGTTGAAATGTGTATTGATGTGAAAATGGGATTTTGCATGACAGGGACTGTATGTCACTGTCTAACAGGGAAACTCAAGTTCACTTTGTCTGAAATGCTCAGTGATCACTTTGAATTAAAACAAAATGGAACACATATTTTCATGCTGCCTAATGAATTATTTCTCATCACTGCTCAGCCAAGCGCATTTCCTCCTTTCAATGGATGGGTTGGAAGCAAACACATATTTACAGCATGTGCTAGAGAAGAGCCTCAAACCTCAGCTCCAGTTGGGCAGTTATTTCTGTGGTAAGCTCTGCTGTTTTATGGTCCTATATACTAGATTCCAGCATCGGCCCTCCCAAACAAAAATGTCTCCTTGCAGTGCCAAAAGTCCCTTGAGAGAGAACAGTTACACCTGGTTGAGAACCCTTTTGCCAGAGGTAGGGTCCCATGAAATGTTCACTGATGACAGGTGCTGAGGAGATGAGGCAGAGGTAGGTGAGTGGAGTGTGGGGAAGGTGCATTGCAGTCCAGCGGTATTCTCTGGAGCTCTGCTCGGTCCATCTCCACCGTCCAGGGTCCAGGAACAGAGCGCTGGCCCATCCAGATCTATGGGTCTCCAGGCACCTCCCTTGGCCCCGCCTTGTAGGCGTGACAGTTGCCGAAGCCTCAATGGAGGTTGGAACTTCCAGATCAAAGCTGGAATGGCTACCCACTACAGTGGAGTGTGGGAAGAGCTGCATTAAAATAATAGATGAGGAAAAGTGGAGAAAAGGAGGAGTTTGTACATGAGTCCCAAGGTTGTAACATACTGCCCCAATTCTGGATGGTTGAAAACAGTAGAAATGTGCAATATTCCTGCTTTGGAGACCATAATCAGGGTACCAGAGAACTTTACTTTCCCTCTTCAGGCTGGAGGTGGGGGAATCTGCTTCACGCCATTCTCTTCGATTCTTGTGTTGCTAGCAGGATTAGAATTTTTTGTTTATGTAGCATCATAGTCACATGCATTGGAAGAGTGAACTTCATATCTGTTTGTGGACCATAACTCATCATGAGGTTTGAGGAAGATAAGTTTCCTTCTATATTATTCGAGAGAAACAGTCATGGGGAGGATCTGGGGTGCAGCTGAAGACTTGGGTCCATTGAGGATGTAGCTGTCAAACAGAAAAGACAGCACTGAAACTGTATACCATCACAGAACCTCTCTCTAGAATCTAAGATACAACTGAAATGTGAAGGAAAGGTTGTGTGTGGCTTTCATGTGTACACGTGAGCACTGTGGGAGGCCAGGTTGTGCTTCTCCAAAGATGAAGGACTGTCAAACAAAAGGCAGTTAAGGACAATCACATGTAGGACCCTTCCTCGGTTTGCATAAAAGTAGGATATAAACTTACAAAGACTGAAGATATCCTACAGCCCTTTTTACTATGGAGTGCAAAAGTTGGTCACTGAGGGTGACTGATTGCACAAAGTTATACAAGAGGAACCAGAATTAACAAGCTCTATGAACTACGTTTTCTCTAACCCCAGCGACTCAGTCTTTGTCTTGCTACATCTCTAAAAATTTAATTTTTTTGTGTGTGTGATTTTATGTAAAGCAAAAATTCAAAGTCATTTGTTTGACAAATACTCATTCCTTGAGTGCGGCACGCTCCTCGGCCAGCGAGGAAGAACGACCACCACGCGAGGATTCTTCTCAGATCACACTTGATTGGAGCGCCTCTTGATTAAGGGAGAGCGGGAGGTGAGGGGCCCCGAGGACTAAACTGCCGCTGCTTATAAAGGGAATCAGGCAAACATGCTGTACTGTGATTGGGTCCCGCCAGAATGCTAGCACGGGGAGCCATGGGATAGGCTGAGGACATAAGGCCAATTACCATACTCGTGCATCATAGCCAAATATGGAGTTGTTTACAGCTAGGCTACCAGGAAGCCAGCGCCATCTTTGAATAGCGGCTCCCTACACTTGAGTGCTTCCATATTTATGTGAAATGCATATTTAATAAACTATAATTTGAATTTCTCTTATATATCTGCCTTTCATCACAGTGGTCTGTCCTGTTCACTACTGGGCAAGGCATTTGGGAATTATATAAGCAATTTGTAGCAAGTATAAGTTAGAAAAACTTGAGCAGAATTGAAAACAATTACCACCATCACAACCAAACCAAAACCAAGACTATTACAAAGGTGAGGCCAGAGTATAAGGAAATCAAAATAATGATGTGGAAGTCTGAAATTAGTAGTTGAAAAGGACTCAGCTATATTAACCTTTCATTAGGATAAAGAGTGACCATTGGCACAAGGGGCATTGGAGGCAGGAAGCTCATAGTCTGTGGAATTAGAAACCTAAAATGAGATTATAGCCAGTATGGGTGCAGCTATCCTGTGGGACTGCTACAAGGGGTAAGCCCGAGGGGATAAACGTTCAATGTTCCCTCCATCCTATTCAACTGTGAAACCTAACCCAAAGCTAGAAGGTAATGTAGTGTTATGGTTTATCCGAATCAGGTCTTAGCCACGAACCTGTGCTCTTCTGTACCAAGCGTATAGATAAACAAGGTGAGGGTGGATCTGAAAACCCAAATTAAATGTAGGTAGAACATATAAGAAAAGTTGTAAAGTACATATTCTTTTCTATATTATGTTATTATTAAAAAAGTAAAATGTAATATTTATTAATATGGACAAAATTAAACTTTTGATGTAAAGAGTACCACCTGTTTGATTTTATTAGTTCTTGAATAAAAACAGCAAAAATATTTCACAGTGGATCAAACTGTTAATACACAGCAGTATCTGTCTCAGGTTTGGAAGTCTGGCACACTTTATAGAGTAACAGTGATATTTCTAGTATACTATAGTATTTGTGGACTGCTTCTCAAATAGGGACACAAAGCTGAAGAGGAAAGTGTAAGGTGGAAAGTCAACATGATGGTTCTCATCCCAGCCTTCCTGAGAGTTGGAAGATAATGTTCAGGTAAATTAATTTGTTTTCCACTGTGAAACTGGGGATCTTGGCATTTCTTCCAGGTAGGCAATTTTACAGCCTCTGCTTTCTTTTGTTTTGCATTCTTTCATTCGTTATCATATCATCTTAATTATATATCTGCACTATGTTTTAGTTACACGTATTGCCATTGGTAGAATAGGTGACAGAAGCTAGTTGAGGGAGGAAGAAGGACATAATTCAGCTCATGATTTCAGAGGACACCAGTGCATCATGGTGGGAAGGCACAGTGGCAGAAGCTTGTATGTGGTTTGTTCAACTCTTGGTGGGTCAGGAAGCAGACCATTTGGCTGGCACTAGAAGCAGACAAAACCTTCAAAGCTGGATGCTAGTGACTCACTTCTGTTAGCTAGGCCACACATTGCAAAGAGTCTTTGATGTCCTGAAGCAGTGCCACCCATTAGGGACCAAGGGTTGAACCCGTGAATACAAGTAAATCAACAGACACCAAGATATTCTAAAGTCTTAATGGCTGTGTAAGCCTAAACTTGTTCTAACCTTTGGTTAGGCCATTCTCTCTTCTAAAAGCTTCCTAGCCCTCTGACCTCTCCTTCATAGTTTAGCCATCAGATGATGATTCCCTCGCTCACTTCTTACCAACGCTTAAATGGGGGCTCCTTCAGTTGTTCTCTGTGGTGATATATTTGTAATCTAAGAAATGAAGCTTATTTGAAGATCTGAGGACAGAGTCAGCCACAGAGTTAGTCATAGAGGTCAGGCAATGGTGGCACACACCTTTAATCAATCCTAGCACTTGGGAGGCAGAAGCAGAGATCCTTCTGGATTTCTGTGAGTTCAAGGCCATACTGGGCTATACGAGAGTAATCCAGTCTACAAGAAACAGAGCCAGGAAGTAGTGGTAGACACCTTTAATCCCAGCACTAGGAAGGTTGAGACAGGGAGTGATATGGCTGGGCAGAGGAACGAGTATAAGGTGGGAGGAGACAGGAACTTGGGCTCTTGCAGGCTGAGGAGCTGGTGAGGTAAGAGGTGGTAGCTACGGCTTGTTCTACTTTTCTGATCTTTCAGCTTTCACCCTGATTTCTGGCTCCAAATTTTTATTTTATACCAATTTAGCATTTGTGCAACAATTTTCATTCTTAGAATCGATTTCTTTTTATTCATTGTAATTGTTATAATTTATGACTATGTATTTGTATGGGTTTTGTGTTTACCTTCTGTCTTTTCTGACTGTAAAGTTATAGTGGCTGAGTTCATATCCAAATCCACTCATAATCTATGTCCCAGAGTTTAATCCAATGTACTTCCCATATTAGATTTTTTTCAAATTAATAGTGCTATCAATCTTTTCCACCCAGCTGTGTAAATGCTCTACCACAAAAGCACAGTTGGACTTATGAATTTTTCTATCTACGTTTTCTTTTTAGTATACATTTGTATAGATAGTGGCTTTTGATGGCAGAATTGGTCTTGGTGTTTAATCGGTTTTGAGAAACATTAACTTTGTCAAGTTTGCTTTGTTTCCTACTGGATCAAACATGGGTAATTTATCAAACAGGATAAATGCACACATGTAGTATGAATCTTAGAAGGTCTTATTAATAAAATCAAACCCCAAAGCCAGATATTGGGGTGAATGCTGGAAGATCAGAGAAGCAGAACAAGCCACAGCTACCTCACCTCGCCATTTCCTCAGCTGATTCTGTTTCCTCAGACTGGAAGCCTCTGAGTCCTCATCCAGAATGAATCTTAGCTGAACTGCTGCTCAAAAGCCTGAAGCTTAACCAGCTAAAAGCTTCCAGTTTCTGATCCTCACGCCTTATATACCTTTCTGCTTTCTGCCATCACTCCCTGGGATTAAAGGCGTGAGTCACCATGCTTGGCTGTATCCTGGAACACATGGATTTCTGCCTCTGGAATGCTAGGATTAAAGGTGTGTGCTACCACTGCTTATCCTTTATGTTTAATATTGTGGCTGTTCTGTCTCTGACCCAAGATAAGTTTATTAGGGTACACAATATTTTGGGGAACACAATACCACCACAGTAGTATGAATCTTAAAAGGTCTTATTAATAAAATCAAACCCAAAAGCCAGGTATTGGGGTAAATGCTGGAAGATCAGAGAAGCAGAACAAGTCACAGCTTCCTTACCTCACCAATTCCTCAGCTTATTCTGTTTCCTCAAACTGGAAGCCTCTGTGTCCTCACCCGAATGGGTCTCAGCTGAATTGCTGCGAGAAGCCTAAAAGCTTAATCAGTCCCTAGTTCCTGGTTTTCATGCCTTACATACATTTTCTACTTCCTGCCATCACTTCCTGTGATTAAAGGAGTGTGTCACCATGCTTGGCTGTTTCTAGTGTGGTTTTGAATTCATTGGATGGATCTCTGCCTCCAGAATGCCAGGATTAAAGGTGTGTGTGCCACCATTTTCTGGCCTCTATGTCTATCTAGTGGCTGTTCTGTTCTCTGACCCCAGATAAGTTTATTAAGGTGCCCAATATATTGGAGGACATAACACACAATTGTTGAAACAAGAGACACTGAAAGGAGGTCCGAGACAAAAGATTGTCAGAAAATCAGACGGGCGAGATCCACAGAGCTACAAAGCTGCAGAGACAGAAGCCCAGGCAGACACACAGATACACTGTGTATCAAGAAGGAAATGAGAAATGGGGGGTTAGTGGGAGAAGAAGAGCAGAGACTGGAAAGGCTCCCAGGATGAAGGGAACTGTGAAGATTGGGGGGAGATGGACTGATCTCTGTAGGGTTTTGGCCTGTCAGAGGCCCAATTTCAAGATGCTTCAGGCACTCTGCAGTGTGTTCAGGATCATTTCTCTCCTCTTGAAAAACACAGAGAGTTGTCTGTATACTGTACTGTAAGAAATCTCCCATTTGTTCTGATGACAGCCCCTGGAGAACACTGGACATGAAAACCCTTGTTTTCCTCTCTCTCACCTTCTGTCCCCTTCTCAATTTCCCTGTGGCCCTACAAATCCAAGTGCAGCTGACTTTATATATGAAGAAATGTTCAGAGCAGGATAAGCAGGCTGCAAGCAGCTGTGCAGAGCCAGGGTGGGGATGGCGCAGCCTTGAATTCTGCATTTGGGAGGACCTCAAAAGTTTTCTCCCTTAGGACCACTCTGGCCATTCTACACTTCTGCCTTGAGGTACATAGCACCAAGGCAGCTACTATCCATTATAGCATCATAATAACAGAGAAACCTGACTACACTGGGAATGGGTTTAGGTCTTGATCCACATAGAATTTGATACCTCCCTGTGGATCAGAAGGCCCCAGTGTCCATGTCCAGGATCCAGATTTCCTAACTGGCTTTTCAGATGATAGCCAGAGCAAGCCATGGTTTCAGCCAGACTGTGCTAATCTGACAGTCAGAGCACAGAACAGCTAACCTTCAGGTAAGATGCTGAGCTGACACTGAACAGAGAAAAAGTAGTTGTCATCATTTATGATGAGAATACTATCTTAATCTATGGCTATGCCTCCTGTCTATCATGATGCTAAAATAAAAATACTGCAAAGGAACTGTCAGGAGAATGGTTGCCATTGATCACAGAGATCCAAACCACGTCATGACAGTCACCATGCTGCTGTGTTCTAAAAGGGGCTGCATAGAACTGAACTTAGTGGCCTCCCAGTCAAACAATGTTCTTCACTTAGGGGGAAACCCAGAACTATATAGGTTAACACACTTGTTTCATTCTGTGAAAAAAGAGCACTTAATCTTGTGTTATTTCCACATAGGTCACTTAAGTAAACAGTAATATTTAAAATAGAAATTTCTGTGAAACCTTCTGATAGTTACAGGAATATCAACACATAGAGTGAATATCTAATATGCAGTAAAGGTAGGGATATCACTTACTGGTAGATAACTGTGTTAAACATCCACCACTGGAAAAAAAAAGCAATGAAAATCAGCTAGAGAATTCAGAAGAGGAATCTATTGTCTGGCCTAGTAGATGCACAATATGTATTCATTGAAGAAATGAATGAGGCAAAACAACTAGCACTAACTGTAAAGATGTTACTGTTATATGAGACAATCATAAAGTTATCTCCCTTAGTAAAGGCTCACAACTCAAAAGTTGTCACTTCAGAGAAGTGTTTTTCTTCTGCAATTAAAACCAATGGAAAATTCTCTAAGCAGTGAAATACTGAAGATATAGGGTGCCCAAGAGATTAACAGATGCAAACCATATGTGACTACTTAAGAAAGTACATTCTCGGCAAATGGGAAGTCCCCTGACGTCCCTGCAGACTCAAGCAAGTCCTATTTCCCAAGTCTCTTTATTTTGGATTTTCTCCTGAAGTAAATGTTTCTCTTCCCTGTAAAATTCAACAGCATGGATTACAAAGCCAGGATTTCAGAGAACTCTTAAGTTGTTTGGAAGGAATTAACCTTCTCCAGCATGTCACCTTTAAATAGGACATTTCATCAAATTCTGCCACAGCAAAATGGGTTAGGGAGCAATATTTCCTCTAGAAGTTGGGCTAGCATTGAGGCAGAATCGACCAGACTGCATGCTGCATATTTTAGATAACCAGGTTCTTGGGGGAACAAAGTGTTGTAAAAAGTTTAATGGGTCCTCATCGACTCTCTCAGGCCTCTTATATTTCACTGTATTCAGAGGGGAATCACGCAAAAGTTCATCAGAAGAACCAATTTCCCAGCCATGTTTGTCTCTTCAGGCCTTTGTTGTTTGGCAAACTGAGTGTGATGATCTGTCTGTGGCTTAAGGTCGCCTGAGTATTTAGGAAGCTGTTCTGTTTACAGCTCTCCAAATGTCTCCTGTTTTCAGAGGCTACATTATCCTGGCCCTTTGACATGTTGGAAGGACAGAGATGTTTCGAAATGGCTCTCAGAGCATATCTACTTTGATTGAGAAATTGCTAAGCAAACACAGAAAGTCCAAGATTTTCTTTAACAATACCTCCCCGTGTTAACACAAGCCAAAATAAGACTCACCAGGCTCACTTTTGCCTATAATTTCATTCAATGAATTTTTAATATGCAAAAAAAGTTTATTAAGGCAGTTCAAAGAAACCATGAGGCATTAAGTTAAATGGAGGTGAACATTTTAATTTACTGATTAAAAATTAAAGTTTACTTAGAGAATTTTGTAATACTTTGTAATAATTTATCATATATATTATTTATATAGTTCAAGTATCCTTATACAAAAATGATTCTAAAAGAATACTTCATAAAGTATATGCCCCTTTTTGGAGTTTTTTTTAAAAAGCTACCCCTTTTGTTCAGATAACATAAAAACAAAGCTTTTAGCAAGACTTTCCTAAATTATCATGAAAGATATAAGTAAAATTTTAAAAATACTGAGGGCAATAAGGCCCTGGTTTTACAGATGAACTTTGATCCATATTTAAGGATCACAGTTTCACATATTATCTATTTGACATTCCTCTGTCTTTTCATTATTGCCATTTTCTAGAAACTTCTCCATCCAGTAGTCATTTTTTTTTCCCCTGTGCGTAGCCCATGTTCTATATCGTTCTGGTTCTGTATAGAGGCTTCAGAATCACTTGGAGGCTTAGTAAGACCCAGCTGGCTTGGCTGCAGCACACTGTTTCTACTTCAGTAGGTCTGGAGACCCTGCTGAATTCACACTTGGAGCTGGGCCCCTGGCTATGGTGATGGTGGTAGTGAATGCCAGTACTGCAGATGCAAGGCTAGCATTTTAAGAACACAGATCGTCTGAATTTCTGGTTATTTCAATGTTTTCACTTTGCCATTTAATACAAGGAAAGGCAGAGAAAACTTTGATTTTAGCTCTTCTCTTTCAGTTTCAATTAACTAAAATAATCAAGCTTTCATTCATTTATTGTTTATTTATTTTGCATCTAAGGAATGTCATAATCCAGTACAGCTGTAATAGCTATTTTTAGAGGAGAGGCAGGTTTCTTCACTCCATTTATAAAGAAGCTGTCTCCTACCAAGGTTTGTGTGCTGGGACCCAAAGGACATGGAAGAAGAGTCCTGTGAGGAGCTATTCCTGAACAAATTAGCATGAGACAGTGAGAAATGAGTGGGGTTTTGGTCATGTAATTTAACTTTTGTACATTCGGAAATATGAGGCGATTTACTTCTGGTTTTCATGATAGGTACAGAATGCTACATGGAGCCTGTTGGAATCATTGGAACTATTCCTCTTAAAGTCATTGCTCATAGTAATTTTGTCTTATTAGAAATTGATTGACAACTTCAAGACATTAGGCTACCCACTGAAGCAAAAAGAGCATGAAGTCAAGTCAGGAGTGGACTGACATTGGTGGAGCTGGAGTTAGCGTTAAGGGAACATCTAAAACCCCAGCAAAGTGTGTAACACGAATCTTAAATGATCTTATTAATAAAAAACTCAGACAAGATCGGGCATGTTCAGGGTGGTATGGCCATTCCAAATATGTTAATTATATATTTTACACACTAACCTGCCATGACCTATTTAAAACAGATGATAACTGAACTACACGCCCTGTTATTGCTTACTATTGGGCCATCCTGTTGAACGCCACAGAGTTGTAGGCCATTGCACGTTTGTGAAAGGAAAAGCATTGTGGGAGTTGAGGTGCTTGGCATCATCACTCAAAAGAGAATTAGAAAAAATTGTATTGTAAGTATATATAAAAATATAATAATTAAACAAATATACAGTAAATGTATAACTAGTGACTAATATATAAATATTTCAGTAGAGAGCTTTTCCACATCATGCTGACTTCTTTCAATAATCATTAACAATAAGGGTAACCTGGGGAAACACTAACTGTTTTAGGTTTTGTGTCATGTCCATGAATTGCTTAGTAAAAGTAACTGAAGACTGAGTCTTACATAGGGATATAGACAGTCTTTTATGTCTTAATTAGGATGAATGAATTATAATTCTAATGCCAGACTTTGTTGACTCCCCAAGGGAGGCCTTACCCTCTATAGGAGTGAATGAGGTGGGGGGCAGGAGAAGGGAAGGAGAGGAAACTGGGATTCGTATAGAAAATGAAAGAAATCCTTTTTTTTTTTTAAGTTAAAAAAAAGAATAAATCTCAGACTACAAAAAAAAAAAAATTAAAATACTCAGGAGCCAGGTATTGGGGTGAACGCTGAAAGACCAGAGAAGCAGAACAAGCCACAGCTAATCTCACCTTACCAACCTCTCAGCTGACCCTGTTTCCTCAAACTCTTGTAACACGACGGTCCTGGCAATTGTTCTCTGAACAAGCAGAGGTAAACCCTTCATCCCCAGCAGCAGCGTCACTGCCACCACCATGATGAGAAATAGCCGGCAACACAGAGCCACCTCCATGGTCCTGCTGCCACCCTTTGTGGCCTTCTCCCAGCCACAGCTTCTCCTCAGCCAGTCTCCCAGGCTGCCCTTAAACTCAGAATCCTTCTGCCTCTGCCTCCTTCAGCAAATCCTACCTGAGTACACCACCACCACAATGGGCTGTGTGCAGCTCAAGCCTGAGCTGGGGACTGCAAGACCACGGGCAAGTAGCTTTTCTGAGAATTTGAACCAGACAAGTTGGATGCCAGGTCTTGTTTGTGTTCACACTGATAGGCCTCTTGGACTCTGAATTTACAAGCTATCTTAAAGTGTGTACAAGCAGATCTTATTTTTAAAAAGTATTTTGTTTGACTCAGTTAACTGAAGATATGTCCCATACCAGGCATGGCTCCTGCAACCTGGAAATTAAATAAGTACAGGTATGGTAGGGTAATATCAAACCCTATGGTTGGAGCTACATGGGGAAAATGGGTTTCATCACAGCCTGTAACAAGTTTCTTGGGCTGGGGACATTTCAAAAAGAGCTGAATTCTGAAGTGCATAATCCTTCCCCTATCAGCTGGGTCTCTAGCAAATGCTTTCTAGCTATTCACTTTGTCATATGGTGAAATAACTCCATTGGAAGAGACCACTTGTCTGTCCCAAGTATTGGTTTTTTCCCTATGAAACACCTTGTCACAAGAGGTTAATATCTTGAGTTTCTGTGGATGACCACAGACTGCTTGGAAAGACAGCAGTCCTGATAAAGTGAGTCAATAAAAATGGACAGTTCCTTCTTCCACCCCACATTGCCAAATTGTCAGCTGTATTCTCCATATACTGCTCTTTAAACACATTCATTATCACTGTGCTGACTGATGCCTTGGGATATTTATGCCCTGTAAACAGGTCTGGTATTCTTTGCAAACACACTGCAAAGGACCCCTTGGGTTCTAATGCATTGCTGTTCCTTGCTGAACATTTGTTCTTTGCAAACCACAGACATGGCCATTTTCCTTGTAGCGTTCTTCTGTGAATGACAGCAATAAAGACATACAGCTCTCAGGGAAAATAAATGAGCGTGCCTTCCCTTCATCCAGTACTGTTCCACTTTACTGGACAAATTATGTCCCTCTGCTGCCCCTTTGAGAGAGTCTTAATGTCACCCAGGAAGGGAAAAATCTTTGGACTTATTTATCCCTCTCATTAACGTTGGATCTGCAAGGCATGTGTTCACTTTTGCCACCATTTCAGTCCTCGGCAGAGGGAGACCCAGTTCTACTACCCATGCCACCATGATGAGGTTTCTTCCGTGCCAAGGCACCAGAAGCCGATGCTGTACTGATCACAAGTGACTTGAAAGTGGAAGTGCAGGGGGATGCTAACACATCCACATTTGTTAACGGGGATCTACTTGTGCTGGATGAGAGGAGCCTAATCCCATGGACGTATGCTTTCAATTTTTCATTGAAATTACAATCAAACAAATTGCCAGTGCACATTTTTCTCTGTCAGATGTTTCCCTTATGGTGGATTTGGAGTACCTCTGGGCCGGCTTTTGAACCTCACCCTCTGCCAGTGTTGCCACAGACTTCTCTCTTCAGTTTCAAATTAATTTCATCTTTTTCCCCAAGAAGTGGATACATTTGATATACAGTAGTACCTGGAGGAAAATGTCCCTTCCACACTGACTTGGTGTAGGACCGTGATGGAAAGGATGACATGTTACTGGCTCCTCTTCAGCTCTCTGTAGGGAACTCAGTATGATAAAAATCACAAAAGCCAAGAGCCTGCAATGTCCTGATTTTCTAGCACTTATTAAAATCGTATTTATCAAGGTTGACTCTTGGCTGCCGCTTGAACTGGCTCTCTGGAAGGAATGGCTTTTAGACGCTGCTTTGGGAGCAAGGGACCCTATGAACACTGCTGGACAAAGTAGTATTGGAAACGGCTGCACTGTTTTTAGACTCACAAAACCACAGGCTCCTCAGGAGAGCTGATCCCAGCTTGGAAATTATTCCTGCCCCGCTTCCCTTTCAGCAGGCTGTGTCAGGGAGAGCAAGCAAACAGTAATAAAGACCAGTTGTTTTGATGTCTGGTTCCACTGCCATGTCCTTGATGGGTGAGAATCTACATCAAAGAGGTTGTGATGACCCCAGGAATTGACTGTGTTTTTGTTTTCAGAACATCTCCAAGCAAAGGTGTGATGGAATTGATCTGGCCTAAAGCTCAGGTCATGTGACTCTTCTGGAAATTGTCAAATGTTACTCTCTGGGCCAAACCATGCCTTTGCAGGTGCTGTTTTCCAGAGCGACTGTCTCTCCCAAAGTGACCATATCTGCTATGGTTGGAGAGGAGGTGAGTCCCACAATAAAAAAATAATCTATCTACTATTAATTCTGCCAGTGGCAGGAAGGTTGTTCTGGTAAATACCTCACTGTGCATAGAAAATGTTTGAGATGGGCATGAGATAGTAATAGCCATATACTTTTTAAGAGAGCACTAGAAAAAACCAAGGCTCAGGCGCTGTCTTAATTCTAATCCTCATATAGGTGTCATGGAAGCTTGATAGCCCCACATCAAGATTTCTTCTGTACAAATTCTACTCAGTGACACAAAGCCACTGACTCTCAGGAGTGGAAGAATCCCCAGAATATCAGTAACTCTACCTGTTTAGTGCTGTTTTGTGGACCAAGGGAAGAGTCTTGATTTTTGCATTTCTTTCCCCCTGACCACTACTATGCTACCAAACGACACTGAAAGGAGAACAGAATGGAAATCACAAAGATGAAAAAACTTGATCCTTTGCTGACAAGCTTGTCACTTCGCAGAAAAGTTCACTCTATCCCGCGTAGGTATCAAGAAACATTTCTTTCAAGCTCTGGAGCAGATGGTGGGGAGACAAATATAAAAGACGCAGGTCTTTGTCTGCCTTCAAGGATTTTTTTCCTTACTAGTGAGATAGATGAGCAAATATTTAACAGCTTGGATAAAATCTTGCATAGTGGAAAGACATCAGGGAGGCTTTTCAGGGGAATGGTAGTTAGTGTTTTAGACATAGTTAATACAACAGGTGAATGGGAGGGAGCAAAGAACCGTTAGGAGAGAGGGACAGATGACAAGTAGCACTCAGGGGGAAGCAACTCTAAGAGGCTCAAGGCACATTTCTGGATGCCACAATGCCCAGGTATAAATGAAACCATGGTCTTCATTGATAGTTCATTTTCTAGTCCTAGAGAGGAGTTTCCGAACCCTGTGAAGAAGTCACCCTTTCAGTTTTGTGCTGGTTTCTGAAAACGACACACACCAAGGGTACAACCACTGCCAGATTAAAAACAATGGCAACAGATCAACCCCCACCACAACCACCACTATTAGATACTACAATTGATAGCATCATCACCCAAGGCAGCCACCGACCCACAGCCATCACTGTCCCATCCTGAGACAGGAGCTAGCTTTCTGCAGGCAGCTAGGGCAAAGGGACCATGATGAAAACTGCACGTTGCTCACAAAGGTTGCAGTGACAACAGGCTGGCATTGAAAACAAGATTAGGGGTTAATGCATCAAAGTCTGGATAAGTGGAGAAGATGAATACAAAGGCTATAGCTGTGTTTAAGACAATCAAGCTAGGTAGAGCAAAGGAGAGACAGAGCTCTGGGCCAGTGATAGCAATCACCTCCCTCCTCTTATCCTAGACCCTCAAAGAATCAATGTTAAGCACTACTGTTCCTTTATATGTTTTTCCTTTTAACATAGCTAATTTTGTGACAGAATAAAATGTAAGTAAAGAGGGCTTATAACATGAAGCTCCTCCCAGGAAAACATTCTAGACTGCTCTACAGACAAGCGCTAAATATGAGGTAACAAGAAAAGAACATAGCTTTGTCTTGGTGGCTGTGATAGAGGTAACTCTGCCAGGGTAAAGCTACAGCCAGTGCTACATAGTAAGACCTCTGTCTCAAAAATAAAGAACAGAACAGAACAGAACACCCACTTAACAGCACTTGAGATAGCTACGAGTTCAGAAGGTAGTAATGATAGCCAAGGGACTCATAGCTAGCAGACAGTCAAAGTTGGCATCAGAGATGGAGGGGGCGGGCTTTGCCTATCCCTAACTGGATGGGTGGTTCATGAATAATGCACCATCATTGAGTTGGATGCAAGAGTGTGTGGCCCCTTCATTGGCTTGACCCATGATAGTCCAGAGGATTAACCAGTCTCAGTAGAGATTGCCTCAGCCTTTGTCCAGTTTCTGCCATGGACTTATAACACCTCCCAGATGAAGCAAATTTTATATCTTTTTCTTTCCTGGAAACCCCTTCCAACTCTTGGGAATTTCTCCTAGTTAATTTCTCACTTTCCCCAATTGCTGACTTTTTTTTGCAATAGTTTTAGTAAAGCCTGCCATCTGCTTTGTATTCTCCCAGGAAAGACTGTACTATTAATCTTCTTGATTGTGATACAATGAACTTAGAACCACTTTCCCACCTTGATCTTCGATGACTGCCAGTGTCTGGCATCTTAGGTCCTTTGGATCATGCATAACTGGTCTTTAAAAGTTTCTGTCACACTCCAAAAATGAAACACCACCTCCACAAGCACCACTATCATTATTATTACTACCAGCATCTAAGGACAATCATTATCAGTACCACTGGCTACTAATCCTACCATCACTACTAATCATCACCGATGTTAAGGTCTCTGTGACAACGCCATCCCTGCCATCAACACTAGTACCACCATCATCACTCTTGTTTTTAATTTTAAGGACTTACTTTATTTTATATATCTGAATATTTAACCTGCATGTATGTCTGGTTACCATGTGCATGCCTGGTGCCTGTGGAGATCAGAGAGAACAGGTCATTGGAGTCACTGGAACTGGAGTTATGAATGGTTTTGAGCCACTGACTGGGTGCAGTGACTCAAACCCCAGTCCTCTGTAAGAGCAATGAGTGCCGTTAACTGCTAAGCCATCTCTCTAGCCCCAATCAGTCTTACTTTTACCCACAGTACTTCTGACAAATCTTCATGTCTATTTATAGCTCACGTTGGAGCTCTCCAATGGGTAAATGGACAAACAACGTTGTAGCCCATTGTTATATGCCAACCGAAAGGATGCTTTCGTAACAAACATTTCCAAAGTGACTAAAGAGAACTATCCAGTTTCAGAAAAGAAACCTGAATTTTAAATGAATTCTTTCTTAACGGAGCATACCGCTACCTTTTTAAGGCATATTACTGCACTAATGGTCAGTGTGTAGAAAACCATCTGAAATGTCTTCTTTGTGGGCATAAGGATAAAAGAACATAGTGATTACTGTGGAGATGATCTGACATGTCTCCAATACTCAGTTTTGCCCTAGGAAGTCTGCTCTTTCCAAAGACTTTTAAATCAAGGGTCAAAATAGCAAAAAGGCCACTAATAAGCAAGAGGTCTGTAATTAAAGGATCTGCTGATTCTTCCAGTAATGAATATGATTCCAATAGGTATGCACTCAGCGTCAGTAACAGAGGCAATAACATGGACAGTGGAGAGTTTTTAGAAAGTTGTTTCTGAGATTGAATTCTGGAAAAAATGTGCCTTAGTCTGGAGTCATTTTTTTTTTCTGGAAGAATCACATAATTTGGGTGAATGTAAAACAATCACAGCTGTTGAACCAAAATGATGGGTCATTTCTAAATTCTAATGTAGGATTCACTTATGTTTCCCAAGTTGTGCTGGCATCTGCTAGCACTCATTCATGTCACTCAGGAAGTATCTCATGACTGCTGTCACACGGTTAAATGAATATGTGGATACATCTTAAGGAACATTTGCCTTGAAGCTTGTTCCCATCAACAGCAAGAGTAAACTGCTAACAACATCACAGAAGGACCACGCTCTGGTGGATATGTGCCCCGAGATCCATGAAAGCACCCGAGACAGATCTCTAACTGGGGGCAGGGGGAGGGTAACAAACATGGCCAGAAAAGGAGGCTGGGATTAAACAGCATCCATTTGTCACAATGTTTTGGGTAAATTGAGAGAGTGAAAAGACATGGATGGAAAGAGGAATTGTAAGCAAAGGGAATAAGTATTTCTTGCAAAGTGAAAGGGAGATGAAGGAACCTGTAGCTTGTTCTAGGAACTGCTGAAGAGATGAGTGAGTAGGATGATTACAGTAAACAGCAGGCTCCAGAAGCATATGAAAAACTAAACATTAAAGAAATTACATCCCTTAGCAGTGCCCCTCCCCAGCCACGAACTGAAACTCCTCCACCCATAAGCAACAAAACTTTCTGGGCTCCATTTAGAAGATAAAATGCCGGAAGTTCACGTGAACATAAATAACTTCAACTAGCTGAGAGTTAAAAGAGTTATGTCTTGTCTTGGAACAAAGCCTAATAAGAATTTAAATCTATGACTACACTTGAACTTGGAGTAGAAAATTGGCAGGATGCAGAGTGATAGTGGCTGGGAATTTATTTGGGGGATTTGTGAGTTTGTGTTCTGAGGTGTATCCTTTACTCTAGGATATAATGGAACCAATGGAAAGACAGACAGTTATGAGTTGAGGCTCCCTTAGAGGGCAACAACAGAATCCTGGTCTGTACACATATTTTATTCTTGTTCAGCTACAAACACTGAAAATTGGAATGAGACTCAATGCCACTTGTAGAAAGTAATTACAGAATTTCATGTTGAGAAAATGGGTCTCTAACAAACGAGTTCTGATGGCCCATATTTTAAACCATGTTTTTAGGTTTTTTTTTTCTTTAAATAAATCCTAAGTAGGCATGCTTCCATTCATCCTAAAAAGAACTATAATGTTCTAGTCAGAATAATGATGTGTAATCCTTTGTAAAAATTAATACAATAAAGGATCTAGGAAGATGTCTTAGAGGTTAAGAGCGCTTGCTGCTCTTTAAGAGGATTGCAGTATTCTCAGCACCCACTTCAGGTGGCTCACACTGCTTGAAACTCCAGCTCCCAGGGAATTTGACATTCTCTTTTGTTCTTTGTACACACACACACACACACACACACACACACACACACACACACACACACACCCCTTACAGAATCCTTCCCTTCCTTCCTTCCTTCCTTCCTTCCTTCCTTCCTTCCTTCCTTCCTTCCTTCCTTCCTTCCTTCCTTCCTTCCTTCTTTCCCTCCCTCCCTCCCTCCTTCCCTCCTTCCCTCCTTCCCTCCTTCCCTCCTTCCCTCCTTCCCTCCTTCCCTCCTTCCCTCCCTCCCTCTTTCCTTCCCTTCTCCTTTTTCCTTCCCTTCCCCTCTCCCTCCCTCCCTCTCTATTTCCCTCTCTTCCTCCCTTCCTCCTTTTCTCTTGCTCTATTGCCTTCAAAGAGCTAAGATCATCTGGACATGTTTAACCACCTAAGGGAATGGCTTAGAGGTCCAAGCACTGGCTTCAATTCTCTTTACCTTCCTTAGAACAACAGTTTCAAATTCTTCAAGTTTTATGCTTAATTTGCCAAAATAAGGTCAAGAAATCCACAAAATGTCTATAGGGTGGATGTTATTCCACCTCTTTCGTTATTCCTTCTCCTCTCTCCCTCTTCTATCTCTCCTTCTCCCTCTCTTTCCTTATTCTTCCGCTGTCTTCTATATTATCCTGAGTTGGTAGTAAAGTATAAATGTGTCCAGGCCACTCCACAGGTCAGTATTGGTAAAACGCACAGTATACTCAAGGGTCTGTAAAGTTAACAAGCTTTCCCTGTAATACAAAAAGGCAAAGGTCAGTAATTTTTGGCTTAAAGAAAAGTTGTTAGTCTTTTTATTACAGCCTTTTTATGCCTATAAAAGAAAATGAATAAAATGTAACTTCAAATTGGACAGGCTTTTAAACCAGATTGGAAGCATGACAGTTACTTTGAAAATCCAGTTGGTTTTCTTCTTGACATGTAAACCAAAATATTTTGTCAGCTATTTTTACCAGAGTGGTAACAAAAGAATTGATATTGGCTGTATGGCAGTATTTCAGTTAATTCATGTCAAAGCAAGTCAAGAAAAATGGCACATAATGTATTCATCCCTGTTTTAGCTGGTAACTGAATCCATTTCTGTTAATAATTTTCTTCCTGGGAAATTTAATTTTCAATAGATCCATTTTAGTAACATTTTACATGCTTCTATAATACTAAGGCCTTGGGCTACCTGTCTCATATATTATAGCATTTAGTTTTTATAATAATGCTACAAAGCTATATTATCAAATATATCTTATTAAAGAAAAAATAGAGGTTCAAATAATTTAAATAATTAGTGCCTTGAAATGAAGAGAAAATTAATGGTAACTTTGAGATCTGGACTAGGTTTGGGGTTTGTAATGCTAGCTGCTGTTATTCCACTGACTTTGTGTGTGTGTGTGTGTGTGTGTGTGTGTGTGTGTGTGTGTGTACAGGTACCTTCAGAAACCAGAAGAGGGTTTTGTATATCTTGGAGCTCAAGTCACAGGTAGTTGTGAGCTGTGTGTTCTGTGAACTGAACTGTGGTCCCCTGTAAGAGCATCAAGTGTTCTGAACTGCTGAGCCATCTCTCCAGTTCTTCTGTTGATTTTTGACCTATATATTATGTACTATATATATCAAGCAAAAAAAAAAACTGGTGACTTATTTCTGAAATTTAAAATAGAAATAAATCATTTATATAACGGAATGAATATTTATTTTATTCTTAAATATTTCTTCTTAAATATATATAAAATAATTTTATTTTATATGTATGAATTTTTTCCCACATATATGTAATACATCGTGTATTCCTGATGCTCAAAGAGGCTGGAAGAAGGTGCTAGATCTCCTGGAATGGATGCTTCTAAGCTGCCATATGGGTGTTAGGAACTGAACTTGGGTCCTTTGCAAAATCACCAAGTGCTCTTAACCTTTGAGCTATTTCTCCACCCCTGGAATGGATATTAAACAAATGAAAGTCTTAATTAACTCTGCCTTATAATGCTGTTTTATTATCAAAAATGAGGAATTTAATAACTTTCCATCTGTGGTCTAAGAGCCTTTGAGTTTTCAAAGAGTGGGTCCTTAGAGTAAGTTTAAACAGTAGCCACTGCTTCTAACTTGACTCGGAGAGCATAGAAACAGTCCCTGAAGGAGTGGTTTTTCCACAAGTAGAACTGGATCATAAAGAGCTTCGGGTCACATTCAACTTCTGAAAGAAAATTCTTTTTCTTCTTTTGTACTTTCCAATTAAAAGCACAGGTTTTATTATTAAGAACAGGAAATTTGCAAAGTAGTTAATTCATACTATGATCTTATTATTTTACTGTATGTGGGAAAGAAATGTAGACTAAGAAGAAGGTGCTGTGTTATATTCCTGGTCACAGAATGAGGTAGGTGATGGAGGGGAAGAATTCTGTTTGCTCATCTGTCTCCATCCAAGTGTGTGCTTGCCCTGTGGGAGGCATCTTGGAAAAGTAGATGAAATCTACCAACACAAATCCTGTTTGTGATAGAAGAGAGCTACACGAAAGGATGGAAGAAAATTGTCATATCTAAAGGTTGGTGGGGGCCTGGAGGGAGCACTGTCTGCTCTTGCAGAAGCCTAGGGCTCAATTCCTAGCACCCACCACAGCCATCTGAAACTCCAGTTCCTGGGGCTCTGACACCCTGTTCTGCTCTGTGTGGGAAACCAGACATGCATGATGTTCACAGACATATGGCAAAACACCATACACATAGAAATAAAATATAGATGTGAAACAACTTCATAAAGCAAACTTTCCTAATCTTTGATTCTTTGCTCCTAATCTTCTACACTAGTTTATTCAATAATTATTTCTTTAACTGGGAATAAAGACAATAAGAGGAGATGATCGCTAGCTAGGTGCGGTAGTTCATGTCTGTAATCCTGTTACTCAGGAGGCTGCAGCAGGGGCATCGTGGGGTTGAGGCCAATCTTGTCTACCTGGTGACATCTCATGAAAGCAGCAAAACAAAACAAATATTCTAAATGAATAAACAATAAAACCCAAGATTCTTCTCCCTGTAAGAGCCCGTTAAGTTCAAGTCTGATAAAGAGATTATCTGTTTCTCACTTCCCCCTCCCCATCTCTCCTCTTCTCCCCCGTCTCTGTGTCTCTCCTATTTCTAAAAGAGTTTCTTCATCTCCAAAGTGTAGAGGACAGAGAAAGGGGTGTCTGCCCAGCTCTGCCCAGAGCTCAGGGAAGGTTGCAAAGAGGGGAAGCTTCATGTAAACCTTCATGTGAGTGTGTGCCTGGTAGGGAGACAGAGAAACTCAATCAACTGAGCTGAGCCTCTAAGGATCGCTGTGCAAAGAAAAACCTCAAGATTGGAAACAGAGGCTGGGTGTCAAGTTTTGTACCCAGAATTCACTTATCCACTTGCATATAGATAAACCAAATTATTCTTAATTTACAAACCCCTGAAGACACGGGGCAGCCATAGAGGGAACTTCAGAGCAGCAGCAGCAACTGAAACATAAAGGGTCTGCTCCTTCAGACAGCTTGTGTGTTGAGAACTTCAGAGTCTGCCCTAGCCTCGTGTGTTCCAGGGGAAGCATGTAAGTTTTAGTCTTTTAAATCTAAGCTCAGTGAAGCCTTTAATCTGCCAGCTTGTGTCCAGCTGTCTTGGGGGAAGGAGGGGAGTGTGCCATGTCCAGGTTTGAGGAAGAGTAGGACTCTCTGAGCCTAAGGAACAGGAACCAATGCTACTGCCATCCCAGAATTCCTGAAGAACGGCACTCTCACTTGGGTGTTTTGCCGTTGGCCTTCTCTGTCCCCAGGCTGTCTTATCTTTTCTAAAATGAAGTCCAGAAGTCACCGGCTCTCTTTGTCCCTCTTCCCAATGTGGCCAAACTGAATAAATAAATATCCTCATTGCTTTTCACTATTAAAAATATGGTTAAAATATTTAATATTAAATTTAGTATTTTAATCACAAAAAAATCCCACTCCATATGTGTGTGTGTGTGTGTGTGTGTGTGTGTGTGTGTGAGAGAGAGAGAGAGAGAGAGAGAGAGAGAGAGAGAGAGAGAGAGAGAGAGAGAGAGAGAGAGGAGAGATTTTGGGAATTCTCTTATTTGAATGTAGAAAGTGCTTCATCCCAGGAAATTCCTCTGCTTTGGGAATAATAATTTGTGACACTGAGATAATGTGTCACAAAACTATGGTGACAGTACTATATAGTGTTCTTTTATTTAAATGCTACTAATCATATCTGAAACCTTGGTTGGGAACTTGGCAGTTATGCATGAAATAGCACCATGGACACTTTGCCCAGAGAAACCATCTTGTACACTCATGGCATTATCACCTATGTGTTGATATTGATATGACCCATGGATATTAAATATCATTTATATTTAATCAAATTCACTGGTTCTCGTGTGTGTGTATGTGTGCGTGTACATATATGGGTGTGCATTTGTATATGTGTGTATAGCTTTATGGAACTTCATCACCTGTATAGATTTACGAATCTTTCACTGTAGTCAAAATATAGAGCTGTCCCATGAGCCCCAGAAACCTGCCTATTGGTTGCCCTGTAATAACCGTATCAAATTCTCTCTCATCTTTTCTGTCCCTTTTTTATCCTGTCTCTGAACCCTGGCTAGTATTCATCATCAGTTCCCCCTTCCAAAGTGTGCACATATTCATATGTTTATATAATTCATGCATTTGTGTGTAATTGGATTCATGTTGTAGTATGCAATTCTAGGGAATGACTCATTTAGTGTAAGCTCTGAAAGTTTATCTGTGTGGTTGTGGTCAGTAGTAATGTTCTCTCAATTGTTAAGTATTATGGTTATACTTACTACATGTACCATAGTTTAAACATGTAGGTAGATAGGATATGAGAATCTTTTCTAGTTTGGGGTTATTATGAGTAAAGCTGTTACACACGTTCACACATGGGTTTTCTCTGTGAATACATGTTTTTACTTTCTTTAGGATAAGTAACTAAGAGTGAAATTGTAGGTCATATAACAATTGCATAGTTTGTTTTATAACTCCACCATTTCTTCCTCCTACCAACAATACTTTGACCCATTCAGTTTCTCGACATCCTTGCCAGAGTTTTGTCTTGTCATTCTGTTTAGTGTGGTCATTCTGATAGGTGTGCAGTGACATCTCTTTGTAGTTTTAATGTGTGTTTCCCTAGCAGCTATGGTGTGGACATCTTTTTGTGTGTTCATTGTTCTCTGTACATCCCCTTTGGCAAACAGCATTCTCGTGTCTTTGATTAGTTTCTAATCAGGCATTTTTATTTTTGTAATTGAGTCCTCAGAAATCATAATGTATTCCAGATACTAGTTCTTTGTCAGACATGGTATTTCTAAATATTTTATAGCAATACATAGCTTGTCTTTTACCATTTTATGTGAAATTTTATACGGCAAATGTTTATAACTTTTTAAGGTTTCATTTACTAATTCATCCTTTTGGATTGTGTATGTAAAGTGTGAGGTTTCTTTGACTGCTCCTACATCCCAAAGATCTTCTGATACTCTTTTCCCAAAGTTTTATGTTTAGAATTTCAAACACAGACCACCTTTCATTTATTGCTAGGTGGGAGATTCAGGCTGATGTTCATTTTTGACCTGTGCTGTTCCTTTGCTTCAGCTCCACTTGTGGAAAAAATATGTCCTTGATATTTGAATTGCTTTTATACTTTTGTACAACAAATATTGATGTAGGTTTAGTTTTTGATACTTTGCTGTGTTTCATTGATCTATGTGTTTATTTATGCACTAATACCACACTATCATGTATTTACATAGCAAGACTCAGAGTCAGGCAGAGTGATTCCTTCTGCTGTTTTCTTTTTCATTAAACATCAGAGTAGGCTTGACCACATCTCCATAAGCCCAGCTGAGCCATTGTTAGAATTTCATGAAGGCTATGGAACAGGAGAGTTCACATGTTTACCATGTCACAATTTTGAACTATGTGTATAGCATACCTTGTCTCTTTATTCATTAAGATCCTCTTTGTCTTCTTTGATTAGTATTTTGTAATTTTCAGACTATCATTCCTTTCCTTGCTTGTTAAGTGAAAACCTAAATATTTCATTTTCTTTGAAGTAATTTTGATTTCATGTTTGTTGTTGGTATTTCGGATTTCCCACTGAATATGTCATGTGTAAGGGACACTTTTACTTTTCCCTTTTAGTTTACACATCTTAATGTCTTTTTTTTTTTTTTCTTATTGCAGTGACTAGAGTCAGAGTGATGAGCACTCACACTTTCCCTGATTCTGGTCTTAGAGGGAAATAAGAATGATCGGCTCAGTTTCTTTTCTTTCTTGTTCTCTTTATCAAGTTGAGGAGAATATCTTTTATTTTAGACTTGCTTGCAGTTTTTGTTATTAAAAATATAGGAGTTTGTCAAATGCTTTTTCAGTACCAGTTGATATGATCAAATGAGTTTCCTTACTTATTTCAATGTAATGATAGATTATATTGATTATTTTTTAAATATTTAGCCAGGTGTCCTTTGGGGATAAATTCCAGTTAGCCATTTTACCTTTCCCCTGCATTTTATTGGATTTATTTAGCTAATAATTTGTTGAAAGATTACATATAGTTTTGGTAAAAATATAAACTGGCCATGGCGACATACACTTTTAGTCCTGGCATTGGGGTGGCTGAGGTGAGATCTCAAGTCTGGGCTACACAGTAAAATCCTGTTCAAAATTAAAAAAAAAAAGAAAAGAAAAGAAAAAGAAAAAAGAAGTGGAAAGACAGAAAATCACTCACAGTCATAGTCAATTTATCTAGTGATATCATTCAGGCTATGTATTTTCTTGTGTTGAGTTTTAGTAATTTGTAATTTTTAAGAAATTGGTCCATTTATTCTAAGCTGTTTAATTTATGAGCACAAAGTTACTCATTGTTATTTTTATCCTTTCAGTAGCTATAAGATCTGTGGTTCTCTCTCTCTCTCTCTCTCTCTCTCTCTCTCTCTCTCTCTCTCTCTCTCTCTCTCGTGTGTGTGTGTGTGTGTGTGTGTGTGTGTGTGTGTGTGTGAGTTGGTGATTTGTATCTTCTTTCTCCTTATTCCTTCAATATTTCTAGGAGCTTTCATTTTATTGCCCTTTAAAAGTCAGTTCTTTTTTATTATCTCTAATTATTTTACCCACTTTCATTCATTTATTTCTAGTTGTATATTTGAATTTTCTTGTTCCTTTTCTTGTTTCCAGTTTACATTGATTTTTCTTTCCTAGTTTTTTTTTCTTTTTTGAAATAAAATACTTAGACATGTGAGCTTTTCTTGCTTTTGTGCATTTAGGTCTTTATTATCTTAGTGTTCCTTTAGAAGTAGTACAAATCTACTTGGGTATATTATAGTTTCATTTTAATACAGTGCTATGTATTTAAAAAGTTACTTTGATACTTTCTTTTCGACTTATGATTATGTAGATTTATGTTTCTTGTACTTGGTAGTTTCCCGTTTATCCTTTAGTTTTTTTAATCTTAGTTTGATTTGATTGGGGTCAAAAGTTACATGCTGTTAAAACTTAAATTTTAAAAATTTATTGTATTTTATTTTATACTCCAGGACACGGTCTATTATTTCAGTAATGGAAAAGGTAGAATTGAGTCCAAATGTTTTCTCTTAGAAGCTAAACTTTAATTGGATGCTAGGAATGTGGTCAAACCTTCACTGAAGAGGCCTGAACAAACTAGACTCAAAACTAATCAATAGTGGGACTGTAAAGGTGTTTCATGACCACAAATGAAATGAAAACATAAGTTTTTTTTTTTTTTGAGATAAGGCTCATTGTTTTGTTCAGATTGGCCTAAAATTCACTATTTAGCTCAGTCTCACTTTGAACTCACAATCCTCCTGCCTCAGCTTCATAAGTGATGATATTCTAGGCATGTACCACTATGCCTGGTTTGAAAGAAGCAAAATAATTGCATCATAGATCTTGTCACCATAATTTGACACTAGAAAGTTTCCCTAGAGAAAGATACTAGGAAGGAATCAGCAAAAGGGCTGAAGGAGGTGTGAAGAGTGAGTGAGAGGGATGTATAGGAAGAAGGTGGGTGTGGCTCAGCATGCTTTATGAAAGAGAATCAAAGACTAGTAAAGTGAAAATTGAACTACTCAAAACCATACGGCAAGTAGTTGAGATTGAATGACAGGTGTTCTCATTCCCCATGTAGACTGTTTCCTTATGCTTTCCAAACATAAGGCAATAGCAACTAGAGTACAAGTCCTCACTGTCTGGAAACCTTGAAAATTTAAAGTACATTTAACTAAGTTTAGCAAGCCCCTTTTTTGGACCTGACCAAGTAGCCCAGAGCCATTTTGGGGAGTAGAACTAGGTGTTATAAGCAGAACAATCCTGAAATAGCAATGACTTAGTGTAGTTACCATCATCTTCCTCATTCATGCAACATGCAATTGGGAGGGTTATCGTAGTGGAGGATAGCCTCTGTTCCTTGCAGAGTTAAAGAAAATGAACATTCAAGAACTCAGACAATGTAAATCATTTAAACATAAAACTTGCATGACCTCCTTGGGTTCCTTTCCTGCTGGTGAATTGCTAAAAAAAGAGTGTATGTTTACCTGGAAGGTTTCTAGGGAGCCAGCCAGGATGGTATGTACATATTTTAGCACATTTACTTGGTTATAAATTAGTCAAATTACATAATCCTCACTTAGACACTGGCAGGGGTTGGTCCCAGAATTGCCCATAGATACTGAAATCCCCAGTTTTCAAATCCCTTGTATAAAATGCCACCATATCTCCATATAACCTACCCATATCATTCCACAGGCTTTGAGTCCTCTCTAGATTACTTACACCTAATACAATGTGAACCCTATGTAAATAGTATTATATTGCTTAGGAATAATGACAAAATAGTGTGTACATGTTTAGTACAACAGAAACATCTTAATTCTTACAGCACAGAATAACATGTGAACCTGGTTTAATCTGCAGCTATGGAACTGGTAGATAGAGAATATGGACTACAGTAAATAGAAAATATGTCCTCATTTTCTGTCTAGGAGAAAGGTAGAATGGTTTGGTGAACAACTTTCATGTCTTTGCCACACACTATCCACCAGGACCCTTACATAGTGGATCTAACAATCATTAATGATTATTGCCATTCATTCTTTGATTTTGTAAATTGTTTAGTCAAAAGACTTGGCATGTACTTATGATGGGTATTAATGGATTTTGGAGACATAATAGTGTGAAGATTAGTTTGTCAAAAGAAATATGTATTATTCTGTTGCTATGACTATCATTTTTAAAGTATGTCATTGTACATATTGAAAACATATGATGCCAATTAATTTATAAGAAGCAGGGCAAATTTTCATTGAGGGTAACAGCTTCCCTCGCTGCCCACTTTCTTCCTGTGAGAATGTGTGTGGAGAGGGAATAAGAGAAATGATGCTGAAGTACCTCTCCATTGAGAAATATGTGGAACCACTGAGTAAGAGCAAGGCTTCGCCAAATCATTCTAGAAGGGCGAGGGTCGAGGGAAAGAGAGTGGGAGATCCCAGCTGGATCAAGAACAGAGAGGGAGAACAAGGAATAGGAGACCATGGTAAATGAAGACCACACGAGAAAAGGAAGAAACAAAGTGCTAAAAAGGCCCACAGAAATCCACAAAGATACCCCCACAAAAGACTGCTGGCAGCCGGGCGGTGGTGGCGCACGCCTTTAATCCCAGCACTTGGGAGGCAGAGCAAGGCGGATCTCTGTGAGTTCGAGGCCAGCCTGGACTATCAAGTGAGTTCCAGGAAAAGGCGCAAAGCTACACAGAGAAACCCTGTCTCGAAAAACCAAAAAAAAAAAAAAAAAAAGAAGAAGACTGCTGGCAATGGTCGAGAGACAGCCGGGACTGACCTACTCTGGTGATGGGATGGCCAAACACCCTAATAGCTGTGCCAGAACCCCCATCCAATGACTGAGGAATCTGGATGCAGAGATCCACGGCTAGGTCCCGGGTGGAGCGCCGGGAGTCTAATTAGCGAGAAAGAGGAGGGTTTATATGAGCAAGAATTGTTGAAACCAAGGTTGGATAAAGCACAGGGACAAATAGCCAAACGAATGGAAACACATGAACTATGAACCAAAGGCTGAGGGGCCCCTAACTGGATCAGGCCCTCTGAATGGGTGAGACAGTTGATTGGCTTCATCTGTTTGGGAGGCATCTAGGGTACCAGGTCCTGGGCTCATTGCATGAGTTAGCTGTTTGAAACCTGGGACTTATGCAGGGACGCTTGGCTCAATCTGGGAGGAGGGGACTGGACCTGCCAGGACTGAGTCTACCAGGTTGATCTCAGTCCTGGGGGAGGCTTTGCCCTGGAGGAGGTGGGAATGGGGGGTGAGCTAGGGGGAAGGGGAGGAGGAAAGGAAGGGGGAAAACAAGGGAATCCGTGGCTGTTATGTAGAACTGAATGGTATTGTAAAATAAAATAAAAGGAAAAAAAAAAAGAATACTAATCCTTGGATATGTTCCAAAGTGCGAAAATGTACGTTACCGAATACATATATGCATGCAATAACAATTGATGAAAAACAGGCCATGGATTTGAAGGAGAGCAGGGAGGGTTATATGATATGGTTTGGAGGGAAGAAAGGAAAGGGAGAAATGTAATTAAAATACAATTTCAAAAAATAAACAAATTTGGAAGAATGAGGCTGAAATTTCCCTCTTTGGTGTATGGAACACATAGGAAAACATCAACAGTTTGAAACAATCCTGTCATTAAAAACCTTTGGTTTTAACCTCATTGTCTCTTAACTTGTGGTGCATCTCTGTCTTTCCACTCCATATAGTTGAGTATATGGGGTATCTTCATTTGTTTTCAGTTTGGCTTTTGTTCTTTATTTTTGGTGCTAGGTGTTGAATGCGGGGCATCCTAAATACCAGGCAAGTCCTCTCCTATTGAGCCCCTCTCCGGCTACTGCTTTTAGGGTTGTGATTTTTTTCCTACTCTGACAGGCAAGGAAAAATAGAGCTATGATACATGAAAAATAATCTTGTATACACTATCAACATTTATTTTTTTCATATAAATAAAAATTACTTTCTACTGGATTTTGGAGACAGAATAGTGTGAAGATTAGTCTGCCAAAAGTAATATTTAGAATAGGCTGACATTTATAATCTATTTCATTAAAAACATTTCTAGAGAAAATTATTAATCTTCCTTTGTCCTCTTTCTTTTTCAGTACAAGTACCAGTAATTTTAGATTTGTGAGCTCATATTTGCACATAGAGATTCACAATCATTGATTTGAGGCCAGTTGAATCATAGTCTTCCAAAAAGACAGGCTTTTCCCTTTCCTTTGGGTTGGCAAGATGCACCATTATGCAGATGAATGCACTCACACACTCTTTCACAACTCCCCCCCACATACACACATACAGACACACACACACACACACACACACACACACACACACACACACACACACATTAATGATGATGAGGCATTTTTTTATTCTGGATAATTATAATTTTGCATTAAGACTACCAGAAATTGAAATATTTATAGGAGCATACTATGGTATTAGTTTGGCCCTCAGGAAATCAGAAAGTAAATATGGTGTTTCAAGGGTTATTAAACCTAAGATACTTAGTGAAATTTGCTTTAACAAAATAAATCTTAAACAATCTATGACTATGTTTCTAATAAGCGGCTATTAGCCACATGTAACTGCTCAAATTAAAATTGAGCAAAACAAGTCATTAGTTTTTCCAGTTACATTTCAAGTGTTCAGTAGTCAAAGAATTCAAGAGGCTGCTGTAATGGGAAGATGACAGAACATTTTATCTTTTCTGAAAGAAAGGGCTAATCCAACGGACATTTTTTTTTGATTCACATATGAAAGACAAAAAACTGTATTGGTGATTATTAGTCACTTCATTTAAATCAGTCTCACTGTGATATGAGATGCTTTATTAAGTAGCTGTATAGTCTATGGGGAAGAATATTGTGTTGGGAGCGAGGATGACTGGAGTTTGTCCCAAACATAAACTCATGCTTATGAGAAAATCCTTTAATGTCTTTATCTTGACCTGCAAAGGCTAAAACTCTGAGACATCTGCAGAACAGAGTTAGCATCAGGAGCCTGGAAACTGTTCTTAGGAAAATCTGTTCGTGAAGCTGGCCCTTGGCTGGCATCTGTAAACTTGTCCTTTTGGAGACTACCCATCATTTTCTCGTAGAGCGGCTTACTTACCAGAAATGCTTGTGCAGTTGATGATACAGCTTCTATATGGCTTATGTTGAACACCCGCTGTCCTTCTGGGAGTCTGGAGTTTGTGTTCATGCTAGGCGGAAGGTATCTACATGACTAGTCCTCATAAAAACCTTCACTCTGAGTTTCTAATAGGCTTGCCTGGAAGACATTTGACACTTATCACAACTTATTGCTGAGGGAATGAAGTATATCCTGTGTATGTCCACTGGGAAAGACTCTTGGAAGCTCATGACTAGTTTTCCTCCAGCTTTGCCCCAACATGCTTTTTCTTTTTCTGATTTTGTTTGTATCCTTTTTGATAATAAATCATAATCATGAGTATGACTATGCAAGCAAGTTCTCTGAGCCTTTCCAGCAAATCAGCAACCCTGTATCTGGTCTTGGGGACCCTCAGAACATTGCACAACAATGTTGAAAGGGAATTGTCATGTCTAAAGCTTGAGAACAGGTTGGAATCCAAACACAGCAACATATGCCTGCAAATTGTTGTAATAACTGTTGTGATTCTGGGGAGAAAGAAAAGAATTGTACAGATTTTAAAAAATATGCTGAAAAGTATAAGTTTTTAAAGTGACCATAAAAAGCTGTGTGATTGAATTTATTAATTCTAGAATATTTGAAGTATAATGGTGTGACTTTGCCTATTATAACTAGGAACACTTAGAATTTCAATGGTGTACTGGGGTTAGAGGGAAGATACAATGTCATGAATAAAACCAAACCAAAGCAAAACAAAGCCAGAGGACTCCATGCAGTTTACATCCATTGGAAACTTCAAGCACCATCAGAAAATGTGAGCTGGAGTGGTTAAGATAAGACTCACAGTGGAAAAAAACAGCAGTCATACTTCCCTGGACTCAGTTTAAAGAAACCAGAAAGTCTTCTGACTAGGTCCCTGGTTGTGAATCCATCTTTCTATTGTAGGCTTAAGTGACAGAGGATCTTAGACCTGAGATATTTGGGTGGATCTTGGCAGGAACTGAGAAATATGGCCTTGGCTTCTAGCACTCTGAGTGGGAGCATTTATAAAGTATCACCTTACAGTGAGTGCTCTCCTTGCTCAAACATCATAATCTTTACACAAACATGAAAATCTATCATTTTACTTGGTAGTATGGTTCAGCCATCTCCAAATTCCAAATGTTGACTCTCTCCTCTCCTTTTTGCAGCCATATTTCACATAGGATTGATTTCCTAGGGTGGTGCCCAATGAGAGTGCCCGAGTCTTCCTTCTGTTTTCTCCTCTTCAACCACCCATCAGTCTTTATCCACATGACCAGTTCTGGAAGGTTTAGATGGAAATACTGAGGGTGTCAGAACAAGTGTGGCCTGGAGTTCAGGGTACTAGGCACTGTCCAAAGATTGTTCTCCTTCTTGAAGAATCCCATAAAAGAATACCAAGGTGGGGAAAATAAAGCCAAACTTCATGGGCAGTAAAATAGTATAGGGTTAAAATTCTAGATGTATAAAAGCAGATGTTTTACTTCAACTTATATCTTTTCTTTTTTTCTTTTCTTTCTTTCTTTCTTTTTTTTTTCTGAGACAGGGTTTCTCTGTGTAGCTTTGCGCCTTTCCTGGAACTCACTTGGTAGCCCAGGCTGGCCTCGAACTCACAGAGATCTGCCTGCCTCTGCCTCCCGAGTGCTGGGACTAAAGGCATGCGCTACCACGCCTGGCAACTTATATCCTTTCTATGTATTTATGTGTGGCTGTAGGCAATTCATCACCTCAAGCCTTGGTTTCTTCATTGGTATAATGGAATAACAATAGCAACTAACTTACTGATGTAAAAACTAAATGAGTGAATACATGCATATGGCACTGAACACCTAACAAGCAGTACGTTACTATGATAACTACTTTTCATCCAAATTGAGACACATTTGAAGATGAAGAGGGACATCATCTGGAATTATGCTAGAACATCAGTAGTCCTATAATTGTCAGTGTTCACTATTAGTATTTTCATCTTTCCTTGAAAGGAAACTTACATTTTGAAGAAGCCAGCTCTCCCACAGACAATAAACTTACCAACAATTTTTCTGGAGGTTTGTAGAAGTCAGGATATGAGAAGAGATAACTATACCCTGTGATGGGCTCTGGTTGAAGGTGAGTTCCTTTGGGCATCAGAGAGCTGTGTCATCTTTGTATGAGGTTGGGGACACAAAGCTTTTGAGGACAGTAGTAACTCTTAACATGCCCGGGCAGCCTCGTGTTCCAAAGCACGTGGAGTGGGGGCCAGGCAACTTTAACCGAAGTTAAGTTGCATTAACTTCACATTGGCCAGACAGTTATCAGAGCTGCTAATACCAAAGCAGGCATAAGGCAGATCAATTTGCCATGTGTCTGGACTGGCTGCCTTTTATGAGGGTGGGTGTGCTTATTTTTTTCAAAAATTACTTTAAAACTATGATTGCTAGATTTCCATTGCTACAGCAAATTGCTGAGACAGTCAACTTACAGAGAGCAAAGGTTCAGGTTTTCCCACAGTGTAGAGATTCTAACCTATGGTTGAATGGCCTTATCCCTCTGGGTCTGTGGTAAGGCAGCATATTATGATAGAAGCAAAGATCAGAGAAAGAACTCTTACCTCACAGTCAGGAAGTAAAAAAGAAAGAGGAAGGGATTCGAGCCCCACTTTATCCTTCCATCAAACCTTCCACAGTGGCATGAAGGCCTAATATGAGGTTGCATTACCTCTCAGCCCTGCCACACGCTGGGGACCAAGCCTTTATTACACAGGCCCCTAGGGACATTTCAGATCCATAGCAAAAGTGATCAAGAGTTCTGTAGTAGCTCAAATGATCTCACTTGGTAAATATTGTTTCTTTTGGATGTCATTTGTATGTCTTTGTTTTGATTCTCATTTAACAATTACAGCAACTGTTTTTCTTCTTTCTCTCCTGTTCTCTTATCTAATTTATGGTCCTTTCTTGGCACTGTATGAGGGGAGGGGGCTGATGGGGACTAACTCTTCTTAGGTGGCAAGACTCTTCTGAGTGGATTTGCTTTCAAGGTCAGGATGATGGTGACATTGAAACAGCAAGGAAATTAACAGTCTGAACCTAAGGAAAAACCAAAGTATACCAAAGGTGTGTGTTCAAACCTTGGCTTACTGCCAAGTCAAGTCTGGTTGAGCAGCATCTATATACGCCTCTGGATTTTCTTCTGAAATTTTTGCTTTGAAGATAGATAACCTATAGAATTAAACAGATGATAGATGGCCTAAGTATGGCTCATGTTCAATGATGAATGAATGTCAAATATGAGTGTTTGGGGGTGGGTTCAAGAAGATGGTAGAGAAATACAACTTTACAAATTTTAAAATACTGTGCATTAACTAAGCTATTAGTTAAAAATTGAAAAACTGAATGTTTGCAAACATTTCTTAAATATGTGCATGTAAAACTAGCTCATTTGTAACTATAAACTGCCATTATTACAGCACAGATCAGTTAGTTGTATTTTATGTGGAATTGTGCTTCATTCTTTGAACAATAAAATTTAGGGGTCTTATGTCACATAGTTCATGACCTGAGCCGTGTACAGACTGAGTCTGTACTCTGCGCGCAGGATATGTGACGTGTAATTCTCCATACCTTCCTGCACATATTTTGCTTTTGATCTTCATAACAGTCCAATGAAGTAGGTATCATTATTGCCTCTGAGGTACAGGGAATTTAAATTGCTTTCTCTGGGTCTCACAGCCAGTAAGTGAAAGAGCAAAAGTTCAAACTCCAGAGCTCACAGCCATAACTCTTGTTCAATTCTAACCTTGGCACCATTACCAGAAAGAGATTTGAATCCGAACACATATCTCATTAATGCTAAATGCTTCGTGATTTAATCCATGACACAACAAAGGCACATGGAGGCAAGGAGCCATGAAATGTGGCTTTTGTTGAACTGATTCACAGGTCTAATGTGGATTTCAAATAACTTGTGTGTGTTTATGAGTATTTATATATTATTTGTGTCAGCTAGAAAAAGAACCAAGTATTAAGTATCAGGACCAAAGCCAAGTAAATTGAAGATGTCAGAAATATCTAAAAGCTCAGGATGAATTACATGGGTTCTTTAGAGCACCCTGGGGTACTTCCAGAAGATGTTTCTAGCTCAGCTCTCAAGGCAATAAACTCTGTGTAAGTCATCAAATAAATAAATGTAGCGCTGCATAATTTTTATTCTGCCTTGTTTGAGAAATGGTTTTCTCTCAGAGAAGCAGACCTTTTACACATGACATTGGATTGTGTAGCCTATTGCTTTTAAACCGACCAGGGCCTTGGAGGTTTACAAAAAACCTACATACTTAGATAAGCAGACATATTCCTTGAATAAGTCATTCTAAACATGTCTGTGGGGCAATCTTCTTTCTTAGCCCAGGGTTTACTGCAGACGAAAGCTGAGGAGCTCTGGCTGAGGAAAGGGAGGTGGGTGTGGTGGCTTGGAGCTTCCAACAGCTGGGACTTTCCCCATCTTGTACACTTGGAGCTCTGGGAGGCATCCATGGGACTGGTCCGAGGCACCCCTGTCACACAGTTTGGAAGCCATAATATAAAAGTCAAACACAACAACGTGTGGCAACAAAGTAAATAGAAAATTAAGGAAATAATAAATGTAAAGAAGCAGTTTCAAGTAGACTTGAAGGACCCTATTAAGTTTGATGTATACATGTTTCTAAATGACAGCTTTGTGTTGCTGAATCAAATTATGCCCATTAAAATATTCTCTTGTTATTTTAACCTTTTTGAAGAAATAATATCCCTGCATTAACTGATAAGCAAAAATTTAAACTAAATCTCTTCAATGTCACAGAGGTGTCAGATCACCACTGGAATTTTATGGAGGAGATTAACTAGAAATCCTGTGGAGTTAGCACGCCCCCTCAGACTATCCACATGTCTTTGAACTGTGGGCCTTTACAGCCTTTAGGGTCCTGGTTTTCTAAGGCGATCATGGAAGATTATAGCTATCTGTGGTTGGAAAGCTATGAGTTCTTATCTTTTAAGAAAAGGATTATTTAAAATAAATGTGAATCAACTAGTGTATGGAATTTCAAAGCTCACAGGTGAATCCAATCATGGCTTATTTTAATTTCTATGAGTAGCAGGTGGAGAGGGCACAAACTTGGGGAAAATGAGTTCTTCCTTCTGCACTGGTAAGGAGGGGAGAATACAGTTGTAATAAGGTCATTGTAGTTTAAAATTGCATCCCAGGGGGGCATTAGGAGTCCAAGGGGATGTCCTTATTCTATTCTCAGAACTGTGATTAAGAATTTGGGGTTGAGAATAAAGGAGGAATACCTTGGAACCAGCATACTTCTTTCTAGGAGTGTACTTGAACAGACTAATCTCTCCACTCAGCTTTTCACCCAGAAAACACTATTTTTTCACCAATTAAATCAGTGGTTCTCAACCTGTGGGTCACAACACCTGGAGGGGTCAAATAAACCTTTCACAGGGGTCACATAGAAGATACCCTGCATATCAGATATTTACATTGTGATTTGTAACAGTGGCAAAATTATAGTTATGAAGTAGCAATGAAATAATTTTATGGTTGGAGGTCACCATGACATGAGGAACTATATTGAATGGTCACAGCATTTTGAGAAACCCCAAATTAAACGAATTAAAAAAGCAAAGTGCTGAGAACAGTATAGTAAAAGCTTAATTAAATTTAGTGGACATTTTGTCAATGTTAGGTTTTCTAAGGTTATTGCGGTCAGCTAATATATACACACAGCTATGAACACAAAAATTGAAACCAACTTTTCAGCATGCAGATATAGTTATGAAAGTTCATCTTGTGGCACAAGGTGGTGGTACATAACTTTAATCCAAGCACTCCGGAGGAGAGGTGGGTAGATTTATGTGAGTTTGAGGCCAGCCTGGTTGACATAGTGAGTTTCAGGGCAGCCAGGGCTGTGGGGAGAGATCCTGTCTAAAAAAAAAAAGGTATTTCTTTGTGCTTGCTTCAGCAGCACAAAGTTGAAATACACTAAAATTGGAATATTAGCAATCCCTACACAAGGATGGCATGCAAATTCATGAAGTGTTTCATATTAAAAGAAAAGTTGGCTGGGCTGTGGTGGCACACACCTTTAATCCCAGCACTTGGGAGGCAGAGCCAGGGGGATCTCTGTGAGTTCGAGGCCAGCCTGGTCTCCAAAGCGAGTTCCAGGTAAGGCGCAAAGCTACACAGAGAAACCCAGTCTTGAAAAAACCAAAAAAAAAAAAAAAAAAAAAAAAAAAGAAAAGTTGATCTTATATTAGGTTATAAGAAATAACCATCAATTCCAAGCAGTTGGTAATTTCTGAACATACAGTAAAATTGACTGTCATAAGAAAGCATACTAAAATGTCTCATGTTTAGAAAGTCACAAGAAATTCAAATGATTAACTGGTTAAAAGTACTATAATGAAAAATTGTGTTATATACTTAAAGTATTGTGAAATATTTATAAAAAGGTATGAGCTAAATATTCAGGAGTGACTTTATACATAAAATGTAAAAGAAAAGATGAAAAATTAGCAAGTCAAGCATTTCCCTGTATCATGTAGTAAAAGAATAAAAGAGTCAAAATGGTAAAAGTATGAAGATGAGAGTAATAAAACATAAAGAGCAAATATTCAAGAAATAGGAAATATCATGATGTTCAACAATTCCAACAATCACATTAAAGGAAATAAAATTAATCAAAATGCAAAAAGAAGCAATGTTGAATGGACTAACAATCAGTAAACTATTCAGTCAATAATCACAGCTCACTCCTATTTATCTCACTCAAGTTCTATCAAAGAGTCTTAGAAAAGCTTTAAGCCTCAGATAGTTTTGACATTATACTTTCAAAGTATAGAAGGAAAAAGTTAATTGACTCAATTTTTAAAGCTGCTATAACTTCATACTCTTGATACTCAAACTATAAGAAGGAAAAAAGGAACAAAAAGGCTAATTATCAAGTTCACGTATTATGTTGGAGACATAAATGATTTGCCCTATGTGCAAATGTAGTGGACACGGAAATAACAATGCACATCTGAAACAGCCTTGTTGCCCTTATTTCAGAAGTCCCAAATCTGTTTTTAGAGGAATCAGAGAAGTCTACTGTTGACCTTCAAGGACCTAAGAATTTGAATGCCATTCTTCTGGTGGTTCAAAACTTCTTAGATCTATTCTGAGCATATGAAACACAGAAGAGATGAATGAAAGTTACAGGACGTATTTGATTATATTTACTATATGAACATGCATATTAATACTTAACACATGCGTATGAGCATATTTAAATTATTTGAAATAACAGATCACTATTACTATCATTTTTGTTCCTAGTCTTTCAGTCTGTTTTCTGATCTCATAACAATGAACAAAGGACACAAAGATGAAATTCAGAAAAGAGAAGTCATAGCTAGTCACCTATGCAAGTTTAGTAATGAAAAAAATTACAGCTGAAGTAATAGTAAAACATAACTCCATTAAAAAATGGGTTAGCAATACCCATTGCCAAGAACTGCCAAACAGCTGCCCAATATGTAGAAAATAAGTGATGGAGGTGGGTCCAGGTCTAAATAAGCCACTTATACCTCCTCCTCTAAGGCTCAGGGAACACTGGAGAAGAGGGGTGGGAAGTATGAGAAGCCAAGAAGATAGGATGAAGAGTTGTGAAATGCAATTCCTCAGACTCAATATAACCATCGTAATCAAGTGACATGAACTGTGGTCACCTGCACTGGATTCACAATGGACCAACCCTATGAACAATAGTCAAGGAATGAGAAGACACTCATAGGGACTCTCTACTATTGGCTGTGGATAGACTCTGAGAAAGCGGAAATAATTATGTACTCACTGCTGAACTCACCATTCTCTGACAGATACTCCAAATCTACAGTCTGACAGATGACCAAGGCTAATCTTGGTTGTAGCTAGAGTTTTCCTGCCTTGCCCACAGTCAGGACAAATCTTTGTCACCCACCAGTCCTACAGCCACTTAGACCCAACCAAGTAAACACAGAGACTTATATATTGCTTCAAACTGTATGGCCGTGGCAGGCTTCTTACTAACTGTTCTTATATCTTAAATTAATCCATTTTCATAAATCCAGGCAGTCTCCTTCTGCCTTCCTGTTCTTTTATTTCTCTTCTCTGTTAGTCCCACCTATACTTCCTGCCTAGCCAAGGCCAATTAGGTTTTATTTATTGACCAATCCGAGCAACTTGACATACAGACCATCCCCCCAGCACAGTCAAGTGCAGACCATTTCAGACACCTGCACTCAGGCCCGTGGTCCTAATCATCCTCTATGCGGACCTGCTGGGCAAAGCCATGAGGAACCCATGAACGGGCTCCCACAGGACATACAGAACATCCCACAGCACTTGGTAGGTCACAAAACAAAATGAATAGACATCATTCCAAGAGAGAGATTTGTGGGTAAGGAGGAGGGAATATAAGTGTGGTAGGGAGGTGAGCGGTGAGAATGGACAATATGAAAGATATGCATATGTGAAACTGTGAAAAAATATCAATGATTTAAAAGAACTTGAAAGCTCCCTGGGGATGGTGGCACTTGACCATAATCCTGGTACTTCAGAGGTGGAGGCCAAGGGACTGAGAGTTTGAGACAAGTCTGGGCTGCAAAGCAAGTTGTAGGTGACCTTGGGCTACATAGCAAGACCCTGTCTCATAAATAAATAAAATAACCTCTGAAAATTCTAAACGTTTATGATCTGAAAATATGAAGTGAAGACTTAAAGAAAAAGGGAACTCCCAGAGTACTGAAAGGAGCATAAGTTTTGGAATGTAATCTGACAAACAGTATCATTAGAAATATACACATGTGGCAATCTAGCAGCTCCATTTTTGGTGTGTAACCCAGAGGATCTGTTGGCATGTATGCACAGAAAGACACTTGTAAATAGCATAACACTGATTTTAAAAGTGAAGACTGAAAAATACCTAAATACATGTCAATAGAAGAGTGAATAATAATGCAGCATATAATGAAGAGATGATCATAATTAAGAGAGAAGAGCTATGTATACATGGTTTAGTATTGATAAATCAAAAAATCTAATAGGTGAACAGTAACACATATACTCAAGGATAAAATAGTTCAATGTATTGTATCCAGTTATTTCCATCTGGAATGACTGAACTCTGTGAAGACAAAAAAAAAAAAAATAAAGCTAATAGGAGAACAAAAAAAGCAGTATTAAATGGACTCAGCAGGTGATATTTATATAATTACTCATTTATAGGTATATATGCAGCATAATAACTAATAGAAAGGAAGCCATGCATTTGAGAGGGAGATGGTGGCCACAAGAAGTGTGGAGGAAGAAAATGATGTAAATACACATATACTAAATTTAAAAATATATAAAAAACAACTCCCCTGATTTCTACCAAAATAACAGAGATTTCCTGTGGAGATAGATGTAGCAAACTATGACTAGGGATACTTCTTCAGTAATATGTTATTTCTCAATAATGTGAAAATTATCAGTAGACATAAAGGCTACATCAACAGAGCTAATGTAGAAATTCGGATGTCTTCATTTGTTAATTATTGCATGTGATGGATCTGGGGGGGTGTTCTATGCTACTGTTTATAATTTTCTATATTAAAATGAGTGAAGAAGCTGAGCATGGTGCTGTACTCTTGTAATTCTATAACAGAGGAGGCAGAGACAGGAGAATTGTTGCAAAGTTGAAGTCGACTTGTTTTGCATAGCTAATTCCAAGCCAGCCAGGGATACATAGTAAGATGCTACCCACAAGCAATTGAGCAACAAGTTGTTCCAGTGTAAGCAACTCACTCTGTATCTGTAAGTGAATGAGCTGTGGGAGGGATTGTATGCTTGGGATCTGAAGTATCCCCCAAAGGCTCATATGTTAAAGTCTTACAGGCTTATGGAACCATTGGAAGGTGGGGTATAATGGAAAGAAGGTAGGTTATTGGAGGCACACTCTTGTTTCATTTGTGTGTGTTGATATGTAGTGTGTGTGTGCATGTGTATGTGTGGTTATGCACCTGTGCATGCACATGTGGAAGCCAGAGATCGACATCAGGTGTCTTAATCTATCACTCTCTACCTTATTTTTGAGACTGGGTCTCTCTCTCTCTCTCTCTCTCTCTCTCTCTCTCTCTCTCTCTCTCTCTCTCTCTCTCTCCCTTTCTTTTTTCTTTAAGAATTTTTTATTCATTTGACACACAAATCACAGATTTCCCTCTCATCCTTCCTCTCAATCCCCCCAGCCTACTCCCCCCATCCCCTCCTCCAAAAGAGTAAGGACTTCCACAGGGAGTCCACAAAGCCTGGTACATTTGAGACTGGGTCTTTCTTACTAAACCTTGGGCTCATGGCTTAGGCTTGGCTGGCTGGCCTTCAAGTTCCTCTTGGCTCCCTTTTCTCCCAGTGTTAGGGTTATAGGTACAACTGGCTTTTATATGGGTGCTAAGGAATTGAATTCAGGTCTCCACACTTCTGTAGCAAACCCTTCTTCTACTGAGCTATCTCTCCAGCCTAGGGTGGAGTGATCTTGAAAGGAATATTGGGAAACAAACCCTCAACTCTCAATTGTCTCTCTCCTTTCTGGCTATCATGAGATGAGTAGCTTTGTTGTACCACACTCCCCATGACACATTATTCTTCTATGCAGGACCAAAAGCAATATTGCCAAACGACCATGGATTGACAGTGTAAAATCATGAGCTGTGGTGATATTTTATTTGTGCAGAAATGTGATATTTTATTTGTATGTTAATAAATAAAGTTTGCCTAAGATCAGAATTCATAGTGAGCCATAAACAGAAGTCAGGCGGTGGTGGCACACACCCTTAATCTGATGACATGCTGATGGGAATGTTGTTAAGTATGCTATGTGTGTTGTTCTGATTTGGTTGATAAATAAAATGCTGATTGGCTAGTAGCCAGTCAGGAAGTATAGTATAGATGGGATAAGCAGATGAGGAGAATTCTGGGAAGAGGAAGGCTGAATCAGGAGTCACCAGCCAAACACAGAGGAAGCAAGATGTAAAGGCAAAACTGAGAAAAGGTACCAAGCCATGTGGCTAAACATAGATAAGAATTATGGGTTAATTTAAATGGAAGAGCTAGTCAATAGTTAGCCTTAGCTAATGGCCAAGCAGTTTTAATTAATATATGACTCTGTGTGTTTACTTGGGTCCAAGCAGCCACAGGGCCTCAGGAGCTATGCAGGACCAGGATAACTTCAGCTATACATGGCAGGCAGAGTCTCTGTGTGTTCAAGGGCACAGCCAAGCATGGTGACACATGCCTTTAATCCCAGTACCAACCATAGAGACCTAGAGGTCTGTATAGACAGGCAATGATGAGGAAGTAATGTGGCTGGGCTTAGAGCCAATGACAAGGCAGAACAAGAAGGCAATAAAAGCATAGGTTAGACAAGAAGAAGCTCTCCCTTGGGAAACTACAATGTGGTGGTAAGCTATGGCTAGTTGTGGCTATGTGCTATTTCTCTGACCTCTTAGGCTATTACTCCTGTATTTGGCTCTGTGTTTCTTATTTAATAAGACTGTTTAGAAATTCATCTACAAAGAGCCATAATATATTTTTTCTCATTGTAATTATCTCAGGTGTATTGTCAGTAATAGAAAGCTGAGTATCACAAGGACTCTACTTGCCTACATCATTATAACTTACAGAACACATTCCAGGTAGTCAGCACATTTTCTTCCCTTGTTTTATCTTTCTAAGGAATAAAATCACTTGCAGGGGCCAGTCTGCATAAAAAAAAAAAAAAAAAAAAAAGAGGAGCACCAGTTCCAGAGTACTTGTTTACTTAATATATCATCACCATATGGATTTTCACATGTTAAAGCTAAACAAGAGAACATTTTTATATCAGGCTTAAACTGTGATGATAATTATATGACCTCAGTATAATAAGTAAAACTGTTTTTAATAAAGTTTGAAGGATATAAGCCTAGACCAAAACATTTGATATTCTTAGATATGGAATCTTTTAGACTGGGAATTAATATTGGAGCCAAGTACCATTATTTAAAAATATTTTTTAATACAATGATGTGTGTGTGTGTGTGTGCGCGTGCACGCAATCACACATGTGTGGAGGTCAGAGGACAATTTTCAGGAATCAGTTTTCTTTTCCCACTGTCAGTCAGGATCAAACTCAAGTCATGAGGTTTGGTGACAGGCACTGTTACCTACTGAGCCATCTCACTGGTTTCTCATGTATCATTAATGAACAGTTTTTGAGTCCTTTAGATGCTCATCTTTCTATACTAGGGTCTTTTCTCAGCATTGTGTCTGGGAGTCTTGTACTTGATCGTCTTATATCAATTATCATTAAAACAAAATGTGCAAATCTAATACATCACCACAAAAGTTTTTCCATCTCTTGTGCTCTACTTAGTTTTTCAGGTTTAAGAAAAACACAGAATAAAATATTCGAACCACATGGTGCCTTAGAGTGAGTCTTGACAGCCGGACACTGAGTCAGTTTACTTTAAAAGGAATCAAAAGGAACTGAAACAAAATCAATTTGCAATGCATTAATGATCGTGTGATTAAATTGTTCCATGTTTCACAAAACCATTTGAAGTCCTGGGCAATCTGTTGTGTAATAGAAAGTGCTTTCTAAATATCACAGTGTTTTAATTAAGACCCTTTGTGCCATTCTTTTTATACACATTAGAGAATTTTGTGTGCCCTCAACCCCTTTTGGATCCAGCTCTGTTGTGTCTTGAACATCATTATTTTCAGTAGAACTGAGAGGAATGTTCTTTCATGGTCCAGTATCTCAAAGGCTGGGTCATTCATGGCTATCTTCTATAGCTGGAGGTTTTCCTGGATCCCGCCTGGTCCTGCAGCTGCTCAGACCCAAGTAAACACACAGAGGCTTATTTACAAACTGTATGGTCTATGGCAGGCCTCTTGCTAGCTAGCTCTTATATCCTAAATTAACTCATAACTATTAATCTATGTATCGCCACATGTTCCGTGGCTTTACCTGCGTTCCATTATATGTTGCTCCTTGGGCAGCAGGGTTGTGTCTATTCCCTTCTGCCTTTCTTCTTCCTGTCTATCTGCTTGTATTTCCTTCTGCCTTTCTTCTTCCTGTCTATCTGCTTGTATTTCCTGCCTTGCTAGGATAATACAGCTTTATTTATCAGCCAATCAGAGCAACACATATTCACAGCATACAGAAAGACATCCCACAGCACTTCCCCTTTTCTGTCTAATCAAAAAAAGGGTTTAACTTTAACATGTAAAATTACATATAATAGAACAGTTATCAAGCAGAAATTATAATTATAATATCTAGTCCATTCATATTTGGCAAAATTAAAGAAAATATTCTATCTATCCTATATTTATGAGTCTAAAGTTTCATATCTAATTTATCTTTTCTTGTAACCAAGGAATATTATAACTATTTAGTCTTCAACTACATCAAAGACCCCAGAAGGATATAATATTACCTAAGTAAACAGAAAATGCATTGTAAGCAACTTCCAAAATTCTTGAAATGACAGAGACAGCTGACTGCCTGGACAGTCATTCAAAGTTCTTATGTAATGTTGGGGCATCCATCTTCAGCCTATAGGCCTAGAGTCTCTTAGTTGCTTCTCCCTGTGTCCTGCAGAATGCCTGGCAGTCTCTTTCTGTATGCTGTGAATATGTGTTGGTCTGATTGGTTAATAAAGATAACACTGATTGTTATCTGCCAGTAGCCAGGCAGGAAGTACAGGCAGGGTAAGCAGATGAGAAGAATTCTGGGAAGAGAAAGGCCTGAGTCAGGAATAGTCACTAGCCAGACACAGAGGAAGCAAGATGACAAGGCAGAACTGAGAAAAGGTACCAAGCCACGTGGTTAAATATGGATAATAATTATGAGTTAATTTAAGTGTAAGAGCTAGTCAGTAATAAGCCTGAACTAATGGCCAAGCAGTTACAAATAATCTTAAGTCTCAGAGTGATTATTTTATAAGCAGCTGTGGACTATGGGGCCTGGAGGGTTTGAAGAAAATCATCTGATTAGAAATGGTGTCCAGACATGGTGACAAGAGTTTCCACCTAAAACTTGAGAGAACGTAAAAAAATTCTAAGACGGATCTAAAAACAGCTTCCTAAATGTGTCTCTCAGGCCAGCTGTAGCCTGTGAGCTTGAGCTACACTACAGCAGGTTCTCAGCATGTGGGCTTGACCTGCAGCATGGTGAATTCCTGCCATGGTACACAGAGGCATCTCCAAGCCATGCAGTATGCCATGTGGTGGATTTAGCTTTTGCTAGATTTTAAAAAAAAAAAATTCTGATCTATACGTTGCTGGATGCAGGCATGGACCCATTGCCTCCCAGAGTCAGTAGAGAACATGGCTCCCAGAGCTGGAAGTGAATTACCTCTGCCATGTTGAAAAGTTGAGATAGGCAGAGTCAGCAGCCAAGGCTGCAGCTTTAGTACTAGCCACTGCAGTTTAAAGCAACAGATTCACAATAAGGCAGATTCCAATGGAATAAGACTTTAAATGGCTTACAGTGTGTGTAAAGATGTATGTGGGCTTGGAAGATAGAGGAAAATGAATATGGACATAGTTTTAAAAAATAAAGTATTTAAAGAGACAGTAAAAATAAGCCACATAAAGATGGATATTACACAGAGAATCTGGATTGTGTTATCTTTGGGATTTTTAACTGGAGAGAGAAATTTGATTATAAAGGCTGCTGAGTTAAAGCAATATGTATATTTTAAAGGTATCGACTTCAAAATTTATGTCTAAGGATATGTTGCTTTGGAAAAGAGGTTCTGCTTTTGTTTCTACAGAAGATGAGAACTTATGGATTATTTCTAGGCTAACATAGTTTGATCAGTCAAGTCCCCCTGAGAGGTCTCCAGATGATTCAACATCCAGAACAGGAAAGATATTTTGTAGTGTGGAATTGTGGTCAGCAATGTCAACTTGTGAGCCATTACTGGAGATTACTTAACACCTGCTGTGTGATTGACAAGGCTTGCTCTTCTTGGTATACCTCATCTGTGACTTCTGTGCTTATGAAATTTCATGAACAGATTCTGGGGCAAGATAGAAAGATACTTATGACTTTAATTTTCTAGTCTTGAGGATGACCTCAGGATTTCAGAGGCTAATTGATAGTGGAGGGTAAATGACCTTCCTCTTCTAAATATTCAATGTATCTCTTGCTACTTCTAATAGTCCAGCTTTCATCTTAATGTAGTAATCATTTTTTGTGTCTTGTAATTTCATAGACTTAATGATTTAGCACTTTCTGAGGGACTTGGTCCAAACATCCATGGCAGAAGCACTCACAGCTGAAGCTGAGTTAAGAGTAAAGAGGTCAAGAGGATAAGCTTGGGCTGTAAATAAACAGGGCAATCTCTGAGTTGTTACTGTAAAGATTTAGATGATGTTAAGGACTATGAGGAAGCTCACCCTATGCCAGTATTTCACCAGGAGCTGCTGTGTTTGACTGGAATTTTTTTTTACATCTCAACTCCTTCTGTGAAGATCAAAGTCCCTCTGCGGATTCTTAGATTATGGTGCATACTTCCTGGCATGTCCACTCCTGCTGAAGGATTTTATACATAAGTATATTCTATTTGTATTGTGTCTACTCCAAGTGCTCCTGTGTCCTCCACAACCAATCCCCTTGAATTCATGACCTCTTCTGTTATTGAGTCCAGATAGTGTTGCCCTTATTTGCACATATTTAAGGCTGACCATCTAGGATTGGGGGCATTTCCTTGAAAAACAAAACCAAGCCAAACTAAACAGACCAACCAACAAACTAACCAACTGACTGACTGACCAACCAACCAAACAAAAATTAAAATAAAAACTCTTTTGCCCTCCCTCAGCAGCTGCTGACTGCTTGTGGGACATTGTGATAATTTCTTCCATCTATGTTGACTGGTGTGGTCTTTCTAAGCCTTGTACAAGCATCAAGTTGTTGAGAGTTCATGGGCACAACATTGCTATCTTGGTGGCTCATACTTTCAAAGGGAAGTTTCAACTAGTTAATTTCAATGATAGCAGAAATAAATTTCTAATTAATTTTTTATCTTAAAAAAGCTTATAAAACACAGCCACATGGCTCAGTTGACATACAGCATTCTTTATTAAATGGGTAATCAAGTTCCTTTTAAGACTCTGGGCTTCAGGATCCATAAAAGAAACAATCAAATATACTTAACATTCCAGAGTAAATTGTCTCTGCTGAGGGAGGAGACCTAACTGACACAGTGAGCTTGTGAAAAGATGGCGTTATCTCACAAAACGTCTTGGCTTTGTGATAAAATAAGATAATGCAGTAGAGGGAGGAGCAGGGATCAAATAGTCAAGTGAGCATCCAAAGACCAAATGTCACTAGACGCTAAGGAAATGGGAGTATGATGAGCACTGTGGGGACAGAATGCCAGACAGAATCTGCAAACAGTTCCATCACTCTGTCTCATGGTCTTTGGGGGAAGCAAAGCTGCCTGGGAAACTCTCAAAGTACAATTAAAAAAAAATAAAGGGATTCTGCTGCCCCAGAATAGGATAGGTGTCAGAATTACGATAGAGACACACCGAATTCTTAGTTGTTCTAACAAATGAATACAAATGTCTGTTCATGACAATTTTCTCACTGTTTCAACATGAAAAACATTGCCATACCTTTTTCATCTGTTGCCCATCTCATTCAGTTTAGCAGTTGAACTTTTTGCTTTCCCTTACCTATTTTATTTGAATTCAGGGCCCCCACAAACAAATCCTCTGTTTGTCTAGGTTTATCAATTAGCACTGACTGCTAGGTGACTCTAGAGTTCTCAGAAGAGTCTACTGGGTGTACAGTTTAACAACTCTCAAATATCTCACACATTTCTTCCCAATTTCTTTTATTCTAATATTTTATCGTTTCCATGCACACTCATCACTGGTTAAAACAACAACAATAAAGATAATAAACGAAGATAAATATCACTATCCCAGGCTGAAACATCTTCATATATATATATAAAAGGTAGATTCAACACCAGAGTACTTACAGACTTTCAAACTATCTTTAAAAACAAACTTGCTAATTAATTAATTAATTAATCAAATAGTCCTGGGATTTCAAATAGAACCTCACACATGCTAAGCACATGTTCCACAATTGAACCATAGTCCCAGCCCTGTTCATTCTAATTCTTAACTTAATCTAAGGGGTCTAAACTCAAGATTAAAGCAAAATTTAAAAAATGTATTTAAAGTTACAGTGACAAGAGATGAAAATTCGTGAATGATTCTCTCTTCCTCCTTCCCTCTCCCCGTTGTCTAAACCAGAAGACTGAAACAGATTTGGAATTTGTAAACTAAATATTCCTATCCAACATTTTAGAATACTCTCAATATAGTAAGCCAAGTCCTGTCCTTCCAGGTCATGCACAGGTAGACATCAGTCCTTACTCAAAAGAATTGTAGTCACATATGTCCCCAACTGCTGCTTTTATAAGTGAGCCTATCCCAGTGGTGGTGAGAGGCTACTTGCTCTAACATCTTGTTTTGGTCCCCACACCTGGAAGGCACAGAGTTTAAGGGAAAGCACTGACTCCTGCCCAGAGCTTGCTGGCTTGTGAGGGCATGGCATACATTACTTCTGATTCTGCACTCCTGCCTACAATACTCAGGGCTTGCTTGGTTGTTTCATCTCTTTCTGTTGTTCGTGAGGGCACACATTACTTCTGATTCTGCACTTCTGCACACAATACTCAGTGCCCAACAGACACTTAAGCATGGCAGGTAGAAGCTTTTGGAATAACTAAGTGAAGAGATCGATATTCCAGTGCAGTGCTTTTCAAATTACCTATGGAAAAGAGCCAACATAGTTTTGGCTTTCCAAACTCTTGCATGCTGATTCTTTAAAAAAAAATTCAAAAACAATAACTCACTAAAAGTAAAATATAGAGACGAAACAAAATACAAATTCCAACTCTCTCTCTTTTTTTGTTTTCTTTAGATGAGATGGACATAAAACCTCTCTGTCAAAATGTTCTAAAAGTTTCTCGATGTGTTTTTCTTAAATTCTTCACTTTTCTTGTGAACTCTCAGGTGGTGGTAGAGGACTGTACTGTGAACAGCACTTTTTAACCCTTTACCTCTACCTTAAACATAGGGAATCTGTTTTAGACACACTGAGGTCTGTTTTGTCATTTATAAAATAGAGAATTGATCTGATCCCTAGAGGCTGATCCCAAGATCATTTTGATAAGTTCAACAAGCATAGTACTGTTGAGAGTAATATAATGTTAGCTTCAAGGGTTCTCCTTTATCCTCTTACGTGATGCAGATCTATGAAAGCCTGGGACCAAGACTTTTACAGCTTAGAAGCTGTTCAACTGACAATTGGAGCAGATGAATTTAGTGTGGTAATTATCTTTCCCTCTGCTGAAATATTTCATGTCCTCTTTCCTACTTCATGTCTTATTTCTCATAAACATGCTACATATTTTACTTATCTTGTTTATAATTTATAATTTATCATCCTGTAAAATGTAAGGTTCATTAGAGCTAGACTTTTTTTGTTTTTGTTTTTTTCGAGACAGGGTTTCTCTGTGTAGCTTTGCACCTTTCCTGGATCTCGCTCTGTAGGCCAGGCTGGCCTTGAACTCACAAAGATCCGCCTGGCTCTGCCTCCCAAGTGCTGGGATTAAAGGCGTGCGCCACCACCACTGCCTGACTAAAGCTAGACTTTTTATTTTTTATTTTATTTTTTTTATTACCATGAAAAAAAAAATCTGTGCTTGATATGTGATAGATAGCAAATAGAAGAAATTCCAGAGGTTCTAGCCTAAGATCTAAGATCTAAGGATGGCTCAGTATTAAAGGCTTTCCTTTGCAAACACGAGGAACTGAGTCCATCCGAAGCAGCATCTATCCATCTATCGAGAGAGAGAGAGAGAGAGAGAGAGAGAGAGAGAGAGAGAGAGAGAGAGAGAGGAAATTTCAGCCTTAAGGAGGTGTGGGTGTGTTTTTTCTTAGAAGAGAAACATCAACTACCTGTTTTCAGATACTTTCAAATTTTCCCCTCTACAATTACACCTGACATTCTATAATCAGTACCATAAGCAACAAAGTCATCCTGATTTTCATAATTCCACATTTATACTACATTGAGGAAAAATATTGTCTGTTGTTCATGTCAAGCAGTTTTTTCTTTTCTCTCTTTTTTTTTTAGGAATTCAAACAAGGTAATGCTAAATAAGAAACAAATTTGCTTTATTATGTAACCCACCATGGAAAAGAAAGAATGTGCAGGTATTTAAACATATATGAATTTTTCTATTTATTTTTTGGCACCATGAGCCTTAATAGTTAGAAAAACAAAATTCCCGTCTTTATTTATTTATATTTTCTTGTTCTTGCTTGCTTCCATCTTGGCTAACCAACTTTTCAAGTTTCTCCTTTTGTTTCTCAATCTTTTTACTTCTGTATTCATCTTTTAGCATATTTTTTTAATGTTCATTTTCATCAACTTTTCTATAAGAGGCTTTCTATAATAAGTGAAAATTATTCCTATTTTAAAGCTTTGGTGTCTAAGGTGGGCCCAGCCAGCATCATGTTTCCTCTCCTGGGGTTCCCGATTTGGACTTCAGGGATGTAAAATACAATGGAACACGAGGCTCCAGCCTTCCATCCATTTACCTGTCTCATCTGCCCTTTCAACAAGGCTGACTTGAGAGACTAATAACGTTGAGAAAAGAGCCTTTGTTGCATCCTGCACATCTCCAGGGAGAGACTTGACGGAGGCAGTGAGAAAATGAAAAGTCAAACACGAAGACACACAGAAAAGCTGGGTTTGGGTAAAATGGGCTGGTTGATGGAGAAGCATCCTGGAAACTCAGTGTATTTATTCTATAGAGTTGAATATGGAGGCAGAGTTATCATGTGTGGCTGAACAAGGAGAAAGTTTTAGCTAATCTCTCTAGCATCGGTCTCATTTGGAGAGCAGTCTTCAGGCAGTGAACATGTCACAGGGAATGAAGGTGTTGGTTGGGTTGGGGAGCTATGAGGAAGTTTTCTGCACACACTATCAACATTTGTACTTGGACTAGGAGAGAAGCCTTTGCCATCCCTCTGATTGTTCCCTGAGTGTAAAGTTTGGGAGGCTTTGACATCACCAGGCTCCTGTCACTAGCACACATTCACTTAGGACTTCATTCTCCCAGGAATTCCTCCTCCCCAGGGGTCTTTATCCTTGCTTGACTATGTTTCCTTTCTCCCCTCTTGAGCTCTGCATGCTATGAATAAATAGGCTCCTCAGCAGGGTATATGACTTCCAGAGTCACATTTGAGGCTCCAGGAATCTCTGGGTTCTCAGCTCCAGCAGCCTGAAGGGTTTATGGATAACTCTTGCTGCCTCACTTCCCTAGCTCTTTTTAGAAGAAAGATTTTTCATCTGAAATTTAGAGAAAAAGTGATAGTGAGAAGAATGTGCTTTCTCCAGTTTAAAATTACCTACAAATAATACAACCGTTATTTTGACAAAGTCTAGATGCAGTCTAGTAGACATGCATCTGCTTGGTTACTGTGTCTGTTCATCATCACCTCTGCACATGGAGGAGAATGCTGACTTGGTTCTTACATTGAAAATAGGTGAAGATTTGTCAAGGGATATAAAAAAGGAGGTATCCTGCTGTGAAGCCCACTGCTAAAGTATGTTTTTGTGACTGGTAAAACCTGGTGCACCTTACTCTGCTGTTTGGAGCTTCAGTAGAGAAAATATTAGGTAAAATAGAGTGAGAACTAATGTGTTTGTTGTTATTCTGTGTAGGAAAGAGCCATGAAAGATTTTTAAAAAGTTACACATATGGATGTTTTGTCTGCATGTATGTCTGTGCATCATGTGCATACCTGGTGTCCATAGAGGCCAGAAAAGGGCATCAGATCCCCTGGAACTAGAATTCTAGACCAGTAGAAGTTGGGAATCAATCCTTGGTCCTCTGGGATGCCAGCCACCTCTCCGGCCCTATGGAAGATTTTTAATTGTTATATTTAAATAGTAAAAGATAAAACGGGTGGTGTGGAGAAAGTCTGAGATCAGAGATAAGAACAACCAGGAAGATCAGATGGGGGAAAATAAGGAAAAAGTAAAAAAGGACTGGAGGTCAGCTAGACAGCAATGGCTGTCTGAAGGGAGGCAGTCAAGATAAACAGGGACGATTTTAGAGCTGGAACAAAACCTACCTGTTGACTGTAGAAGTTGAGGATGAGATGGAAGCACACTTTGACAGTTCAAACCACGGGGATTAGGAGAGTATTTTCCTTAACCAAGAAAGGATATACATATATGCACAATTTAAAATTTTTCTTTCTATTTCTTTATTCCTTTATTCTTTTCTCTCCTTCCTTTTTTATCCTTTTTTCTTTCCCAAGTTTTATAGTAATCTGATCTGTTGATCATTTAATGGACATGTGCCTTTTAATTTATTGTCTCATTTAATATGTACAGTGGTTCCTTTGAGGGAGGCAGACTTTCTTTCTTTTTTTTGTTTTAATTTACAATTTTTTTTGAAATTTTACATATGAACACTATATTATTTCCATCACAATCTCTTCTCCCCCCACTCCTACCACCCCTTACTCCTTCTTAAATTCATGACCTCTTTTTAAGTTAAACGTATATATGTATATATCTTTCTGAGTTTATTTAGTGTTGTTCAAAAGTCCACATGTTTAGGGTTAACCACTTGGGATTGAACTTTGTTTTCTTGATAAACTTATTGACTTATCCTTAACTAGAATAACATGTCCAGGGTCACTGACTAGCTAATGTGGGCGCTCAGGTTGGAATCCAGTTGACTCTCATTCTGAGGGTCTTGTTTTTAATATTTTATATGGTAACTACATTTGAGGAAGAAAATGCTTTCCATGTGAAGTGCCTTCAAAATGGTAGACAAATGCAGAAGGCAGCTAGAGATATAGGTGTGGGTACCAAGGAGGAGTAACTGATTTGGAATAAGAGGATGTAAGGGAGTTAAACTATTTTTTTATGGGCTGAGTTGCAACTTTCCACAAATTCACATGTTGAAATCGCAGCCTCTACTACCCCAGAGTGGATTTATATTTGTCGATAAAAGTTCACTAAGGTGGCGATCATGTGAGAATGAGACTGTACCGTACAGGACCCTTTTACTTATATAAGAGAAACAGCGGGAACTTGTGTACAGGGCTTCAGCCTTGTGAAGTGGCAGCAAGTTCAGGAGGGACACCTTGCTGCCAGCCTGATGCAGGATTTTTGGTTACACTCAGTAAGGAGATGATGTACGTGTGTGGAGCCTCCAAATGAGCTAGCTCACTCTGGAACTAGAAGTTTTTCTTAGGAGAAGCTGAAAAAAGTCGGGGAATTGCTCCATTAAAAAGCGTCAAATGAGTTGGATGGTGGTAGCACACGGCTTTAATCCCAGCACTCAGGTGGCAGAGGCAGGTGGATCTCTGAGTTCAAGGCCACCCTCTACAGAGTGAGTTCCTGTACAGCCAGGGCTATACAGACAAACCCTGTCTCAAGAAACTGAAAAAGAAAAAAAAAAGAGTTAAAAAAGAATTAGAAAAAAACAAAAAGAAGAAGGATCAAACAAGTATTATTTTAGAGTCTGTCTAGAACAGACTCTTAAAATGTTTAAGCAGATCTGCCACATTTTCATTCCCTAGGTTAGGAAAGGGACATTAGTTCTGATTACTTAAGGAAAGGAGGCAGAGACTGTGTTAATATTTAGTGGTGAAGTACCTTCCCCATGGTGCACAGACTAGAGTAAAAGGCCATTTAAAAGACCGTGGCTTTTCTTGTGTGATTTTATTCCCATACCATGGCTAAGGGGACAGGCAGGGCAATTTAGAAATAATGAACATATAAAGTGCAAGCCAGCCACTTTTATTCTTTCACAAGAACTTGTAAAGATGCCTGAAAAAGCACACAAAAATGTTCCTTTTAATGTTTTTAGGAGCATGGCTTAAGGTTGTTTTCAAAGTTTCAAGTGCCAAATGCAAAAGATTTCACTTCTTTACAAGTGGTTTGATCCCGTGGGTAGTGTGGTAATAAACCAGATGAGCCTCTTGGGGGGCAGCAAGAAACAAGGCCTATATAAATATATATATATTTTTTTTCGTTGAAAGGACTATAAAGGAGAAACAGATCATACTTTGTGGGTTGATAAATAGTTCAGCACACACAGCCAAAAGTGCAAACCTCATGTATGTTGTATAGCTAAGCTTTTTTTTCTCTTTCTTTTCCTTTAATGCAGAAACAGAGAGAAGAAGGTTATGGGTTTTTGTTATTTCTCTGTGATGACTTCACACTTAGCATAGCAAGGAAAAAAATCGCAATTTAAAATATGACATGGAAAGAACAAGCTTAGAAGATAAAGACTTGGCTGCAGAACTCAACTGGATTTCTTTCCTCCCAATTTCCTTTTTAAAAGGAAAAATTGCAAGTGGGTTTCAGAAGTCATTGGAGACAAAACTTTGGTGGTCCCGTTGAGGTGGTGTATGAAAGGAAAATTGAACATTGACCTAGGAACAAAGGAGAGCTGGCTTTGTTTGGGAGGATCTTACACTTGGTGGATAACTTTGGAAAGCATCTATTTGAGACATGTTCATTCTACCAGAGATCAGGGCACACAGCACAGAGGGGTTTGTAGATCCTAAAAGTGGAGCAAATGCAAATCAAGCTGCTGTTTTAGCTATGGATACTCACTTTGAGCTTACCCTGTACCCACACAGCCCACCTCCTTCCCTGTTTTCCCTTTTGTTGTATGAGACATTTCTTAGTGGTTGGCTACCCATTCCATCTCTTACAGGCATGTTGTTTGGGACCCCAGGGAAAGATCAGCACGGATACTCTCTCCTCTCTTATCCCTAAGGGTTGTCTGTTCTAGATTGGGCTAAATGAAAAAAATTTTTTTTAACTTTCTCACATAAATGAAAACACCATTTCCTTAAACATCAAAGCCCATTTGAATTGGGTCACTTCATAATTTATTTTATCAAAGAGATTTTAATTTTTTCCAGATTGCAAGAATTTCCAGATTATTCCAAATTTTATGGGCCAAATTCTGCCCTCAATTATGTACACGCAACTAATTGCACACACATAACTGAGGGCAGGATTTGGCATTTGGAGCTGAAAGTCTTTGGAGTTCTGTCTTTTTAAACAGACTTTTATCTATAAATTAAAAGAAATGTGATTATTGCCACCACTCCTCTGGGGTTGTTTGCAAATACTGAGTAAGTTAGTCTGCCACACCCTTGGAATAATCGTTATTATCTTCTTTTAAATGAGAAAAATAATCCTAAGATGTGATTCCATTGTCTTCTTGAATATTGCCCCCTTTTATTAAGAATGGTGATGGTTTTATAATATTTTTCTGAATATTAAAATTGGAGACAATTTAATACAGAAAAATATTGAAAATAATATAAGCAGTTATATTTTAACCAATATGAAGGGACTTTTGGTATTTCCCTGGATATTTCTCCAGGAATATTTTATGATGTTCTCTTAAATTTTGTAATGATATAATATTGGATGTATTAGCATAATAAACTCTTTGCAACAAGAAAATGCTAGCGATCTTTTAGAGTTGAGGACTACAGATAACCTTGTACCTTTGTAACTCCCAAATTGTAGCCAATTTTCAATTTGGTTGGCACAAATCATTTCAACTTAGGCTTTTAAGTAGGTCTTTTATTTTCTGGGAAAATGGCTTTAAAGCAATAAAGCCATGCTGTCACGGATTCTTACATGTTTCATAATTAACAATAGGAAGTGACTTCTTCAGCTTCTTGGCTCTTGTAGACTTCTTTGGCACTCTCAGATTTCTATTTAAACAGTTTTTTGTCCCTTAATAAAACACAACTGAGTGGTACATACAGAATTGCATGGCATTGAAGATGTAGAATAACACAAATGAAAATAATATAAGGAAGTAAAATATTCAGAATACCTTGTTTGTTTTCTGTTTTGAGACAGGTTCTCTTAGTGTAATCCAGGCTGACCTCGAACTCAGTGACCTCCTGTTGAGTCTGCAGAATGAAGACCATTTAAAATGTGTTTTCACTTTTGGTTACCCAATTTTGACCTGAGATAATTTGGTATAGATATTCCAAATGGGTCTAGGTTTTGATTTTTATTCTTTTTCCTTGCTAATTGTTGGGGTATTGAGTAAGCCAAAGAATGAATACCTTTGACCAGGCTTTACTCTGGGAAATTAACTGTTAAGCACTGCATTTAGCGTTGAGTACTTATATGTTGGCTTCTTGATACATAGACACTCCATGGAGACTCTATACATTGCCATTCTATGATGTTCTCCACTCCTCAACTTCTCATTCTGTAGCTCACACAAAGACGCAGCCCTAACAGCACATGTTCCCATAACAGCACATATCCCCAGACCTCTTACACCCTGTTACTTCTAGCTTGCTTCACATGTGACTCTAGCAATAGTCCCTTCTCTTCCTATTTTCAGATTTTCTTCCTCTCCCAAGTTATCCTTATGAACTTATAAATATATAATTTCCCTTCATCTTTAAAGAATTTCTCTTGTTTTGTCTTACACACCATCCACCACTCTTTTGCTTGGTTCTTGTTTGGAGCAACAGAATTATCTGTATTCCTCCAATTCTTTTTCCCCTCTCATTTTAACCCAGAACAAAGCAAAACAAAAAAATCATCAAAGCCTCTTACCAAGGTGATGAATGCTTAGGATGAATTCCCAGTTTATATCTTAACCAGCCTGTCAGCATCTTAGAAACAATTTATCCCCACCCATCCCCTGTCCTTGATAATCTTTCTACTCATTTTCCAGATTTACCTACTCTCCCTCCCCATTTTGCTAGTTTGTTCTTTCTCACTCCCATCCTCTTTGTGATAATTAAATTTTAAAATAATAGATTTCTTCATCTACACTCACAGATTGAAGTGTCATTTATTTCCTAATTACTCCATATCCCCACCTCTAGGACCACCTGTCTTTAAGACGTAACATTCATGATCCAGTCATATCTCTACTGGGAAGCAGACTACTTCTCAGTCCCAACATGTCTAGGTTAAAGTCCTGGTCTTTCTCACCCATCCCTGGTCCTGCTTAACTAGTCTTTGTCCAGGCAACTCCTCATTCCAGTGTTCTGGACAATCAGAAAACCATCATCATTTTATTCTTTCACATCCTACATTTGTCTTACTTAGTTCTAATCTCAAAATCTGCCCAAAGCCTGCTTGTTTCTCACTACCTTGACTGAATCTTCATAATCCTTAGTTAGATCTCCTTCTATTTTTATCTTCTTGGAGTCTATTTTCAATAAATCATACAGCATGAGCTTTTAGAAACTTGAATCATGCCATGGAAACGCACTGTTTAAGTTCCTAAAGTAACCCCCTTTTCACTCAAGGTAAGAGCTGAACTCTGGCTACAAGGCTAGACTCTCTCTTCGGTGGTTCCTGTTTTACTCTGTTTTTTGTTCAATCTCCTGCTGCTCACATGAGCTTACTGTTCTTCATACACATCAAGGATCCTCACCTTGGGATCTTTGCTTTGGATGTTGCTTTATATGGAAAAATATTCCCCAAATATCTGCTTTAATAATGCTTTCCTCTTCTCCCAGGCTTTGCCTCACTTATACTTTTGAAGTGGAACCTTCATTGATCACCTTATTTCATTCTGCAATCAATTGCTTCCACCTCTGGCATTTAATTCAAGTCTCTACCAGTGACATAAAAACAAATAAAAATTAAAGAAGGTCCAGCGTCAGAAAGAAGAATGTTGCAGCAAGAGGAGATGGTCAATGCCTGTTCTTCCTTCGTGAGCTGTCCTGCTCTTCCAAAGATGCTGGAAAGAGTGAAGCAGAGGCTACAAATGTCATATTTAAATATGGATTTAAGATTGACTGAGGATTATGATGATTTGGGGGATGAAAAGGGATAATCTCGGGCATTAAAATATAAAATGTATGTATCTTTGGCCTATCCCATCAGCTGTAAATGATTAACAGCTAAAAATGTCAAGGTTTTGTTCAAGGATATTAAAAGCTACTCTAGGGCTTTGCAATAATGAGTTGGCCAAGACCTCAGTAAGAAGTAGACCATATATAAAGCTGTAAAGTTGGCTAGGAAAGAAAGGAAAACTTCTGAGCATTTTATTCAATTTGGCCAATTAGTGCTCCTTGGTTGAAAGCGAGTAATTCTGAAGGGCTTATTTTTGAATTCAATATCAATATATGATTAAGTAGTTAATAATCACGACTAAGAAACCATGAAGCATAGTATTTTAAAACGGGCGGGTGTGGAGATAGAGATTCTTTAAAAAGTGTTTTTTTTTTAAATTTTAAGATATAAGGCAGTTTTTAATAATTTGTTGGAGTTGTGAAAGTTTGGAGTTTTGTTTGAGTTTAGGGGGACCTCAAATGGGACATCTTATATTCCCTTAAAAGAATCAGGTAGTTGGAGACCAGAGTGTTCACTTTACAGCTAGCCAAAAGGTGGTTGAAGAATGCAGATTAGGTTGGTGACCATAGTTTTCTTCCTTCCAAACACTGACATGATAGATGATACTTGTGGATTTCTCTTCCTGTTGGGATGTTTATATGTTGCATGGAGAGACTAAGACCAGGGTCCTCAGGTGGATTGCCCCATGAAGAAAGAAAGTGGGAAAGGAAGAGGTAAAATGCTCTATCGTCCTTGCCTATTAGATTAATTAATTCATTGCTCTAGGGGAGAGGTAAGCGAGAGAAAAGCTGGAAGGTTTCTTTCTTGCTAATGTTTCCCATGATGGAAGCAGGAGCAGTCAAGACTACTTCCCACCCAAGAACAGGCTGAACTCATCACATGTGAGTGATCTATTTTGTTAACAGCAATTAAGCCATGAGTTTCTAAACATATGTTTAGGAAAGAAAGGAATGGGATTATTAAATTTCAAAATTTCCCCCTCCATTTTTTCATAAAATTACACAGAGACTTGCAAATCTGAGAGATCTATAAATTGTTGGCATGTGCACTGAGCATTAATACTCAGGAGCTAAGAGGGCTTAGATCTGGAGTGAGGAAAAAGGAAGTACATAGTGTCTTTGCTTTCTTTTTTTTATGAATTAAATTTATTCATTTATTTCACATCCTGACCACAATTTCCCCTCCCTGCTCTCCTCCCATTCCCTCCCCTATCCCATCCCCCACAATCCACTCCTCTGTTTCTGTTCAGAAAGGGGCAGGTCTCCCATGGATGTCAACAAAGCATGGCATATCAATTTGAGGTAGGACTAAGCTCCTCCCCTCATACTGACTTGACAAGGCAACCTAGTATGAGGAATGGGTTCCCAAAACCTGCCAAAGCATCAGGGACAGTCCCTGCTCCCATTGCTAGGAGTCCCACAAGTAAATCAAGCTACACAAGTGTCACACATATGACATGGGCCTTGGTCAGTCCCATGCAGCTGTCAGTCCAGTGTCTGTGAGCTCCTATGAACCAAGGTTAGTTGTCTCTGTGGGTTCCCTTGTGATGACCTTGATCCTCCTGGCTCATTCAATTCTTTCTCCCTCTCTTCAAAGGAATTCCCTTTGCCTAGTGGTTTGCTGTGAATCTTTGCATCTGTTTCCATCAGCTACTGAACGAAGGATCTCTGATGACAATTGGGATAGTCACCAATCTGATCACAGGAGATGGCCAGTTCATGTTACCTATCCACTATTGCTAAGAGTCTTGGCTGGGGACATCCTTGTAGATTTGTGGGAGTTTCCTTTTCACCCGGTTTCTACCTGACCCTGAAATGCCCCCCAAACCACACAGTGTGCCTTTGTAAATGAGCCAAGGGTGGGGTGTTGCTAACCTCTGTTGCTGGGGAAGGTAGCACTGCTGCCCTCTGGTGGTGGTGACTACTAGGAACCTAGGCATGGGAAAAGTCAATGTGAGGCGTCCTGTTTATTTGGTGCTGCGGTGGGGGCATCTAAAGATAACTGAACCTATTCTCTGTCCTCGGGAGATGGAGGGCTTAACTTGAGATATCTCATCCAGGTGATTGTAGTGACTGTGGTGCTAATGGAAAGGCCATGAGATGGAGGGAGTGTGGGAAAAGGTTTACAGAAGAGGAGCTTTGAGTTTATGTTAGAATCAAAGTTAGATGCAATAGGGAGAGATGGGGAGAAGAGAAAATGAAGCAAGTACAACTCTAGGGCTTGTGAGAGAGGTCAGTTGTAGAGTATTTTCCTAGCATCAACAAGACACTAAAATCAATCCTCACTGTTTCACAAAACAAACCAAAGACTCCTCCAGACAGCTTGAATTGCTCTTCTTTTGGAAGTAATCTACTTTTGTTTGTTTGTTTATGATTAACCTATCCAGTTTATAACTGCTCTCGCCTATTGACCACACTACTGTGGTTCCTTATCCTAAGAATGGCTTCAGAATATGGAAGCCATGGTTCTGGAATAGCCAGCATGATGCCACTTTGTCACAGTGCCTTGGCTGACCATGTTCTACTCTCTGCTGCAAAGAACATGAAAAAACAAAACACCATAACATTAGTGAATTTCTTTGGTTTGTGGTTTACCATAGCACCCATTTATGGGACTAAACTACATAAATTCAATTTTAATAGGTGTTATTTTTGTCCTAAATAGTACTTTCATTTGGTTAGAAGTTATCCATAACTCATCCATGTAATTAGGTGTAAAATGGGGAGACTTCACACTCTCCTGCCTCAACACTCATGATTTTATATTCAATATGATGGCCAATTGGAAGTCTCCTGATTATAAGCTGTGATGTGTTAGGAACCCACAGACTGAAAAGTAATAATTTTAGATTTGGCAAGAGCATAATAAAATGTGGCTAACCTAAACTGTCACCAGCGTGAACTTCGACATACAGCAGAGGGGACTTCAAGGCTGTGAGTGTAAGATCACAGAGGTGTTATTCAAGAATTTCATTTGGCTTACCTGTGCTTGTCAAAATAGGTTTCTGTCTTCCTTCCTTCCTTCCTTCCTTCCTTCCTTCCTTCCTTCCTTCCTTCCTTCCTTCCTTCCTTCCTTCCTCCCTCCCTCCCTCCCTTCCTTCCTTCCTTCCTTCCTTCCTTTCTTTCTCTTTATTTTTTGTCTTTGTGTCGGTGGAGGTTGATTTGTGTGGGACCTGAGTGATAAACCTGTCAAACACAACAGAGTTTGTGAATCCATTGGGCTCTACCATAAAAATCAGTTTTGAAACCTGCCAAACAAAAGAGAAATTGGCTGATTCTGGGCCTAGGACTTGTTGCATAGATTTGGAGAGTGCTTGCACACATGTTTTGAAAGCCTCTTAGTGCAAATATGTTTGTATTTAAAACTCCTTCAGCAAAGGATTTGTAACAGTAAATAAATACAATGGAAAACAAATTTAAACAAAGAGTTTAAATTTATTTATGTACTTCATGTTTGAAATACTCCATCCTTCACCCAAAGCTGTGTTTTCATCCACCACAACCCTTTCTTTTAAAATTCCAGTGTTCTTAACATTAATTTTGAAAATGCGTAAAGGCAGGCCAAGGGAGAGGAAACAAAGTCTAAGGCACGTCAGCCAAATTGGAATCAATGCCAGCATCCAGGACAACACAGAACCATTGACAAAGAAACACACGAACAGGGATGAAATCTACATGTATGGAGCCACAAAGACAGGCTAGACTTCTGATGACTTACAAATTTTTCCTCCTCGTCGCCTGTATTTTATCAATTTTTGAGATTTTTATCAAAGACCATTTTATTAGTGTCTATTGAGATGATCTTAGGATTTCTGTCTTTGAGTACATTTATGGATTTACATATATTAAACCATCCCTGCATCTCTGGGATGGAGCCAACTTGGTCATGATGATTTGCATGTGATCTTGAATATGATTTGCAAGCATTTTATTGAGGATTTCTTTTGCATCTATGTTCATTAGGGAGATCTTTTTTTATTGTGTTTTGGCATCAGGCCAGTACTAGCTTCATAAAGGTTTTTGCAAGTCTTCTGTCTTTTTTCTGCTTTACAGAAGGATCTTAGTAGGGCTGGTTAGTTCTTTAATGTTCTGGTAGAATTCTGCTCTGAATCAATCTTGTTTTTTCTAAGTTGGGAGATACTTTATTATTGCTTTAATCTCATTGATAGTTATAGATCTGGTTAGATTATTTATTTAATTTCTTCATGAATGCAGAAATCTCTATTTGTTTTAGATTTTTCCAAACTCAAAGGACACTGAAGAAAGAACTAGATGAAGACATGAGGTGATAGAAAGCCCTTCCATGCTCATGGATCAGAAAAATTAGTATTGTGAAAAATGGCCATCTTGTCAAGATTAATCTACTAATCCAGTGCAATCTCAGTAAAATTTCCAGAACCATTTTTCATTAACATGGAAACAAAACTTAAAATTTATTTATAAGAACAAAAGACAAAGCATAACCAAAATAATCCTGAATGAAAAGTACTGGTTGTATCACTAGTCAATTAAGAACTAGGGAGGGCTCCTGGGATTCCAACCCTCCCTGTGAATTATTGGCTAGTGATGGATTCTATAGGAGGGGCAGTGATTGTTTTCAGTGGTGTACTTACTTCGGAGCCTGCCAGGCTCTAATGGATGGTTTCCGACCTGTGGTCCCACAGATGACCTTGGTTAAATTCAGTGTGTCTCAAGGAGAAGAAAACAAAAGCAAAGTACTGAATGTGGAAAGGGGACTTGTGTGTGTGTATGTGTGTGTGTGGGGTGCGGTCACAGAAGTAGGAGGGAGTTTGAAGAGAGTGAGGGTTACAATAATTAGACCACTTTTCTTTCAGTATCATATCATTGATAACAATATTAGAAATCAAGTTATAAAACCCCTCAAAGTTGTTTAACTAATGTGATAAGGACGACCTATAGTTGGGCACTGAAAAGAAGTTATTCTCAAATGAAAACAGCAACTTGTTTTAAAGTGTGAAATCAGTTGGAGAAATAATGGAAATTCTTCAGTAGCAAAAGTTTAGTTAATGATTGTTTTACTATTTCTTAAGAAAATATGTTTATGTGTCCTCTCTAAAAATTTCCATCAAAGTTTTTATATTAGGAGATGAGGAAGTCTATAAAATAGGATCTCATTCTCTTCCATCTTCTTTTCAAACCTGGCTCAGTGTCTACTCCACTTCGCTGTTAAAACCAGGATTCCTCCATTCACATTGAGTTTAAATTACCTTTTGTCTGAGATAACCTCCTTGACTTCTCAGACTCAGGAAAGAGACAGGTTTCCCAAGAAGAGGGAGACCATAGATGAGGCGAGTTTAATTTTATTCAAGCCTTATGGAGTTTTGAGTATGAGGAGAACTGACTGATGATCTTAACTTGCTGATGTAAGTAGAACTGGAAGGTCTTATGAGAGCCAGAGACAGGTCATCTAGCTACACACACACACACACACACACACACACACACACACACACACACACACACGTAATGGGTTTTTGTTGGCTCTATGAGACAAAGATTCATTTTGTGGTTCAGATTAGACTGAAGATCTTCCTGCCTCAGCCTCTCGAGTACTGGGTTATAGGCATGTACCATGCCAAGCTTTCCTGCAGTTACAGTTACAGTTAAATTATGTATAATATTAAGGTCCTCTGTTCCATCTCCAGATATATTGACTTCTAGTTGTTGCACTAGAGTGACCAAGTACCGTGTTTATTCTAGTACACCTAATTCATTTTTTTCTTATTAACTAAGAGCTAAGGCTCCTTGCACAAGTTTGTGTTCACTACTCAGGTTATAGTTTAATAATTACATAAATTGATGAAATGTGCACACAAAAGAATGAATGTTATAGGACATGATGTTGGAAATTTTGAAAAGCATGAGTGTGTTTGTGTGTGTAAAGGGAGTGGCAAGCCAGAGAAGCACCTAGAGAACCACCGAGGGAACTTTAGAAGGATCACGTGCTCAGACTGCAGCACAAGGCGTGTCTGGAGTTTTCTCCTGTTGTCTTTCCTTGTATCCAGTTTTAAAGGCTCAGTACATTCAATGGTTAAGTTGGAAAAGTTTGACTTCTCAAAAACATCCCTAAGAATTTTTGGACATTATACACATTAATTTGCTTTAATGCTAAATATGAAGACTAACTTTTTTTTTTCTTTCCCTTGTATGGTGGAGAGACAAGTTATTGAACAACCACATACTCCCTTACTTTTTCCAACAAATTAACCTAGAGTTATTATCTGCCACATATAAGAAAGGTCACAAATCCTGACCTCTATTGTATGTAGCTGAAGGTTTTTTGTTTTTTGTGCTCACCTAGCACCAAGGACCCCACAGCCGCTTATAAAATAATCACTCAGAAACTTTTATTAATTAAAACTATATGACCTAATGGCTCAGGCTTCTTGCTAGCTAGATCTTACATCTTAAATTAACCCATTTTTATAAATCTATACCTTGCCACACAGTTTGTGGCTTACCGGTATCTTTACATCGTGCTTCTCATCCCAGAGGCGGCTGGCAACTCCTGACTCAGACTTCCTGTTCCCTGAATTCTCCTCTCTGCTTGTCCTGACTATACTCCCTGCCTGGCCACCAGCCAATCACCACTCCATCTATCAACCAATCAGAGCAACACATTCAGAGCACACAGAGCGACATCCACAGCACTTGTATATTAATTTTTCAATAGCTATATAATAAATTAGTATACGGGTAGTAACTCAGGACAATGTATACTTGTTATAACATGATTTTGTGGGTAAGAGTTCTGGGTAGTTTTGCTACATTTTGTATTTTGGGTTTTGCAAAACTGAAATCAAGGTGCTAATGATGCAGCTCCTATTGGAATTCACCCCTTCAATTCTGTTCATGTTATTAACAGCATCTAGTTTTCTCAATGTAGGGCTGAAACTCCTTTTTCCTGACTCCTGTGGGCCAAGAGCTGTCCTGGACAATTTGAATTTTTTTTTTTGTGGTCCTTACTGTGTGGTTCTCTATGTTTAGGACAAAGAGAGGTATAGGTATTGAATCATGCTTGGATTCTGACTTTCGCTTAAGCTGTCTTTTTTTTTTTTTTTTTTTTTTTTTTTGTCTTTTAGTTGTCAAATATTCTTTGGTTTTAAGGACTCATATGATTGACTTGGACAATCCAGTATATCTTTCCTGTTCTTAGGTCTATATGTTAATTTTATATGTTCATTTCTATCTGTCACATACCCAGAAGTCCTAAGGATTGGGTGTGGGCATTTGAAGGAGTTGCTCTACTTCTAACAACTGGCAACTAGAAGTTCTGGGTCTTGAAGGAACTTGAGATGTTGCATAGGATTTGTAGTGTCCCCTCCTGCACAAGACATTTGCCTTTTCTCACTCTGTCCTCATTCTGCTGCCTGGACCATTGGAACAGCCATTCTTGAAATGCGTGTCAAAGCCACACTCAAAGGATGGCCAGTCGAAAGCTGGATGGAGTTGCTTTCCATTGTGATGACCCACTTATGAGGTTGCCATTGCTTGTTTCTTTGAGTTCGTTTTCCATGAGAGAAAAGTAAGTTTACTATTTAAGTCTCCATAATTTGAACATTTCTAACTACTGAAAACTCTGCCCTGTGATGTTTATAAGGTTTCTCTTGATTCATTACAATATTATGGGCTGACTAGACAAAACATACAGATTTCCAGTTCATGGTATTTAGTATAAATAACAATTATCCAAAGTTTGAAAATGATTTTTCACATAGTTATAAACATATTTGGGTTATGAAATAAATTTTTTTTCAGTGACCTGTTTTTTTTCCCTCTGTGCTTAAAAAAAATGCCCTTCTGTGCATTCCAGTTTAATAATTTTTCCATTAGAGAGAAAAATAGAGGAAAATTTGACTGTAAGTCTCAAACTGAAAAAGACAGGAAATGCCCCATCTTAGGTTTAGAGGACACATTTGAAGTTTAGGAAAAGAATACTAAGACTTTAATGAAATACACATTGTCATAAATCCTATTCATTTAATCAGCTGCTTTCCATATTGTCTTTAAACATTTTCTTATAAGATAAACACTGAAAGAATGTCAGTTATCCCCAATTGAACAGTATCTGCTGTTCACTTACCTTGCTTATTTTGGAAGCTTTTGATTACACTCTGAAGTTCAAATGTTCTTTAATATGGATCACACAGAACAGTTCTGACAACGTCCCATAGCCTCCTGTGGATATAATATGCATTTGTAGAAGACAGAGAAGAATCAAGAACCTTAAATTTGCATCTCATTTTAACAACCTTACTGACAAAGAATTTTTAAAAACATTGGCTTAGTCTACATAATTAGCCACCTCAATTGAATGTTATTTTTTAAAAAACTAAATAGTGATAAACAGTATTTTAAAGATATTTATTGTGAAAGGAAAAAGACTGAAGAGGAACAGTTTAGTGAGTCTCTGACTCTTGGGCCTTCTCTTGGGTTCTTTTTCTTCTGTTGGTTTGACTTGTTATTTTATAAAATAATGAGTGAATGAATGAATGAATGAATGAATGAAAGAAAATCTAGACACTAGGTTAAAGGTTAACAACTGAACTGTCATTCATACTTTCTGGGAAAGGGAAAACCAGTTTTCTCCAATAGAGTGACACTGGTTATATCAACTACTCCAGGGTAGGCCTGTGTTCAGGAATTGTTGACCAACATGTAATGGATTCTACATCTTTTTTTTTTTTTTAATGTGTTTTTATTTGGTTGCAGTTTGGTGGGTTTTTGTTGTTGTTTTGTATTGTTTTGTTTTTCTTTTTTACTTTTGGGTGGTGTTTTATTTTGTTTTCTTGGTTTTGGGGGTTTTGTTGTATTGGGTTTTTGTTTTTGGATTTTTTTGGGGGGGTTTTGTTTTTTTGTTTTTTTTTTTTTGAGAAAGAACTTAAAGTTGTGTGGGTAGGGATGGGGAGAGGACCTGGAAAGACCCATAGGAAGGAAGAATATGATCAATATATATTTAAATTTAAAAATTATTTTAAATAATAAAAATATAAAAAGAAATCATAAATATTTAAAAACAGATATTTACTGTGTCTGAAGGCTGTTTGCTAATTGAAGACTTAATGTTTTCAAGGTTGTACTCATGGGGAATGCCTTTTGTCACATTCTTAATTACATAAAGCATACAGTAATGAATGTAGTATTAATAGTATAAGAAATAAGCTATAATTCTTAGTTATTGTTACAAAGATTCTTTTTTTTATTTTGTTTTTTGGTTTTGTTTTGTTTTTGACAGTGTCTCACTAGGAAGCTCTGGCCAACCTTGAACTCACAGAGATATGCCTGCCTCTGCTTCCTTAGTGCTGAGATTTAAGGAGAGCACCACCACCACTCTTTTCAAATTTAATCACATGCTACTTCACACTTGGCCTTTATGATTTTATAGTAAGGAAAAACAAAAAGAAATTTGTAAAGCTTAGGTTTGTGTGTGTTCCTAAAAATGTTTTTGAGAATAACAAATACAAAATGCATACTTTAGAAATATGTATATAGCCCTTTCACACACACACACACACACACAAAAACATCTGTTATTACAAGTCAGTGGCTGCTCCAGAAATGTCTTTGGAATGATGTGTTCTACCTTAGGAATCTGTACAGTACAATCTATGTCCAAAGTAAACATAGTATTAGATAACCCAACTTAGGGATGTGGTCAACAAAATTTCCAAACAACTTAGAGGGTTTACAAGAAAGACTAATATGTCATTCCATTGCAACAATTTGTGAATATTTTTGAAAGCGCATTTTGATTTTAATTGGCTTCTACTTTAATGTTAATAAAATAGAATTTTGAAATCTTATTTAAGAAAATAAATTTTTAAAAGTCAACACATGGTTTCAAAGCTATTTATAGTCTAAAATACTTTATGCATGTCCTCAAAGAACTTTCTAGAAATATATAAATGCATATTTTTACCAGCTACTTCTGAAATTCTTTCTACAAAATGATCTAAGTCCTTGTGTGCAAATAGGTTCTCCTTGTTTATATTTTCACATTGTTTTAAGAATATATACTTTGTTGCCTTTTCTTTTGCCAATGTTCTTTTTAGATATAGGTCTCCTTCATTAAAAAGAACACTTTATGTACTAACAAAAATAAATATTTGGTATACACATACTTAAAATTGTATACATAGTCTGTTGTTTCTCTTAGTATTTTTGTGAATGGAATGACATGTTTAAGGTAGAGAAAAACAAACTAGACATTAATGTTTATTAAAAGTTCCATTTATTAAGGGAAGCGAAGGAGCAGGAGCCATGATAGGCAGGAAATTTTGGTGGGGAATTGGACATCCCATAAATATACTGACCACATAGGCATCTTTAAAAACATTGCACTGATTAGCTGTTGCAATTGTGCTTAGAAGAAACCTCAAGGTAAAGTGAATTGTGGGACAGTAGTAATCTTCGGAAATCGTCTTTATGGCCTCTTTATTTGTGGCTGTAGTGAACCAAGATATTGCCCTTCTAATTGGTGAGAATTCTGTGCAAACCTTGTGGACACACTTAGCACACTGGTTCTCAGAGCCTTCTTCTTCCAGGGCTGCTTCTGGTGTCAGGTTACATAGTCAACATGCCAGTTCTCAAATTCCCTTTCTCAATCCTGAGTGGTGAGATTGATATTAGTGTGTTCCAGTGATGGACTGAATGCAGTTAACAGCAAGCCAGGGTGGGGGAATGCATCTCAGGTACTTAGCTAGCATCCCCATCCTGTCTCAGGTTCTGTTTTCATGGCCCAAAGACATCAGCGATTTAGGTTTTGATAAGTACTCTGCCATTACATACTATACATTTCTAAGATTCTTTATCTGAATCCAAAGCTGTCAACTGGACATTTTCACAGATCCTGGTGCTTGTAATTATTTTCTTAAATACTGAGCATTTCATATTTCACATCTCACTATCCTGCGATTCCTGATAAAGCTGTCTTGGGTGTTACAAATATCAATAATTTAGTTTCAACTGGCACTAATGACTCCTTAGACATTATGCTGATTGATTACCTTCATTGTGAAGACCCAGATCTGTAGCTAAAGTCATTAGTTATGGTGATTTTTTTAAATTGATTTTGATTGGAGTCATCAGTAGTCTTTCCATCTGCCCATTCTTTCAGATTCAGAGTGAACCATCTTTCTTCATTGAACATATGTCTGTTGGCATTACAGTCACCCAGTGAGTGACAACCATTGATTTGAAATTTATTTTGCTTTTGGAGCACTTTTGTTTAAGGTCTAATTTTGTATTTTAACCAGCTCTTGATTATAGATCAATGAGCAGATGAAGTTAAGAGAAGGCAGAATATATCTTTATCTATATCTATATCTATATATCTTTATACATACACACACACAGACGGGAGAGGAGAGAATAGGAGAGACAGGTAAAGTTCATTGAGAATACAAGCTAAAGTTACCACACAATAGTATGAATTATTAATAACAGACAAGATGAAGACAGGGAGTTGGAAATAGCTACTGAGTGAACAGATGAGTGAAATAATGTATACAAATTATAGGGGTATACTCTTCCTGGTGAGATCCATGTTGAATTGGGGAACATTCTGCAACTCATGATTCTTCTCTTCTCTCTCCACAAAAGGAATAGATACATTCACCAAATATAAGTAACTCTGTTACAAGGCATTTACCAGAAAATGGGTGAGAACTGAGTGTGGTGATGCATATCTTTAATCTCAGTACTTGGGAAGGAGAGATAGGTGAATCTCTGTGGGTTCAAGGCCAGCCTGATCTGTATAATGAGTTCCAGGACAACCAGGGCTTCATAGACCCAGTCTCTCACACACACATTCACACAAACATCACTATTGCCACCACTGCCACCACCACTACCACCACCACCAACAATAACAAAAGAAAATGTAGGAGGATCCACATTAGCTAACAAAGGTGTGAGCAACCTCAGCAACTTCCCCATTCTGTTCCTTCCACCTTTTTTTCTCTTTAACATATACAACACAATCAGGTTCTAAATACAATGAAAGGAAATTTTAGAGAAAAAGTGTTTGATGCTAAGCAAAAGATTTAGCATAGCTCTCTGGGTTCAGTGTAACAAGATAAAAAGAGCTTCTGGCAAGCTGCCTCTTTTGCAAACAGTTAACCACTTATCTTAACTTCTGTTAAACTGATTGGTTGTCCAAAACTTCCCCCTGCAACTGCAAAGGAATAAATCAGGATGTGATTTTGTCCTGTATAAGCCCCTTGCTCTAAATGAATGGAGCTATACTTAGGTCCAAATACCTGAGTGTAGTCCTAACTGACTGGAATAATGACTTTTAATTGGCAATAAAAAGGAAATATAATATTTTAAAAAGAGAAAACTTAAGTTTTAGAAAATATAACACATGGGATATAAAAATATTTCTGTTAGGTGTTTGTTTTTATAGAAACAAATAATGAAACCGTGATTCAATGACACAAACTCAAAAATGAAGTAATAAAATAGCAAATAGAAATAAAAATGTAGATTATAAATAGAACAGAAAAATGGGGCTGAAGATAGTATTGTTCCTAGACATCATGGTTTATATTATAATCCCAGTAGTTATGAGGATGAGGCAGGATGATTGTTACAAGTTTGAGGCAAGCTTGGGCTATATAGTGAGTTCTAAGTCACTATGGGTTACAGAGTGAGACCCTGTCTCATAAAACCAAAACCAAAAAATATTATTATGCAATTAAAAAACAACTTAGAAATAGTTGACACAGTTGACAGTTGAAATAGTAACTATTAATAGATCCAATATAAGCATGGTAAATATAGTCTAAGTAACTACTGAAACAAAGCCTAAAATGTCATACTCCCATACTTGTCATCCCAGAACATGGGAGGAGGCCAAGGCTAGCCAACACAAGAAAACTGTGTACCTGAATTAGGTAATATAATGAAGGCATGATACATAATCTCTTGGAAGAAAAATAATTCTATATGATAGTTTATGTCATGTTCCAAGTAAACATTTTTACATATTTGTGTTGTTATGAACTCCAACGTGGAATAATCCTCTAGTTTTCCCTCTTTTGACAGACTTGCCTTTGATTGTCCCATAATGGCCAATAACCAAAAGATAGTAAAGCAATATGTATTTAGTATTGTGGCAAAGAAAGTGTGACTAAATGATACCATACACAATCATCTTGTCACGCATTTGTAGAAGTAACTGGCAGATATTCTGGGATAGGAAAACTCAAGGAATATAACACTTAGAAACCTCCTTGAAAGAGGACTGGTGATAAAATCCAGGCATCAGCGCTTGAATTGGGGGAAGTTGTGGTTTGACTTGTGCCAAGCTTAATGCTACAAGGCAGTGGTGCAGTGGCTATAAAAGTCACGATGGAAGCATTTGAGCTGCACTCAAGAATTACATCCCAAGCCAAACTGTCTTCTGAGGATAAAGGCAGGAGACAAACATCTAGGGCAGGCCCAGGGATATAATACATTTGATCCCTTTCTGAAAAGATTTACTTGACAATAAAATGCAGACAGTGAAGGGAAAATTGAAGCATGGTCAAAGCAAATGATATAAAACAAGACTGTTTATAGAAACAGAAACAACAACAAACTAGCAAAATAAAACCAGAACGAAACTGATGAAACGGGTTCACTTATATGTAGACTACATGTGGAAATAAAAAAAAATAGGATGATAATAGTTTAAGACCACAATATAAACATTATAAACCAGAATAAAATGGAAGTAGTATGTCTTTAAAAATCAACAGAGAAGGAGGGCAGGGAGTATTATAGGATTATTTCTTTGCTTTTCAAATCATGGGTCGCTGTTGATAATGTCTCAAAGCAAAAACAACAAAACAAAACTACCCAATGACTTAAATCTGTTAATTGCCTTTGTAATGTTATTTCCTAGTGTCAGAGAACACACTTCTATTTCTGACAAAAGACCTATAGTTTAGGAGCTTATTTGCATTCCCTTAATTCTTACATTTAAATATAATAAAGTGAAATATTTTACTTAAAATGAGAAAACAGAGAATTATTTTATTTTTGAAAGCTTATTTGGGTGGCCAATATGTTTTTGCACCTATACAGGGGTTTATATGTGTGTGTGTGTATGAATATGCCAAAATATTAAATTATTGTTGATGAATTTTATGAATAGTTCAAATTTATCTTGAACTGTTCTGTATTGTGAGTTTTTCTGTTCCTGATACTATCAAATAGCAATGACTTCTACATGTAACCTTTCTTGAGCACTTGATAAAATTGATCACTTTCTAATCACTCTAGTTAGTTTTATCAATCATAAAAGTAATCACTACCTCCAGCTTTGTAGATGAAAGAATGGAGGAACAAAGGGGTGAGGCCATTTGCTGAGAATCTCACAGCTAGTTACTCATGGAATCAGAATAATCAAAACATTATAACATTTTATTAAATAAATAAGTATACTGCACAATAAATAGATGAGCCTATGTATCTCTACAAAGGTATTTCTCATATTTAAAATCCTTTCTCATGTTTGAAGGCATTTCTTCTCTTCCATCTTCTTAAAAAGCTAATAGTAATAGTATACATGGTTTGAGAGAGGGAGTTTAATTTCACACAACATTTAAAATATATGATAAAGAAAAGTCTGATTTCTGAGTTACTTTTCCTTGTAATCCTATCAATATTTATCAATATTCACTCCAAATAGAGAGGACATCACCAGACCAAAGATTTTGCATAAGTCCAGGTTGGTGAAAGAATAAATTTATTGGAATAATTTATATGATCATGGTTGAGAGCTCCAGGACTGGAGGAAAATATTGACAGATAAACTACTAGAGAATTTCTCCCTCTAAGCAATTGCTTATGGTTTATATGTACTCCAGGATGGATGGAGGCAGATAAAGTCTATCCTTATCTCTCCTGTATGTCCATTCTGGGCCTTGGTGTTGCTCTATAATCTGTATTCTGCTGTTGCAAGTAACAGAGGGAAGACTGAATCATTTATAAATCAGAGACCTCCAAGCCATATATGCCCTATTTGCCTTCTATTCTTTTGTGACCTGTATTTCTTTTGCTATTCTTAAAACTGCCAATCAATTACCACTAATTCAAGCTTTGCTTCAAGTTCTATCTAGACTCCTGGAAGTTTCCCCTGAATTGGGCTTCTACTTGACTTCATAAAGCTGCTCCTTTTCCAGTCATCTCTTATAGTTTACTTAATGCTGCTCCTATCTTATAAATGAAGAAATGGACATCTAAAATGTGTATGTAGTAGAAGTTGTATCTCAATGGACTAACACTTGTGTATTGAAGTTTGATATCCAGCACTGATAGAACAACCAAATAAAAATAAAAGTTTCAGGTAATATGTTTAAATCTTTTATTAAGTGAAGGCATTGGGAATAAAAGCCAAAATTCTTTGCCTCCTAAAGCAAATGTGTTCCCTTTTAACAATCAATACACTTTTTAAAAAGATTTGTTTCAGTGTGTGTGTGTGTGTGTGTGTGTGTGTGTGTGTGTTTCATTAACTGTTTATGTTATTAAGTCAGTAATAAATGATGTTCCCAAAAGGATTTTAAGTGGCTTATAAGAATATCTAATAAATGACAAAATAATGACTCATTTATTTACCCCAAAAGCTTATAAGACAAACAGGGTTATCTTCTGTGTCATTCTGCTTGACTTAGACGTTATTCTGCACCTTTTTAAAGATGTCAAATCTTTGTTAAGAGTTTTAGAGTAGGAATAATACTATCTGCAGTTACTATGGCAGATACATACACTATGTGTATTGTATACACCTAATGTGGATCTTAGGCAGCAGTCTTTTCAGTTGCCATACATATAGTTCTTCCATGATCATTTGAAAACAGCAATATCTATAAGCTTCTTTGTCACTTTTTGAAAGTTTTCTTTTGGAATTCTTTTCAAAAGAGAAAATAAAGTCTAGTATTCTCTGCTTAGGAGTCATTTTTATATACTCATTTTTTTTAGACATTCATTTCAATGTGTGTGTGTGTGTGTGTGTGTGTGTGTGTGTGTGTGTGTGTGTTTGAGTGTGTGTATGTGCACATGAAGGCAAGTGCAGACAGAGGCCAGAAGAGGGCGTCTGGGTCCCCTAGAACTAGCATTACAGGAGGTTGTAAGCCACCTGACATAAGTGCTAGGAACCAAACTCTGGTTCTCTGCAAGAACAGTAGGTGCCCTTAACCACTGTGCCACCCGACTCATTTATTATGTATTAACCTTCAATGTAAAGCATCTCTCTCACTGTATGAGGTACTAAACTAACATTAAGTGAAAGTATGCTCACCAGAGATTCTCTTGTCCTGAGCCCTCATGCTGCTTTAACATTTTCTGAGTTGAGTTTTGACTAGTTAACTAATTTCTTCCTTCCTTCCTTCCTTCCTTCCTTCCTTCCTTCCTTCCTTCCTTCCTTCCTTCCTTCCTTCCTTCCTTCCTCCCTCCCTCCCTCCCTCCCTCCCTCCCTCCCTCTTTCTCTCTTTCTCTCTTTCTCTCTTTCTCTCTTTCTCTCTTTCTCTCTTTCTCTCTTTCTCTCTTTCTCTCTCTCTTTCTTTCTTTCTTTCTTTCTCTCTTTCTTTCTTTCTTTCTTTCTTTCTTTCTTTTTTGAGACAGGGTTTCTCTGTGTAGCTTTGCGCCTTTCCTGGAACTCACTCTATAGCCCAGGCTGGCCTTGAACTCACAGAGATCCTCCTGTGCTAAGGGATGTTCTGTATGCTGTGAATGTGTTGCTCTGATTGCTTGATAAATAAAACACTGATTGGTCAGTAGCCAGGCAGAAGTATAGGCAGGATAAACAGACAAGGAGAATTCTGGGAATAGGAAGGCCGAGTCAAGATGCTGCCAGCTGCAGCCATGAGAAGCAAGATGTAAAGATACGGGTTAGCCACCAGCCATGTGGCAATGTATAGATTTATAGAAATGGGTTAATTTAAGATATAAGATCTAGCTAGTGAGAAGCCTGAGCCAATAGGTCATGCATTTTTAATTAATATAAACTTTTGTGTGTTTGCTTGGGTCTGAATGGCTGTGGGACTGTGGGTCCACCAGGCAGAAACACAGAAAAGTTTCAGTTTTACCGCCTGCTTCTGCGTCATGAGTGCTGGGATTAAAGGTGTGCACCACCACCGCCCAGCACTAATTTCTTTTGATTTCATGTTTATGTTTAGTCATTTGGGTTCTGTGTTTTCTTTCTTTCTTTTCTTTTCTTTCTTTTTTTTTTTTTTTTTTTTTTGGTTTGCTACATTGTTTCGATAAGACTTCCATGGATTTTTTTCACATTAAACATTGTTTACTCTATTAATTGTTGCCTCTTACCTCTTTGAAATAAAGGAGAATCTAGAAATTATTTGAAATAATGTATATTGCCCATAATTTCTCCAGGGATACATTGTTTGATTTATGAACTTACATTCAAAAGAGTAAGTATGCCTAGAAGAATTTCCTCCCAATAGTTCTTGTAGAAGGTGCAAAGTCATAAATTAACAGTAAGCATGCTCTAGAGAATTGCTACGATCATGCAGGGGATTTCCATGTTATATTATCTATCTGTCCTCAGCCAACTCTTATAAAATTTGTTTTTGTGAGAAAGATTAACAGATATATTTGAATGAATCCTTCTTTTGGAATAGTATGGGCTCAGGACCAGTTCTTTCATTTAGAATGTTCTGTGTGACATGTCTTTTTTGGGGGGAAGTGCAATAACATATTGATTTCACACTCATAATGATTAATTGTCCTCTTACAAAGTTATGGAAGTTAGAAGCTGTGAAATATTGAGAAAGTTTAGAAAGGGGCAACAAAAACGTGAATGTGATAGCAGCAGAATGTGTCCAGAAAAAGTAGACATTGAGGAGGGGTTTGATTTAAGATCTCCTAACTACTCAAAGACATTGCTGAGCTACAGCATTTAATGAATCTTTATGCTGGCTCACATTCCTGATTAGACCTTAATTTAATCCTCCAGTGCCAACTTTTAAAATGGAAAGTCAAAAGACTCAACTTTTATGAATCCCCTGAGATATATGTGCTCACTCATTTCACAAGTCGAAGAGAAAAAGGTAAGATGACATATGGAATATATAAAGCAAATCTCCCTCCCCCTTCTCTTCTCCCCCTTCTTCTTCCTTCTCCTCCTCTTTCCCTTCCTCCCTCCCTCTTTTCCTTTTTCTTATTTTGGCTCATTGTCTAACTCCTGTAGCTATTCTTGTCTCTTTAACTACACCCCAAAGATACAGGTGTCAGATCGCATTCTACACTAGATATTCCTGGACCTAACCCCAATCATTTTACTTGTTTCCAGCACAAACTCTTCATAACTCCTAACTTGACTCCACAACTACCTATAAAGTGTATGCTATGTAATTATCTTAAGAGATTTCTGCCCTTGTCATATGAGAAAATAAGTAAAGGCAGCTTTGGTTGATAGTTGAAAATTTTATTGTATGCACTTACAGTTCTCTGGAGTTATTATATTTCTGTCTCTAATAGTTTGCTTGTATCTCCAGAAGTACTGTCTCACATTTAAAAAAAGTGAAGCATAAAATGAGGGGGATCTCTTTGAATATGCACAATCTTAAGTTTTAAATCAGTTTTAATTATTAAATATCTTAGAAAACAGAAAGTGCATGCTGGATTAAAAGCAAATATTTTTATATAACTGAAGTTTATCCCAAGGCAGGACAAAAGGATACAGGAATGCAGCATCTCATTTAATTGAATTCTGTGGAAAGGATTTTGCTCTAGCCCAAAAGAAAGTGAGAGTGTCAGCAACAATCAGAAATACTGGTGTGTTTCAGAGTAGAATGGTCCTATATAATCAACTTCCCCATGCTACCCCAGTCCCCGAGAGTCAAAGCCCTGTGGAAAGTGTCTGCACAGATTTTTCTGAGTAAGTTTCATAGGTTTTCCCGAGGTTCAGATTTGGCAGGAGCAGTAGAATATTCCAGTGCAGTAAAATAGACAATAGTGACCTTAAGTGAGTTAATGATGGGAAAAAACATGAAATTGAGTTAGTCCTTGACCAAACGAGTTTATGAGGCCACCAATGACCCCTGAAGTGCACATGTTGATATCATGGACTTGAATTTAAATGTTACTTCAAGGGAGATTAGATTTCCAGACTTGTGTAGAGACTGCCAAATAAACCTTAAGTTCCTTTCTAAGAAAAGTGCCAATTAATTTTTACTATTGTCTATGAAGTTTGTATTCACATCCCTCTTTCTTTCTGTCCTTCTCCCAGTTCTAAGGTCATTACCAGTAGTGTGTGGGGGAATGCTCAGCACAAACGAGCTCATTTCTGTGTTGGCCCATTTGGATGATGATTGGAGTTTTTGTCAGTTACTACTTTTATCTGCTGTTCTGCTAAGTAGCAGTTTTGTCAATATTTACTAAAATTAATATACATATTTGCTTAAAATAAAAACAGATAAAATTTAATTTTTATTTTTATGTTTCAAGAGAAATAGAAATACGTCATTTTCCTTTCTTCCTTTCCTCTTTCTAGCCCCTCCCAATTACCCTTCCTTGAACCCCTTAATGTCCCCCATTTTCAAGTTAGTAGCCTCCTTAGCTTCATTATTGTTGCATGCATGTATATATACATATATATGTTGTATGTGTTTGTATATATTGTATATATGTGGTTTCAAGGCTGAGTACTTTGTTTTGGACAACCAATAAAGGGGCTCATCTCTGGGGAAGGCTAATTTTCCTACGACGGTCGTTAGTTGCCTGTAGTTCTTTTTCTGGGGGTGAGATCCCTCTAAGTGTTCACCCCTCCATGCTAACATATCCACTGATCCTGCTGTACTTCCAGTTTAGTTTGTTCTGTCTTTTCTAGGAAAGACTATTTCACAGAAGATTTCTTGGTACTGGCTCTTATAGTCTTTTACCTCCTTTCTATAATGTTCTCTGAGCCATAGCGATGCAGGGGCTATGGTGTAGATATAGTCCTTCAGGCTGGGCTCCCCATGATCTTGTTTGATAAAGCCTCAAGGAATTATATTATTTTGTATTTGCCTAAAATTACACATCACACACACAGACACAGACACAGCACAGACACACACACACAGAGAGAGAGAGAGAGAGAGAGAGAGAGAGAGAGAGAGAGAGAGAGAGAGAGAGAGAGAGAGAAGTTAAGTCAGTTGGGCAGACAATGTTCCCCACAAGAACCATAGATTAATACAACCTTATATACCAGTCATGAGAAACTCTCCTTTAGATTGGTTGGTCAGGGTAGTCCAAGTGACTCCCCCAAAAATGGAGAGGGTGGCCTTCAAGTCCCATTCCCACCAGTGGAAATTTCCACTGCAGTTAGCATGATTGCAGGATCAAACATTGAATGTAACAGTTAAAACATTCTTTAGCAAACAAGATCTGTAATATGAACTCGAACTGGGTAGCTCTGGTATTTATTCCTTGAGTCAGGGTATTGTAGGTGTTTGATTTCTCACAGTTAGAGGAAGTGGTTCTCACAGGCTAGCAGAGTTTAGTCAAAATTTAGCTTATCATATTTCTGCTTAGTCCTATAGCTCTCAGTCAGAAACCATGAAGCTATGGCAGTGCAAGGTAAGAGCTAGACTATGTTTGATGCATATTCAAATACTATATGTTTAATATGTTTCTCTTTTTCCTCTTTAAAATAAAACTGTATCACAAGCTTAATTGAAAGTTCTAAGGACATAAAAAATAAAAGTGAGCATAAACCATAGTTTCTGGTGACTGTCGTTCTCATTTTCTTATGTCTCCATTTGTAACAGAATAGCATCTGCTCTCCCGTGCCATCTTGTCACAAGCAGTGACTAGGTAAGGCTGCTAAGTAAAAGATGCATCTTTTCAGTCTTTCTTTTCCTGAAAGTTTAGTCCTTTAGTGACCCATCTTTACTCCACCTCAGATATTCGGAGATATGATATTTGCAGGAACCTTTGTGCGTGCTGACACGTCTGGTGCCCTTGGTGAAAGCTGTGCTGCTGTAATGAGAAAATTACCAAGGAAACGAATGTCTGAGAGAATAACTCAGACAATGAAATTAATGGACCTTTAATTATTTTCAAATGGGGAAAAACCCATCAGACAGCTTAATGGTTCAAATGAAAGTTATACGACACCATCTCTGACTTATTTCTCAGCGTGACTGATGCCAAGGTCACTGGATCACACAGCCTTCATTCTGTTACCCTTTCTATCAGAGTATCATGTAAATACAGTGTCACTCATGTCAGCTATATGGTTTCAGGAAACATGCCGAGAAAGTCATTTTTAAAATCTTTTTCGTGGTAATGTGACAATCTGGGTCTCTAATTTTATGGTAAATACTCACTTTCCAGGGAGTTATGAAGGTTGACCACCTTCTCCCATTTGAATTAATACAAAGAAACACCTCAAGGCAGGGGCCCTTGAGCTACTTTTATTTTGAGAATAAGTAGTGAATTTATTAGCTAAAGCCAATTAGAAAAGCCCTAAATAGGAACCCACATTTCTATTGTCTCTATAGATCAGATAAAAAATATCTTCTCTGTATGTATACATACAACTTTTCATTTGAAAACTGTTGTACTTGCACATTGCCAAATTAAATATAAACATGTTAAGATACAAGTGTTAGCTATTCCCATTTATCAGGCCTGGAAACTGAACCTCACAAAATCTTTCACTTTTTAGGGTCACAAAATTAGAAGCCACAGATCAAGCAGCCAGCAAAAATTCTGGCAAACCCATGTTTTCTGATTCATGAGTGATGGGCTAGCGAATGGCTTAGTGGGTAGAGGGTTTCTCTTGTAAGTCCATGGACCATAGTTTAAACCATTAGAACTGACGGGAATAAAACACAAAGTTGGGCATCCTGGGCCACACCTGTTTCCAGCTCTAAGGAGGTGCAGACAGAGAGGTCTCTGAGGCTCACTGGCCAGGCACTCTAACCTTCTTGGTGAGGCCCAGGTCATGGAGAGACCCTCAAGAGAAAGGTGAATGCTCTTTGAAGAGGGACACCTGATGTTGTCCTCTGGCCTCCACATGCATGTCCCCCAACCCAGACTCCATGTTTAAATCTCTTTCTTCTGACTACTTTTTTTGGCTTCTATGATTACTCACACCAGAAGCTTTTAAAGACATGCCATGTATCATGTACAGTGGATATATATGAATGATCATAAGTACAATTATGTATGCAGATGGACCTAATTATAAACTACTAATTAGACCTAAGGTTTTATTTAACTTTATGATATTGAAATGTGAATTTTGGTTTGCTACTATGTATTTATTTAGTTTATTCTTGCTCTTGGTAAAGCTAGAGGGGGACTTTCCATTGTGAGTTCTTTTCTGAAAGATGATCAAATAAGAAAGCTTTAAAATGAGAAATCAAATGAGAAATAGCTTTAAAGTATCCATATATTAAAAAAAAAACTAACTAGCTTTATCAAGGTCTATAGATGTACAATAAATTACACACATTTAAGCTATAAAACATGATCAAATTCAACAACTATATACTGTAAATCCATCTTTGCCACCACAGTAAGGAACATACTTTTTCCTTCCTACACCTTTGTGTTCCTTTCTTCTTGTTATTTTTCATTCCTTCTTTACTTATTGACAAGTGTTGCCTGATGTAGGTGCTGGGAACCCAACCCCTGTCTTGTCTGCAAAAGCAGCAAGTGCTTTTAACTGCTAAGCCAATAGATGGCATTATTATGCTTAGGGAGTTCTATTAGAAAGTTTCTGTAGTTTGCTGGGAGTTTTTTCTTTTTCTTTTATTTTATTTTACAATACTATTCAGTTCTACATAACAGCCACAGATTCCCTTGTTCTCCCCCTTCCTGACCCCCTCCCCTCCCCCCAGCCCACCCCCCATTCCCACCTCCTCCAGAGTAAAGCCTCCCCAGAGGACTGAGATCGACCTGATAGACTCAGTCCAGGCAGGTCCAGTCTCCTCCTCCCAGTTACTTTTTCTTTTATCATCAAGAATGGATGTTAGATTTTCATCAAAGCCGTTTCTGGGTCAATTGATACAGGTATGCATATTATTGTTTTTTGGTCTATTGTTGAGATGATAGAGCATCATTACATTTGATTTTTAAATATTAAGCCAATTTTGCATATTTAGAATAAAATCATATGATCATGGTAGGCATTAATTTAACTTTTTTATTAAGAATTTTTTTATTCATTTTATATACCAGTCACAGATCTCCCTCTCTGATCTCTTCCAGCCACCCCAGCCTTTCCCCCACAACCCACTCCCCATTCCCTTCTCTGAAAACATAAGGCCTCCCATGGGGAGTCAGCAGAGCCTGGTACATTCAGTTGAGGCAGGTCCAAGCCCCTCCCCTTGTATCAAGCTGTGCAAGGTGTCCCACCATAGGTAGTGGGCTCCAAAAAGCTAGCTCATGTACCAGGGGTGGATCCTGATCCTACTGCCTGGGCACCCCTTAAGCAGATCAAGCTACACAACTGGTTCACTTATGCAGAGGGCCTGGTCCAGTCCCATGGAGGCTCCACAGGTGTTGGTCTAAATTTCATGTGTTCCTAGTAGCTTGGTTTGGTTGTCTCTGTAGGTTTTGCCATCATAATCTTGATGTCCCTTTCTCATATAATCCCTCTTCCCTCTCTTCAGCTGAACTGGAGCTCAGCCTGGTGTTTAGTTGTGGATTTCTGTATCTGATTCCATCAGTTACTGGATGAAGGCTCTCTGGTGATAGAGTATTCACTGATCTGATTACCAGGGTAAGCCAGCTCAGGCACCCTCTCCACTATTGCTAGTAGTCTAACCTGGGGTCATCATTGTGGATTCCTGGGAATTTCCCTAGCACCAGGTTTCTTCCTATCCCCATGATGCCTCCCTCTATCAAGGTATCTCTTTCATTGCTCTCCTACTCCATCCCTGTTCCAGCTCAGTCATCCCATTCCCTTATGTTCTCATCTCCCACCTACCCTCTATTGCTCCCCTCCAGTTTACTCATGGCAATCTCTTCTATTTCCTCTTTCCAGGGTGATCCATGCATCCCTCTTGGGTCCTCCTTGTTAGCTAGCTTCTCTAGAGCTGTGGGTTGTAGTCTGGTTATCTTTTGCTTTACATCTCATATCCACTTGTGAGTGAGTACATAACATGTTTGTCTTTCTGAGTATGGATTACCTCATTCAGGATATTTTCTAGTTCCATCCATTTGCCTACAAATTTCATGATGTCATTTTTTTAGGGCAGAGTAGTACTCCCTTGTGTATATGTACCACATTTTTTTTTATCCATTCTTCAGTTGAGGGGCATCTAGGTTGTTTCCAGGTTCTGGCTATTATGAATAATGCTGCTACAAACATAGTTGAGCAAGTGTCCTTGTGGTATGATTGAGCATCCCTTAAGTATATGCCCAATTTGGTATCATTGGGTCTTGAGGAAGATTGATTTCCAATTTTCTGAGAAACCACCATACTGATTTCCAAAGTGGCTGTACAAGTTTGCACACCCATCAACAGTGGAGGAGTGTTCCCCTTGCTCCACATCCTCTCCAACATAAGCTGTCTTCAGTGTTTTTGACCTTAGCCGTTCTGAAAGGTGTAAGATGGTATCTCAAAGTCATTTTGATATGCATTTCCCTGATGAATAAGGGTGTTGAACAATCCCTTAAATGTCTTTCAGCCATTTGAGATTCTTCTGTTGAGAATTCTCTATTTAGCTCTGTAGCCCATTTTTTATTGGATTGTTTGGTATTTTGATGTCTAGTTTCTTTAGTTCTTCATACATTTTGGAGATCAGCCCTCTGTCAGATGTGGTGGTGGTGAAGATCTTTTCCCATTCTGTAGGCTGTTGTTTTGTCCTATTTACTATGTCCTTTGCCTTACAGAAGCTTCTCTGTTTTAGGAGGTCCTATTTATTAATCATGTCTGTGCTACTGGTGTTATATTTAGGAATTAGATTCCTGTGCCAATATATTTAAGGATACTTCCTACTTTCTCTTCTAATATATAATATATTATATATATTGAGTTTTTTGCATGGCAATAGACATGGATCTATTTGCAATCTTCTACATGTTGACATCCAGTTATTCCAGCACCATTTTTTAAAGATGCTTTTTTTCTCCATTGTACAGTTTTGGCTTCTTTGTCAAAATCAGGTATTCATAGGTGTGTGGATTAACTTTAGGGTCTTCAATTCCATTTGTCCACAAGTTGGTTTTTATGCTAATACCATGTTGTTTTTATTACTATGGCTGTATAGTAGAGCTTGAGGTTAGGGATGGTGATGCTTCCAGAAGTTTCTTTATTGTACAGGACTGCTTTAGCTATCCTGTTTTTTTTTTTTTCCATATGAAGTTGAGTATTGTTCTTTCTAGGTCTATGAAGAACTGTGTTGGGATTTTGATGGGGATTGCATTGAATCTGTAGATTGCTTTTGGTAAGATTGGCATTTTTACTATGTTAATTCTACCTATCCATGAACATGGGAGCTATTTCCATTTTCTGATATCTTCCTCAATTTATTTCTTCAGAGACTTAAAGTTCTTGTCATACAGGTCTTTCACTTGCTTAGTTAGAGTTATCCCAAGATATTTTTATATTATTTGTGGCTGTTATAAAAGGTGATGTTTCTCTGTTTTTCTTTCTCAGCCCATTTATCATTTGTATATAGGAGAGCTACTTTTTTTTTTAGTTAATCTAGTATCCTGCCATATTACTGAAGGTGTTTATCAGCTGAAGGAGTTCTCTGGTAGAATTTTGGGGGTCACTTATATATACTCTCTTATTGTCTGCAAATAACAAAAGTTTGACTTCTTCCTTTCCAATTTGTCTCCCCCTTGATCTCCTTTTGTTGTCTTATTGCTATAGCTAGAACTTTGAGTACTATATTGAATAGATATAGGGAGAGTGAACATCCTTGTCTTGTTCCTGATTTTGGTGGAATCACTTTGAGTTTCTCTAAATTTAGTTTGATGTTGGCTGTCAGCTTGTTGTAAATTGCCTTTGTTATGTTAAGGTATGTTACTTATATTCCTGATATTGCCAAGATCTTAATCATGAAGGGTGTTGGATTTTGTCAAAGGATTTTTCAGTATCTAATGAGATGATCATGTGTTTTTTTTCTTTCAGTTTGTTTATATAGTGTATTACATTGACAGATTTTTTTTTATGCTGAATCATCCTTGCATCTCTGGGATGAAGCCTACTTGATCATGGTGGATAAGTTTTTTGATGTGTTCTTGCATTCGGTTTGCCAGTATTTTATTGAGTATTTTTGCATCAATGTTCATGAGGGAGATTGGTCTGTAATTCCCTTTCTTTGTTGCATCTTTGTGTGGTTTGGGTATCAGGGTAACTGTGGCCTCACAAAAAGAGTTTGACAATGTTCCTTCTTTGTAGATGTAACCAACCGTCTTATTAAATAAGAAACACAGAACTAATGTAAAAGAGAAAGCCAAGAGGTCAGAGCTCAGAGTTAAAACCTTACCCTTCCTCTTGCGGTGATCTTACCTCTCCGAAAGAGAGCTACTTCCTGTATGTTTGTCTTGATAAAGTCTTTCTGTTCTGCCTTCTCATTGGTTGTAAACCCAAACACGTGACTGCCTCGTCACTGCCTGTAAGTACAGCCCTCCAGGTCTTAAAGGCATGTGTCTCCAATGCTGGTTGTATCCCTGAACACACAGAGATCTACCTAGCTCTGTCTGCCAAGTGCTGGGATTAAAGGCGTGTGCCACCACCGCCACGCTCTTTCTATGGTTCTAATAGCTCTGACCCCTGGGCAACTTTATTTATTAACATACAATTAAATCACATTTCAGTACAAATAAAATACTACCATACTTCTGTTTCTATTGTGTGAAACAATTTGCAGAGTATTGATATTAGCTCTTCTTTGAAATTCTGGTAGAATTATGCACTGAAACCATCTGGTCCTGGGCTTTTTTGGGTTGGGAAACTTTTAATGATTGTTTCTATTTCCTTAGGGGTTATAGGTCTATTTAAATTGTTTATCTGGTCTTGATTTAATTTTGACATGTGGTACATATCCAGAAAATTGTCCATTTCTTTTAGATTTTTTAATTTTGTGGAGTACAGGTATTTGAAGTATGACCTGATGATTCTCTGGATTTCATCATTGTCTGTTATTATGTCTCCCTTTTCATTTCTGATGTTGTGAATTTGGATGTGTTCTCTCTGCCTTTTGGTTAGTCTGTACTTCTATTCCTACCTCCCATGCTCCTATGTGGTCATTATCCAGCATTTTAGTCCCATATGTGCTTTAAAGTCCTAATCAGTCCTCTGCAGAACAACTAAAATAGCAAGAAAGAAAACCATTTACTCACATATGGATTATCTTCAGTACTTCTTATTTCTTTCTGTGCATCAATACATTCTCTGATAACAAAATAAATGAGTTTTAGTGATGGATCTTTCAACTTTTTAAAAATATCTGACAAGGTCTTCATTTTAACTTTGTGTTTGACTTTTTTTTTCTTTTTACTAAATATGCTAAGAACACATTTAATTATTCATTTGTTCCTTAGAGTTTCTTCATTGTTTCAGGGCTGGCAGTGCTGCTTACAGGACATCTGCAATTGCCAATATTTTGTTTCTATGCATTCTCTAGAATTGAGTGTCCTGGAGCTTGTCCCATGTAACACTGCTGTGTGGTTCTTATCCCATTCTTGGGGATTTTCTCACATGTAGGAACTGCTCAGTACTCAGCTAAATGAATAATCAGTCTCCAGAATTCTCTAATTCTTTTCTGTCTGATCCTCATCCATGTTAATCATGATGGTTTTGACTTCCTTCAGTTTCTTTTAAGATTTATTTATTTTTATTTTATTTGTGTGAGTGTTTGTATATATGTATGTGCAGCAAATGGGTGCAATGTCTGTGGATGCCAGATGAGGGCTTCAGATCCTCTGGAACTGGAGTTACAGAAAATTTTTAGTCACTGTGTGTATGCTGGGAACCAGATTTGGATTCTCTGCAAGAGCAGCAAATTCTTTTCACCATAGAGTCATCCCTTCACTCCCAGCTTCCTTGGGTTTATAACTTCATCTCTTCTCACAGAGACTGCTGACTGCCTGAAGTTCTCCTCATTGTTCTTCAGTCTGAAGGCTCTAGGTAATGTTCTGTGGGAATTATGTGGATACTTATATTTTTTCCCCATAATAACCTTGCTTTTCCAATGAATAATTTCTTTCTCTTTCTTTCTTTCTTTCTTTCTTTCTTTCTTTCTTTCTTTCTTTCTTTCTTTCTTTCTTCCTTCCTTCCTTCCATTCTTTCTTTCTTTCTTTCTTTCTTTCTTTCTTTCTTTCTTTCTTTCTTTCTTTCTTTCTTTCTTTCTTTCTTTCTTTCTTTCTTTCTTTCTCTTTTTCCTTGAGATTTTCCTTTTTTTGTTTTTGGAGACAGGGTTTCTTTATTAAGAAAAAAAGGAAGGGGAGAGAGAGAGAGAGAGAGAGAGAGAGAGAGAGAGAGAGAGAGAGAGAGAGAAAGAGAGAGAGAGAGAAAATCATTAGTGGATACTAGATGTGGAGCAAGGGATAACCAGACTACAACCCACAGCTCCAGGGAGACTGGCTGGTAGGGAAGACCCTGGGAAGGACACAGGGATCCCCCAGCAAGGAAGGGGTGGATGGGATCTACATGAGCAAGCTGGGGGTGACAGGAGTAATGGAAGGCAAGGGACAGGAGAATGAGAGCTTAGAGGAGCAAGAGGTTCGAGCTGGATCAGGAGAAGAGTGGGAGAGCAGGGAAAGAGATACCGTGATAGGTGAAGGCACCATGGGAATAGAGAGAGGCAAGGTGCTAGGGAGGTCCTCAGGAATCCACAAAGATGACTCCACCATAGACTACTGACAGTGGTCAAGAGGGTGTCTGAGCTGACCTAGTGATCGGATGGCTGAATACCCTAGCTGACCTCATAGAACCCTCATCCAGTGACTGATGAAAGCAGATGCAGAGATCCATGGCCGGGTCCCAGGCAGAGCTCCAGGGGTCCAGTCGATGAGAGAGAGGAGGGATTCCATGAGCAAGAGATATTGAGACCATGATTGGAAGGAGTGCAGAGACAACTAGCCAAACTAGTGGAAACGCATGAACTGTGGACCAATAGCTGAGGAGCCCCCCGTGGTACCGGACTAAGCTCTCTGGATAAGCAAGACAGTTGTTTGGCTTGAACTGTTTAGGGGATCTGTCCATAGTTCATGAGCCGGCTTTTTGGAGCCTGGTGCCTATGGTGGGACACTTTGCGCAGCCTTGCGGCAGGGAGAAGGGGTTGGACCTGCCTTAACTGAATGTACCAGGCTCTGCTGACTCCCATGGAAGAACTTGCCTTGGAGGGCATGGGAGGGCTTGGGGGGTGGGAGGACGGGCAAATCTGTGGTTGATATGTAAAATTAATGGAAGATAGGCGCAAAGTTACACGGAGAAACCCTGTGTATTTAAGTGGACTTAATGATCTCAAAGGGTTGGAGTCCATGATGGCAGAGTAAAGACATGGCAGCAGGAGCAGCTGAGAGCCCACATCTTGATCCACAAGTAGGAATCAGAGAGTATAAGTTCTTAATAACCATTGTTTTCTACATTTTTAGTTTTCTAAAGTAGGGTTATGTTGGTTATATTGTTCCTGAAATATTCCCCAAAGTCTTATTTATTTATTTATTTACTCAAACAATCCTTTTAACTTAACTGATTAGCCGGTACCCAAGTTTCAGGACACTCAGAGTTACAAATAGAAGAGAGGAACAAATTTTAAAATGAATCCATCATAGAAAATTAAGAAATGAATCTTGGCATGATAGATACCCGATAGAAACAAGAAAAAGACAAAAGCTTCCCATAAATCTGAAAGTGAACAAGACCATACTTAATCCTTCCTTCTTTCCTCTGTCTGCCTTACTGCAGAGTCACCTTCTGTAGTAGCTGACATTTGTCACTATTTGGCACAGACTACTTACAAAAAATCACGTATATCACTGTTTTTGAGGTTGACAGACATGTACTCACATGGGCTCAGTCCTGGTGATCGTCACATCGCATAACTGTCAGAAAGCAATGGTGACATTACTCCTCTCCTTCTCAGGGAGGAGAAAATAATGGATTACATTTCAAACCAGGAACAGAGAGAGTGGCATTGTTTTTTGGCCCTTCTGATGGCATGCTCCCAGTGATCCAGTGTTTAACCAGCAAGCACCTTTCAGGGACAATCACATTATGCACACAATACAGTAGTTTTTAACTAATTTTCTAGGATATGTTATTAAAGATTATTTTAATTATCCTTTATAGGCATTTACAAGTATCATAGGCATGGTGGGATAGAAGAAAACTGCATTTTTATGATAATGAACTTTTTTTTGGCAAGCTTATTTTGTGAACTCATAGCCAGGATGATTTTTTTTAAATTGCTTATCATTGAAATGATTTCTACATGATAAAGACTAGGTGTATATGTTGAGAAGAGATTCAGGTGGGTGTTAGTGAAACTGTGTACTAACAAAGCACACACAAGTCCCAAAACATGAACCTTCAAGATGGTTCAGTGGGTAAAAGTGCTTGATGTTCAGGCAGGATGACATGAGTTCAAGTCTCAGGACCACCAGTGGAAGAAGAGAACTGACTCAGACATATCATGCACACGTATTTGGGATAATAATAACTAAATAAAAATGAGAAATATCCCAAAGTATTTACTTGGAAAATAATTTAAAAATGATCAAAATTTGGGAAAAAGGGATGAGACATAAAGGTTCTTAAATGGAATAAAAATATAACACGTTTTCTCTCCAGAGAGCTGTGTTGGAACCCTTTTGCTAAAAATGTCACATCTGTCTTACAGAAATTACAAGAGAAAAGCAGGATTTATAGACTTCTTTCAAAACAAACACCTAATGGAAAAACATCTGCACTGTTTAGCTTGTTACAGCAGTCTGTCAGGGTGGTTTAGAGATAAGTATGCATTTTTTCCTTAGATTTATTATTGGAAACTTCTACTTAAAAGCTTGTGGTTTAAGAGACGAAATATGTTTTGATGGATTATTCTGAAAAGAAATTAATAAACTAAATGTTCAGACCATGGAAACAAGTAAGAGATAAAGGTGTCAGTTGAAAAACTGAACCAGACTTTGTAAGAAGTCATAGAAGTAGTGATGGCTGGGCCTCCAAATCTTGTGTTGGCTTATCAAACTTGAGACAAGAAACTTTACCCAAAACAGTATGCAAAGATGTGATTACCTCCTTCCCACACACAAATGAACCAACAGTAGACATCCTAATATTTGAACGGATATAATTTGAATCCTCAATCCCCAAAGAAAAGACCTTTCCCAAAAAAATCAAATCAAGCCAAACAATCCAAGATGACATGGACAATACATTTAACAGTCCCCATTGCCTTCTGAACCCATTGAAAATCAACATATATGGTAGATGCACATCAAATAATCACAATCATAGACTGTAGGATTTCTCATGGGGAAAAGCTATCTTAGCTTGAGTAGGTAATGGTAATGAGATCTTAAGATTTAGGTTGGTAGGACAGAGAATAAAGAGAGGGCATCCTCATAGAATAAACAAGCATGTATGAGTAGAGGACAATAGAAAGAAGAAAAATGTTCAGGAAGTAAGATGAAGTTGGGCATGTGGTGGACTACATTTTGACAAAAACACTTCCTGAACTTCTTAAGCACAGGGAAGTCTAATATATTTTTTTTTCTGTTTAAAAATTATGATACATAAGCAGGCTTAGTGGCTTGTATCTGCAGTCCCATTGTGTGGGGGACTGAGGCAAGAGGATAGTCATGAGCTGGAGGTAAATCTGGGCTCCATAGTAATCTCCTGGATAGCCTGGGCTACAAAAACATATACACACACAAAACAAAAATTGTGATATTTACTTATTCATCAGTATCACAACTTTTCACTTATTTCTGCTAAATATATGACTTCTGCCAATTAAATGTCAGGGGAAATGAAGGAAGGAGGCTGTATTCATTCTCTGAGAAGAGATGATGTATGATGGCTTATGTTAACTTGATATGAGCTACAATCACTGGGAAAGAGGGAACCTCAAATAAGAAAATGCCTATATAAGATTGAATTGTATGGCATTTTCTTAATTAGTGATTAATGGGGCGAGGGTCCAGCTCACTGCGGGATGGTGCTATTCCCAGGCTGGTGATCCTGTGTTCTATAAGAAAGCAGGCTGAGCAACCCATGAGGGGCAAGCCAGTACATGGCACACCTCCATGGCCTCTGCATCAGCTCCAGGTTTCTGCCCTGTTTGAGTTCCTGTCCTGACTTCCTTCAATGACGAACAGTGATATGAGAGACTAAGACAAATAAACCCTCTCCTTCGTGAGTTGCTTTGGTCACGATATTTCATTACAGCAATAGAAACCCTAACCAAGATATGGTTAAAAAATCTCAAACAAGGATATAACCTGTAGATACCACTACTACGTATCTGTAGGACTAAACCAGTATCATACATTAGTAAAAAATAAAACAAAAAACAAAAAACATGTTAGCGCATCCTTTATTAACCTGTCTCCAAATTTAAAGGGAAGCTTAGATTCTTGTTTATCAGAGGAAAGTTTGTTAAATTTTATTTGAATTTTAAATAGCACCCAAAGGTCTATGAAATGAAATCATGTTTCTTCTACTTATTAAGTGATCAATCTTAGATAATTCATGTAACCTTGTTAGTGCCTCAGTTTTTTACCTATACTGAAATGTGAGCAGTGATTCACTTACTATAAAAATTATTTTATAGAAATAGGGAATGCATTGGAAGCTTTTGGCATAATACTGAATGCTGAATATGTGGTGGAACTATAATTTTCACAAGATCAAGAAATAGAAACTGGACAAGAAACACATCATTCCTAACACCAAAGATTCTTTTAGAATCCCTATTTCCTTGGGACTGCTCAAGACACTAAAGAAAGTACTTACAAAAAACCCTTATGTGTGTAAGATGTTTAATAGTTTAGACCAATTCACATTTTAAAATGATTATTTTAAAAGTAAGTTCCATAATTAAATATGCAATGTTCATGACTTTTCTCTCTAAATTGTGGTAGGTGAAAATATATTGAAATTGTCTTCAGTGGCTTCTCAGTCATGGTAGAATAACTCACAAAGTTAAGCCTCTTATAGAAGACAGATGTAGAATATGGATAAACCATGAAAGCAAAACAAACAGATGCTTAAAGGCTATGGATTGCAATAGAGACAATGAAGAGTTTGGCTGTCAAGACTACAGTAAATGAAGGAGCTGCATTGAAGTGAACCCTAAGGTTGTGACCCACCCCACTTCCAGGCTGCTGGTCAGTTCTCAATGGAGGACATAGATTTACAGGCAAACACATACAGATTGTATCTGTCTCACAGGGCTGAAGAAAAAAGCCAAGAAAAACAAGAACAAATGTTGAAGGTCTTGAAGGCAGTAGGATTTTAGAGTAACATAATTTTCTATCAAAGCGGTTCTTGGCTGTACTAAATGTAGACACACAGGGAGAGAAATACGGTTTAGAATTCTTCAAGAAAGCATATTTCTGAAATAACTAACCTCCAGGAAAAACCAATACCGAGGAGAAATACTGTGGCATCTACAAATGAAAATAGACACGTCTCAAGTAGATCAGGGTGATTTGTCATTATCTGTCCACTGGGAAAAAGTGGAGGTTTATTCAGAGTGTAGATGATATAATAAATATATATTACATAATACATATACATTTATTATGCATAATATATATCAATTTATAGAATTGATATCTAGAATATATATAGTATTCAATATAAATTTATCAGACATGCCATGAAACAGTATCACATAACTAAATATTAAAGCTAGTCATTAGGAAGAGAAAAATAGATACTAGAATTTAAAAAAAAAAGGAATGGAAAAGGATTATGTAGCATTGAGAGGAATAGAGCCAAGCTCAAGAATTTGATTGATAGGTTTAACAGATTATTATACACAGCAGAAGAATCTCTGGATTAGAACATAGATAAGTAAAAACAAACCCCCATCAGATTGAGTAGAAAAGAGATTGAAAACAAAATAAAATATAGAAAAGGGGTATGTTACACACAGTTAAATTCCTATAGTATATGTAAATGTAATTATATACATATATACACATACACACACACACACACATATATAATGTAGCTACAAGAAGAGGCAAAAAAAGGTCAGGAGCAATATTTAAAAGAGAAACAATATTTGAGAATTTGTTAAGTGACATCAACAAGAAGTTTAGAAGCTCAATTACAAAAACCAAGTCTAAAGGAAAATTTTGATATCAGAGAAATACAAATACATATTAATTCAGGTAGGAACAATACCTTAGCAGAAACAATATAAAGCTATAGACATGTTGATGTTTTTAATTTAATTAAGAGGAAAAATATTTTTAGTTTTCTATATTTAGCAAAAATGCCACACAAAATTGAAGAGAAAGTGGTGTTTGAATTTCCACAACCTTAACAGCCTTGATGGTTGTTGCAGACCCAGGGAGAAGACCAGTTCTGAACCGAGATAAGACCCAGTGTTGTTTGAGGAGTTCCACATCTTGGTAACAGTTTCAGACAAAGCTGAAGATTCGGGATGGGGAAAGGGTTAACTCAGCAGCTGCAGTAGTAGCTGAGGAAGCAGGGTGGGTACCAGATCTGACTCTGGGTAGGACCAAGTAGAATGTGGGGAGTTTTCCAAGGCATAGGGAAAGCTTCTGACCCACGTACAGGACCCACACTGACATAAAACAATACCTGACCCTCAGAGGAAGACTGGAGATAGAATTTTTGGCCTTAAATTCCAGTCCCACAGAAGGAAAGGATACCTCAACCCTTCTAGGACTCAGTTCCCTACTGATTACTGCAAATGCCACCAGTGAAAGAAAATTGAGTAATTAAAATTAAAATGAAAACATCACACACACACACACACACACACACACACACACACACACACACACACACAAAACTAACTCCAGATGTGCTACTTCAAGCACAGAAACAGAAATAACATAAAAAAATGAAGACTACATGTTTACCCCCAAAATTACTAATACCATAATAATTGCACCTAATGAACATGACTTAGAGTCACTACCAAAGAATCAATAAGAATGATCATAAGCATGTTCAAGCAAGTCAAAGAAGATATGAGAAAACTTCAAGAGATGAATGAAATGAGGAAGTAAATAGAGGATATGAGACTAAATAGAGAATTGATGGAGAACATACAGCTAAAATGATGTTGGAAGTGAAAAACTCAGTAAGCCAAATAAAAACATCAACTGAAAGCTTCATGTTTCATTTAACAGTTCAAATTTTCTCATTTCTACCCTGACTTTTATTGTTGTGATGCTGTTTAAAAAGTTATTAAATTCTAAATATTCTTAAATGCTTGGAACTGTTAAATGAATTGTGATAAAACAAAAATGTAGAAATGAAATACTTAGTAGAAGTTTTAGGTATATATATATATATTATATATGTATAAAATAAGAAGCAAAACAGTAAAAGATCAATTACATAAGACACCTGTAGCTGTAGAGCAAAGAAAAGCATAAGTAAATTAAATTAGGACTGGAGATATGGGTCATCAGGTAAGTCCATTTGCTGTTCTTCTAGAAAATCTGGATTCGAGTCCCAGCACACACAAGTAGCTCACAACCATATGTAACTCCAGTTCCAAATGATTTGATGTCCCTTTCTGGCCTCCAGGCATACATCTGGCACACATAAATACATGTAGGCAAAAGATTCATACACATAAATAAAAACTGAAGACAAAGGCAGTAGAAATAAGAAAGTGAAAACGAAGTCAGAAAAATCATGTAATAGGGGGGTAGGGATGTAGCTGAGGTCCTGGGTTTGATTCCCTCCAAATAATTTTATAATTACATAATTTAATATGGATTTACATATTTAATGTGCACATATGTACACATATTCATTATGAAGAAAACAAACCCAGGCAGATGGAAAGAGTGTCATGAACAGCTTTGCCTAACTGCTCATGGCCTGACTTCTTTGTGTCTGTCCAACCCAGACAACACACAAATGATTGAAGAAGCCACCGAGGAAATGGCCTCTGCCTCATCCAGCATCTGATTACAGATGCATGAAAAATTGGAATGAAAACTTCCCAGCTGAGTTCAGCCAATTCCTAGATTCATCATGAAAAGAAATGGTTATTATTAAGTCCAGCTCAGGGTGATTTGTATACAGAAATATATAACAGAACTAGTTAGAAGAGATTAATACTATATAGATGTAAGCTTCTTTAAATTGATACACAGATTTAAGACAATCTCAATAAAATTCTATCAAGATACTTTGAGAAAAATTGATGAAGTGATTCTAAAACTCACGTGGAAATGCAGTGAGTGAAAAAGTAAGGATAAATAAATAAATGAAAAGAAATGCAGATGATCAAGAATATCCAAAAAAAATTGAAGATGAAAAACAAAAGTTGAAACTGAATTTCTAGGTAGAAATATTTATTTGAAAATTATGGTAATCAGGACAGTGTATAATTAAGAATAAATATAAAGCAAGGACTACAGAAATAGATCCATCTATACATCTGCTTTACAATAAAAAACTTTACCAACACAAAATAACAGACTCTTAATGTTAAAATGAGAGATTATCAGCATGATTTTTAGGAATGGGTAATGATTTCTTAAATAGCACATGAAACATTAAGAAAAACCTGAAAGAATGTGACATATTGGACTTTACTAAAATGATTACCTATTGGTCACCAAAAAATCACTGTTAAGAGCATAAAAAAGTCATGGAATTAAGAATGCATGAGCACACATTTTTACAATAGGTTTATTTTCCTTATGTATATAAATTCTTTCATAAATCAGTATTAGAAAGACATATGATTCAAAACACTCATGATACGATTCAAAATATCCCACTAGAAATAACTCATGCCAATCAAAACTAGAATAAATAAACCACAATGTATCCCCACAGTACAGTGTAATACCATGTGAAAAATAATCAATTTTTGGACAAGTAACAAGAAAGATAAATCATACTAATTATGTTCAAAATAAAATCCAAATTGAGCATTCTTATTTAAATTGTGTTGGGTGCAGAATGTAGTTTCTAATAATGCTGTGCATTTGCACACAGGTGTGATTGCTTTATAAAAAAATGTGTACATCTGTATATTTAGACCTTGTATATTTTAAAGTATATGTGTATGTTATGCTTCAATAAAAAAGCAAATCTTGGAAAATATGGTTCTGAGGCTTGCCAAAGGAGTCATTTTGGAAGTAAACTTTCCACTTTTTGAAACAGGATAGTGAAAAAAATGTTTCCATATTGAGTTCTCCCAGAGAAGAATCCTTTTATATATTCTGTTTATGTTTTTTCTACTTATGAGACCATTTTGAGAAAGCCTGGTGATTTATATATGAAGAGATGATTAATCACATAAATGGTCTATTTTAGTTTCAGAGTGGCAAAATAAATCAAATTCTATAGTTAAGAAAGTCACAGGGAAATCTCAAGTGATACAGTAACTACTAAATAGTGGCTTCATTAATTAGTGCATGCTCAGACACTGTCTGTATATCCATGAGAAGAATTATTCACTCTGGATTTTTTTTAAGTCCCACAAGGATAATTGGATTGTAGTTAAGGGACCATTGTTTTTTCTGTCCCTCTTAAAGTACTTTCTGGAAATAAACCCCCCATGTGAAAGAAGCCAGACATTATGAGCATACTCACTGCAATTACTTTAGGTGGTAAAGACCATCCAAAAAGCATTTATCAAGATTCACTAAACAGAACTCACGAAAGGAAGAAACTCATGCCCCGAGTTTAGAGTCCATAGGGAAATTATGAGGCATGAACTGAAGACAATCAGGCTCCTCATCTTATATAGCTATCAAGGTTTGGGGACATTTTTCAAATACTGTGTACCTACACATTTTCTAGAGATCCCTTTGTTGATGTCTAGTTTCATTCCATGTGGTCAAAAAAGATCCATGGTGCGATTTTTGACTTTTGGAGTTGAACCTTGTTTCATGATTTAAAATACTGTTCTGGTTAGATTTTTTTTTTTTTTTTTTTTTTTGTGAACTTGACACAAATTAGAGTCACTTGGCAAAAAGAATCCTCAGCTGAAGAATTTCCTCCATCAAGTAGGCCTGTGGACATGTCTTTGGGACATCTTATTGATTGATAATTGATGTGGAACTGTCCACTGCACTGTGCGTTGTGTCACTCCTGGGAAGGTGACGAGTATAAGAAAGCAAACTGAGCAAGCCATCAAAGAAAGCTAGAAAGCAGTGGTCCTTCATGGACCTCCTGTCTTGAGTTCCTACCTTGGCTTCCTTTGAAGCTGTGTTTGGTCTGCGTTTTATTTACAGAAAGCAAGAGAGGATATGGTATGTTGCTGTAACAGACCTGGCCATGTGGGGTTGTGGCAGAATCATGAGGAATTTTTAGAGCTTTGGGCTGGAAAAACCATGGGATGTTCAGAGTTTAATTAGATATTAGGGACTTGGAATATAATGCTGAAAGCAATGTAGCCCATGGACTGATGGGCAAAATGTTTATCTCCTGAGTAGTTTGGTTAGCTCCATTAGGTCTAAAACATAATTTAGCTTCTACATTTCTTTGATCATTTTTTTATCTGAATGTCAAAAGTGAAGTATAAATACCCCCAAGTATTATAATACTAGTGGTTACTTCTTTACATCTAACTGTTTGCACGTATTTTTATGGTTGCTATTCACTATTTTTGAACCACTTTCTCATGATATAGTTATTGTCTCTATTTCCTTTTATTAAATTGATCTTCTTATTATATACTCATCTTCCTTGCCTCTGATTATAGTTTATGACTTACTTCATTTTTTTATCTGATATAATTGCTCCTGGATATTTTGTTGCTGCTGTTGTGAAATCTATTTCTTCCTTCCCCCTCCTCCGTGTGTGTGTGTGTGTGTGTGTGTGTGTATGTGTGTGTACATGTGGAGGCCAGAGTTTGATATTGGGTGTCTTTTTCTATACCTGTTTACCTTATGTTTTTGATACATAGTCCATCACTGAACCTGGAACTCACCAACTGGCTAGAGCATTTGGCCATCGAGTCCTCACATTCTTTCTGATTCAGTCTCCCAGTGCTAGCATTTATAGGCACAGGACACCATGTCTGATTTTTAATGAATGCTGGGAAACAAACTCAGGTTCTGTGCATGTGCATAGAACTTTACCCCCTGAGCTGTCTCCTCAGCCTGGAATTTCTTTTTCTATTCTTTTACATTAGTTAGTGTGTGTTTTTATTAATAAAATGACTTAGTTTCTTCTATTCAGCATCTCACTGGGTCTACTTTTTTCCTCTACCCAAGCCTTCTAAAACTTTAAATTAAAGAATTCATTTATCACTCCAGCTCAGGAATTACCATTGACTCTAAATTTTTTTTGAGGGCACCAGATCTCATTACAGATGGTTGGGAGCCACCATGTAGTTGCTGGGAATTGAACTCAGGACCTTTGGAAGAGCAAGCAGTGCTCTTAACCTCTGAGCCATTCAGTTGGCCAGTATTCCAAGTTATTACTGATAAGTAATGAGATAATCCTGTTAAAGATGTTGTTGTATGCAAGCTTTGTATATCTCTCTCATTTATTTGTATAGTTTTCTGTACCAATAAGATCTGATTTTTTTCTATTTTATGTATTTCCCCTAGTATTGAGTTTTATAGTTTTGTATGTTTTTATGATGGGAGTTAATGTCCATTTTCTTTTGGTGTAGAATTTCCTAAAACATTTCTTATAAACTAGTCTGTTGTTTTCTTGGATTTTTTTTGTCTCTGAAAGGCTTTATCTCATCTTCATTTCTGAAGGATAGTTTTCCTGGGTATAATATTCTAGATTACAGCTTTCTCCTTTCAGAGATTTGGGTGCATCATTCTATTCTAGTCTACCCTAGTTTCTGTTGAGAAATATGATGTCAATATAATGAGGATCTTATTACATGTGATTTTACATTTTTGTTGCTTTTATAGTCAGTTCTTTTTTTTTTTTACTATAATATGTCTTGGAGAGAATTTTTCTTTTCTTCATACATCTTTGTAATTATTTGTCCTAATGTCCATCTGTTTTCCAGTATTTATTCCTTTCAGCTATTTTTAAATAGGTTTATGCCTCCCTCTTCTTGTGAGACAGTTATAATGCAAACCTTTGCTTACCTGAAGATGCCCCACAATTATCATAGACTTTCTTCATTCTCATTTTTTTCTTTCTTCCTTTTTATTTCAAGAGATTTTTAAGCTCAAAATCCTTTCATCTAATTGATTTGTGTGTTATTTTTGTTTTATTTATTGAGTGTTTGGGTTATGAAGTTTCTGTTTGGGTCTTTTTTATGATCTCTGTCTCTGTTAACTTTTTCTTCAGATCATCAATCATATTCTCAAATGTTATGCATAGTCTGTATTTCCTGGTGTCTTGCTGATGCTTTATATCTTTGCTACAGTTATTATGCTTATTTATTGTCATCATGCTACCTTGATTTTCCATGTTTCCAATGACCCTACATTGCCACTGTATAACTGGTAGATGAGTCACCTATATAAATTTACAAAGTATGTTTTTATAGTAAAAGAACTTTTCCTGGAGTTGTGTCCTAGAGTGAGGCATAGTAGCATACTGTACATGTAGTTTCTGCTGTGATCAGTGTCAGCAATACCTCTGACTATCTCAGGGACTTAGATAACTGAGCTCTAGTTCTCTTAGGCAGTTTTATGGGTATGGCATGCATGATTATAAGTATGGGGTTCCTTTCAGATTGTCGTGATTGTACAAGGGAGGGGCTGCGCCAGAAGCCCAGGTAGGTGTGTGGCAGTATGTTTACAAGTGAGGGAAGAGTCCTTGTCAGTGTCTGCTGATATGCTGGTTAATTTAAACTGTTTAATTGGCACAACTTAGAATCACCTAGGAAGAGAGTCTTAATGAGGTATTAACTAAATCAGCTAGGTCTATGGACATGTCTATGGGGGATTGTCTTGATTGTTAATTGCTGTAGGAGACCCAGCCTAGTGTGGGTGATACCATTCCTTAGGAGGTAGGTCCTTAACAAGTCAATAGAGGAGAAAGGAAGTTGAAATCAAGTAAGCTAGTCCATGTGCTTATTCTCTCTCTCCTCTTGAATGTGGACACAGTGCTTTAAACTTTTGCATTGATTTTGCCACAATAATTCATTATAACCTGGAATTTTAAGCCAAATAATTTTTTCCCTAAGTTTCTTCTTATAGGGTACTTTATCACAGTAACAGCGATGAAACTAGAAGAAAAGGACACTTTGGGCCCAGACTGTTTTAAAGATCTGGAAGAGATGCTTTTCAACATCCATGGGAATCACACATGTTTTCTCATGGCCTGGGTACATTGAATTGTATAGTCAAGACTTCACAGATACTCTGGGGTCCAATGATGAGTGGGAGATGCCACCTAACATCTTTCATGAAAGCCCAAGTCCTGATGTTGGATTATCTGGTGGCTTCCTGGGGCTCTAGGAGTGTGGGAGTTCTTACAAAGTGGGCAAGTTCACTCAAGAACTTCCTGTGGTTTGTGAAAGGTAGATAGGTTTATCCAATCTAAAGTCCTGGGAATTCACCCTGCTCAGCACAGGCTTCCCACTCTGTCATGGGTGGTTAGTGGTTTCATAGGATGCTAGATGGGTAAAGTGTCCAGGTGTGCAGCAGGACCTGAACAGAGCAGGAATAGTGTGGGCAGGACTCGTTTACTAGGGTAATGTCAAAGTGTAGAGTTCAGCAGCACCCAACGCTGGGCTCTATGTCTGTGAACTTGCAGGTTCCTTCAGCAGGAAATACTTCAGATGTCCTTGATGTTAATGAAGGTTTCTGGGCGTGTCTTGCTTTTTATTCCTTACTGTAAAAGCTGGTCTTTCTTCAGGGCTGACTTCGATTGGAGAGAAGAGATGGTGAGTGCTGTGTGCTTACCTCTCTTATTAATAAGGAGTCAGTCAGTGAGATTCCTTCCCTGCTGCTTGGGTGCTCTACCCCAAACATTCCAGTGAGAGAGCAGTTGTTCCCTTTTGTTAACTTTTTCGGAGAGAAGTACTCCAGGCATCTCTCGTTGGCATCTCACCGATATTATCCCCTATTTAGTATAATTTTTTTGATGTTTGTTTTAACAGAAACTTGTACTTACCCAGAGGACTGTTCAAAATCAAATTTCCTTTGAAAAACAATGACTTAAAATAGAAGAGAAAGAAAGAAGCCAATGTGAAGCCATACTTTTTGATGACAGTTATAAGATATTGGAAAATTTACAATTTGTAAAGATGGAGAAAAAAGTCCTTGGGTGCCAGGGATTAGGATATGGGAGATGCATGAGTATGCAGAACAGGACTGACTTCAAGTGTGCTTTGTATCCACAACCATGCTGGAAGCAGGTCCTTAGACACTTGTCCAACCTCATAAAGTGCACACCACCAAAAATGAATCTTAATGCAAACAATGGCCTTGATGGTGATGTGTTAGCTGTACCATTCTCCTGGAGGTGTTGATAGTGGGAGACTATGAAGGGGTGAGAGGATATATGTTGTGAACCCCCAAATGCTATTCAACAGTCTTTTAAAGAGTCAAAACAAAAGCTTTTATTGTTATGAAATTAGAAGAAAAGGTGTTAAATGTTTTGTGACTCAGATGCCCCTGAAGTTATTTCCATTGCTGAAGTTGGAACAAATTTAATTTGATTAGGGTGATTTAATTTGGAGTGGATGCCCATCTTCTTATTAGAGTTCCCATGATGTTAGCCAATGTTAGTACCTGAGGGCATAGATTTAAACATTCTGGCTTTGCAAGGAGGATAGTCTGTTCGTTCTCTAGAATGATGTCCTGATTAAAATCATACTGCTTCTAAATCTCAGGTCTTCTCTATGCCCAATATTATCTCCTAGGTTACTTTAAAGTTTTGTTTTCAGATCGTTGACTTGGTATTCAAGGGGTGGGGGGAAATTATTTAATGAAATTATAAATTGAAGTAGTAGTAAGATAATAACCTTTTAGGTCAATATGGGGATTTGTTTATGGATAATGAACAAAAACAAGAAATAAGTCTTCTTATTGAGATAGTTAAATAATAGAAAGTAATAGGATTCATTGGAGTCAGTAACATGTTTATACTCTGTATGAAAATTTCTTTATGACATGTGGATATCACTCTGTATAAATAAAATGCTGATTGGCCAGTAGCCAGGCTGGAAGTATAGGTGGGACAAGCAGAGAAGAGAATTCTGGGAACAGGATGGCTGAGTCAGGAGACCTGCCAGCTGCCGCCATGAGTACCAACATGTAAGATACTGGTAAGCCATGAGCCATGTGGCAAGGTATAGATTTATAGAAATGGGTTAATTTAAGATTTAAGAACTAGAAAGTTAGAAGCCTGAGCCATTAGGCCAAACAGTTTAAATAATATAAGCGTCTGTGTGTTTTATAAGTGGGCTGTGGGACTGCCAGGGCTTGGCGGGAGCTGGAGAGAAGCTCTTCAGCTACAATGACATAGCATGACTATTCATACATACTTAAAATGCTAGTATAGCGATTGGGAGATGGCTCAGTCAGCAAGGTGCCTGTCACACAAACATGACATCTTGAGTTCAGATCCTCAGCACCCATGTAAAATCCAGGCATCCAAAAGCTCCAGTGCTGGAAGTTATGTAGTAGATACAGGCAGATTCCTGGAAATCATTAGTCAGGCAACCTTGCCAAAGCGATGAGCTTTAGGTTTTGCAAGAGACTGTTTCAAAATGTAAGGTGGAGAGAGCTGAGAAGACCTCCAGTGCCAACCTCAGGCAAGCACATGCACCTGCAAACACACATGTACCCACATACACAAACTTTATGTGCATTCCCCACCCCAACAAACTGAAGTACAGGTGTGATTATCAGATGTTTTAAATTTAGATGCTAATTTTACAAATACATAAAGTATTTTTCGTGTTTGAACCTGTAAGTTCCCAGGATAAAGATTGTAAGGATTAAGTAATGAAGAGCAGGAGGCATGGAGGAGGGGAATAGAGGAAGGAGATTAATAAAAACAAAATATATATTGCCATGTATATGTGAACATGCCCCAATGAAATTTGTATTTTAACTTAAAAAAATTATCCAAAACATCAATGGCAAGAAAAAAAATGTCCAGGTACATGAGCATAGGGGCAGGAAATGGGAGGGAAGGAGGAGGTGGATCCTTATTCTGTAACTATCTTTTCCTCAGAGAGAAATTTTCATGAAGTAGAAGTACTGTGTGGCTCTGAGGTTTCAGGGCTCTCTCTTCTCTTCTCTTCTCTTCTCTTCTCTTCTCTTCTCTTCTCTTCTCTTCTCTTCTCTTCTCTTCTCTTCTCTTCTCTTCTCTTCTCTTCTCCTCTCCTCTCCTCTCCTCTCCTCTTCTTTCTCTTCTCCTCCCACCTCCCCTCCCCTCCCTTCTTCTCCCCATCCCTGTCCAGTTCCACCCTGTCCCTCCCCTTCCCTTCCCTTCTCTTCATTCCCCTCCCCCATCTCTCACAGTCTTATTTTTTTTTTTATTACTTAACAGCAATCAACACCAGTTACTTAACAGTGAGAATTATTTGTCAAATGATGTGCACAGCTCCTAGAAGTATGTCCTTAGCTTGTTCTGTAAGGCCTTCAAGGAACTGGTGTCTTTTAGGTTTTTTCCTATTGCTGTGATAAAATACTCTGACAAAAACTTAAGAGGAAAAAGGCGTATTTTGGCTCACAGTTTAAGGGTCCGTCCACCAGTGCCAGGAAACAAGAGGGCAGGACATTGAAGCAACTGCTCACACTGCATCTACTGTATGAGAGCAGGGAATGGCTAATGCTTGGTCCGAACCAGCTTCCTTCCGCTACACATACAGTCCAGGATCCCAGCCAGGACTGTTGACATGCACAGTGGACATGTCTTCCCACTTCCGTAAACACACTCAAAATAATCCCCCACAGCATGCCCAGAGATCCATGTCCCAGGGAATTCTAGATTCTGTCAAGTTGACAGCACTAACTATCACCACATCCCACACAGAATCTCTCCACATTGCCTCACCAATTATTATATTTCTCTTGCATGATGTGTAACACATTTACTTTAAATTATGGTTATTTATCTACTTGTCTCATATCTTGTCGTATACTAGAGACTCTTTAGCATCAGAGCCTATATGGAAAATGAATTAGAAGTTCCCAGAACTTAGTATCTCTGTCTAGGTCACCTTCGTCCCCCACCACCAGTCTCCAGCCCAGTGCAGAGCCAAACTTATCTGCATCTCTGCTCTTGGCTCAGGAGCAATGCTGCTTCAAATGTTCACTTGAAAGTGGTATTTAGAAATCTGATTATTAGATTTCCAGGCTGGCCTCTAAACACCCACTTCACTCTTTGTCTGAAATACTTCTGATTACAAAGGAAAAAAAAATAAAAACAATAGTAGTGCAAAAGTCATGATGAAAGTATGGAAAAACAAAATTTAATTAGAAAGTGTGTTTTAATGTGAAGCAGTTGCATTTGAGAAAATTGTATGTTTAATCTGTGAAAAATGAAAAGCAAAGGAGCCTTTAAAAACTTCTCAGCATTATGTTTTGAGAGATTCATGAAACTGCTCCTTTATGATGTCTAATTTGACATCAAAGTTTATAGATTTCTCTTTGTGTTTTTGCAGTGAATTCTTATTGTTCTGGTCTCTTGGTTTGACGATTCCCATCTGTGTGACCTTTAATCTTTGTGCCTCATCTTTTCTTAATGGTGATGATCGTAGCTATCTCAGTGGGTAACTGTGAACGTTAGATACACCAAACTTACAATGCTTAAAATAACACTATGCACACTAAATTTTCATAAAGTGTAGATATTTTGTTATTGCCTTTCTGTGAATGCTCCTATATTTAAACATACTTAATACATTTCATCTTATTTTCCAGTTGCCTGTATCTCCTTTACTTTATGAGATCTCAATAACTTAGAAGGTTATGTGACTTTCAGAGAATAAATCACATAAACTTTGAAGCACTACATGGTATCTGCAATCGATAAGTATTTATTTCAACTTCTTTTCTTATTGTTTGAAGTAGAGTGTAGCAGGAATCTTAAAAGTTCTTATTAATAAAATCAAACCCAAGGCGAGTTATTGGGGTCCATGCTGGTAGATCAGAGAGACAGAACAAGCCACAGCTAACTTCACCTGGTCAACTTCTCAGCTGGTCTTGTTTCCTCAGACTGGAAACTTCTGTGTCCTCATCCCAAGGGCTCTCAGCTGAACTGCTGCTGGAAAGCCTGAAGCTTAACCAGCCACATGCTTAACCAGCCAAATGCTGCTAGTTTCTGGTCCTCACGCCTTATATATCTTTCTGCTTTCTACCACCACTCTCTGGGATTAAAGGCTGGCTTTCTGGTATTAAAGGTGTGTGTCACCATGCTTGGCTTTTTCCAATGTGGCCTTGAACTCACAGAGATCCAGAGGGATTTCTATCTCTGGAGTGCTAGGATTAAAGGTGTGTGCTATCACTGCCTAACTAGTGGCTTTTCTGTTCTCTGACCCCAGATAAGTTTATTAAGGTACACGATATTTTGGGGAACACAATATCACCACAGTAGAGCTAAGAATAGAGGAGGGAAAGCAGGCTAATTTTCTTGGGTGACTAGGCCTGTGGCCTAAGGAGAAAGGACCATGGAAGGCCTCCCTGTGAGTCTGCAGTGGATGTAGGAATAGTAGGTGTTAACAGGCTTAACACAGGGAGACAACCTGAACTAGATGATATCGTTGACTGCCTGTTTGCCGGTTCTAGGGCACATCACAGAAAATACTCTGAAGTCAGCATAAGTTGTGTTTCTATGAATCTGTCTTTACTCTATTACTTAACATTGAACAAATAGGTTCAAATAGGCTTTGTTGCTTAGACTGTACTGCTTTCTAGTACTAAGGGTTGAACCCAAGACCTGTTACATGCTAAGCAAGCAATCTACTATTGAGATGCATCCTCAGCTAGATTTGTTTTTTAACGTTCATTTTTTTTCCTGAGGTGCTAGAGAAGGGCATTGTGAAAAAGATGGCAGGGAATGTCTCCTAGCTTGTTCTCCAGTAATGGCTATACTGAAATATTTTAGTAGCCAGATATATTAGAAAAAATTTTCAGTGAAGTCATTTTCTGCTGTCTTAGTTAGGGTTTTTATTGCTGTGAAAAGATACCATGACTGTGGCAACTGTGATAAAGAAAACATTTAATTGAGGTGGCAGCTTAGTTTCAGAGGTTCAGTCCATTATCATCATGACAAGGAGCATGACTGGAGTGCAGGCAGGCATGGGTGCTGGCTCCATCTTGACCAGAAGGCAGCAGTAAGTAAATTGTCACACTGAATGAAGCTTGAGAAAAAGACCTCAACGCCCACCCCCACAGTACATACTTCCTCCAACAAGACCACACTTCCTCCAACAGGGCCATACCTCCTAACAGTGCCACTCCCTTTGGGTACCATGTTCTTTCAAACCACCACTCCTGTTTAAGGTAACTTTAAGTAGCAACAGTATGTTTGTAGGCCACAGATTTTTGTTTGTTTGTTTCTCATATATATGATCTAATCTGGTGCAGACTAGCTTCAAGAAGACACAGCTTTGATTTAATAGCTGGTAACTAGAAATAATGTGTGTGTGTGTGTGTGTGTGTGTGTGTGTGTGTAGATATAGATACATATCAATAGGAGATTAACACATTAATGTGTGCCATCAAATAATATACCAGAAAGAAATGAAGAATGAACAAACAATGTGAACAAATATAAAAAAAATATTATGAGAGGAAATGGATACAGATAAGACAAAGTACATTTTTTTATTTAAAAATTGATTTGTTTCATTTGTAAATGGGTGTTTTGCTCACATGTATGCTTGTGCACCACCCAGAGAGTATCAGATCCCCTAGAACTAGACTTACATGTGATTGTGAGCCATTATGTGGGTGCTGGAACCTGAACCCAGGTTCTCTGCAAAGAGAGAAACAAGTGCTCTTTACCAATGAACTATCTCTTTAGCCTCACAAAGTGCTTTTATGTAAACCTCAGAGAAAGTCACAGTTAATGCAGTGTGATAGAAATCCAAACCATGGTCCCTAAACTGTCAGGGGAAGATCTTGAGGGAAGTGTCTGTGATGGTGCAGATAGCGTTCTTCTAAGCTTTGCTTTGGTTTAGTGTAATAGATGTATGTATTCTTCAAAATCATCGAAGTGTACTTGAAATTTTTTCATTATAGTTTGACCAGTTCTAACATGAAAGGACTTTTACATGTAAATTATATTTAGAACATAGTATTTATTTCAGTAAGTACAAAATGTTACTTCTCTGTGGAGGTTATCTGCAAGGGAAGTGTGCATACAGAAAGGAACTAATCTTGGTTTTGGAAAACTTAACAGCAGAGATTGCTTTCTTCCTTCCTTTTTTTTTAAGCTGAAAAATGTATAAATAAGGATCACTTATATGTAAATGTAGTCAGCTTGTAATTAGGAAGAAATAATAGATGTAGACTTGTTACACACATGGTAGACTTTTTTTAAAAATAAATTTCAGTACCTATAAATGAGGCTGATATATAAAATTAAGGAGGCATGGTTATTGCATAGTCTATTTCATTAGCTTAAAGTGTTTATTCTTTTGTATTATTTATTCTTTGTGCAGTATGTATGTGTGTGTTTATGTGTGAATGTTCACATGTGTGAGCAGGTACATATGTGTCGTAGCATGTGTGTGGAAGTCAGATGACAACCCCAGGTGTCAGTAATCCCCTTCTCTCTTGTTTTGAGGGACTCTGTTCACGGCTGTCATGGTTTGAGTAAGAATGGCCCTCATAGGCTCCTGTACTTGAATGCTTAGTCACCAGAGAACGGCACCATTTGAAAGGATTAGAAGGATTAGTGATAAGTTTCAAGGTTTCGAAAGCCCATGCCATCACCAGGCTCTCTCTCTGCCAACAGACCAGGTACAGCTCTCAGCTACTGCTTCAACACCTGCCTGCATGGTGGCCATGCTCCTCACCATGGTGCTAGACCCCTGGGACTGAAAGTAAGCCCCCAATAAAATGCTTATTTTCTTAAGAGCTCTTCAGTCATGGTGTCTGTTTACAGCAATAGCACAGCGATGAAGGCAATGGCTATGGATGCCAAACTAGTTGGCCAGTGAGCTTGGAAGAATTTTCCTCTCTGTCTCCCACCTTGCTGTAGGTGTGCTGGGATGACAGGTGGGGGCTACTATTTTGAGTTTTGTATAGGTTCTAGGGATTTGCACTTTAGTACTCACATGTGTGCACATTTATCTACTGAGCCATCTACCCAGTCCCCTGAGAGGGTTTATTCTTGTATGATATAGTGGAAAACAATTCCTTTGTTATTTGTGTGTGTGTGTGTGTGTGTGTGTGTGTGTGTGTGTGTGTGTGTTACCAGGAATTAAATCCTGCGTATAGTGAATGTTTGATAAGTACTGCTGCACAATGGAGCTCTGTTTCTATCCTTAATTTTGGATTTTGTTGAATGAATTGATTTTTATCTGGCTTTATAGTTAGTTTTTCTATCATGGGCCAACTACTGGTAGAGGTATTTTTGAATGCTTATGAGAAAACTTGGGATTGATATAGTTTATTTCCCTCTAGGTAAATGGCTTAAAAAGCAGCTGTTTCCTTGGGTTACCTGGCAGGTGGAACTGTAACTCTGGCCAGTTTTTATCTAGGGCCCTCTTTCATTCAATCTTCCTCTCTTCCTCTCCCCCTCCTTCCCCCCCTTCCTTTATATCTCATTTCCTAAGGTCAGCACCACATACATTTTATGCGCACACACACACACACACACACACACTGATATATATATATATATATATATATATATATATATATATATATATATATATATATATATACTGATGTAGGCACTGATGATACAAAAGGATAACTAGAGCAAATAATATACTTCTTTTTCCTAAGGGGCTCACAATTTAAATGGTGAGAAACTACTTAGACAAATGCAATACAGAAAATAACCTGATTCGGGTGAATGAATTTTATGTGTATTCTTGTGGAGCCATAACATCTGATGTGAATTTTGAGAAACCAAAGGAAGTGCCTAAGAACTCAAGAGATAGAAAAGAGAGTGTAGGGCAAAAAGGAGCCAAAAAGAATCTTCTGGAATATTCTGAAGCATGGAAGGACACCAGAGCAGCCAGGAAATGGTGATTATTTTCACTGTGGCTAGAAGATAGGGTATTTGGAAGGGATGTGGAGGGACTGAGGCCAGCAGCCAGTTTAGGGACATGAAGGTTTATGCATGTCAAGCTACAAAGCTTTACTTTAGCTTCTTAAGATTCACAAAGCCAACTGAAACCTTAAATCAGAGGACAGACATCATTGAATTTTGTTCTTTAGAAAAATTGTGATTAGGGCAAGAGTGCTATTAGTGTGTGATGTAGGAATTACAGAGGCAGCAAGGAGGTGATGAAGATCACAGGAGAATGGAGAGGTAGGGGTTGACTCAGAAACCAGTGAGTAGAGCCAATTGGACTTCATACTTAATTGAGTGTGATTGAAAAGGAGGATGGAGAAGAAATCAAAGATTTCACAGTCAGTCTTGAGTAACTGGATATATAGTTATGCCACTAAATAAGGCAGAGGGCTATGAAGAGAAAAAGATTTTTGATAGAGGAAACAAGTTTAAGCTACCCAGTAATAGCAATTCTGCAGATGAAGACATGGAACTTCCTTCCACTGTTAACAAACTGACAGATTTTGCAGCCAGTATTCCTTTCCTTCTTATTTACCACCGCTGACCTGAAGAGTTTTAATCCATTGTCATTAACAGGCTGCAAGGGACCCAGGAGACCATCAGAATCTCCTCAATCAATGCCAAGTTTCTGGAAAACATTCCGCATGTAGGGAATCCAACCTTTGCAAATGCTTCTTTATGAATTCCAATCCCTCACGGGCCTTTTGATTCAAACTTTGAATCTTTTCTCTTGCTTTTCTCTCATTCCTTTCCAACTTTCCTTATCCCGTACTTTCTGGATCTCAAACTGGACTGAGGACGCTAACCAATGCTCAGGGGGCCAGTTGCTTCACAGCTCTGGCCTGTTAGGCTCTTGTTAGCGCATTCCTCTATCCTCTGGCTGTAAAATAATAATCATGCACTGCTGACTCACGTTCCATTCATGACTCATGGTTGACCCTCTCAACCTCCGTAGCAGACCCGTGCTCCATGTCCCCCATCCTGAGGTCATGACAGGTATTTGCTTTTCTCTCTCCATTGCTTTCCTGGCAAGTATTTGTTATTGTTTTGATTTGTCAAAATCACTTTGGGTTTCATTTTGTCTTTAAAGGAGCTTGGCAACTTTCTCATTTTTGGGTATTAGCAAAATTCTAAAATTCAGTTAAGAATAATTTGTAAGCTGCTCAAGGTCTACAGAGCCACTTTGGATGCCAGAGATCAATGAAGAGTTTTAAAGGCTCAATGGGCCAATGTTCTGTGCTGCCTTGTAGAGGTGACTTTACTCATTATTTTCTTGTCATATATTGAATGACGATGACAACAACAACAACAAAAAGAATCAGATCTAATTGATGTTAACAGAATTTTATCATACTAGATTGTTAAAAACTCTTTTCCTTTCTTTTACGCCTTTTAAATGAGAATTACTTAGCATTTACTAAAATAATGGTTGTTTTCTAAGTCAGAAATTAAAATATCTTGCATCACTGAATTTATAGAGGCTCAGAACAAAAATTGATTTTCATCTACAAATAAATGTATTATACAGACAAGGAAATGGTTTTCCGTTCTACAGGGGAGTCATCACTGACAAAATTATGATGCATCCAGTGTCACTGAGATACAGGGAGAGCCCATGTTACTGTGATCTTTTGAGGTCAACAGATTTTTCACCATTTTAAGTGTGTCTAAATGGTTTTCAGAATCATCTCCATGTAAGTATATGTATGTTTAAAACTTACAAATAGCACAAATATGGAAATACAATAACGTCCAAAGTTGTCCAGTGCTTTTTCTTTGGTGTTTTGATGATTTATAATCTTTGATAATTATAAAAACAAGTTCACAAGGCTGGAAAGATGGCTTTTCTTACTTACTGCTCTTGCAGAGGACCCAAATTTGGTTTCAACAACCCCTAGCAGGCAGCTCACAATGGTCTGTAACTCCAGTAGGAAGGTGATCTGATGCTCTCTGGCCTGAGTAAAATCGGTAGACAGGTGGTGTACATAAATTCACACAGGTACACACATACACATAAATAGATATAATGAATAAATATTAGCTAATCATTTTAAAGTAAGTGAGGATTTAAATTAAAGATACATTGAATTAACTACATATTTGATTTATTTAGTAGTAGTTTCTCTACTATGCTTTTCTGTATGTAATCATTCATATACGTATAGATGTAACTGGTATGAAAATTTCATAATGAAATGTTTTTTTTTTTTCCACAAAATCCACAGATACTGAGGTAATTGATCCAACAGCCTTCTAGAGAGCATACTCTATGTTTTAGGTGCTCTGAAAAATGGCACAGACATGACATTGAGAAGCAATAGTCACCAGCTCTGTGCATTCTGTCTTGTGGAGTGCTACATGAATGATGATGTTACAGTCAAGAAATGTAAAGAGCATTCTAGAGACACTTTTGTGAACCTTTCTGTGTTCTCATCTGCCAAATGCCTACCACCTCACACCTTGGCTGCTGAGAGCACACCCAATCATATCAGTGGTCATATGCAGTGACTCTTACATTGGTACCACGAGAACACACTCAACCACATCAGTGGTCATATGCAGCGATTCTCACATTGGTGCCCCAAGCTTCATTTATGTGACTCCCCTTTCTCCTTTCCTTTAGTTCCTCAAAATTTATTTATAATTCACTATGATCTAGGACTGTACATATCACTAAAACATTAAAAAACCCAAAGCAGGTAAATAAAACAACTAAATAATTATGATTTGGGAGGAGGCTGAACCAGGAAGCTCCGAGTCTTGTGCCTACAGTATTAATCATACTTTTATCTGCTTTAGAGATAGAATCTGAAGATTAAGTCTTAAACTTCCACTGAAAAGTACACCTATAATCGCACTGCTCTTCTATGTACATATTAGTTTGGGGACTACTACATTAAACTATGCCATTCTTTTGCAAATATATTGCATTTTATATATTTACCTCTTTGCAACTTATATATTGTATTTTATATAAAATGCATTATAGTTGAATTTTAATAGAAAAAAGTTTCAATTTATTTTTCTTCTGGTGTTTCAAGAGACTCTAAATCCACTCAGTTAATACCTTGATCTTGATCTGCTGACACCGCATTAAGAATTTTATTTCCCTTTTATTTTCACACTGAAATTTAAGTCATTCAAAGGAAGCTAAGCTTGTCAGAAACCTTGCTGCATGGTTTTCATATGGTTTGGAGTGTTGACAGTTGTTCCTGCACTGAGGTCTCAACAACTTACGGATCAAGCGCCAATTTCTTAGTCTGAGAGCTCAGAAATTTGGGGAGACAATATCAATGATTATCATTATTTAACTGCACATCAACAATATTATGCAGTTTATTTTCTGTTTTTTCCCCTTTTGCTTCACATAAAGAGGATCTGTGTATTTAAAATCCAGATTTCAATTAACATCAAGAATTGAGTTTGAATGCAGGATTCCATATGTACATATTTTGAGATGAAGATGCCTCACATACTTGAAGTATTCCTATGAAAAGCCTCTGCTATTGTCACTGCCAGGTAAGTCTGTAATGAATCTAGTTGATTAACTATTTAATATTTTTAAAAACGTCTTTCCTCTTTTCATTTAATATCATGACTTTTTTCTTTCCAGTTCCCCTTTAAAATATTTATATCTATGTGTGTGTCTGCTCACATGAGTGTAGGTGTCTGCAGAAGCCAGAAGCGTGTGTGTGTGTGTGTGTGTGTGTGTGTGTGTGTGTGTGTGTGTGTGTGTGTGGTTGAGCTGGAGTTACAGGAAGTTGTGTGCCACGTGATATAGGTGCTGTGATCTGAATTCAGGTCCTCTGCAAGAATACTACATATTTTTAATCATGAGCTGTCTCTTTAGCCTCCTAGTTTCTCTTCTTAAATCTAGCAATTTCCTTGTATTAAAGGATAAATTGTTCAGGACTTCATGGGAATAGATCTACTGGCTCATGTCATTATTTTGAAAATGTATGACATATATCAAACAGTGTATTTGCTTCTCTCAGTCACTAGAAACAGCTTGCAGAGCTGGAGTTTCTCCTGCTGGTTCTAGTCAGGTTGGGAAGGGCATCTTTTGTGAATCACTGTTGCAGACTCAGTGCTGGCACTGAAAGGAAGCTTAGAGCTCCAAAATGCTTTGTAACTGTTAATTAGTTAATCATATCTCCAGCCTCAAGGGCTCTGAGTAATATAAAGCTTGGTTTTCCCTTTGCTGTTTTTGGTTTTCATTATAGCACCGTTTATTTTGAGCTCCCGATCTTGGTTTTATTGGGATATGTTTCTCTTGGAAGTGTTTGTAGTTACTTTTCATTTTTTTTTTTTTTGTAATTTTGCTAGCATGCCCAAGGGACTTGAGACAAGGCTGCCTATAAATTAATACAAAAATGAACTACATTTGTATTCTTTGTCACTTGCCAGAACGCCATTTGGAATCCTCTCTTGGAATATGAATCTCCCCAGTACTCACCACAGTGGAATTCAGGTGCAAAGTAAACACAGTGGTTCTGGTATCAGCGTCCACTTAGCTAGGGTGAAATAGGACTTTTGATGCCTATTGTTATTGTGAACACATCGTTCACGGTGCTGTTCGAAACAAAGAGGGAATGAGTGACTTAAGAATCATATTTTAACTAATTAAGCAACTTGCACATTGACAGTTTGGCTTCCTCAAGTTTGTGAAATCATAGCCTGAACAGAAATGAAATCTTTGCTGTACCAAGCTGTGGTTCGAGTGACAAAGGGTGGTTTTAAAATTTGTTTATTTGTAACTCATCAAGATGTTTCCCCTTTAGTTTATTACCTGCACAAACATGGTGAGAAAACATGTGGTAACTGTTTGTCCAGGGATGCAGCTACTTAAACCAAAACTCCTACTGTGTTAACATGCGTGACTGGTTTAGCACTAATTGGTGCTATAGATGACCAGGTGGCCTGCAGATCTCTCAACAAAGAGAGTTATAGTGAGCCCTCTGACTCTCCCTGCCTGCCTGCACTGTAGATCTGGCTGGAGCAACACTTCCACATCTGCTACATTCACACACATGATCCGTGTTCAACAAAGATCTCGTCCCATATCTGGGCCTGGATGTTAAATATGTGTGTTAACGCGAGGAGGCTTTGTTCCAGCTGGCAATGGCTGGTAGGTTTCCAAAGGCAGAATTTCATCTGAACTGGGACTCACATGATCTGAAGCACATTTATGTTGGTGCTAGGAAAACTGGAGTCATAACAAATAGATTGAAAGATCATTTCATGATGGATTATACAAGACACCGTTCTTCCAAAAACTGCTTTCTATCACACAAAGGCCAGAGATCACATAACTTCCATTCAGGACCATCTATCAAGTAGGCTTCCTCTCACCAAAAAGTTACATTGCCAAAAAAGACATTGTCAGAAGGATTTCAGCATTTGGGATTACATGTAATACCTACCATAATCTAGTTACTTTGAGAATGGTCTGGTACCCTATGCTTCAGAATCATGTTTTGTTGAAATTGAGTCTAAGACAGTAGAACAAATTGGCCAGATTCACCAGTTTCTTAATTACTATCTCAGACTAGAGCCCTTCAATGACAAGCCCTCAATAGTCTCAAGACCTTACTAAGTTCAACCTCTTAGAGCAGTGGTTCTCAACCTTCCTAATGCTGTGACCCTTTAACCCAGTTCCTCATGTTTTGGTGACCCCCAACCATAAGATAATTTTTATTGCTACTTCACAACTGTAATTTTGCCACTGTTATGAATTGTAATGTAAATATCTGATATGCAGGATGGTCTTAGTTGACCCCTGTGAAAGGATTGGTCAACCCCCAAAAGGGTTGTGGCTCATGACCCTTTATCACCTAATAGTGCCATGCTGTTGATCAAGCCTCTAACAATCTATATGTAGCAAACACCATCTAAAAGACTCTCAACTGTTCTCCAAACTGGTAGTTATTTCACAATTGAGCAAATATACATTAAAGCATAGAATACCAGAAAACTTTCTCATAAGGGATACAAATAATTATAAGTTACAAGATATTATTTTGTTTGATCATGAGGTGTTTTTGTTTGCTTGCTTTGAGATGGCAATCTCATTTTCTCTTGACTTATGCTTGAGTACTTATGCTTGAGTTTAGATTTAGTGAGTGGAAGTTTAAACTTTTTGTGTCTCCAATAAATACATAAAGAAAGCTACTAACTGTCTTCTAGAAAGTTCAATTCTTTTTATTGTATGTTTTAATGCTAAGAACCAGATTATCCCCAGAGGGTCACAAAAGCCCTGAGAACTCTTGTCTCAACAAAAGGCCTCATTTCTCATTCCCATATTCTGGTTCCCACTCACTGAGAAAGATCTTATTTCAGGTTCTCGGACATTCTGCAGGATTCAACCTGGGGGACTTCAGGCAAGATAAAGAGAGTCCAACATTTATAAGTCAAATCATTTGCGGATTTAGTGTGTTACAAAAACATTTTTAATAGCTAGTTTTAGAAGTTATTGTCATCTCAAATAATCTTCTTAATTATTGTGGCTTTCACACTTTTATGTGGTGACTGAGTGACTTAGATGCCAGCTGTGGTGTATTTAATTTAATTTGAATATTACCAAAGGAGGGAAGATGTAGGGTTAGCTCAAGAATTCTCTGAAAACCTACCTGTTGCTAAGAACCTTTCTGAGGCTCCATTTTGTTATATAAGCAAGAATATCATTGCCTACCCAAACAACTATTTTATGTATTAATCACATAAAATGTTTATAATGAAGTGCTAAACAATTGCAAAATATCATTTGTCTTGTACAATGAATGATAAACAAAGCTGTAGAACCCAAGCTAGAAAGAAAGCAGTAGTTAGATGTGGCTTCTTTAGTATCAACTATATATTTCTGATTGGCATAACAGTTTCTACCTGAGTTTTGATATTAGAATGCTTGCATCACTTCTGAACTTATATCTGATGCCCACACCTAGAAATGGAAGATTATGCTGTCAGGCATTCTGATATACCATACCATACATCTTCATGTAGCAAGGGATGAAAATGAACTGTGTAAAGCATGTAACAAAGGCACTTGACCTATGGTTCTCAATCCACTGTACCTACCTTTCAGGCAGGGGCTGCTGAAATAGCTGAGGAGGAGAGAAGGCTGTGAGCCTCTGTATTTGATCCAGATGTTTTTACTCAATGGCCCGAATCAGAAGTTTACTGAGGCCAGATGAGACATAAATGGGAGTCTTCAACAAATGCAGCTTTCTCTTTAGTTAACGTGTGCTGTCCTTCTCAAGTCTCTAAACCACTCAGTAACATTTGGCAGTGTTTTATTGTATGAGTAAGTCTCATACTTTACAGGAAAAGGGGTAGGATTTTTTTCTTATGTATTATTGTGTACCAAATTTGGTAGAAAATCAGATGGAATCGGGGCACCAACATCTCGAGTGAAGGAAGCAGCATCCTTTTTAACAAAGTCCCCTGAGGAGACTGCCAGCCCTTACTATCACCTTTGCAAGCATATATTAGGCAGCCCCCTTCATGTTAGTGTATCTTGGCCAGTTAAAACTCAGACTCTTTGGCTCTCACATACTTTTTGAACATAATGTATTTTGAAACAGAAACCTCACATGTTCCCTTTATGAACTTCCATTGTCTTGAGTATGGGCCTAAAACTCTGTCATCCATCCCACGGATATCTAGATAATATGTCTACCACCATGTTACACTTGCTCTAGCCAATGTGTTTGACTGAACACATAAACCAAGTATAGAAGACATTTTTCAGTATGAGAGCATTGTTTTCTATAATCCTATACTCTTCTAGATGCACTCCATACAGAGAAGCCACAGATAATCCACTCCCATCATTTCAATGCACAGCAAAGCAACTCCATGAAAACCAGCTGCTGGCTGGGTTACAATTTATCATCATGTTAGTCAATAACAGCTTGGAGAGTCCTCTGGGCACATTCTAGCTTGCTAAAAGCAATTTAATCTGGAGGAAAAAAATGTACTTTCTCCTTTGGAACCTCATGGAAACATGAAATTCTAAACGAGACGAATAGTAAGTCTGATGTTTGTGGGTCATGCATGGATGTGTTACACTAAGGACGTTATTCAAACTTTCATTTTTTTCAGCATCAGGAAACCATGAACATGAAAATTTCCCCTATAGTCATCCAAAAACTTTGTTTTCTGGTTGTTTTATGTTTTTTGGGGGTATGACCTCAGCTATAGGGCAGGGTTGTCAAATTTTTCAATGGGTATTTCTGTACGTCATCATACACAGCAAGTTTATTTTTAGTTTGAAAGAATGCAAATTATTGCACAATCTTAATGATTCTTTCCTTTCGCTGTGCCCTCTTCACCAATTTTCATAAGTAGTTTCTTTTGTCTTGCAATAAACCATAGGAGGAGAAGTTGATGCTGTCATTTTATCCTCATATCCAGCACTCTCTTAAGAAAAAGCCATATGGTTCATGCTGCTCTTGTTCAGCCTTGCTATGGATTTTGAAAGAGAAATACATATCTGTTCTGTACTCCATTTCTAACATACTATCAACACCTGGAGACATGATAAGCCAGTAATACATTGTCTAATAGGTATTATATCCCCAAATCACTTTGTATTCCAACTCCACCATTCTCTTGTCGAGTTTAAAAGTAAGTCTCATAGAAACCATTTTTGCATGGACTATGTGATTTAGAATTTATAGACATGCTTGGCTGTCATATAGTAAGTGCTATATAAAATTGACTATTAATTTTTTCATATGCTGTGGTTTGAATGTTTTCTCCCTCAAATTTGTATGTTGAAATCTGAACGCTCTAGGTGATGGTACTAGCAGAACCTTTTGGAAACAGACTAGGTAATAAAGGTCAAGACCTCATGAATGGAATTAATGCCTTTTGATTGAGTTGTTTTTATTAATATATTCTTATTAATTGCCTCCTATTGGAGAGAATCATCCTTGTTATTTCTTCCATGAGAGGATGCAGTGAAGAGAGACAAGTTAGAAATGAGGAAATAGGCTCTATCCAGATACCACATCTACCAGCATCTTGATTTTGAACTTCCCAGTCCCCTGAACTGTGGGAAATGAATTTTTTGTTGCTCATAAATTATGAAGTTTGTGGTATTTCATTGTAACAGTTGTAGTGGACTCAGACATTTTCCATTAGTGTGTAGAAATATGCTGGCTATGGAGAAATATGTGGTACTGGAGGGAAGTGACTTTTTCTCTAATTTTTTTATTATCAACACATATTACTTGTTATTACTTCTAAATGAAAATAAATAGAGTAACATGTTCTGGTTGGTTATATATATTTTTCTCTTGGTAATGGGAACTTTCTGTGGTTTTGCTTTGATTGGTAATCTCGGTTGGAGTGTCAGCAAAACTGTCCTCAGATGATGTCAGCTGGGGCCAGGAGCCTGAGTGTCCCATTCTGCACAGTTCTCCGGGGGGCTGTCACATTTAGCAGGCTGCTGTGTCTCCCCAACTTGTTTCTGAGGCAGGTGTTTATGTCTACTTCTATACCTATGGAGCATTTCTGTTCCCTTTATAGAGGATTTGGCAGTTTTAATCAGAAAAAAGGACTTTTTAAAAAAATACATCTTTGTATATATCTGGGCAAAGAGATCTAACGTCCGAGAGGACACAAGAATAATGCTATTCTATAGTGACCTAACGTAGTCTGGGGACCTAGAACCAGGATAAGAACAGGTTGTCATGGCCAGACATCTTAGAAATAACTTATCTGTAAACTCTATTTGAAATATGATTGTAGCTGGAGTTTTCAGCCCCGGCAGTTCGACAGCCCACTTATAAAATAAACACACAGATGCTTATATTGCTTACAAACTGTATGGCTGTGGCAGGCTTCTTGCTAACTGTTCTTATAGCTTAAATTAATCCATTTCCATAAATCTATACCTTGCCAGGTGGCTCGTGGCTTACCGGCATCTTCACATGCTACTTGTCATGGTGGCGGCTGGCAGTGACTCCTTCTGTCTTCCTGTTCCCTCCTTTCTCCTCTCTGTTAGTCCTGCCTATACTTCCTGCCTGGCCACTAGCCAATCAGTGTTTTATTTATTGACCAATCAGAGCAATTTGACATACAGACCATCCCACAGCATATGATTTTCTAGTGATTTGATAGTTAAGAAAATTACTTGTCTTACACATTTTATATTCACACGTGGTATGCATCCTCTGGTTAAAATCTTATTTTCCATGTTTAGTAATAATGAAAAGATAAGCAATTTGATGAAAGTCAGGCAGTGGTAAGTGGTAACCGGGTCTCACCACCTTCCATTGCTTGTGTTAATCAGTTTGGGGAAGACCTCTGCCTTTGTTTGTACTTCTTATCCTCAGGAGGGTTTTCTCCCTGAGTCTGAAAGTGAGAAGGTTGCTCTGTCCTGTATATTTTCCCAACACATAAACTTCTTGTGGCAGGAAGTCTCACAGATTTAGCAGATGGTGGTTAAATGTGAGCATGGTTGATCAAAGACTTGTGGGGGCGGGCTGGCTGCACGGTTTAATCAAACATGCACACTATTGAGAGGACGGCTGGAATTCTGAAGAATCAGGCCTAATCTTACTTATCTACTGTTCCTCATAAGACAGCAGAAGTTTTGTGATCTGGTGACCTTCCATCATGCTGTGGGTCCACAGGAAAGTATATCTGTAAAATACAGAAATGAAGAAAATCTTGTTCTCTTGTATAAGGTGAGGAGCTGCGTTTTGCAGTACAAGGGACAAAGGAGAGGAGGAATCTAAAGGACCTTCATATTTTAGGCCCTCAAAGATTGGGGTATCCACAGCTCCAGAGAGGCTAGCTAACAGGGAAGACCCTAGGAGGGACACATGGATGACCCTGCGAAGGAGAAGTGGATGAGATCTACATGAGTGGACTGGGTGTGTGTGGGGGGGGTGGCAGAGGGCGAGGAGTGGGGAATGAGAACATAGGGAAATGGGAGGGTCGAGCTGGAACAGGGACAGAGTGGGAGGGCAGGGAGAGAGATACCATGATAGATGAGAACATCATGGGAAAAGGAAGAGGCAGGGTGCTGGGGAGGCTCTCAGGAACCCACAAGGATAACAGCACCTTGGACTGCTGGCAGTGGTGGTCCAGAGGGTGCCTGGACTGGTCTACTCTGGTGATGGGTGCTGTGGATACCACTCTATATAAATAAAACACTGATGGCCAGTGACCAGACAGGAAGTATAGGTGGGACAAGGAGAGAGGAGAATTTGGGAAACAGGAAGAAGGGGGGAGAGACACTGCAGCCAGCGCCAGGACAAGCAGCATGTAAAGACGCCGGTAAGCCACAAGCGACATGGCAAGGTATAGATTTATAGAAATGGGTTAATTTAAGATATAAGAACAGTTAGCAAGAAGCCTGCCACGGCCATACAGTTTATAAGTAATATAAGCATCTGAGTGATTATTTTATACATGGATTATGGAACTGCGGGGTTTGGTGGAACCTGGAGAGAAGCCCTCCAGCAACAGACGGGTCTAGCGAATACTCCATCATCATAGAGCCTTTGTCCAGTGACTGATGGACAAAGCCTTTGTCCAGTGACTGATGGACTCCATCATCATAGAGCCTTTGTCCAGATTCAGAGATCTGTGGCCAGGTGCCAGGCTGAGCTCCAGGAATCCAATAGATGAGAGGATGAGAGAGAGGAAGGATTCTGCAGGTGGGGAACATCGAGATCATGACCGGAAGAAGTGCAGAGATGACCGCCCACACTATTGGAGGCCCATGAACTCTAGACTAGGGGCTGTGAGGTCCCCACAGGACTGAATTAGGCCCTCTGGATACGGAAGTCAGTTGTTTGGCTCCAACTGTTTGGGGAGCACCCAGGCAGGGGGATCGGGATCCGTCCCTGGTACATGAGCAGGCTTTTGGGAATCCGGTGCCTATAGTGTGGCACCTTGCACAGCCTTGGTACAGTGGAAAGGGGCTTGGACCTGCCTAGGCTCAGTGTGCCAGGCTCTGCTGACTCCCCATGGGAGACTTTGATTTGGGGGGTGTGGGGATGTGGGGTGGCTTGGGAGGGAGGGCTGGGGGGTGGAAGGAGGGAGGAGGTGGGATCTGTGGGTGGTATGCAGAGTGAGTAGAAAATTTCTTAATAAAGAAAAATGAAAAAAAAGATTGGGGTGTCTTCAGAGGCTTTGACAAACACACATATTCCTTTCCAGAAATTGCATTAAATTCACTAAATTCTTCATAGTTTGCCTGAGTTGAGACGAATGCATTCTGTTGGACTGAGGGTTGCATATGTTTCTAACTTTCCTTATTTGGCTGAGTTTATCTTTATTGTGTTTGGGGTAGCAGAATATGCCAGCTGAGAAGGGACTGAGCCTAGGAGCAAAGGGAGTGTAGTCTACATTACCAATCTTAGTGGGGGTGTCCTCTTAGACTATGGAGAGCATTTAAGTCAGTCTGCTACAATGATGAATTGAAAAGGTATCCATGAAAACCAGTGATTAATCCTTATTTGAAAATATATATTTCACTTTTTAAGGTTCTGAATTTTTATGGATACCCTGAAAAGGAGTCCTATCTCTCTGTTTTAACAGCTTTTATGCCACTTGGGATTACATGGGTTTGTGAATTACCAATGAACAAAACCAAATGTGAGGCTTCCAAGTTTCTCAGCAGGCTTTGAAATAGTAAGGGTTGGACTTCTCCAACACAGGCTGACTCCATGGCAGCCTCTGACTTCTTTATGCATCTGTAAACTCCTGACAAAGTCACTATTTAAAGGCAACTCCAGACTGTGGAGATAATCACCTAATCTGACAATACAAAATATTTTTTAAGTTGATTGACTTGATGTTTTTATTCACTCATACCACGGTGGATCATATAAGAAGTAGCATCATGTAAAAAACTCAGAAGGCTATGTTTTCTGTTGATTCACATCTAGGGCAGACTTGGTTGAAATGTGAGCTCCTTCCTTTGGCCTCCGTGTAACCCTGACCTGGGAGGACAGCATTTCTCTGGGGTGGAAGATAATTTAATTTCCATGCATGTCAGGTCCTCCAGTTCTTCTGTGTGGAGGCTGCAAAGAAGTGTCAGATTCTGCAGAATCAGGTGTTTTGTGCTGGAGATGTGGAATCCGTTCTCCAGGGGTTAGAGTTGAGACCACCAAGTAGACTTCATTTTAAGGTCTTAAGGGAGCCTTGAAACCATAGATTGTGAAGATGGAAAATATTTCTTTACCCTGTAAACTATTCATCTTCCATTTCACTTTTAATAAGTGTGCTCATGATAGCATCAACACAGAAAGTTCCAAAGGCCACATTCAGAACATCTAAGTTTATTATTTTATGCTTTTGCAGTTAGAAACAATAGTTGAAAATTCCAGTGTGTCAAACAAGGCTTGGATTTCTAATGAGTTCCCTGTGTTTTTTAATCACCAAAGAATTGTAGCAGACTGCTCCCAAAGGTTATGTGTGGGAAACTCTGTAATAGCTACAAGATAAGACTAATTTCACTTGGCTACTTGGGTTTCCTTCTTTCGCCACATATCTCTGGTTTGTGGAATTGACTATTATCCTGTAGAGTACTGTACACTTCTATCAAGACCCAAAGTAGTGGCCTAACATGATTTAACACTTCAGTGATTCTGAAATCATAGTTATGTAAGTTCCATGCAAAATGATCTCATCTCCCTTTCATCCTGTGTGCTCTCTGTGGATCTCCAAGGTCAGCATCCTACTATAAGAATGTCTCTGTTCTTACAAGTGAATTATAGTAGCAAAGGAGGAAATAGCTTTAGGATGGTCATTGGATGAGTCATGCATAAGAAAGATGCAAAGAGAAACTCCAGCTGAGAGACACTTTGTAAAGTTCCTACTGGCTTGGCCAAGGCTGACACTTACACAATGAAAATGTTTTAGATTTCCAAAGAGTAACAGATTACTTGGCTGTGCTGTGACTTGACAGTGATAATATCTTGGGTATTTAAGCAACAAATGACTGCTGAGGATATTTTCTCAATTTGTGGATAGTATTTTCATGCCATTTTACTCAAAGTCTAATTCCCACCAATACTCCTTCCTATACTTTTTGTTTGGTGTTGGATAGAAATTTTGTGTAAGGTGGAGCAAAGAGAAATTTGAGGCAAAATGAAAGGATAGTTTAATAGTAGTACATATATACTGTAACAAACACCTGAAAACAGAGTAACAACACAATAAAGGTCCTTTTCTTCTATGTAAGTTCAGTGCAGGTCAGAGGGACAGGGACTCCATACTATCCTAAGATTCTTTTAGTCTGTGGATGGATATCTTGGTATCATCTATTTGAACTTAAAGAGACAAAAAGGCACAAAGAAAAGTAGATACCTATTGTTAACAACCTCTATGTAGAAATAAAAACTACACAACCACCACCACCAACCCCCAAAAGTACAAATGCACAAGAAGCCTAGAAAATGCAGCCTAGCTTTGTACTTAGCAAGAGGCAAAGCAGTGGCTGAGCATGTAACCATTCTAGGACTGGAAGTTAGCAGAGGTTTGGAAGTGGTATTGCTTGTATATGAAATTTCTCCTATTGGCCACATGAGATACGGTTTGTTGCTAGTTGATGGCATTATTAGTAAGTGATGGAGGAACTTTTCCTGATTGGAGCAAGTAGTTAACTGAAGGCATGCCGGGAAGGGGCTCTCTTGTTCCTGCCCATTTTTAACTTCCTCTCTCTATCTCTCTCAGTTTGCTAGATGTAATGAGGTGAGACGCGCCCTCTTCCATAGGACCTCGTCTATCTCCATGATATTCCACCTCACCTTAGGCCTAAAGCAATAGAGCCAGTCCTCCATGAACTCAATGGATGAGCCCAAATAAACCCTTTGTTTTCCCCAAGCATTTTATCACAGCAACAAAAAGAAAATCTGATTAACACAGGAAGAATGAACTTTGTCCTGTGGGGATGAGATGAAGAAGATAGATTCTACTGAGGGATAAATGGAAAAGATTGCATGGTTCTCATTCCCTCCCCGATGATGTCAGCAGTGCTAACTTGATCGATGTTAACTTTTCCAATTTGAAATGTCAGTGTCTGTGTTTATGCGACAATATTTTCTTTTCAAATTCGTGTAAATGCATTCCCACGCTTGTGGTCCCTGGATGGAAACTGAAGACTTTGCCGTGTGTTTGACAAGCTTTCCCTTCAAAATATCCCTAAGGTATTGGTTTTTAAGATGGAGATCCAGGGATGAATGGCAAGCAAGGCTTTGCACGCACGCCATGAGTTGATGTGGTTAGCAATGCAATCTTCCTTGGAATGCAACATATACTAGGTATGCCTGAGGTTGAACTGAGACTCTTCCAAGAAAGAAACCTCAAGAAAGATGGAGATATTTACTAAGGGCTTTCAGAAAAAAAAAATGGCACATCCCCAGAAGAGAAGAGGATGGATCCAACCTGGCTCTTTTAAGAGATCCCAAAGGCATTTTAGTTTCAGGAATGGAAAATGTTATAATGTATTCTGATTTCAAATAGAAATACCACTTTCCTCATCTCTTCATGGAACTTAGCCTTATCGTTAGCTTTACGTGTATTTTTTCTCTGGGCATATTTTTATCTATACAGTTCTAGAAAATTCTTAGTGACTGGTGTCACTTGGGAGATGCTTTAATTCTTAGCTTTTTGCTTGCCAGAAGTTATTGGCGTTTTACTGAAATTAAGAATTAGAATTATTTACTTGTACAGTATGGGAAACATTAGGATATGTTTAGGGGCAACAGAATATCAACTTGTTTTACCTGCATTTAAGCACAAGAGTAAATGTCCTGAGGTTGTTTGGTGGTCTGGGAAAAGGTGCTTTTGTGACAATTGCTTTTGATTTAGAAAACGAATCCAACTGTTACATTTTTCACTGTGTGATTAATCGGGCACTTTTGTGCCTCTGTGTGGTCTCCAGCCTACGGTTTTTGTTGGTGTGACTTTTCTTTCATAGGTACTGATAGGATATCACACCAGTAATACATATTATAAAAAAAAAAAACAGCATTTAGGGGCTGGAGATATGGCTCAGTCACAATAGTGTTTTCTGTGAAAACTTGAGGATCAAGTTTGGATCCTAAGCATCCATATAAAAGTCATGTGGTACCAGCGTGAGGAGGTGGAGACAGGGTCCCTGGGGCTTACTGGCCAGCCAGTTTAGTTACTATCTTATCATGCTGTCTACCCCCTTGATTCCTCAACAATAAGGCTTCTAAAACAAGATATAAACAATTACAATACTAATATATACACTAATATGGAAAGGGCAAATCTCACAGTGTCCTGCCCCTAATCAAAGAGCTACAAGCAACTAATGACTGCTGAGAAAGGGAGAATTAGTCTGTGCCAGGGATGAGCCCTTGATTTGGTTATCTATTAGAAAATGATCAGCCTTAAAATCATATACATATGAGGGATATTAAATGACTAATCAGGTTATATTTATATTTATGTACTTATATATTGTATATAACAATAATAATCAAAGAAAATGCCATGAATTAAGAGGGGATCTGTGTGTGGGAGATAACATGAAAGGGGTTGGAGCAAGGGAAGAAAAAATGGGAAGTGATTGTGGTAGTTTGAAAGAAAATGGTCCCCAAATGGAGTGGCATTGTTAGGAGGTGTGGCCTTGTTGGAGTAGGTGTGGCCTTGTTGGAGGAAGGGCGTCACTTTGGAGGTGGGCTTTGAGGTCTCACATATGCTCAAGCCACACCTAGTGTCTCAGACCACTTCCTATTGCCTGCAAGTCAAGATGCAGAACTCTCAGCTCCTTCTCCAGCACCATGTCCACCTGCATACCACCATGACACACTATGATGATATCAGACCAAACCTCTGAACTGTAAGCCACCCCAATTAAATGTTTTTCCTTTATAAGAGTTGCCATGGTCATGGTGTCTCTTCATAGTAATTAACTAACACAATGATATAATAATATTTTAATTAAATTAAAATCAAACAAGCAAAAAAGAAATGGAGTTGGACTTTTATTGAGTAACCCTTTAACAACTTTTCTAGATTGGCATTTAAATTGCATTCTCTAATAAAAATAGATGAAAATTCTCTTCATTGTCCCTTTATTGTGGTTGTCACTTCTAATTGAAAAGATCTCGATTTATGTGGGAACAGATTCAGAGAAAGCATAATGCACATTTTGTCAAAAAAATATCTTTAAACATTAATAGTGCCATTTTTAAATTTTTTAATTCTTAGAGATGTGCTTCTACATATAATTGTTCTTCATCACCAGAAGTACATTGAATTTGAATAAATAAGAGATGTTTGTATCTAGAGTAAATGTGCAAAAAGTCCAAAGCAAAGACACTGAGGATATTAACTGTCTGACAGGCTTCTTACATTTAGCTCATTGAAATCCTAATATGATTATTGACTTAAGGCTCAGTTCAATATTGCATAGGTATTATACAGTATTTAGTTACAATTGATTTTTTAGTTTTTACTTATGTTTACATGACATGTATGTGAGGGGGTGACTATGAAGGTCAGAAATGGGTATCAGATCTCTTAGACCTGGAGTTACACGTAGTCATGAGCCACCTGATGTGGGTGCTAGGAATTGAACTCTGGTCCCCTGAAGGCAATGAGCGCTCTTGACCACTGATCCATTTCTACAGCCCATGTACTACATTGATGGAAACATTGCCATCATTTTTGGCCATGAAAATGTGACACTGCAATGATACCCAATGGGGAGGAACGTGCTGAAAAACACGGGGTTATGAAAACTTTCTGAGCCTCTCTGCAATCTTCTACCGATGTCTACGGCTGCACACAGTGTGAGCATGCAGCCAAGGGTCGTTTTCTAAGCAGCAAAATGAAACTTTGATTTACGCAGTGTAACTTCCTCTGCTTCAAGTGCTGTCCTTCGGTCTGCCTCATGACACCCTTCTGGCGCAGGCTGACATTTCATTCCAGGTCTCCAGGCTTTCTTCCTGAGGCAGATACCCTTGTAAAAGCTGTGTGACTCATTGTTTTTTGTGAAAAGCTCTCATCATCAAGTCCTGTGAAGTGCTCATCCAAACACTTACAGTTTTACAACTACCATCTAGAGGCCCAGAAGCACAAGTTAATGCAATGCAGTGACTCTACTTGCTTCTTAACAGGCTTGGGGATGAAGGAACTGTTTTACATTACTTGGTGTATAGAAATGCAAGGCCTGTCGTCCCTGTGATGGTCATTAAATTTAAAGTCCTAAAGCCATCCAGAAAGACATTCTAGGATCTCTTGGGACTCCATCAATGTGCAAAGAAAGCATACATAAATAAATCACTGTGTTGTCTAAAACTACAAGAAAAATATGTTGCTTTGACCGGTGTACTTCAGACATTTAAAAAAATTTTATTGACTTCCTTTTTGTTGTTGTTGTTGTTAGTGGTGTATTTTTGTTTTTAGAGACAAGGTCTCTACTGTAGCTCAGGCTAGCTTGGTTCTTAATATGTAGAGTAGGCTGGTCTCAAATAGCTTGGCAATCCTCCCGCCTTAACTTCTTGAGAACATATCTAGTTTTATTGAGTCATTCGTACTTAGGATAGGTTACACTAGTCCTTCCTTATATGCATATGATGTAGTCCAGTGTTAGCATGATTCTATTTCAGGGTGCAGAAATGACAGGGCTTGAACTTGAACCAGTCATAAGTGGTCAGAACTTGGTACCGGTAAAGTAAGAGTCTGGGAAGGGTGATCTTGAGATGTACAGATGGAGGCTCTCTTTTCAGTAACTGGTGAGAATGATATTGATGATGATGCTTTGGGTTGATGTGGAGTAGAAGAGGCAGTTATTTCTGGAGAGTTAAGGTACAAAGGGACTGAGGATGAAACCCCATAATAGAATGTTTGCTTAACACGTGCAAGATTCTGCACAACTCCCAGAACCCCCAAGGAAAGAGCTGAGGTAAAGCCTCATAAGCCACTCAAGCAGAAGCCTTTGATCTTGCTCCCTGCTGCTCGTCTGCTTTAGGGACAAGCACCATGATGGAGATGGAAACTAGAGGAGCCCTCTTCCCAGAACAGCACCTCCTCTGAGAACTCCAGCACAGCTGCTCTCTACCTGTTCTCTGGTAAGCTTCTAGCAGCTTCACTTAGGCAAGACGAATAGTTTGCTTAACCAGAGCCTTCTGAATTTCAAATGAATCAGACAGTTGCTATGAAGTCGTCCAATTATGTGCCACAGAATCAAGAACAGGATGGTCAACTTGCCCCGATGAAAGTTTCCCAGCACCAAAATGTAACTCTTACAAAACCAAAAATAAACAGCTGATTCTAAGGATTTTCTCTATTTTTAAAATATTGAATTCTGGCCTGTCATGTGTCTGCTGAAACCCTATCGAAATAAAATGAAGGCAGATGTCTTTGCCAAGCAGAGTTTGCCAGTTGGGGCAATTTTTTATTTTCTTCTGAAAATACTCAAAGGTATTTCCTTCTTTTGTGTATATTTTGTTACATACATACTTTCCATTGTTTAGTCAAAGAATTTTAAGGCTCATGAGTCATTTAATTTGATCATAGAGAAGTATTTCTCAGCAGTTACAAGTGCACCATGCATGTGCACTATGCAGAAGGGTTGATGGTGTTCCTGTTTCCCAAAGCCTTGTAGCTCAAACCTTATTTTACTGAAGAAATAAAAATAAAACCAGGAGGCTGGGGCTGGACTGTTTGTAGGTGGAGATTGTTTCCGTGGCATGCATGGGGCTGTGTTCAATTCCCAGCCTGAGCCTTACCACCAATAATGTTGATAACAACTACCACCAAAGCAGTAAGAGAATTGTAGTTGATATATTGTGCACCCCAATAAACTTATCTGGGTGTCAGAGAACAGAACAGCCACTATATTAAACATAGAGGTTAGGCAGTGGTAGCACACACCTTTAATCCTAGCATTCAGTAGGCAGAGATCGGTCTGGATCTCTGTGAGCTCAAAGCCACACTGGAAACAGCCAGGCATGGTGACACACACCTTTAATCTCAGGAAGTGATGGCAGGAAGCAGAAAGGTATATAAGGCGTGAGAACCAGGAACTAGGTGGGTTCAGCTTTTAGGCTTTTGAGCAGCAGTTCAGCTGAGATCTATTCAGGTGAGGACATGGCGGTTTCCAGTCTGAGGAAACAGGATCAGCTGAGGAATTGGCAAGGTGAGGTTAGCTGTGGCTTGTTCGGCTTCTCTGATCTTTCAGCGTTCACCCCAATACCTGGCTCCAGGTTTGTTTTCATTAATAAGACCTTTTAAGTTTCGTGTTACAGAGAATTATCTCTTTCTTCCTCTTCCTCTCCTCTCTCCCTCTCCCTCTTTCCCCCTCCTTCTCTCCCTCTCCCTCCCCAACCCTCCATCTCTCTCCACCTCCCTCTTTCTCCTTGTACAATTGCACACACATATTGAGAGCTCTGAGTTGGAGCTGGTGACTGAAGAATGATACGTACGAAGCTTTGCTGACTGTAGATTTATAACTGGCTTTGGATCAGCCTTTCTGAAAGGACCACTGCTTGGGTTCATAGGAATTTCTGGGCCCGGCAGTTCCTTCTCTGACCCATAGGTGCTCTAACCTCAGGCACACATGACACTTGGGTTCTGAAACAGGATCCGGAGCCTCCTCCCTGGAGCTGCTGCCCTGCACTGTCACACGCTGTCATCTACCCACTCCCCAGCGAATGATTGATTCTGAAGATTTCATTTTAATTTTCCCCTCTCGCTTTAGTTTTAGATTGATAGCCTTTCTCTCTTGCCATCTGTGTTGGCTCTGGAAGAGGCTGTCCAAACCTAACACGTTACAATGTTTCTTTATTATCTTTATAGAGAAACAGGGTGTAGATGTGTGACCATAATTCAAGAAGCTTGTAGCAGGAGACTGGGAACTTGCTGGGGAAAGTACCATATGTACTTCAAGGACTTGGGAAAGCAGACAAAAAAATAACACAATATGCTTAGTTCACATTTCCCCCAGTTCTGTGCCATTACAGTGCGGAGTTGTTCTGAATCTTTTTTTTTTTTTTCCAAGCAAAGCAAAAAGTTTCTCGGTGTAACCATGTTGGGAACATCTTACAGAGATCAAGGCTCTTGCCTAGACATTTCCTTGATTCCTCCATTGGCCAACACAGCTCCTCTTTAGCTACCACTGTCTCATTTGTGCTTGGTGATTGAGACTGAAATGTCACCCTATTTTGTTCTGGACAGTTTAATAGTTCCCTAGGAACTGTTGTTTCTTTAAGATGGGGAGATAATGAAATTTAGAGGAAGTGAGGGGCGTAGGTGTGCACCAAGACAAGAGTGAAGCACCGTGCCCCAAATCAGGTTGCAGCCAGGCTCATTTTGTGTTGATAGCATTACCCACTTCTAGTCTATCAAATGTAGAATTAAATATGAAATCTTTAACAAAAAACAAACAGTGCTCCCAAAGGATATTAAAGAATCTCAGTGACAGCAGACCTTTCAAAATGAGGATGATTTCCCATGAAACAATTCCAATGAGAGGTTATTATCTGTAATTCTACAGATGTCAGTGGTCACCTGTGGAAAGACTGAGTAGTGACAAATCTTTCAAAGGCTTTCTATCATAAAGAAAAGTAAAAATATGGCCAGGAAGATGGATCACTGGGCAAAAGCACTTGCTACCAAGCCTGGCGACCTGAGTTCTGTCTCTATGACCCGTATGACAGAAGGAGGTAACTGACTCATGCAAGTTGTCCCGTGACCTCCCCACCTGTGCTGAGGCACAGGCATATGTATGCACACAAACGCAGTAAATTAATATTCAATTCAAAGAATGAAAAGCAAAAGTACACATTTTCAGGAACTTGTAAACTCTGGTGTCTTATTCACAGTGCTTTTTGATAGTCTGTACATTTGCTTAGGACAATAGTAGGACCATTACAATATCCACAGAGAAGGGAGACTATCTCAATTGTCTGTGTATGCTATAAAACTAGTTTGTGGTGTGTAAAATAGCAGATATAGACAATGTATATTACACACGAGCTACACATCAGCATGTTTCAACACCTTGTTCAAGTAATAGTCATTAGGAGAGTTACCTATTAAAATATACATGGGCAGTATAGCTCAGGAATCTGCCATTCAAAACAAGACTCAATGAAATCCAACTTAATTTCCATTATTATATATTGTGCCTGCTGGAGTTTAATGTGTATGTGATTCAGTGATCTCATTACCACTAAGTTATACCATTCCCCCAGAAAACAACTTTGGAGAATCTAATACCAACTGTGTAATTCTGGAAACAAATGTGACATATGACCTAAATAACTTTGATGAAAGTCTCATAAGAAAACATTTAAAAGTCATTCTTACTTTATTTTTAAAATTTTGTGTGTGCATAAATTTAAAAAAACATGTGTGTGCATACATGTTTATGTGTCTCAGCATGTCTGTGTCCATATGTGGATGCTCATAGAGGGTGTCAGATTCCCTAGAGCTGGAGTTACAGGAAGTTGTGAGCCACCTAGCTTGGATGCTGGATGCCCATCTCTGGTCCTTTGCAATAATAGCAAGTGTCTATATCTGCTGAGCCATCTTTCTAGTCCCTAAAGTCCCTAATTAATCAGGGAAGATACAGAGCAAATACTCTGGGTTTGCTAGCCTCCTTTTATTTTTGACTGAAATAGTACTCTAACTTACTTTTGCTAATCTATACTTTTAATTAAAATGATCTTAGTAAAATAATAATTCATATTCCTCCTACATCTTGCCATTGCAGCTACAGTGAGAGGTAATTTGGATTCTACATATTCTAAAACTGGTTGTTCGAAATTTTTTAGATTCCCTGAACTAACCCATATGCTTTCCATAAGTTCTTTTCATTTTCTAAGCCCAAAACAACTCCAGGAGACACAATACATAATAATGGAAGTCAGCAGTTGAGTTTCATTTATGAGTCTTACTCTAAATGCCACAGATCCATGAACCACACTGCCCATCTACATTTGAATGGCCAGTTGTCCTGAGTTCTCATGACTATTGCTGAACAAAGTGTTGAAACATGAGGCAATGTGCAGTTCATCTGGAATATCCATTTTCTGTATCTGTTCATTTTTTTTTTGCACTACCAACAATTTTTATATTGGAAATTCTCTTCTCATTTTTCTTGTATGTGTTGATACAGTTTCACTTGCAAAGGCATTTTCTTAGGCTATGAAAAACATTAAATTTCGTTCAGTTCATGGGAATTGTAATAATGCCTATAATAGTGTATTTTATCACAGAATCTTGGTGGAACATTTCCTGCTTTGTTGATCTTATTTGACTAGAATGAAATAAAAACTTGGAAGCCGGCACACATCTGAAGTGGATGATGGTTGCATGTCTCAACCCGTGCCACAGAGGACTTCCCATACACTCAGAGCCTGTGAGGCTTATATTGGGAACTAGTCAGAAAAAAGCTTTGGTGCTACAACAAATAAATAAAAATTAAGTCAAGCCATGGGCTTGTGGAGCTTATATACTGATGAACAGACCTAGGCTGTGTCAATGGTTGTTGTGGGTATCCAGACTACCCACCCTCCAGATTAGGTTTTTATAAGGTATCTTGCATTTTGGCCAAAGGTGTAATAGAGGCTGAAAAATAGGCAAAGTTCTAACAATCTCTTTGTCTGCTGAACCCAAAACTAATCTGAGTTGGAATCGCTTAATTTGAGGGGAAAAACACTTTGGTTTTGTTTGTTTGTTTGTTTGTTTTTGTTTTTGTTTTGTTTTGTTTTTGAAACAGGGTTTCTTTGTGTAGCTTTTGAGCCTGTCCTGGAACTCGGTTCTATAGCCCAGGATGACCTTGAACTCACAGAGATCTGCCTGCCTCTGCCTCCTGAGTGCTAGGATTGAAGGCGTGTGTCACCGCTGCCTGGTGGAATTTTTGTAAGAGTCCAGAAGCACTAATAGCAGACCTACCTCAACATGTATTCACATACATACATATCAACACTGGCTCTGTTTTCAAAATGGAGAGTTACAGTTCATGACACATGGCTTGGTTGGGGTAATACTAACATGATTTAAATCCTCTCAAAACATTATTCTCACAAGAAACATCGTCCTAGAACAATAACCAAAGAAGTACTTCACCACAAGGTATTTCCTTCTACATTTACTACAGGTTTCTCTGCTCAGACAATAGAAACCATTTCTCTTTCACTCTGTCATGCTGGGCATGAAGAACCCGAAGCCCCAGTCAGAAATGGTAAATAGAAATTTTCTCTGGATTTCCATACTGAAACATACTCCCTTGTTGGCATCCTCACCCTCATAATGGACGGTATCATGCCCTTCACACATCACACACTGGTACTTGGAGTGGAAGCTTGGACTTGCTCTTGATTCTTCTCCCATGTCTTCATTGGAAATGAAGCTGTCTTCTTAACTCCACCTTTCTATTCTATTTCTAAGGTATTCTTTCTCATTTTAACTGAAGCTACCATATGGTCTTCTCTAGCTCATAGCAAGAAACCTCTGACTAGCTGCTATTAATTCTCTGTGTCTATGGCTGCTGCTTTCCTTACATTGACACCTCACTGTACTGTTGCCTTCAAAACCCTTTAGTAACTTAGTGTTGTGTTTAGACAGAAACCCAGATGTTTTACCAAAGCCTGAAAAGGCTCACTTCTCTCCCAGCTTCCCCTGCTCTGATCTTCTTGTTCTTTCAGTATATTGATCTCATTCCTTATCATTCCTTAGTCAAGACTTCAGTTTTAATTTTTTGCCCTCCCCACGTGATTTATTCTGGTGATTCTGAAATTGTCTCTAATGCTACTTTCTCAGGGAATCCTATCTCTCCCTATTCCTATACCTGCCTTATTCTGTGTAATATTTATTAATATACCAAATTAGCTATCAGTTAAGAGTTTTTTTGGTCTAATTTCAGCACTGAGGTGTGTGCTGTGCCTGCCAAACTATATCCATATCATATGCTGAATCATCTGACCCATAGTAGGCCACCAAAAATATTATGTTTTGTAGATGTATGCACTTGATGTTGGGAAAACAGCATTTTCTATCCTTTATGCTTGTTGTTGAAAATAAGAACAACTTCAAAATAAATCTGAACTCAAAGGAAATTTCTTTCACATTGTAGAAGAGCTAGAAGGAAACACTTTTTATGTACAACCATGAGATTTAATCTCTGGCTTTATTTGTTTTATATATAATTTAGTTATGTCATGGCTAAAATTATATAGTCTTCCAGAGTCAAGAAAATATGGATCAACTCATATTCCAAATCTACAATCCCACATCAGAAATATTAAGACATTGGTGTCCTAGAAATTCTTCCACAAACTATGGTAATTCTTCTGTTGATGACCTAGACTGAGCATGTGTATGAATACAGGCATGAGCCAATGCAGATTTCTGGAAAATATGAGCAACATACATTAGTCATTTATCATTAAGCCGCAGAGGCACTGTATTAGTTTCAGCTGTGTTCTTGTTAATGGTGTTTGACATTTATATACCCCAGGGCTCTCTCAGTTGTAAGTGACTGAAACCCAATTTAAACTAGCTTAAGCTAAGTACAGTATTTACTGGCTGGTGCAGTTGGCAGGTCAAGGATGGGATCTGGGCTCAAGTGGTGTGTCTGTGGCTGAAATTCTGTCTCTGTCTCTTGGTTCTACTTCCCAAGCTTGTACATGTGTGTTGGCATTTTTACATGGATGGGCTCTCGTTATGTAGCAGAATTAATTTCTGGTCTATCTAGATCACTGGCACTTGTGAGACAAATAGAGCAGGCAGTGCTGAGAGCATCCCTCCCTGAGAAGGTTCAGGTTGACCAAGCTGAGGTCAAGGACCCAAAGTGTCATTGTGCTGAAGGGAGAATATTGTGTGCTTATTGAGCCAGACTTGGTCATGTGCCCACTCCTTTACCACAGGGAGTAATTATATCACTGACAGCTCTTCCTGGAACCACCAGGAACAGCAGAGATGTTCTTAGAAACCAAGAAAGAGTGGCAAATCATATGGTTGACTGAAATGCTGAAGTTGTTTCATTGATACAGCATTGTTTCTTTATATTCAACTAAAGAAAGACAAAGCTTTGTAAAAGAGAAATCAGTCAAGAGTTACATCATATTTCTTATATTGTTTTAGTTGAAAATAAAATATGCTGGGTGGTGGTGCATGCCTTTAATCCCAGCACTTGGGAGGCAGAGGCAGGTGGATCTCTGTGATTTTGAAGCCAGCCTGGGCTACAGACTGAGTTCTAGGAAAGGTGCAAAGCTACACAGGGAAACCTTGTCTTGAAAAACAAAACAACAATAAAAAAAAAAAAAGAAAGAAAGAAAGAAAGAAAGAAAGAAAGAAAGAAAGAAAGAAAAAGAAAATACTAGAATTGATAAATATATACTACTAGCTACATCTTGAATTATGGCATTAAAAACACTAATTGGAATCATAGTTACATAGAAAAAGAGGAAAGTGGCCATACAAGAAAAAAAATAATGAAATCGAAAGTCAATATGAATGATAGATACAATTGTGCATGAGAGGGAGACTAACCATAAATCTAGGAGCAGAAGAAAAATTTAACTCACAGTTATTAAATTTAACAATCATACTTGCATCATGCTTTATTTAAGAGACAATTTAGTTTTTGTTTGTTTGTTTGTTTTTTGTTTTTTGTTTTTTTTTCCGAGACAGGGTCTCTCTGTGTAGCTTTGCGCCTCTCCTGGAACTCACTTGGTAGCCCAGGCTGGCCTTGAACTCACAGAGATCCACCTGGCTCTGCCTCCCAAGTGCTGGGATTAAAGGCGTGCGCCACCACCGCCCGGCTTAAGAGACAATTTAGTTGCTACTTTTCAGTACTTCTCGTGATAGGCCTGTCCATGTCTTGGTGCTTTGCCCATAGTCTGTTTGCTTACCACATCTGGTTATGGTTCTCTGTGAAACGTGTCTCCACTGAAACTCAAACTGTATATTGCCTGTTTCTTTCCCTGTTTTAGATCTTGACTCTGATTCTCTCCCTCTCTCCACCATCCTGTGACCATCCTTTTAAAAAAAGACAAACCCTATCCCATTAGCAATAGCTTGACTGGTTCTTGGGCTATTATTTTCTCTTTGCTCACTATAGTAATTTTCAGGCACAAAGACACTTAGAATCTGCCTTGGCTAACCCAGCTTGCTTACAATGACCATCTCCCTAGTTCCTTATCTTTTCTGTCTAGGACGAGCTCATTAAGGCTGTTCTGAGGCCATCAATCAAGGTGGAGCCTGTTAATCAGGCCTTCCTACTTAAAGTCACCAGGGAGTTCCAGTTCACTTATTTATTTTTTTTTTTGTCTTTGCTCCCATTGACACTCTTTGATACAGCTCAGTATACTTTGTAATTTAATATGGTCACTATTAATTATCCCCAAGCTTTTTTTCTTCTCTGGAAAATAGGAGATTTCAGCCTTTACCATTTGGTAAAACTGTCTCCTGACTTGGGAGCAGCACTGTGCTTAGTAGATCGAATCTCTGTGGGTCAGTCACAATGTAGCTACACAGAGACCAAAAAGTGAGCTGAGAGCAAGCCCTAAGGTTGGCTTCTCTTGGGAATCAGCTTGGGTCTCTTTGCTCTGGCTCGTTCAATACATGATAAGCAAGGCTTGGAATGAGAATGACTCCTCAAAGGGTGGATTTGGTTTTACCTCATATTTTCCAAAACTTTATTATTCCAGAATGAGTTTGGAATATACTTGCTAACTTTTGGCATGCTTTTCCTTGTTTACTTTTGAAGAGACTCACAAAATATCTTACTGGAGAAGTCATGATAAAGCTTATTGCTGGGACAATTAATCAAAATATATCTGCTAAGTCAAAGAGTGTTTTCTATATCACACGTTGAAGCCATTCTTCCCTTTTCTGTTAACGAATAGGCCTCCTTAATCACACATTATACACATAGTCTTTCTGGTTCCACTACCTACATTTTCCCTAACACTTTAAAGGTAATTTATAGTGTAATGAGTTTGACGGTTGTAAGTTCATGGGAGTGAAGGGCAGGCTAGGCTTGCCTTTCCTCAGGAGACTAGAAACACAACATGTGTTTGACAAGATTTTGAAAACTTTTCCCCATAGGGCAAATTCCAACAGACATGTGGTAATGAGCCATGACTGAATACAGACAGCACAGTTAATCTCATATAGGCAGCATGCAGTTAGAATTTGGGACTCTTGGCTCTAACATCTTGCCCTCCTCTGTTTAGTTTTTTAAGTGCATCACTTTGAAAGGGAAAAACCTCCTATGTGTCCACATGGTCTATTTCTTCCTTTAAAGCAAATAAATGGACATGTATCTCTGTACAAATTCTCTTTTGAGTTACACAATGAAATAGGACTATCATGAGTACCTTCTCCACAAAAGTTTGTGTGTCAGTCATATATATATGTAATAATATATATATATTACTCATGCACATATACACTTAATATGTTGTATATTTAGTAGGATACAGCACTAACAGTTATAGTATATGAATCTCAGCATAGTGCAAAATGATAGAGCTCCAAATGAGCATTTCAGAGTGAAGATTATTCATTCAATTAAACCCAAATTGACCACTTCCACACTTAATCTTGTACAACACCAGGACAAAATAAGAAAGGCAATCTGATACTTAAAATGATTGGTCTTCCTGTGTGCTCAGCTGTTAGCTGAGATCTGACCTCAGACTCTCCTCTGGCTGTATAACTTCAAGCAGCCTATGTGAAAAGAGTCAAGTTCTAGAAAGCTGACATGACATTCAGCTCTTGCAAGTAGTGAACATCAAATCCAAAAATCCACTTTGATTTTTGACAAGTCATACAATGGGTTACTACAAAGCATTCTTTGTAGATGTTTTTATGATGCTTATAAGATAATGCTTTTCTACTGTGGTCAGATAACTGTAAATGACCAAGATAGGAGGGTGAGGTTAGCAGAAGAAGGAAAGCTCAGTTTGAAGTAGGATTTCATGAGAACAATAATTGGAGCATCACATATTTCAGAGTGATGGCCAAATAATACACATTGGTCAGAACTGCTTTTCAGCTTGTTCTTCCAAAAGAACCTGAAATACAGATGTTACCATTGCATTTACAATGAAAAAATTCCTTCCTTGAAAACTAAATTAAAGCTGGATCATGGAGAACCATGAAGTTCGTGTTCTTTGTGGCTCTATTTCTTTGAGAAAGTTTTATAAACACTTCCTAAATGTTTTATGAACTATGAAAAGAGTTGTGGGAAACTGCAGCCACATAAAGGTTATATTTTAAGTACACTGCTGGAAAACATACAGTAAAAAATGATCAGCCAGCCACGTTTCCCGACCTGCTGTGGTCCTGAGGCACATCCGCCTCAAACTGCATTAGTCAACCAGCTGGGATGCTTTTGAATCTCCCATCACTTGCAAAAATCATGTTTTTTTTTTTTAAATGTACAGATATATAGGTCAAAGTCTTCATTTCATATAGTTCTATAATTTTGCTAGTAAGGAAGTAAGTTGTGTCTTCAGTGGAGTGTGTTTTTCAGCTTCCCCAAAATGGATCAAGTTAGTTTTGTTTCACAGACTACTACATTTCAGAGAGCCAACACTAAAGCCATCTTTTTTTTTCCTTTTGCTCTCTGTGATTTACTTCTAGAAATTGTTTATTCCAACTGTTATTGGTCTGGTTTTGCAGTATTTCCTTCTCTACAGCTTTTTTATCTCTCTCTCTTTCTTTTATCTCCAGATTAGTGGTTATCTTAGGCTATGGGAGCTTTGGTCAAGTCAAGTAAGTGGAAGTATGTATGGAATGTTGACGTTAATGACAGATAAGAGCTTATATTTCAACTTGGCTTAGAGTCACAAATACACCCAAATACGTCTTCTTACATTGACTTAGATGACAATGACCAGCTAAATGAGAGCTTTGTCCACATGGAAGAGCACACTAATGGTCAGCCCTGAAAACATACATACAAGTAACATTATACAGACTGAGCAAGTTATATTTATGTATTTAAGTGTGTGTGTGTGTGTGTGTGTGTGTGTGTGTGTGTGTGTGTGTGTGTGTGTAACAACAAGTAAAGGAGAAAGAGGCTGATGGGGGACTGTCTTTCTGTATGCTGTGAAAATATGTTGTCCTGATTAGTTGATAAATAAAGCCATTCGGCCTATGGCATGGCAGCTTAGAGGCAGGTGGAAAATCAAAACAGATAGAGAGGAAGGAAAAAGACAGAGCAGAGGAGATGCTCCCAGCCACCTACATGAGAAACAAGATGTAAAAGTACTGGTAAGCCACAAGCCATGTGGCAAAGTATAGATTTATAGAAATGGGTTAATTTAAGATATAAGAACTAGATAACAAGAAACCTGCCATGGCCATAATTTAAAAATAATATTAGCCTGTGTGTGTTTATTTGGGTCTGAGCAGCTGCAGGAACTGGTGGGTGAGAGAGATTTGTCCTGACCGCGGGCCAGGCAGGACACAGTTTCCTTTCAGCTATAAGAGGCAATGAGTTAGAAAGAGCAAAGAGTGGTATATGGAGGTGTTTAGATGGAGGAAAGAGGAGGAAATGATGTAATTATAATTTTAAAAAATAATTTTTTTTTTTTTTTGGTTTTTCGAGACAGGGTTTCTCTGTGTAGTTTTGCGCCTTTCCTGGAACTCACTTGGTAGCCCAGGCTGGCCTCGAACTCACAGAGATCCGCCTGCCTCTGCCTCCCGAGTGCTGGGATTAAAGGCGTGCGCCACCACCGCCCGGCAAAATAAAATATTTTTTGAAGTACAGTTTAGGATTCTAGCATATAAGTCCTATGGATGGTTTTGTAGAATTTGAGAATCATAGTGGAAAGAGAGCAATTCAGTAAACTTTTAATGTGTGGAGGAATTTTAGAAATAAACTACTTAAAATCTTTTATTTTTCCAGACAAGGGAATGGCCTGAGCAGGTAATGTCGTCAGTTCTCACCTCTCACGGCCATTTACATTCAACAGTAGCATTTCTCAGAAAATAGAACAATTTTAGTAAACAAAAGGCATATTTTTATTAAAAAATTTAAAACATTTATGTATTTTTATGAGATTATGTATTCATAATAAGACACCATCTCACCAGTATGGCTTAGAATTCACTATGCGGCTCCAGCTGAGCTCTGGTGTCCTGCCTCAGCCTCCTGTGTGCCTGGATCCCAAACACATGATGCCTAAGAAATTTTTTGTGTCAGTGTGGGGGATTCTGGGGGCCATGGAGTAGCTGTGCTACAGTAAAAATAACCCCGACTTTATGAGTCCTGTATCATAATCCTTTTCTGCATCTTGGTGACCGTTCCTCTATGAGTCACACTGTGATGTTGCCAGTCTCTGCATACGGGGCAGCATTGCTTCAAGACTGCATGTCTCTTTTCCAACAACTTAGGAAGAAGAAACTATTAAGGGGAATAGCCTATGGTTTTGATTCATTTTAAGTGAAAGTCATCCTCTTAAAAATGTTATTTAAGAATTTCTGACTGATGCATATTTATAAGGTTTAATGGTTCTTAATACATTTGTTACTCTCAATGTCCTTAGGACTTTAAAGTCATCTTTATTATTAGCATAGATGGCTGGCATAGTGCTTTCCACTTTCAATAAAATCAAAGCTCATTGTTTCAACATAAAATAATAAAATTTAAAAAATAATAAAATTATATACTTTAGGTTCATTTAAACCTAAGTCAATATGCTTGTTTTTCATAATGCACCATGCATTTTGTTTTGTCTCACTGAGCTGTGGAACTAATGTAGTACCAGAGTGGCAGAATTAGCTAACGTGTCAATCATTCATTTGTTTATCTATTCTATGCCAGATACACGGAACATATAAGTATATAGTACTTAATGAGATAGCCAAACCTTTGCCCTCACAGGGCCCAGTAATCTTTGCTGAGTTGCGTAAACTCTCCGGCCATCTGTAAACAAGGGCGCTGAACCAGCTGGTTCGGAATGTGCTTTCTCACGCTGGCTGGTGGGAGATGAAGACTGTGGCTTCTATCCTTTCCTTGCTCTCCTTCCCTCTTTCCCCTGAGAACATTAGAAGATAAAGGAGAGACTTGAATGGAAGCACTTCTTCGGAGACAGAAAAGATGTGCTAGAGAAAATAAAAAGAAGAAAAAATCCCAACCTACAGGACTTTAAAGCCTGTGGTTTCAATTTGGAAAGCTTTTGAAATTGGGAACATTTTTTCTTGGTGTGCCCTTCATGCTCTGTCCAACCTGTGTTAATCCTATGCTCTATTTGCATAACTTTGTGTTTCTCTAATCCGTGGTTAAGGAGCCCATGAATAACCCGGAGCACTTCCTGAATGCTGTGTGCAGGCACAGCTGAAGTGTTTTACTTGCATTATTCCCCTAAGGAGAGCTTTGTGATTACCTTCATTATCCAAAGAGTTCACAAAACTGGTCCATGCCCCACAGTTAGTAAGTGGCAGCGAGGATCTGAGTGTCTTTTGCCCACCACTGACCTGAGCTTCTTACCTAACTGAAGAGCCACCTGCAGGGCTTTATGCCCCTTCATCGACATCTGCTAGGAAATGTGGCTGATGAAAGCTTCTGCTGGTGTTTCTTTCCATTACACACTGATCACAAAGCCAGTTAGGATCCTGTCCTGCCCTTTCCCATCACTAATAAAAAAAAATTAAGTAATGATGATTTCCGTGTGTGCCTGCACTAGTTACCTTGGGCTGATGCAACAAATTACCCAAAGCTCAGTGGCTTCTAATGACAGAAATGCTTTGTCTCCTCATTCTGGATGCTGGAATTCCACGGTCAAGTTATTGGTGGGTGAACTTGTTGTGGAGACTCTGGAGGAGAATCTCATTTGTGCCTCTCTCCTGGATTCTGGTGGCTGAATAATCCTTGGCTTGCTCTTTAGATGTATCCTTATGGTTTCTGCCTCTGTCTTCATATGGCTTTCCCCCAGCTGTCCCTGTGTTTCCAGACTATCTAAATGAGTATAAGGCACTGGCTTTATGACCCTTCTTAAATACAGTTATTGTATCCTGAAATTCTTAATGCAAAGTCCTATATTCAAATAGGCTCACAGTAGCAAGTACTGGAAATTAAAACTTGATTAACTTGTGGAGGATTCTATTCAAGTCCACTATGATAAATCAATCCCAAACCTACTGGGAAGCTTTCTTTCCTAAGTGAGAGGAAAATCATCTATGGCCTTACCTAGTACTAGAGTCTGCACACTAAAATATGGACCTGCAAGTCAAGATATGCCCAATGGTGCATTAGTAGGATGATTGCTATGTGGGCAACCAACCATTTCTGTTTGGATTTGAGGTCTATTCCAGAAGAGGGAATTCATGCCCGATACTATAAAGGTGACCGAAAGCCCCTGGCTGAGAAGGATATAGGCTCTGTGAATTTAATTAGGATTACTGACAGCCAAACTATTAAGATACACACATACCACCACCACCACCACCACCACCACCACCACCACCACCACCACCACCACCAACAACAACAACAACAACAACAACAACAACAAAACAAAAAAAACCAAACCAACAACAACATGAAGAACCAGTTGGGAAGACTGGTGGGAGTGGGAAGGGAACAAGAGAGGGCAATAGGGGAGTTGTTACCAAAAATTTTGGGTAATCTTGCCTGAGTCACCACATGCTACTAAGGAAACTGGGGTAGTCTCTTGGGTCTTAGTCTCATTAACCAAAAAGTTTAAGTACAGACTCAAATGGAAGCTTGAAAACAAGTTTTTAAAGAGTTTAAAAGAAAAACCTCCAGGGCTGTGGTAATATTGTGTCCCCCAATATATTGTGCACCCTAATAAACTTATCTGGGGGTCAGAGAACAGAATAGCCATTAGACAGACATAGAGGCCAGAAAATGGTGGCGTAAACTTTTAATCCTATCACTCAGGAGGCAGAGATCCACCTGGATCTCTGTGAGTTCAAAGCCACACTGGAAACAGCCAGGTATGGTGGCACACACCTTTAATCCCAGGAAGTGATGGCAGGAAGCAGAAAGGTTTATAAGGCATGAGGACCAGGAACTAGAGCCCTTTAAGCTTTTAGGCTTTTAGCAGCAGTTCAGCTGAGATCCATTTGGGTGAGGACTCAGAGGTTTCCAGTTTGAAGAAACAGGATCAGCTGAGGAGTTGTTGATGTGAGGTTAGCTGTGGCTGGTTGTTTCTCTGATCTTTCAGCGTTCACCCCAACATCTGGCTCTGGGTTTGTTGTTATTAATAAGACCTTTTCAGATTCGTGTTACACAGGGTAGGAAAGTAGTAAATTTAACAGCAGCCCAGGGGCGGAAGATGGGAAACACAGAGAGAAAAAGTCTTGGCCTTTCAATTAAGCAAGCACAACAGTCAGCCACATGGTGACCAAGTGGCTACATGATGGGAAAGCTAATATTAGAGGAAGCAGGGCTGGAGAGAAGGCTCAGCCATTAGAAGCTAGGTTCACAATAAAGAAATAGAAGAGAAAGCATGTGCTGTGGGATGTTGTTCTGTATGCTATGAATCTATGTTGCTCTGATTGGTTGATAAATAAAATGCTGATTGGTCAGTAGCCAGGCAGGAAGTATAGGTGGGATAAACAGACAAAGTGGATTCTGGGAAGAGGAAGGCTGAGTCAGGAGATTCCAGCCTGCCATCCAGGGAGCAGCATGTAATGGCACACAGGTAAAGCCACAGAACATGAACAGAACTGGGCTTCATTTAAGTGCAAGAGCTAGTCAGTAGTAAGCCTGAGCTTACTGAGGGGTTTTAATTAATATAAGCCTCTGTGTGTTTACTTGGGTTTGAGTGGCTGAGGACCGGGCAGGGCACAGAAAAATTTCAGCTACAAGCAATCTTACAATAGAGATGGGAAAAAAAAGAATAGGAAATGTTACACAAACTGCAAGGTTAAAACTTGTAAGTATCTCTCTTGGGAGTGGGAATTCTGTAAAGGAAAAGGACTATCTAATTAAAGGGATATTATTCCTCCTCTCTCTGTGGTTTGGCTTAAGAAGAACTTGCCTTCCTGAGGGAAGGTACCATGGCCAGATTATTGAAAGGCTCAACTGGATTAACTCTCATGTTTGGGGTAGGTTGGCTAGAGAAATAGCTTTACTTAATGGATTTCCACAATGTCCTGATCAAAGCAGGAGATGTATATGTTACACACACACACACACACACACACACACACACACACACACACGTATGAAATGTTACAACCAAGCTCATTATTATATGCCAATTCAAAAGAAGAATTCAGATGAGATTAGTATAGTGTATAAGATAGACCAGGTTTTCTACAGAGTAATCTAAAGTACCTTCAGGAGTAAGAGTGCTTGTTTCCAAAAGGACCATTGACCCAAGCTACATTTTAGATGAGTTTTATGTTATTTAATCTTTTAGATTTACTTTATTTTGAATTATGTGTACACGTGAATTTCTATGTGTGAGTATGTGCTTGTGAGTGCAGGTGTCCTCATAGGCCAGAGGTGTCAGATACCCCAAACCTAGAGTTCTGAGCTGCCTGAAATGGGCGCTGGGAACTGCGTTGTTAACCACTGAGCCATCTTTCCAGGCCTTTATTATTTGAAAGTCTATGGATAAGATTTTTTTTTTTGAGAGGTACTTTCCTGTCTAGTTAACAGGCTTATTAGAGAGGACTTTTATAAGAAAGGGCAATGGTCAGTTCTTTTTCTTTGTTAGACAGTCTCCAGTTATATAGTAATCTTATAAGGCCTGGGGCTCTTTGGATGGAGTGGTTGTCTATTATGACCTTCTAGGAAGTTTAGGGTATTTATGTCTCTTCCCAAGACCAGAGGTATGACTCAGGTTTGCTACGGGATGATCTTTCTGTACACTGTGAATATGTTTTGCTCTCATTGGTTGATAATAAATCTATTTTGACATATGACAAGGCAGAATATGGTTAGGCAGAACAATCAAACTGAGGACTCAGAGGAGAAAGATGGAGTCCAGGGAGACTCGAGCCAGTCACCCAAGAAGCAAGATGCCAGAGGAGCAGTGAAGTGACAGTCATGTGACAATACATAGATTAATAGAAATGGGTTAATTTAAATGTAAGAGCTAGTTAATAATAAGCCTGAGCCATTGGCCAACCATTCTGTAATTAATATAAACTTTTGTGTGTTTATTTGGGACCGGGTGACAAAAGGCTATACCTCTGTTTATACAGGTCCTCTCCCAGAGACCAGAAATTAGAGTTCTGCAGTTCCAGTCTTTAGATTCACAATCTGTTGATTATGATGGAGGGTCCAGCTTCAGTGATCCCTAATATTGCCACTACCTACTACCTATATTGACAACATCACTAAGTGAAACATCTTACGTGGATTTACCTGTTTATGCTCCTTTAAGTTACGGCACCCTCTTGCCATTTTTGTATGTGCCCCCAAATTCTGTCCATTGGAGTTTATGTGGCAGCCTCATTATTTAGGCATGATTGATTAATTTACTGGCCACAGGTGATTAACTTACCTCAGCCCTTCTTCTCTTCCCAGGGAATGGACTTCTTAACCCTTCAGTGACTAGCCCCTATCCTGAAGCTTCCTGTTATCCAGAAAGCAGTGGAAAATTATGGACATTAGCTAGGGGGGGCGCTACTTAGATAAAGTGTTGAAGGGATGCTTTACAGAGAAGGAGGCTTAGAAGAAAAAAACTGAGAGGGCTAAGTTCCAAGTCTATTTAAACATTAGCAGGGCAATTGGATTTTCTTATCTCTAGTCAGGATTAAGGCTATGTGAATGTTACTGGAGGGAGCTTTGAGTGCCTGATGACAAATGTTCAGATTCTTTGTGTTTCCAATGGACAATTGGATAAAAGACAGAAAAGTGGTATTAGTGAAAGCAGATACATTAAAGAGAGAGGAAAAGCATAGAATGCATGCCACAGAATGGGAGCTGGCCAGTAAGCACATGGTTGAAAAGCCTCAAGTTCTTTTTAGTGTTCCTTCTCTGAATTCAGAAGGAGGGAAGGACTGATGCTCTAAGAAAGAATGGATACTTATCCCAATTATCAGATGAGCTAGTATAGACCTCCAAATATCTGATTGTGTCTGGGTATACATCCCATAAGTTAGTCATATGTACGTCTCATCACACATACACCCAAGATGTATGAGATGGTAATTAGATTTTTCCCTAACAAGTCCTTTCAAGGACAGATTCTCCCCAATTGTGTTCATCTGCAGTATTGCTCTTAGTTGGCCTTGTTGGCCAAGGGAGGGAAAATGCTTTTTTCCAAAGGGAGTTGCTCGAGGCCTCAAGTCTACTCCTATGTTTGCCTGCTTTATAACTAACCAAGTAAATAAACCACAAAACGTGAACATGCTGCAGCAAGACTGAACGTTTGATTCTTCTTTTATTTTGCCACTATAAAAACATACTTAATAGATCATGAACATGCTAGAATGTATTCCAGTTGGGCTGGCTCAGGGTTTCCTTTCATCTCTGTCTCTGTCTCTATGTGTCTCTTACTGTCTCTGTCTCTCTTTGTCTCTCTGTCTCTGTCTCTGTCAGTCTCTCTCTCTCTCTGTCTCTCTCTGTCTCTGTCTCTCTCTCTCTCTCTCTCTCTCTCTCTCTCTCTCTCTCTCTCTCTCTCTCTCTGTCTCTCTATCCTCAATGAGTAGGATTTCAGCTGGCCTGAAAGTCTTGTGTAGTTTGGTCTTTAGAATTACTCTATCAATCCATGTGTTTTTATCATACCAGTGTGATCAAATCTTTTGTGCATGAAATTTGCAAGTGTTGAAAGCATTGGTAGAAGGATTTCTCCCCTTTCTGATGTCCACATGGTACAAAATGCCTTGCAGTGAACTCTTAATCAATGTCAACATCCTCTACTGCTTCCCCACAATTTCTTATCTGCACCATGGATATGCTAAAAGCATATACATATTTCTAAGGTATATACTGGTAGTTGGAATCCTAAGAAGCCTCAGCTTGGCACAAATCATACCATAGCTCAATTGTTCCAGTGAAGAAAGGTAAAGTTAGAACTGGAGAACTTTAACCTTACAGTTGAACATATCTTATAGGAAACTCAACAATAATTTTACAACATGACTGCTTATACCTAAACATGAGGTGGATGAAGGTAACAACAATAGTGATGCTAAAATAGATGGGGAAAGCACATGAGTCCTTAGCCCTGCACAAAAAACTACAGGCAAAAAAAAAAAAGAAACCCTGATAAATAGCCTTCTCCAGGGAAGAGCATGACTGGTTATCCAACATCGAGTGACCTGCTCTGAAAACATGTATAAAACTTATACAGACTGAGCAGGTTGTATTTATGTACCTGGGAATATAAGCATATATTTATGGAACAACAATTAATGAAAAATGAGGCCATGAATTTGAAAAGGGAGAGGTATATGGGAAGGTTTGGAGGGAGGAAAGTGAAGGGGAAATGATGTAATTATATTGTAATCTCAAACACTAAAAAAACAATTAAAAAGATAAATAGTTAAAAGTGTGACAAACTGCAAAAAACTAGTCTTCTATTAGATAGAACTCTTCTATCACTTCTCCCAGCACTGTTATTGGACCAGTGTTTTTTGGACTTTCTGATTACATTCACAGTTTTTATATGGCCAACATTTATTAAGCACTGACTATATGCTAGGCATCGTTATAAGCACATCACAAATCTTTTCTCATTTAACCTTCCATAATTTTTTCAGTTTTATTTGGCAGGCATGGAGACTGAGGCAACTTATTTTCCAAGTTTAAAAAAAGTAGCCTTCAGTGTGATTACAGAGCATAAGGACCACTCTGGCTACAAATGCTATACTTTCATCTGGTTCCTAATTAAAGTATGGATAGCTTTTCATGATTGACTAAGGAAGTGGTGTCCATATTTTCCTAGCATCCCAATCAATTTGTATTCAGCTGCTTTATGAGAAACTGAGAGACATGCCCATGAAACAAGAATGCTACCAGTATTAATAAGATGTGTTCACAAAGGGCTCACAAGTCTAGAGCACCAGCAATACCACTTGTGTCTCTTGTAATTTAAATTTACTTTCAAAAGAACATGACCTTTTAATATACATTCCCATCAAGAATTCCTCAGGGTAAGGTCAGCTGGTGCAGATGGCATTAAATATGTATGCAATTATGAATACACAAAGTGTGCAGACGGGCCAGCAGATGCCTAGCTCATCAACATTCAAATAAATAACATTAGCCTTAAACTATAATTCTAATCATCTGGAGATGCTGAAAGTGATCACACTGTAGTGTTGGTGTACACTACGGATGGTGTTTTGGCCTCTGCTAGATTATCAAATTCCTTTTCCCTTCAAGACCATATGCTCTTGATATAGAGTTTAAAAACACAGAAGGAGAGGAAATATCACACGTTATTTGTACAACTTAAAGTATATGCCCTAGAATTTCTGCCAATATATCTTGCATTAGATGCTTTGCTGTTCATAATTTAAAATGCTCACCTAAAAATCTATCCTAATATGGGGAGTTTTCTTTTCTTAGTCCCTTAAAAAATTGAGTTCTCCTGTGTCAACGTGGCTAAGCCTGCCCTGGGCTACTTGCAACGATGGAATTCCTAGAATAAACACCACAGATGATGAAAGGTAACCTGAACTGAGTTTCCTCAGAACTTGAATGAGGTTGAAGGATCACTGCATAAATCTTCCAAGTAGAAGATGTATTTCAGTTGTTGCTAGGGGTTACTGTGCCCCACCTGTCAACAAAGTGAGTTGAAAGTTTATGATAAAAATTACTGGCTAATAAAATAATTAAGGAAGATTAATACTGTAAAGGAGCATTTAAATTTTTTTGTGTTATATGTATGTGTATGATGTGCGTGTGTGTGTGTGTGTGTGTGTGTGTGTGTGTGTGTGTGTGTGTGTATGTGTGTATTCATTCTGTAGTATACACGTGGAGTTTAGAGGATAATCTCAAGAGTCAGTCTTCACTTTCCATCTTGTTTGAGACAGTTTCTTTCCTTGGCTGCCACTATGTGTGCAGGCTAGCTGGTTCAAGAGATCCCAGAGATTCTCCTGTCTGCCTCCACCTCATTGTAGGAGTGCTGGGGTTACAAAAGCATCAGGCTGCAGGGTCAGTGTTTGTGTGAGTTATGAGATCCAAACTCATTTTGTCACTCTTGTGCAGCAAGCACTACCCACTGAGAAATCTATCCAGTCCTGGAAGGAGCTTTATTAAGGTCTATGGAAACACTGTTTTCTGTTACAAAGATAGACACTGCATTGATTTGAACATGTGATAGCCACATCTAACTGAAGAAGCCATCCCACTAAAAGGCGTATCTCTTGCTTGAAATACTTTAAGTATGAAGAAAACTTTCTATTGGACTGTTAGGCACTATGTGTGGAGAAACAGGCACTCAAAGATGTGTTGGTCATTGGAATATATTCAGTTTTTATTTGTAGTCCATCTATTTAAAGATTTTGTTAACAAATTGGGTTAACTAACTTCTCTGTAATATTTTCATTATTTACCTATTTATCCTTCATTTCTTTGATAGGATTTATTTTTCCTTACTAACATATAATCTTTGTAAGGGACAATTTTCCAGTTCACTCACCACAGTATCCCAAATGGCCCTGAAACCATTCGTAGTAGATGATGGGTCTTCACTGGGAGAGAAATGGGGTCATATTTTTCCAAAAGCCACCTCATGAACCTCTTACATTGCTTTGTGTGCAGAGGTCAACAAACTGTATTTGGTGAATAGAGATGATAAGACTCTGTCACTATCAAAATTAACTGAATTTTGATGATTGGAAAATAAACTGAAATCAGAAATATACTCTAGAAGCAAATAATGTATTCTCACTCTTAAAGACTTCAGTCTTTTAGATGGTAAGACACCACAGACCAGAATACAGCAATTTGCAAACAAGATGGAGAAAACATGATAGTAACAGTACATTCAGTCATTTCCTTGTTTTTCAGAAAAGAAGGTCTAAGTGGCTATTCTGTGGTGGGTAGCCATGCAAATAATTTATGAGGAATGATTGGCCTGAGAATATATATATATATATATATATATATATATATATATATATATATATATACACACACACACACACACACACACACACACACACACACACACATATATATATATATATATATATATATATATATATATATATATGTTGGATTTGATCACTGTTGTATTTAGCCACTGGAAAGTTATAGGAACATGACTGGTATCTGAAACTATCAAATCATGTCTACTAAGTAAGTACCTTTTATTGTGATTCAAGTATTTTCCTGCAGAACTCTTTCAGAACAAAAGCAGAAACATCACACAGATGTGCTCGTGTGTGTGTGTGTGTGTGTGTGTGTGTGTGTGTGTGTGTGTGTGTGTGCGCACGTACCTTCTGAGAGAAGAGGGAGGGGAGGGCAGGATGCTTTCAGCAGGGGCATTGGCAGCATCCCATCACAGGCTTCTCTTCCGTACACTTCACTGAAGCACTCGGGATGAGCAGCAGTAACCAAGAGCTGTTACTCAAGCTGCTTAACCAGCCTGTTTCTTGTGATGGCCGAGCAGGCCATGGGGGGAAACTGACAAGGGGTAGATGAGTCCCGTGACTCATAAATTTATCTTAAACATTTACTGCAGGATCATCTTTAGACATTGCTTGCTTTTTCTTTCTCTCTGGGATCATTTACAGTTACAGTTTTATAATTCTTGCTGTCTATTATCTTCCCATCATTGAATATTTGATCTAAATCTTTCTGGGAAGGTAAGGTGTGAACAACATGATAGTTGGAGAAAATTTTGTCTTTTTTCTTTTTTATTGAGCTTACTGTTTCTATTTTAAGTCCCTAGAAGTAACCATACACACAGAGCTTTGGCCTGCCTTTACCTGGAGTCACATTACCTGTGTCCTAGACTACTTCCAGTATCACTGGATACGCTTGTCTGTGACACTTAGACAATGTAATGTGCAAGACATCATCACTCTCCCCCATCTCTAACATTCCTTGATTGCTGTCTTTTCACACTTAAAGTCAAGTGTTTTTTAAATTTTAGTTAAAAAATATACTTGTCTAATTTCCCAATTGTAAAGCATAGAATAATACTGCTCACTGGAGCCTCAAATATCTTGTGATTCCTTTGAAATTATGTTTCTCCTCAGTACAAGAATTTCTTCATTTTTCCAGTAGGGATGGATTTATTTTTTCTGAGTTTTCTTTTAAAATCCAGCATTTCCTTTGTCTACAAGTGATAATTTGTTAATCACTATAAAAATGTTTATTTGTGCTGGGCGGTGGTGGCACACACTTTTAAGGAGGCAGAGGCAGATGCAGGAGGATCTCTGTGAGTTCGAGGTTAGCCTGAGTGAGTTCCAGGAAAGGTGCAAAGCTACACCAAGAAACCATGTCTCAAAAAAAGGCTTATTTGTGTCAGAGATTATGTTTCAAGGTAATTATAGTAGAGTTAAGAATGGACCTCAGAAACAAGGTATGGATGGGAGAGAATTCACTTTTTGAAGAGGAGTAAGGCATCAGTATAGATTATCTGCCATTATACATTGGAAAGTAAATACGAGTTTTCAAAACTGTATAGCTATCCAGTTTTCAGTTATGGTCTGCCTTTAAATAAGAAGTGAGCTTATACCATATTGTCTCTTAAGTGAGCTAATGTGGACCTCCAATAGACCCACCCTAGTTTGCTGAGGTAGCAGGGCTGAACTCACAAAATCCCCCAGCTCATACAATCACTCTTGAGACAACAAAGTTCATTCCCTCTCAGCTCTATGTTTTGCTGTTGAGACTTGCTGGTGTCTAAAAGAACACCACTACCAGGAACACACAGGTTCTTGCTCACAGTCCTACCATTTCCTGACTCACATTGGTCAAATGCCATGGCAACAGCCAAAGAACAGATTTCAGAAACAATGTAACTAACCAACTTTTTCATTTGGCCCTGGTCATATAGCAGGAAAACAATGAAAGAATACTGAAAAGTGAATAACCTGTGTGGACTCAAAGGTGTGCTCCATATGTTCAAAACCATCCCTCAGGGTGACTGTATTTGGAGGTAGGGCTTTCAGGAGGTTGTTACAGTTAAATAAGGTTGGGGTCCCAATCCAATGGTTATATTGTCTCATAAGGGGAAATGAGTCCACACACACACACACACACACACACACACACACACACACACACACACACACACGAGGCTGAGTAGTTACAGAAAGGTGGATACCATAAGTCAGGGAGGGAGGCTTTGTGAGAAACAGACAGTGGGAACTTCATCAGGTTCTGTAGGCTCCTAACTGGAAACTATGAATCTTCTGTTTACATGACCTGGTCTGTGGCGTTCTGTCACAGTAGACTAGCTAACTAATACACTGCTCTCAGGAAGACAAAGAAACAGACCTGGTTATTCTAGGAGTAAAGAAAGTGGCTGTAGTTAAGGCAATACTTAGAGTTTGATAGGAGCCCTTTCTTGTCTCCTTGTAGTATGTACACCAGTTATCCTACGAATAGGGTGCCTATAAAATTTATCGTCCCAGAACCTTTTTTAAAAAATCATGATCATCTAGGACAAACTGTGACATATTGCCACTGTGCTTAGATAGAGTTGATAGATGTCACAGTGTCTCAGCCATTTATAGGCCAGTCCGGTTAATGAGCTATCATTGTCCATTGCTTATTTTCATGGCTGGCTTTGTTTTTGGACATTTGCATGTTGATCTATTATCACACTGTCAGATGATATTTTCACGGCCTTGCTTTATTGCCTGAGCAGTTTTGTTTTGTTAGTTTTCCTTTGGTGACAAACTGGTGCGTAGTTACACTCTAATTAGGGTAAGCCTTTGTCCTAATCTCTAGCTATAATTTAAAAACCAATGCTCTGATATATATCATAAATTTTTAAAAAGACATTTGATATCATTTACTCCATGGACATCATTGTCTATGATAAGGCAAGGATTATTATGTAAATTTACTAAGTGTATTATTTGCATAAAGCTAACCTTGCTAGTCTTCTCTGTTAGCTATTAAGGGCCATGAAAGGAAAAGGAGATGAAGGGATCTTATTGATTGAGCTCAGAATCCTTAATATTACTTAGCTAGATTGTAGTTTTATATTCCAGTCCTGGGAATATAAAATAATTATGTGAAATGTGTTTTTTTTCTTCTTTTTTTTTGGTTTTTTGAGACAGGATCCCTCTGTGCAGCCCTGGCTTTTTAGATCAGACTGGCCTTGAACTCACAGAGATCCACCTGCCCCTGGTCCCAAGTACTGGGATTAAAGGCATGCACCACCACTGCCTGGCTTGAATTGTAATTTTTATACCAGCAATAATGTCCTGCTACTTATTTATTTAATTGATTTCTGAGACAGGGTTTCTCTATGTAGACTTGGCTGTCTTAGAACTGTTTATGTAGACCAGGTTTCCTTCAAACTCACAGAGATGTCCCTACTTCTGCCTCCTGAGTGCTGGGATTAAAGGTGTGCACCACTCTGCTCCCTTAGAAATAATATCTTTTTAAACAGATTACCTCCTTATTTCTTCCTGAATAATGGAATTTTCTCACTTCATTGGTAGAATATTGGCATACATTTTTATTAATATGATTGTGAATTTTCTATTTCTTTTCCACTAAGAATCTATTTTTGAAATATGTTAGTCAAAATATTGAGTAGAAAATTCACTATATCCCAGAGTTGTGGTTAAAACCTCCAGTTTGGACAGGAAGAGCTAAATATCCTACTTTAAAATCCAGTGTGTAGGAGCAGCCAGTCATATTCCCACTAAGCTTGCTAAGAGGAGAAAAGTATATGCACACCCTGGCAACAGTGACCAAGAAGAGAACTGGAGAGGGAAAAGGGAATTGCGAGCCTTTTAACATGCATTGCTTGAGTGTGTTGCCAGCTACTGTAACTAATATGTGTTCACATTTTGGTGGGTCAGTACAACAAAGCATTAATATTCACCTGTGTAACTGACAATCTGGTTGTCCTGGGTTTGGACAGATTTCCTTCTGTTTGTAACTTTGCCATTAGCAGCCCATGGCAGCTAACCTTGAGCGTCATCTCCATCCCACCAGCGAAAAAAGGGAAGCGTGGATGGACACATGCCAGGGATTATGAGCTGCGTTCATTTGCTATGGCTACAATAACAAAGTACCACAGACTGGGTGGCTTAAATAACCAAAATTTGTTTCCTTAGAGTTCTGAAGACTAGAGTCCTGAGAACGAGGGGCTGGCAGGTTTGGTTTCAAGCGAGGCCCCTCTGCTTGGCTTGCAAATAATCGCTCCTCAGCTGAATCCTCCCACGTTCTTTCCTCTACATTGACACATCCCTGGTGTCTTATTCTGCTTCCAATTTTCCCTTTTCTGACACCAGTTCTATTGGATTGGAGCCCACCCTAAAAGCCTCCTCTTAACACGATCAGCATTTAAACCTTTGAATTTGAGGGGATAGAATCCAGCTCATAAAAGGAGAGCAGTCTCAAAGTGCCATAAGCTACTTCCACTTAACACAGTCTCTGCTAGAATTCCACCTACATGTAAAGTGATTTAGAAAACACTTACTTTTTTTCCTAAGAAGAAGAAAGAAAAGAGAATCCGGTTTGACTTGCTAGCAGTATCTTCCATAAAAATCAGCAAATATTCATCTCACACATTTTACTGATGGGATTCCACAGATGGAGGTTGTCATCTTTAGATAAGGTCTCTTTTTTCTTTTTACAAGGTCCAGACCTACTTCCCAAGGTCCAGTGACTCCAAACTAAAAAGACAAGTTGTCTACATCATACTTGATATGCAAAAATTAGACAAGGGCAGAAGATAGATCAGGGACAAAACCCATCGATTATAAATGAATGGGTGATAACACAGCAGTGTCTGGCAGCTGGATCTGATGAAGCCATAGGCTGGGTGACCTAGACCGTTAGGTTGTTCTCCAGTGACAAGGTTCTAAGTGGCAGGGTCAGGAGATGAGAAGACAAAGAAGATAGAAAGCTGGAGTTGGGAGGCTTTATACGAATTACATTTTAGGACAAGCAAGTTTATTAAGAAGTATAGCATCTTATATAATCTTTTCAGGGAAGAAACGGAACAGAGTCAATGCAAAGCTATCTTATAATGGGATGAAATGAGCAGGGGGTTAGTCAAGCCATGTTGTCCAAGGGAACACAGGATTTCTCAAGGGTGTAAGAGACAGCGCAGAATGACTTTGGAACGATTAACACCAGTCACTTAAGGAGGAAATGCCAAGTTCCCAGAAATTAAAATTTTAATTCCTTTGAGGCTCTGGCCCCAGCCTCAGACTGGCCTAGCCAAGTCTGCCCCTGGGCAAGGACATAGAGCTAGGTTCTTTTGTCCTTTAATCAGGGCCTCTGAAAAGGCCTTGGATCAGTCTGGCTTACAACAGGGAGATGTTTTAAGAATTCTTTGCTCTTGCGGTTCCTAATCCTGGTCACGCTTCTGTGGGGCTGCTGGTTGTATGCCTGGGAAGATGCTGCCTCTCCATTTCGTCCATGGCCACATCTCCAGTGAGACTTGGAGCTATGCCCATTTTGGGCTGTTCAGATTTTGTCACAACTTTCTGCTCAGCTGAGTTTTGTCATAGGATAGTCTTTTTGTACACTATGAAGATGTGTCTCTGCCAAGGCACCTTCTGGTTGGTTTAATAAAGAACTGAATGGCCAATAGCTAGGCAGGAGAAGATAGGCAGGACTTCTAGGGAGAGAGGAACTCTTCAAGAAGAGAGGTAGGATTCACCAGTGGGGGAAGTCAGACGTACAGTATGGAGAAAAGGTAACAAGATACATGACAGAATGTAGATTAATATAAATGGGATAATTTAAGTTATAAGAGCCAGTTGGAAATAAGCCTAAACTAAGACCAAGCTTTCACACTGAATAAGAAGTCTTTGTGTCATTATTTGGGATCTCTTGATTCAAAGAAAATCTGACTACAGAGTTTGGACACTTGTGGCTTCTTTGAAGCCCCAAGAAGTAGGAGCTTTGACAATACAATGTCTTAAACACCTGCAGAGCATTTTGTCTGCTTGCTTTCAATCAGCTCTAGGTGTCAAGAAGTGCAGTGGCAAGTCTTCTCTTAGTTAGCTTTATTCTTTTGTGGCTTCTTCTCTGCTCTTTTGTCAGATTAGCATAAATTATCTGAAACCATTTGAACCCATATTGGGGGGCAGAATGCATTATCTATCCTTCAGTCTCAAGTGGAACACTAAATTTCTTGTTCAATTCAGTGTTACTGAACCTATATTGATCAAAGGTCTTATCAATTCCTTGTTGTTCAGGATCTAGAGAGAGCTGGACTTTATAAATTTTGAGAGCAAATGTTTCTAGATTATTTCTGTTCACTTTTGTTTATGTGAACAAACTATGAAATTCTTCCCTGGTCTAATTTCCTCAGCAACACCAGTAAAAAATATTTTTTACTTAATGTCTTTATTTTATTAAAATAAATATTTTAATGTATTTATTTTTTACTTAATGACACAGTCTTCCCACTCAGTTTCTCTAGAATTACATGTGCAAGTTTATCTTCTAAGTAAGAGATGGGTTTTAGCACTGCATAAAATGAATCTTCTTTCTTTTTAGCTCTACTGCTACTTCCAAATTTATTTTCTAATTAGTTAATGCCTTTGTTAAAAATAATTCTTTTAGTACCAACTTTTGTGTTAGTTGTGGTAGATAAACTACTATAATAGAGAAATGTAAAAACTTTGTTAACCTGAAAAAAAAACCACCAATGTCTATTTCTGCTTACATAAGTGTAAAATGGTCTAGTTTTGGAGTAAAGGGTTTTGGGTCTATGTGTTTATTTAGGAGTCTGTCACATTCTGTGTGCTCTATGGGTATTGCTATTCAACCTGAACATGAGAAAGAACATTGTAATCTACTCCTTGTAGACTGAAATGGATCAAAGATAAAAGTAGAGAATGCCACTTTTGCTAATACTGTAAAACTCATTCTTATAGCTAAACTCGAATGTTATAAGTCCTGAGAAATAGACTCCTGGTGTAGCCCAAGACACATTAAGAATTGTTTGAGTAATCATCTAGTTGTCTGTTCCACTGTGGAGTAAAATATTTATGGACAAAAGTCTTCTTTCTCTCCCTTTCTGATCTCAGGTAAAAGGAGACTCAAGAACATCACTTGTGAAAATTAAGAATCAGTTTACGAAATAGAGTCTGAGATCTCTTCCCTTAGCAGATAACTCCTGAGCTTTGGAACACCCCAGAACATCCACAATGGCCAAAGAGAGCTCTTGTGAGAACTTTGAGCAAATTCAGGAGTACAATGTGCTGACTAATTAACTGTCTCTACCCTAGTTTGGGAGGAATAAGATCTAAAGGCCTGATATTGTTGTATCTTGAATGTCCTCCAAAGATTCAATCATTAAGTCTGAGTCTTTGACACTATTAAGAGACAGTAAAATCTGTAAGAGATGAGACCTAGTGGGAAAGTCATTGGTAGCATGCCCATGAAATAATTCTGGCCCTTCTCTTTCTCCCAGAGTTCATGAATTGCTCTGTGAAGTTCTCATGCATTGATATACCAGAAGCCTTAAATAACGAGGACATCTCAGTAGAGTGAGAAATACCTCCCAACTATAAACAAGAGGGAATCCATACAAGGAAACTATGGCTTTTCCTGTTCCATGTTGACAGAAATAGAAAAAATTTAAAACCTTTTCATCTGTCTTCTTTCATTCATCATGCTTATTTGTAGATAAATCCATTTTGTGATATCAACAATTTATACTTTCTATCTCTCAGCTGCATTCCCCTGCCTGAGTCATCCAAAATGTACCCCTCTACCTGTTAGTTAAGAAAAAAATCATCTTAGTTTTTATCCATTTAAGTAAAGCTATTATTATGTATAAGTCTTGTAGATATGCTTTTATTTCTCCTGGAGAAATAATGAGCAATGGAACATAGGTGGAGTTTTCTTGCCCCACAGCCACTCCCAAATAATCACTCAGAAGTTTAATATTAATTACAAATGCTTGGCTGATAGCTCAGGCTTGTTACTAGCTAACTCTTACATTTAAATTAACCCATATTTCTTATCTTGGCTTTGCCACATGGCCCATACCTTGCTACCTTATATTCTACATGTCCTGTTTTCTAAACATTGGCTGGCATCTCTTTTGACTCTGCCCTTCTTCATCCTAGCATCCTCAGTTTGATCTTCCCTTGTATATTTTCTTCGTGGCTACAGGCCAATCAGTGTTTTATTAAACCAATTTGAGCAACAAATCTTTACAGTGTACAAAATGAATATTCTACAGCAATGAAATTTATGAATCATAGGGTAGGTGTATAACTGATGTAGAAATGGCTGAATTTCCAACATGGCAATTATAATTAAATAGTTTGACCAGCAGTGTTTGAGAAATCAAGCTCCTTCATTTCTTTGCCAATAATTGGTGATTTCTATTTTGACTCACTGTGGTTTTATGAGCAATGAATTTGAGCATCTTTTTATGTGTTTATTATTATTTTTTGTCTTCCTTGGTGAGTTGTCCAAATATCTGATTTTTATTGAATTTTAAGATTATATATTTAGATACAAATCAGCATATTATTTACAATTATATTTTCCCTAGTCTGACATTTTTTTTCATTTTTTTTACTATCTCTTATAAACAGAAGTTTTAAATTTTCTCAAGGTCAAAAATTTAAACTATTTTTAATATTAAATGTGCCTCTCTGTTTTAGGTAGGAAATTTTCATTTAATTCAAGATCATGACAATTTTCTTCTGTATTTTTCTCCAGATTTATAGTTTATTTACAGTTTATAAAAATTATTGTTTTATGCTTAGGTCTAGCAGAGTTAATTATTATATATGGCAGGGGATATAGATAGTTTTCTTTTGGTTTGCATCTGGATATCCAATAATCCAAAATAAAAATTCTTGAAAAAAATTAAACTCTCTCCTCTGTATTTTCTGTGAATTTTTTGCCAAAACCAGTCATGGATTATAAATCATTGTTTTCTGTCCATATTTATGTCAGTACCTTATTGCTTTAATTATTACAGTTTTACAATAATACATAATGTCAAGTAGCATGAATTCTCTCATTTTCCTCCTCTCTTTCAACTTTGTTTTGGCTTGCTTTTCTAGGCCTTGTGCATTTATTACCATTTTCATTTGTAGATTTCTATTAAAAATATCTACTGGAGTTATGAGCAGTACTGAATTGAATTGAAGTGGGAGTTGAATGAGAATTGACATTACTGAGTTTTTGGTTTTATACGATCAGTAGGCAAATGCATTTAAATTTATGAAAAAGCTAGTGAGATGTTGGCATTATTTTTTCTTAAATATTATTTGAATTCATAAAAGAAGCCATTTTCTTTAGAGGAAGTTTTTAAGCTACAAATAGAATTTCTTTAATAAAGATAGAGCTTTTCATGTTATTTATTTCTCTGGTTATCCTCCCTCTTCTTCCTCTTCCTCTTCCTTGACCTCCTCTTCTTCTTCCTCTTCCTCCTCCCCATTCCTTTCTTCTTCATCCTCTTCCTCTTTTTCTTTTTCCTCCTTTCTTTCTTCTTCTTCCTTCTTTCTTCCTCCTTTCCTCCTCCTCCTCATTCTTCCTCCCCCGTCTCCTCTCTTCCTCCTCCTTCTTTTTCTTCAAGGCTGGGTCCTTATGGTGCTATATAGATGGTCAGCAGTGGAGAATGTGTACTGTTCTTGTAGAAGATCCAAATCTTGTTCCCAGTTCCCATGTTTGGCAGCTTACAACCACTTGTAACCCCAGCTCCAGGTGATTTGATTCCCTCTTCTGACCACTGTGTGCATCTGCATTCATGTGTAGCTACACACACACACACACACACACACACACACACACACACACACACAAAGATAGATAAAATTTTTAAAAAAAGATTCTCTGAGACAGGTTCTTATTATGTAAACTAGGATGGTTTTGAACTCCCAGTTCTTCTACCTCAGTTTCTCAAGCACAAAATTTGGAATTGCAGGCATCTATTACCATGCCCAACCACATCTATTTCATCTCATCTTCCTCCCTTCCCCCTTCCTGGCCATTTATCCCTCCCTTCTTTCCTTCTTATCTATCTATCTATCTATCTATCTATCTATCTATCTATCTATCTTTCCTTCCTTCCCTCCTTCCTTCCCTCCCTCCCTTCCTCCCTCCCTCCCTCCCTCCCTCCCTCCTTCCCTTCCTCCCTCCCTCCTTCTCTTCTGTTCCTTGCTTCCTTCATTCTTTTCAAAAGGTCTTATGATGTAACTCTGGCTGGCCTGGAATTTTCTATGTAAACTAGGTTGGCATCAAACTCAGAGACCCACCTGCTTCAGTCTCCCAAGTGCTGGGATGAAAGGTGTGTGCCACAAAGCCTGCTTCATATATTTCTTCTTGAATGAATTTTAGCATTAGTATCTTTCAAAGAATTTGTCCATTCCATGTAACTGGTCATATTAAATAGCATAAAGGTACTCTTAATAATCTTTCCTCTCTGTGTGATGCATGGGTACATTTGATATATATGCCAGGCATCCTATTCTGTCATTTTCCATCTTTTTTTTTTGAGTCAGGGTCCTCACTGAATATGGAGCTCTGCCAGTAGTCAGCAAGCCTCACCAACTCAACAAACCATCCCTACACATCACAGCACTAGAGTTGCAGACATGGAGCACATCCACCTCTTGAGCACAGGTGCTGGGTATTTGAACTCAGATACTCATGCATGTAGAGCAAGTGCTCCCGCTTCTCCCATCTTCCCAGTCACCCTATTCTTTAATTATATTATGTCTTCATTCCTGAGTATAGTACATTGTCATTTCTGTCCTTTCCTCTGGATCAGTCTGTTGCTTATCAACCTTATTTTTTTTTTATCAAAGAATCTGCTTTGGTTTCATTGTTTCTATTATGTATCCTAAAATTGAGTTTTAAATGAGAAAATTATTGTAATTAACAAATGTGATTTAAGTAAGATATTGTAAAAGGACCTGATTCTCTGAAAAAAAAAAAAAGAAACAAAATTTGACATTTGAGAACAGTAATTAAACAGCAGAAAAATCATTACATGCTTAGACTCTTACACTAATTACATAGGCACAATTATACAGTATTGTCATTCAAATGTAATTTGGCTTAACATACTTCAGTTACTTTTGAACATCAAAAAACATAATGCAACTTTTCAAAGTAAATGCAGCGGAGTTACTTCTCTCATATTAATGCATATTATGTGGAGAAAGAGATGAAATCTTTAAATCATAACAAGTACTAGGTTTGGTGGAGGTGGGCATGTTTCTACTTATTAGAGTTTCCCATATTTTGAAATACTACTGGATCCTCCTTTAACCTCAGAGCAGAATATAAAGACCAGCACTTCCCTTGTTTATTTGACTCTAGGGATTTTTTTTCATGGACCAATGAGAAAGGCAAAAACTCAACAAAATATGTTTTGGAACAAATCCCAGGCTCCAAAATATTAGTAAGTGGCAAGAACTACAGAGTCAAGCAAACTTTTAAAGTCTTCTCTGAAACAAAGACGCTAAAGCCTCTGAGCATTAGTAGTTCGATAATAGAACAGGATGGGAAAGGTATTTCCCCATTGTGTAGGCAGCCACTTCTGTCAAATGATGATGTCCTTTGCTCCACAGAAGCTTTTTAGTTTCTTGATTTCCATTTGTCAACTGTTAGTCTGTGTGAACAGAGGCCTGTCAGATGTCCTTTCTTGTGCTCAGAAGTTGAAGTGTATTCTCTACTTTCTCCTCTTTTAGATTCAGGCTATCAGGTTTTTCTTTATTTTGAGATCTTTGATCCATGGGAGTTGAATTTTGTACAAAGTGAGAAATAAGGTTCTAGTTTCATTCTTCTACATATAGCTTTCCTGTTTGATCAGAACCATTTGTTAAAGATTACATTTTTGGCTCCTTTGCCAAAAGTCAGGTAGCTTGTGGGTGCATGGGCTTTTATTTGCATCCATCACTTATTTTTCTTTTTGAAAAATAACTTTATTAATTCTTTGAGATTTTCATATAATATATTTTGACCATTTATTGTAACTGCTACAAGATCTATCCCTACCTCCCTTTCCATCTAACTTTTTGTCCTTTCAAAAAAAACAAAAAAAAAATAATGAACTCCAATTTGAGCTGCCCACATATTATTCTTACATGTGGGCCCATTCAGTGGAGGGTAGTTGACAAACTAAGAATCACACCCTTTGGAAAACTGACTTTCCTTCCTCAAGAAGTCATCGAGTGTCTGTTGCTCCTTAGTTAAGGGGTGGAGACTCTTGAATCCTTCCCACTACCTGTTAGAATGTCAACGGGCTCTATCTTGTGCAGGCCACCATGGGTGCTGTGAGTTCACGAGTGCAATCCTCCTCATGTCCAGAAAACTCTATTTCAGCCCAGTCCTCCCTTACCACTGATTTTTACAAGTTTTCTACCCCCAGCTCCTTCATGGTCCCTGAGCCTTGGGGAGGAGGTGTGACACAGATGACCCACATGTGACTGGGCACTCCACTGGCACTCTTGGCACTTTGAGCCATAGTGCCGCCCACTGCACAGAGATACGTCTTTGAAGGGATTGAGAGCTGAATTACTGTATAGAAAGAGACACACATTTAGAGGTCAATTGGATACTATGTTCATGTAGCAGAATGATAGTGGTTAGTTCATTGGGTCCTCAACTCTAGTCCATTGATTAAGTTGTCTGTTTTTTATGTCAATTCAATGCTGATTTTATGAACATAGCTTTGTAAAGTAACTTGAACTCAGAGTTGGCAAATTTCTCTAGCAGTATTTCTATCATTCAGGCTGCACTGGTGTATTTCTTTTTCTTTTGGGTTATAGAGAATTTTTGAATATACAAACAGTAAGGGTGAACAAACGTGCTCATTCATTCACAGTACCTCCAAGTCTCTGTAGATTGCCAGTATGTATGATAGAATGGGCCTTCCTCAGTTCTTTTTAAAAATTATTTATTTTCTTCTCTTGATATTATAATATAATTGCATCATTTTCTTCTTCCCTTTCCTCTTTCCAAACTCTCCTATATACCCTTCCTTGCTCTCTTTCAAATACACAGCCTCTTTTCTTTGTTATTGTTGCATGTGCATACATATACATGTATACACACACACACACACACACACACACACACACACACACACACACGCACATACCCCTAAATACATAAGCACTACTTGCCAATCAGGGTGCTTTCCCTTGGAGAAAACTATTTCTCTTGCTCTCAGAATTCCTTAGTTGCCTATAGTTGTATATGTAAGGTTGAGGCCTCCTGAGATTTCACCCATCCACATTAGCATGTCTACCGTTGTCCTTGGGCAGCCATGTTGGTGAGATTTTATGGGTGCAGCATCTGACATTCCTAGGAGATGCGGTCTCATAGCAAACTCCCTGTTTCTCTGATTCTTACAATCTTTTTAGTCCCTCTCTGCAATGATCCCTGATTGTGACTGGCTCTATCAACCACACTCCAGAGCTTGCCCCATGCCCAGGAGTAGCTGGCTGACACAAAATGAACTCTGTGTTTTGTATTGTTTTATGATGGCTTTTTGTTTGGGTATTTTTTGTCTTATTGTTCTTTTGTTGTTGTTTTGTTTTGTGTTTCAGAGAGTTCGAGAGAACTAACATCAAATTAGGTAAGTAGGGAGATGAGGAATCTGGAAAGAGGTGGAGAGGGGTCACATACACAAATATTGTGTGAAAAAATTAAACTAAAATAGTTTGAAAGATGGTGCATTGCCTTTGATTTAATATCTAATCTCATTTTACAAATAATTTAAACTAAAGCAAAACTCTTCATTTGATTTCTCTGAGTTATCATATCAATCTCTAGGCATCTCCTCCTTAGCACACTGTGAACCTCTATTCCTAAACTCGCCCATTCAGGTGTAAGGCAGTTACAGTTCCTGTAAGGCAACACCTCTGATCATTAATCACTATCCATACCCTCTCCTGCTCCCTAACAACACCGGCATTTACTGTGGTGTGAAATGCTCCCTATGGAGTTCCCTTTCCTGTTTCAGCTCCAAGGGAGAACATAGTTGTTCTGAGGGGAAGCCATCATGGATATGCAGTTTCTGGTGTACAGTTTCTTTTAGTCCTGACAAATATCCACATGAGAGGGTAGTCTATCCTTTTTTCTGAATACTTTTCTTGTCATGAATGGGCATTCAGTTTAGGGTCAGTCACAGGACCTGTGGAGAGATGACAAGAACTCCAAGCTTTGTTGCCATTGTTAGAAAGCTCAAGCAACCTGCGCTGAAATCTCAACTTCTCGCACATTTCTCTGACATCAGATAATAAATGTTTTTAGTATTTGTGGTGGTTTGAATGAGAATGCCCCCCCCCATAGACTCATAGATTTGGTCACCAGAGAGTGGCACTATTTGAAAGGATTAGGAGGTGTGGCCTTGTTGGAGGAAGTGTGTCACTGGAGGTGGGTGTTTAGGGTTCAAAAGCCCATGTGAAGTCCAGAGTCTCTCTCTTTCTCTCTCTGCTTATGGATCAGGATGTAGCTCTCAGCTATTGTTCCAGCACCTGCCTGCATGCTGCCATGCTTCTCACCATAATGGTAATGGACTAAATCTCTACAACTACAAGTAAGTCCCCCGTTAAATGCTTCCTTTTATGAGTTGCCATGGTCATGATGTCTCTTCACAGCAATAGAACACTGACTAACAAGGTGCTTAAATTTATTTAGGGTTTTCTTTATTCACAGCCAAAGATATTGTCAATATACTTACTTAATAGCCTGCTAGCTCATAATCTTATTTTTAACCTGCCTATGTTCATTCTTCAGTTACTAAAAGTTGGAGGAACTCAAGATCTTAAAGTGGAAAATCCATAGTTGACATTTGTGAGGGCTAAGCACTGGGGGGGTCATCCTCTCTCCATTTAATAGGGGTGGCCTACGATGCTCCAACAATGCAATATTCATGATAAAGGCAACAGGAAGGAAGCATGACTGTAATTATCTCCTTATGAAAAAAAAACCTCATTATTTTACCTTTAAGATATTTTTGTTTGGTAAAGTTTTATTAATTTTTTTTTCTTTTCATAGTAGTTTATTGTCATTACTTTAGTGACACTTTAAGTCATTCACTGTGGATGTGTGTGGATTCACGAGGTGCTCTATAATTCCTTTTTGGTAACTTTTCAATAAATTGTTACCTTCTTGGCATAAAACATGTAACCAGTACTCTGCCCAGTCATTATTAAGGACACCCACGTCTTGGGAAAGACTTCACAAAAGACTTTCAAAATGCAAAAATGAGGTGCTGAAGGCCAGCCATGCCAAGGACAGATGTGATGCCTTGAGTTTAAATCTGGACTTACTTGTTATTCATGTGAATATTGTAAGCTAACCCACTAAGGAACACATTCTGAATTTTAGCCTATTTATTAGGAAGGCTGAGTCATAAAGGACATTGAAGATAATTTATAATTAAACCCAGGGAGGTTGAGAAATTCCTTAATTTCATATTTTTCCATAATACATACACATAAGCAGTTTTTAAAATAATATTTATTAGCTGAAATTCCATCCATTCATTCAATGTATATTGATCATGTCTGTCTATCACTACCTCCTTCCAACTCACCTTGTGTTTCCCCCCATCCTCCTTCCAATTTTGTGTCCTCTTTATTTTATTTTATTGTCATTAATAAACCCCAAAGTCTGTGTGATTTCCATATGCACATGGGTATGTGGCCATCCACTGGGGTGTAATCCACCAGTGTCCATTTCTCCAAAGAAAATGAAACCTTTTTCAGCAGCCCTCAACTGCCAATAGCTTATCTGCTAAGGGATTAGGGTAGGGCCTAGAGAGCTCCTTCCTGACCTCTGATTCCCACTTTTGCTGGATGGTTTTAACTGTCATTGCATTGACCCCCCTTTTTTTTTGTTAAAGAAGGTTTTTGACTTTTAGGAGACATGAGAAATCTATACTGTTAGGTGCTAAGGAATGGCTGCCATATCCAGAACGGACATGATTCTGAACTCGATGTTATCTTATTCTTCGATTCTCAAACCCAAGCAAAGTCTAAATGCAAATGTGCCAATGTTTGTTCTGTCAGAATAGTAGTATTTAGTTAGCTGATTTTTTTTCTCTATTATATGAAGGCAAACATTCCTCAAGGTCATGGAATATCTGTTTACAGGTCAGGAACTGCTCAGTGATTATTTTTGTCTGGATTGGACAGCAAGAGGTCTCCTCGGCTGAGCTTCCCCCTTTCATCTTGGGATCTAGGTTAATTCCTAGGACTTTTGGAGGAGTTCAGAGTTATTGTCAAGGCATCATCACATCCTGCCATAAGAGGACCTGCTTTTCAGAAGTATGCTATTGGATTGTGCAATAGGTGGAGGCTCCCCCCCTCAAAAAATTTACCTTATTTGGAACATGACTTCATCGTTTTATCTCTTTACCAATCACTTTCCAATACTGAGAGCCTTCGTCTACATTTAATTGACTTGTTTTGAGTTGTGCCAGGAACTACATAGACTCTGAACAGTGATAACCACTTGTGTATTCCTTGGGAACATGTTGTGCTAGCTACACTTCATTTTTCTTTTTGTGCATTCCTCTCCTCTTTGCTCATTGCCTTCTTTGGCACTATCTCTCTTTTCCTTCCCAGGGCAGCAATCCATTCTAGTGCTGGCAAACAAAGACGGCCTTGGAGAACCACTCCGAGCCACATGTCTGAGAAAGAGGAATTGCTTGAGTCCAGAGCTTGATGAGGCAGTGCACTTTTGCGAGTGTAAGGACTGTTTTACTATTTCTCTAGGGTGTACACCAGACTCCCTATATCTATAAGAGATCATCACAGTTGCAGGGTATGCACTCATTATTTTTATTTACAGATATAATTTCATGATTCTACACATGCTTAGTCTGCAGGCTCATCCTTGTACTACTAGGAGTTTTTAAGTTTTCAAACACATAACATTTATATATATGCCATTAAAATAGTATTAATGCTATTTATCAGTTACCATGTTTCATTTAATTTGTTTCAGACTTCTATGATACTATGACCTAGCCCAGACTATATACATACTTCACTATCACCAGTTCATAAGAACATATTCAGCCATAAAAGATTTTAGCAAAATGCAGTTCATTGTTGTCAGGTGGTATTTGGAATGGTTTTCATACCTAAGACATGATGCCTTGGTAATAATCTGGAATTTGATGTTGTTTTATTGTTCTTTTGTTTTCAAACCTTAGTGAAGTATTTCGTACTGAGCAATTGTTCAACAAAAACTGAATGAATGAGTGAATATGGGTGTAAGTTAAAAGTACATAACAATCTTACTTAGGGGTGCCTTAAAAACGAATGTAACAAAATTTTTTTCCATAAGGCATGAGTTTGGCATGTGTGTCTGTTCAGAACATATATTCTAGGCAAAGGCAAATGGTCTAGTAGGAACTTGGGGAGGTTGATTTAGAATGAATGGAGACGGAGACGATCTAGAAGCATTTGAGTGCATATGTGGGAGTGTGCATTCTACCCTGGCTCTCATTATCAACGGGTTACAATGAGGAGATTGGCAACAAGAACCATATCTAGTTACCCAAAGGTACAGTTACAACACCTGAGTTATAAAGCCCTCATTCTAATCCATTGCTTCTCATATGAAACTTTAAATTGAAGACAAAGGTACCATAGATGACAATGCTACCTTCTTCAAGTGCTGACTGAGGAAGAATTCACTTAGTCTATTTGAGTAGCCAGTGTTGTCTTTGTTTTGTGATTGTTATCATGAATATCTTTATCATTTTTTTAGTTCTTTCATATTTATTTCAGAGGCTGGGGAAGTGTTAGAGGTAATGGGTAAAGGCATATATAGAGACCAGCCTTCCCAGGTTCCCCAAACACTGCTGTTGGTAACAGCTAGGGTGAAGAGCAGAGAGAGATGGGTGTCTTTCACTCCAGTTATGCATTTCCAAGAGAATAGAAAATCTGATGATTTCTTTAGGTGTTTGAAGTCAGGTGTTATCGACAATCTTATAGAAAGACAAAGTGACCCATTAAAAACCCAAGTGTTCCATATGGCAGACATAGACAATTTCATTTTAGTTGTGTGAGAATTGAAATGATGCATGTCAGAAATTTTTCTAGCATATCAGTTAAGTGCTAAAATTCTGTTGTTTTCTAATGGACTGAAAGTTATTTTTTGAAGAGTCTTTAAAAATATGTTACACATTTCTTTTGATTTTTCAGGAAAGGGTATTTGGTGTCATTTCAATGTTTTCTGTAGCCACTTAAATGTATGGAACATGACTGTTTCAGAACTATCCTGAATATCATTTAATGTGCTATAATGTGATGCAATGATATATCTGATAACTATATTGATATTCGGTTTGTTTTGTACTGAATGGCTTCAGGCAGTTTTAATTTCTACTTTCTTCCTCTGTTATTTTAATGTTTGTTACTCTTTTGTATTAAAGAACCTGCAACAATCAACAGAGCTTCCTGCTGAGAGATACAGATGGCAGCTATTGATCTGTTTGATCACTTTAGTCATTTATTTTTTTTACTTGTTGTTTTGTTGTGGAATATTACTTTAACCATGTAAGGATGTGTTACATTTGTTTATATGTTGTGGAATATTACTTTATGCAAAGGTGTGTTGCATTTGTTTATGCTGTATTTGTTTAACAATGTAAAGATGTGTTGCTTTGCCTGCCTAAGGCACCTGATTGTTCTAATAAAAACTGAACAGCCAATAGCTAGGCAGTAGAGGGATAGGTGGGGCTGGTGGACAGAGAGAATAAGTAGGAGGAATCTCTTAGTCTCTAGAGAGAATGAGGGACAAAGAGAGGCACTGCCCAGGGCCAGTCAGGCAGCTGCCAGCCAACCAGACACAAAGTAGGATATACAGAATGATAGAAAGTAAAAAGCCCCAAGGCAAAATGTAGATGAAGAGAAACAGGTTAAAATAAATTATAAGAGCCAGTGGGACAAGTATAAGATAAGGCCAAGCATTTGTAACTAAAATAAATCTCTGTGTCATGATTTGGGAGCTGAATGGGGCCACAAAAGAAAGCCTGCTACTTGTTTTCATGTTTATTTATCAATTATATTTTTAACTTAAAAATATTTTAAAGAATTACTGGTATAGTGTTGAGGCAACAGAACCAACATAGTCTCCCAAGAAAACAGTGACTTATTCCTGTTTATCTCAAAGAAGAAATTAAAAACTGCTTTTAAAAAAAGTAAATGGGAGTTAGAAATGTTCCAATACCAAACACACAAGTGGACTGTCACTGCTGCAGGAACAGATTCTTATCACTAAGATTACTTTTGTCCCAGTCACTTATGCATAACAAAAAGGACACCTAAGCACTACACTGTCCTTTAAGCTCTTAGGTCCCTCTGTCAAGTTCAGTCTTGAGAAGCCAAAGAAGGAAGTGTTGGGTGGTCACTCTCACAGCAGTCAGTGAAGAAGACACGTGAAGAAACACCACACTGTGGACAGAGTGTGAGCTGGTACTCTGGGGAACTGAAAACAGCAAAAATGACCAGGCCTGGAGCCCAGATTAAGACATCACAAGAGATTTTTTGCCTAAGGCAGTAGTAAGGAGTGGTACTTGATTAATGGTCAGGAGTTGGCTGTTACTGTGTATTATTTTCTCATCTCTTTGTTTTGAAAGACTTTAGAAAAACAAACTAAAATCTAGTGGTAATGAAGATCTCACAAGCAAAGTCTTTGAAGAAATCCTAAGGATTGCAAAGCTGCCGGTGATTCAGAACAACGCACTCTGGGAGCACTGGTCTCATGTGTGAATGGAGGCTTTTTTCTGTCCTTCCCCATCCCACAGCCACTTCCAAATAATCACTCAGAGGCTTATATTAATTATAAATGCTTGGCTGATGGCTCAGGCTTACTATTAACTAGATTTTACATTTAAATTAACCCATTTCTATTAATCTATGCATCGTCACATGGCTGGTGTCTTACCAGTCCTTTGGCATCTTTCTCCTTGCATCTGCCTGACTCCACCTTCTTTATCCCAGTCCTCAGCTTGATTTTTCTTTTTAACCTTATCCTGAATGGCTATTGGCTAAAACAGCTTTATTATCATCCAATGAGAGCAATATACATTTGCAGCATACAGAAGGACCATTCCACAGAACTCAAGCATGCAATAAATGGGTTCATCGCTAAAGAGGGGACTGGAAGATGGAAAGAGCCAGAGGATAAGAGAGTTTGCTGTGAGAGTGTATCTCCTAGAAATGTCAGAGAAGTTACACCCACCAAGTCTTACCTGTGTAACTGCCTAAACAGGAGCTGAACAAGAAAAGCAGACATGTTAACAAATATGGAGGCAGTGATACTGGAAGGCCTTGACCCCAAAAAGAACTTCAGGTAACCAAGGAATGTTGAGAGTAGAATAGTCTTCCTCAGGGAATGAAGGGCTCTCCAACATTTCCATCAAAATGACTATCCAATAACAAGTTGTGAGCCATGAAATTTTATATATATATATATATATATATATATATATATATACATATAGACTGAGCATGCAGTATTTATATATTTAGCAGTGTGCATGCATGTGTGTGTAAAACAAAAAGAAGAGATCATCAATTTGAGAGAGAACAAGGGTGGGACTTGAGAAAATTAGAGAAAGGAAAAAAAGTCGGGTAACGGTATAATTATACTATAATTTCAAAAAATTATAAAAACCCTTAAAACACACCTCACTATTACTATCAATATGTAGAGACAAAGTAAGTATCTATATTGAAAATTCAAATAAATATGTGATATAACAGTAGAATTAATAATTGAATTATATCATCCAATATAACTGGATACAAGATCAGTATACTATATTTGTATACTAGAAGTCACTAGTAAATGATGGATTTTATGAGTAGGCTTTATATCTTAATAAAGAACATTAAAATCAGAGAAATAAATCAAATGAAGAATATGTAAAGTCTTTATACAGGTTGTTATAGAATACTACTAAAATAATCAAAGTAAACCTTAATAAATAGAATAATTACATCATGCCCATGTTTATGGAGATTCAGCATTGTAAAAGATAACAATTGTTCCTAAATAATACATAGTTATTCAGGAGAATGCCAGCCATTTAAATTTTCATGGAAGATTAAAAAAATAAAACGAGCTGGGCCCATGCCTTTAATCCTAGCACTTGGGAGGTAGAGGCAGGTGGATCTAGGCTCCATTCTAATTTATGTCTGTGAATTGAAATACTCTTGGTATATAAGATGTGATATTTTAATTGTGCTGAAATGTGATTTATTTGTATGTTAATAAATAAAGTTTGCCTGGAGATCAGAGGTCACAGCGAGCCAGAAACAGAAGTCAGGCAGTGGTAGCCCATGCCCTTAATCCGATCACATGACAGGCAGAGTCTCTGTGTAGTCAAGGACATAGCCAAGCATGGTGACATGAGCCTTTAATCCCAGTACCAACCATAGAGATCTGGAGGTCTATATAGACAGGCAGCGATGAGGAAGTGATGTGGCTGGGCTTAGAGCCAATGGGAAGGCAGAACAGGAAAGCAATAAAAGTGCAGGTTAGGTAGGAAGAAGCTCTCTCATGTAGGAAACTACCTCTTGGTGATAAGCTAAAGGGTAGTCAGTGGCTCTTCGCTAATTCTCTGATCTCTTCAGCTATTACTCCTGTATTTGGCTCTGTATTTCTTATTTACTAAGACTGTTTAGAATTTCATCTACAAAGATGAGCACATTGTATTTGTTTTCTGTAATTGTTTTGTTTTTATCTTTTTCATGTGGCCTCAAGGTCCATCCATGCTGTGAGACTCAGCAGGATTTCCCTCCCTCTCAAAGCTAACTGAAGATCCAATATACTGCATTTCATTATTCCATTGTAGAAATTGTTTAAAATTGATGTTTCAATCAGCTTTAACAGAGTATTTAAAATGTTAGCAGAGGATTGCAATCCATCATGAATTTTAACCAGTATATAAAATCAGAAGACAAGAATTCAAGAGTAAACAAATGTCTTAGGGGTCAGATGTAGCTTAGTAGTAAAGTACACTATTTGAGCCTTATTATGCCACAGGATTGTTAAAAATAAAAATTACAAGAATTTCTAAATTTCTTACTATCTTATACAGGCAGAATAGTTCCTATGAAAGTTAAAAAATTACAATCAATCAATCAATCAAACAAACAAACAAGCATACCCCCTTTTTAGGTTGTTAGGAACAACAAAGAACTAGAGAGGTAAATATGTGCACTTGGAGATTGAAGGGTAAATAATTGATCTAAGACCAGGCAGGTATAGTATAATTTCACAACTTCTACTCTATTGTCAAACATTTGGCCACAAGTAAATTTGTTAGTGCCCTTTTATTTAAGCTCCTGAAGGAACTAATTACATGGCTTTATGGCATATTTTACAAGAAGAGTCATTATGAAGACAAGGCTTTAAACTTTGCTTAGTTTACCCTGTATCCAGAGGCATAACCAGAACTGTATTGTATAAAAGAATGGAGGAAATTGAAAACAGGGCATTGCAGAATGCTAACAAAGTAACATCCTCACATGCATAATGTGTATATTGCCTCATGCCAGGAGGAGTTCCTTTGCGTTTTATTCTTGTCTAATTAATTATGTCAGAACGCTGAAGGAGGCAATGGAAAGGGGAGTGGTGTTGTATCCCAACTTTCCAATGTTTTTCTCTTTGTTAAATACTTCTATGCTGTGTGTCTACAATCCATCAGTCCTCAAGGACATATTCCAGGTATTCTTCAAAAATAATAATGGTTTTTGTTTTGTTGTTTGAGTGTGGAGCACATGTAAAGTCTCCTCACATATCAGATTATTCTATAATGTTGGACAAGAGTGAAAACAGTTTTCCTAAGGTCATTGCCAGAATACAGCAGGCATGAGGACACATGTCTTAAGCCTTCATAGTGCTTGTCACCTGTGATGTCTTTGCTTCTGTTTTCTCCATAGCCTCTGCCTTCTGGCTGGCTTTCTCCTTTGTCTACCCAGTTCCATACTTCTAGGTTGTAATCTCCACTGACAGCTGCACACTCATTTTTCACATTTTTGTATTACATTTCCTTTTCCTTTTCAAGCTTGCTGACTGTTTTCTTATTAACACTGACAGCTTTTTCCATTGTCAGAGAGAGGCTGTGAAACAGACAGATGAGAGTTCACCAGGAGAAAATAAGCACCACAAAATGCAGGACAAGATGGAAATGATGGAGAAATTTCCATGGCTGTATATTTTTTTCTGATTCAAATATTTTTTTCTTTTTTCTTTTGTCCTGTTTAATACATTTTTCTTAAAAGAATAATTTATGATTCTAATATGGATAATTATATAATACATATTTGTACTGTTATCAGGTTATGAAAAGTGTCCCAAATTGAATATGTTTATTTTAGTCTTTCATTATAATATATATTATCTATGTTGAGGAGACCCAGCTCTCCCCCCCCCCCCGTTACCTTTGCTTATCCCCTTTCCACTCCTGCCTAATTTCTCTTCTTTCTAATAACACATCTTCCTGCTTTCATGTCTTTTCTTGTGATTGTATATAGAGTTCCTTACATGAGCATGGATGGGGTTAAATGTGTTTCTTGAATTGTGAACTAAGCTGATGAACTCTTGTTACAAAATGCTCACTGTGGAGATACATACATACATACATACACACACATATATGTATATATACATATATGTATATATGCAGAAGCTTTGTCCTTAGCTACTATGGTGGTTTGAAACAAAATGGCCTTCAAAGGGAGTGGCACCATTAGCACTTTGGAATAGGTGCAGCCTTGGAGAAAGTATGTTACCATGGAGGCAGACTTTGAGGTCTCATATATGCTCAAGATACTGACTAGTGTATTGCCTGCAAGTCAAAGTGTAGGACACTCAGCTACTTCTCCAGCACCATGTCGGCCTGCATGCCACCAACCATGATGATATTGGACTAAACCTCTGAAAATGTAAGCCACCTCAATTAAATGTTTTCCTTTATAAGAGTTGTCATGGTCATGGTGTCTCTTCACAGCAATAGAGACCCCAAGACAACTAGTGTGAGGTGACTGCATCATGAGAGTGCTGATGTCATCTGTTAATCCACTGATAAGTTCACACCAATTGGGCATGAGGAGGTGGAGTGTGATTGGAGGATGTGTCATACTAGGACTGTACTCTTGAAAATTATACATTTTCTCTAGTGCCCACAGTTGCACGAATCCTAAATGGTCTTATAGTAAAAACCTGGAGCCAGATATCAGGGTGAAAGCTGAAAGATCAGAGAAGCAGAGCAAGCCACAGCTACCACCTCTTACCTGACCAACTCCTCAGCCTGACAGAGCCTCTGCAAGACAGCGAATTCCTGTCTCCTGCCTTATATTCCTTTCTCTGCCCAGCCATAGCACTTCCTGTCTCCATCTTCCTAGTGCTGGAATTAAATTTGCGTGCCTCCACTACCTAGCTGTTTCTCTTTTAGGCTATACTAATCTCTTGTAGGCCAGTGTGGTCTTGAATCCACAGAAATCTGGACAGATCTCTGCCTCTGCCTCCCGAGTACTAGGGTTGAAGGTGTGTGCCACCACTGCCTGACCTCTGTGGCTAACTCTATAGCTGGCTCTGTCCTCTGATCTCCAGGCAAGCTTTATTTCTTAGATTACACATATATCACCACAGCCCACACTTTCCTCTGCTCACTGCCCCCTGAGAAACGAGTAGCACTGTTGTACCATATCCTTCCCTGTGGTGGACCGCCTCACTATAGTTTTAAAAGCAATTTTGCTTATGTACATTTTCCTCATATGGCAATATATTTTCCCCTTCCTTTCTTGTTTTTTTTTCCTGCTGTGTTTCCTCTTCCTCCCCCCTGACCCTCACTGTTGCTGCTTGTTCCAGAAGGGTTTTTTTTTCCCCCCTTTCTGAGTGGTACTGGAGATTGACCTTTATGAGATAGCTGCTAAATGAGAGTACCCCCCAAATAAAACTGGAGGAGATCAAACCAAAATAGACATAGGTCACAACATAGAAACACAAGAAAGACAAACAAGTAAGCACCATCTCCTGAAAGACCATAGCTCCTCAACTCCTGTAATGAAACATATTAAAATTGTTCAATGCCTCCCAGTGACAGAGAGTGGCTATCCAGCATGAAATACAAACTTGCTGGTGTGACCTTTGCTTAAGTCTAGTGTTTGCATGGTCTGTACTTTACATCAACCTGACTTCAGCCAATTGAAGTATCCAGACTTGAAGTAGGTTTCTTCAACAGTGCGCAGTTCTGTTTTGATTTCGTATTCTGTATCACAATGTATTTGTTACTTATCTGCTGTTGTAATAAAACACTACGGCTGAAAGCAGTTTATAGAAGGAGTTTATTTTGGATTACTATTCAAGAGCAGGGTCTGGAATGATGGGGGAAGTGAGGCAGCAGGATGCTGGGGCTGGAAGCTGAGAGAGCACATCCCAACTGCACATAGGAAGCAGAAAAAACGCAAGCAGAAAATGAAATAAAGGTATAAACCCCCTAAGTCCACTCTCTGCGATGCAGTCTTTCTAACAAGGCTTCACATCCTAAAGGTTCCATAACCTCCAACAACGCCACTGATCACGGACTAAGTTTTCAAATACACGAGCCTATGGAGGAGCTACTCGTTATGTGTCTGGTTGCCATGAGGAATGTCCTTTACTAGATGTTTATCATGTTTATACATACCATAGGCCTAACAGCAAGGGGACAAAAGACCACACACGGGGGCCATTAAAATCATGAGCCAAAATAAGTTTTCCTCCATGTAAGTTGATTTTCTTTTTATATTTACAATAAATATATTTTTAATGTTCTTTTTTTTGGGGGGGGGTGGTTCAAGACAGGGTTTCTCTGTGTAGCTTGGGCACCTTTCCTGGAACTCACTCTGTAGGCCAGGCGAGCCTTGAATTCATAAAGGTCCTCCTGGCTCTGCCTCCCAAGGGCTGGGATTAAAGGCATGTGCCACCACTGCTTGGCCCATAATGTATTTTAATATAATAAATTATACAACTTTATTACTGATGAGAAAGTATTTAACATTGTTATGTAGCTCAGTCTGGCTTTAACACACAAGATTTTTTAATTGTAGTGTTTTACCCCATTTACTCTTAGGGCAGTTGAAGCCTACTATCTTAATATTTATTAATTTTTTATTTATTCCACATATATATTTCTTCCATTTGTCTTTCTTTCAAGTTATTTTATATTTTAATGTTTATTTTCTGATTTATTGGCATGTATCATATTTCATTTAGCATTGGAATATAGACTATTTAAAAATAAAGCACAAATAAGACACTAAAATGATCAAGATATGATAACTGACAAAAGATACAATAGTTAAATTTTAAATATAAAATATTCAGTATATTGGTTTACAACATAGGAAAAAAACCCTGATTTTTTTAAAACCATAAAAGAACTAAAGATATTATTCAGACAGTAATATCCTGAGTTTAAGGCCTGAGTTAAGACTGCATAGCAAGATAAACTCTTAATCACTTTCTCATCAGTAATACAATATACAAGAAAATCTACTTATAGGGGGGAAATTTTTGTTTTGGCTTATGATTTCATTGGGTTTGGTATGCGGTCCCTTGTAGAGCATGACAGATATGTCTACTAGAGGAGGGTGCTTGTCCTGTGGTGGTCAGAAAGCAAATGTAGAGGAGGAGGCCAGGGTCCGACATCACCACCGTGTGTCCTCATTTACTGCATTTTCACTGCTTACAGTCATCACCTTCCAACCAAGCGCCAACTAAGCCTTTTAGCACATGGTCCTTTGGCAGTCGAGAGAGAGAGAGAGAGAGAGAGAGAGAGAGAGAGAGAGAGAGAGAGAGAGAGAGAGAGATTGATTGAGGAGTTGGGGGAGTGATTGAATATGATCAAAATATATTGATGAAATTCTCAAAAAATTAATAAACATACAATTTAAACAGGATTCAAACCATAACATATAACATATACCAAGAATTATGGTCTATGTAAATCTTAGATAAAAGAAAGCTAAAAGTTAATTTTTTTCAGGAGCTAAGTAAAGCCTTAGAGAAAAATTCACTAATTATTACTCTGGAAGGGAAATTGGAAAAGTTTAGGGAGTAATGTTCAATCAATTATGCACTTAAAACAGTTACTACACTAGTGAACATTACTCTATATAAAGCTTTTTGTTTATATAAATTCCATACAGATAAGAGTATAAGTAGCCAAGTGGACATTATAGACTCACCATATCAGAATTTATATTTCATATAAAATTATCTGTATTTTAAATTTTCCTATTTTGGTAACATGAATGTGAAATCTAGGATAAATGAAAATTAAATTTCTGAATGTGTGAAGTTTCAAAGAATGCCACAAACAAAAGAAAAAATATTAAAGCTAAAGTTATTGCTTGGTCTATTAAAAAGGATATGGCAGAATCAAGCAATAAAGTGCTAAGTTCTATAGCAAACAGTATATTTTATAAAGTATTAGAAGAAATAATACAGACTTTAACACTTTTGTGCAAAAGGGAATATACTTTTTCTGGTTAGTATTTAGTCATCTGGGATTTATTCCATGCTGATTTATTTATTTTTCATCCCAGGCTTTCTATAAGATGTATCACTATTTTTGCTACAAAATTCAGAGAAGACTAGGGGATCAGGGGTGCCTAAAAGAGAGGACATCCAAATCTGAGCGACAAACTTCTAAGTATCATTTGAAGGGTGACTTGAGCATTTCCTCACAGGCAGAACAAAAGTATTTGTGATTTATGGGAAAACCTTGACAGAGTAAGTGATACCTATTCTGTTCAGAATGCCTGGGCCAGTGCAAGGAGCTTGCAGAGCTGGAGGTGACAGAGACATTCTCCTTGGCTGTTGTTGGCTAAGGTTGCAACATCTCCCATTGAGGGAGTTAAGAAATCAGGGCCAAAGCCATATTAGCTCTGTATTTATTTTTTAAAAAAACACACACATATGTGTGTGTACACCCACACAATCATTTATGTATTTGAACTGAAGTCAAAGTTTTGGGACCCCCCCCCCCCGCCAACTCCTTCCAATTACAAATTCCTTTAGCTCTCTCTCTACAGCTTCAAGTCAAACGAGACACTGGCATTGTAAACTGGTTTAGCTGGATGGTAAAACCATGGGAAGGCAAAGTTTAAGCCAGAATGGGATGTGCTGCACGGGCAAGCTTGACGCGCAGTGTATTTTCTTTTTTATATTTGTCTCTGACTCCACATCTTTGTAGCCAGTGCTACTTTTCTCTCCAAGAGAAACACTGCATTTCCTTTCTTTTCAAATCTGCTTTATCCACCTTCTTATTCCTACTAACAAATAAAAGCTCTTTCCTTCAAGGAGTCTATGTCAAAGCCTTGGAGTTGTTAACAGATTGCCTTTTTTTTTTTTTTTTGGTTTTTCGAGACAGGGTTTCTCTGTGTAGCTTTGCGCCTTTCCTGGAACTCACTTGGTAGTCCAGGCTGGCCTCGAACTCACAGAGATTCGCCTGCCTCTGCCTCCCGAGTGCTGGGATTAAAGGCGTGCGCCACCACCGCCCGGCTCCAGATTGCCTTTTTATCTGTCACACTCTACAGCTCAACTGTTGGGAAATCACATTGGTTGTTGTACTTAAAACATTCCTAGTGTCTGACACACTGTCTCCCTAGCTACCACCCATTTCAAAGCTAACATCTTTCATCTACATCATCCCAACAGCCCTTCAACTACTGCCCTTGCTCTGCCTTGTTTTATCAACAGTTTGACCAGCACCTAGAACTGAAGCCTGTGCTAACCAGTGTGCAAGCGCTTGAAGACTGGACGTAGAAGTAAAACGGTGTTTGCTGCTCTCATGTAACACAGGCACTCTGGAGGGTCCTAAGCCACCACTGGTTATCCCTGTGGTATCAACCTGGGTTGAAAGTTATGAGATACTTCTTACATGGAAATACAATCCAATGTCTGTATACAAAACACAATGCGGTATTTATTTACCCCTTTATAACCTAATCTTTTTTTTCTTAAAAAAATACAAAGCAAAACAGAAAAACCAAAACATTGCCTTGAATTCCTGTTTACTATTCTTCTGATAAGGTAAGAATAGTTTAAGTATGGATACCTCAAGCTCTGAAAATCATATTTAGGTTAGTGAACTTTTAAGTGTCACCTAAATGGAATCATCAGTTATTTTTCAGCAGTTTGGCTTCTTTGTTCACTTTGCCTTTTCTATTTATTGTTCTATTATGTGCAACATGGTGTGACAAGACATCACAAAGCACACCTTGCCACAGCTGAGCTCCTAGCAAAGAGTTCAGGAACTTCACTTCTGTTCCATTTGCCATGGCTCCTCCCCTTTAGAAAAGAAAAGCAAATAAACCAAAATCAGCTCCATTAAGTTTTTCACTCCATGCAAACCAGGTGTTCACTGGAAGCAGGTCATCAGGGTCTTTAGTTCCTTTTTTTTTCTCTTTTTGAGAAATGCATTATGGGTCACCTGAGTTAATCTTTATGAGGAACTCATATGGTGATGGGGTGTCTTAGAAACCTAAATTAACCGTCACTGAGTTTATATGTTCGGTAGAAGACATTAAATAGTGAATCAAATAACCTGAAAAACCTAACATTGGTATGCCAGCCACTAGCTGAAGTGGCAATTTATTCAAATGGCAACATGCTCATGTCTCCAACTAGTAGTTTTCAACATGTGTGATTAATTAGGCTAGATCCGTAAATTAAATCCTAATTTCAATTGTTTACTTCCCTTTAAGGGATGGTCTTCAAAAGTCCAACTTTCAAAACAGACATTTTCCCAAATCGACTTCAGCAACATTTAAATTAAAATGGTTTGCCATCTGATAATAATGATTAAAATAGACACAGAAGTATACTTCTGTCATTCTTCAAGTCTCATTTAAGGGATCCAAGTAATATCGCTGCCCTAAACTTTTACATAGGCTTTTGATATTAGCACTTCATTATTTTAGTTCCCGAAGTCATTAGTCCATAGAGAGAGCTCCTGTGGTTAACGTCCAGAAAGAGCTGTTTCAGCAATGTGCTGAGTACAGGAGCATACAGACTGTGCATCCATATTAAATGCTAACTACCAGAAATCTGTGCTTCCTATTCTTATGGGAATTTCAGACTTTCTAAGAGAAGCTTGAAGTAAAAGAGGGGCAATGGCAGCTATTAATATCTGTAGAATAAGCTAAGACTAAAAGTGTTGGGTAACAATGTGTAACTACGAATATTATGCAACTGATGTGTTATGAATAATTATCAACTCACTAAAATTTTATTCACTTATCCAGTAAACACCATGTATTCATTCCATACCAGACATTTTTGTGTCTTTTGTGCATCAGATACTTGATAGAAACTTTCAGGCCAGATGAAAAATATGAAACATATTTCCTTTACTAGGGAATCTTTTGATACAAGAGACACATAGAGAAGCACTTAAGATCTCTAGTTTAAGGGAGCATTAGTTTTCTCATGAGAGATTATCTTGGCTTTTTTATTGCTGTTGCAGAGAATTTCTGTATAGAAAAGCTTAGTCTTGCTGGGTAAGCACAGAAGAGTAAAAATTCACTAGGCTCAATGGAACCATTCCTGTCAAAATCACTAAAATGGAGTCAAAGAGCCATAAAAGGAGAAACAGAGGTATTTGCTCCAAGATGTTTGCATAATCCTTCCCAATGATACAGCCTGCCTTTTCTTTAAGGGCACTGAAAAAATTATTCACAGCTGATAACATAACACAACTACAACTACAATCTTAAAACACTTGGTAAATGGTAATCAAGGTTGCTAGACTGCAAGTAGAAGTCTCATTGAGCTCTCATTCACAACACATTACATAAAACTAAACCTTTCCTTTGTTGTTTAAATGTAACTGACCACCTTGGCCTGTGTCTATATGTCCTAAATAATTTTCATTTCTTTCTTTCTTTTTTTTTTTTTTGAAAATGAAGGAACCATGGTCTTACTATGTAGACCTGGTTGATCTTAGATTCACCACATAGAACAGGATGTTTTCCATTCAAGATTCAACCTCCCACCCTTTCTACAGACTGTTTGGAATAAAGGTATGTACCACTGTGCCTGGAGAAATTCATCTCCCTGGTTTTGCTTGACTTTTAGAAGGTTTATGCTAGCCATATTGCAAAATTACAGTCTTACTTGGCTGCTAACAGCAAACGTGATAGAGTTACTTCAGCTTCCAAAAAGCAGTTGATGCTGAACCGACCACCCACTGAAAACACACCTCAGTGTGTACTGAGGTGTCATAATCTTTTACTCAGCAGTTTGAGCTAAGGATCTTGAAATGCCTCTCTTTTTGCCCTCTGCATTCAGCCAATTAAATGGCTCTTGAATCTTTATTTATTTTTTTTACCAACCCTTCTTACTGGCACCCTATGGGCTGCCTCCTCTCTCTCTCTCTCTCTCTCTCTCTCTCTCTCTCTCTCTCTCTCTCTCTCTCTCTCTCACACACACACACACACACACACACACACACACACAAAACCCAAACTTCACCACATTTCTAGCTCTTTTGGTTGACTCTATTTTCCTGATTGCTAGCTATTATACTACAGGTATCTGCTATGACTGTGTATGTTCAACTCAATTATTAAGTAAGAACTTAAAATTATATGTGTTTTTAATGTCTATAGTATTCTTTAGTTCAGTTGCATGGCATAATGCCCTATGGCCTGGGCTTTATTCTGTATTGGAGGACTTCTAGAAAGCAAATTTCCTTTCCAACAGTAAGCAACCAGGCCGTAAATATCCACCATACAACTATGTCACTGTTCAATTGTAGGTCATATGTGATTGAGACAAATCCACATGAACAAGCAGAACACAGGTTTACATACAGTTTCTTTGCTTTAAGTTTTATAGGTTACATGTATTCTTAGAATGGTCTTGGTAATTACCTCTCCCTAAATCCCTTTCAATGAATTTCTCATCCCCAAATACACTTGTGACACAGCTAGTTTCTCTTGAGTCAGCATTACTTCTTCATATCCCATAACTCATTAACTTTTATTTGCGTGTATATAGATTTGCTTTTTTGTTTTGTGAAACCCTGTGGTTTTTATAAACATACAAATTCATGTATCCCCATGACGGCAGAAGAAACAATACTTTTACTACCAATAAACTCAGTTTAATAACTTTATTTCTTGCTTCATTCTAGGCTATCTTTATCTATTTCATTGAAAGTCCAGATAGTCTAGAAGAGAGAAACTTGATAAGTCAGAGAAAATAAATCAATGAGAAAGAACACAGGCAGAATACAATAGCTTTAACATTACACTCTAAATATTTTTCATTTCTAAAACTATATTCCCAATTATAAATATTTTTCATTTCTAAAACTATATCCCCAATTCTCATGTAGAACTTCCTAATTTTTTCTGATAGACTGTAAACTCCAAGAACCCCTTTTGTTTTCTTGACTGTTCTTAAGCCCAGCATGCCCAGAAGGCCAACAAACTAAAATGGAAACAAATGTACACCCTGCACAAGTTCAAGTTGTTTTTAACCTTGCAAAACTCCACCCAGATTGGTGCAATACAAATGTCCTCCATTTCCAAAAAGGTTTTCTTCTAATTTTGGTAAACAATGAACTAAATATATCTACTGCAATGTTTTTTCGTAACAATAGATTTCATCAAATTGAGGGGAAATGGCGAGGTTGCACTGAGATTTAGCCAATAGTCTATGTTTCCTATATCCTGACTGATATATTTTTGTTGTTGTTTATGAGGAAGGGTTCCTCTGCAGTGCTCTGGCTGTCCTGGAACTCTCTATGTGGACCAAAGTGGCCTCAAACTCACAGACATCCACCTGCTTCTGCTTTTTGAGTGCTGACATCAACGTCTTGTGCCACCACATCTGGCTATTGGAGTGATTTAACAGCTACAGTGAATTGCTATTTCTGAAAGCGATCTGACACAGATGATATGGATGCTGTGTTTGACTTCACAGAGAGGGAAATTGAGAGACAGTGATTAAGTTATGTGTTCCAAATCATCCTCATACTGACCTGGGTGAGGAGTGGGTATGCCTACTGGAAACTCTTATCTTCTTGTAAGCAGAAAAAAATGTATCTTAGAAGTATTTTTAGACTAAGAAATGGCTCGATCTTTGTCTCTGATAGGGACCATGGTGATGCATGAGAATATGCGGGACAAACAAGGATGCCACTGGGATACGGACAGTGATTTACTTTGTGTGCCAGATGTGCTTATGGTCTGGAGAAGATTGCACAACATCTGTCAGACAAAGACTTTATTTGGGAGAGTGGAACCGGAGCATGGGTGTATACTAATAACCAGAAACCCAGCTCCCCAAAGAATTGTACTTCATTGCACAGGAAAAACAAGCAGCTGGATTTTGCATTGTGCAACATGTTTATGCTATACTCCAAAGCAACCACAAAGACCACAATATTACATTGTGACAGCTCTTGAAGTTTAACTGTCTCCACTAATAAAGATCAACTTTTAACAACCAACGTAGATTCCTGTGTTCTTGAGGACTTCTAGTACTAAACAAATGTGAGCAGCAATGTGTGTGCTGAGGACTAGTGTAAGCTCAGTAGTGGATCCAGAATCTGACCATGAAGTAAGGGGTGTTCCCAAGACTCCTTGTACAAAGTGAGTAAAACCTAAGCGAACATAGGGAGTGGATAATAACAAAACCAAGAGAGTTGCAATTGATTTGGCAAAGACAATAAAGGCAGATGTAAAAACAGAACTTCTTCAGGTGGAGTTCCAGGTAGTGATGGTTAGAGGAATATAGAAATGAGAAGATACTTATGACAATAGTCCTAAAACTTGCTTTCCCTGAATCAAGGCATTCAGTTGATATCATGAGTCTTAGCAGACAGCAATTACCTCTTTATTTTCTTCCTAGGCTCTAATTTTATGTTTGCTATCATTCATCATTTCCTTCTGACTTCCTACTTCAATGAAAGATAAAATAATCCATGAAGAAAACTTCCTTATGTCTCCTCCTAGTCAATCCCCTGCCTCCCAATGTGTACACTGAGTTCTTATACCTGTATGTTGGCTCCTGGGACCTTGCCCTAGTTGCTAAGTGAACTCTGATCACCTTTCAAGGCTCCAGTTCAAAGGTCACTGCTGTTGTGAACAGTATTTTAGCTCTCCTAATTTGGGAGTGGTGTTCTTCTTTTCCATGTCCTCAGATTTGTTTATAAACATCAACAATTTACCTAGAAAAGTTCTTGAAGTACAGATTTTTAAATCCCAGTGAAGACACACTAAACTAGACACTGTGGAGATGGAGCCCAACTGTGTGTGCCAACAAGGTGATTGTGGTGCACATTCAAGTATTACAGACCACCAACTTACAGCTCACTCGATGGCTTAGTTTCTCTGGGCCTCCATTTTATCTTCTGCAAAGTGGGGATACTATCACCTCTTCATGGTGATAGATACAAGGGATAATGTATCTTCTAGGTCAGTGGTGAATGGTAAGCTTTTATTTGTGTGCTTATTATTAATGCTCTATTGAGGCTTTTAGGTAATTTCTCAAAAAAAAGTATCTTAAGAACTCATGATAATCAATGCATGATTGTATAAACTTCCTAAAAATTCAAACAATATACGAAAATAAAAGAAAAAGTTTGGAAAATGTTAAATTTTATATGGCAAAAACTTGATAGATTAAATACTGTAGAGAAAGCAGAATTGTACTGACCACACTTTTTGTGGAACAAAGCCTGTGTGTCTTAATCAAATTCTAGTGTCTAGTGTATGATATATAATCTGTGGACATTATGGATTATTCTCTGATTTATCTAATTTACCATAGAGTTAAAAATATGTAATGTCTCTTGGAGATGGACAGAAAATCACCACTGCTTTGAATGTTGCTACCATTCCTGCTTACATATTTAGGTTTAAAATGTGAATTTCATTCTGCCTATTATATTTCTAGCCCTTCTGTGATTGCTTCAGAACTCATTGAGGAATCTTCAAGAACAATTTTCATTACTGATACATTGACTTTTCCAGTGTAGCTGGTGGGAGCTGGTAATCAAATGGAGCTGAGAAATGGATCCTGAAAGTGTGGATGTCTACCTTGCCTCCTTCTCCAACTCTCTAAGTATGAAATAATCCACAGAAGACCTGACAAAACTCAAGACTAAATGTTCCACATTTTTTGGTGGGGAAGGGTTACTAAAATACATGAGACATATGGAACACAGAACAGTGACTTAGTCAACATACTGCACCTTGTTTTTGCTTAAACTAACATTTTTAGTCTTTTATTTAAATGATAACATGCAACTTGGCAGCATGTTAACTCCTGTTTTTTTCCTAATAAGAGGTGTTATTCAGGACCATTGGTCTGTGTTAGAAATTTAGAAGTGGGTCCTTTCTTGAGGCTTGGAGTCCTCCTTATGAATACATTTCTCTTCATATTATGTGTTGTGTTATTTTCCTCCTGGGAGGCTGACCACCAGGGATGAGGAAATTGATCTTGAGAAGGGTGCAAAAACTCCTGAAGATGGGAGACAGCTAAATATGCCTGAGAGATGGTAAGTCCTATAGTGTCCAAGGAAAGGACACAGGTGTGCTGGGCAATGAGGCTGGGAAATAGTCTAGACTAGGATGAAGGAGGTCCTCTTTGAAAGTTTACAATCATGTTCTCAGTCTGCAGTGAGAATCTTCATGGGTTTGACCATGTGACTTCCATGAGTCAAAAAAGGAGCCCTTGATAAAACAAAGGGACAAATAAAAAAAACACTTTGGTAAGAGTATCATGGGTGTAAGCAACATCTCTGTAACTCATGTCACTCTGACTTCCTCACCGCTAACTGTTTTTTTGATCACCAAACACTGGAGGTAGAATTCTGATTTTTAAATTCTGGTAGGACCCCTCTCCCTTACCTTGATGAAGTCACTGCTCTGTGCTCCATGTATCTCATTTGTTAGGTGAGATGTACTTATTTCCTAAGGTTTTTGGCAAATTGGATAAATTATTTTGTATTAAAAGTTTAGAAAAAAAATGCCTGTGCCTAGTGGCTTTCAAAAGCATTAGTTCTTAAAATCTACAGCAACCAAAAAATCTTCCAGATTGGCAGAACAGTATTCCTGGGGAAAATGTTTGCAAAGTCAGGGATTTTATCTTTCTAGGTGATAATCATGATTAATTCAGTTTGCACAGACATCCTCCCTCACATGATAGAAGCAGAGGCATGCTGAGGGCAAGATGCAAATTAGGAAGATTGCAGGCAGGAAAGTTTAAGAGATACTTTCTTTCAAGAAGGAAAATAATCAAATGTGTAGTGTATGAAATGGCAGATCTTTGATTATGTTTAATTTGGAGCCATAATGTTTTGAAACCACAATTAATTTCTTTGGTTTCTATCTGCTCAGGAGGAAATAGTAACATCATTTCTGTAACATCTTCAGGTGTGTTCAAAGAACACCAATCTGTGAAGAGTCTGACAGTGACTCTATGTCATGTGACATGTTAAAAGGATGTTGACCTGCTATGGATATCGCTCTGTATAAATCAACACTGATTGGCCAGTGGCCAGACAGGAAGTACAGGTGGGACTAACAGAGAGGAGGAAAGAAAAAACAGAAAGGCAGGGGAGAGACCTGCCAGCTGCCACCATGACAAGCAAGATGTAAGGTACCAGTAAGCCACGAGCCATGTGGCAACTTATAGATTAATAGAAATGGGTTAATTTAAGGTATAAGAACAGTTAGCAAGAAGCCTACCCATGGCCATACAGTCTGTAAGTAATATAAGCATCTGAGTGATTATGTGGGTTGTGGGACTGCGGGGGATTGGTGGGACCTGGAGAGAAGCTCTCAAGCTACATTGACCATCTACCATTTGACCTTCCCAAATTATCTCCAGATGACTATGGCTCTTAACATTGTTTGAAGATTTTGTTCTTATTGACATAATTCTAGACAAAACTCACAAGCATCTTATGCTCTTACATAATTAGTTATGTAAAGTCATTTTAAAATAAAGAACAACTGGTTCAAATGCCTTAAAAATAATTTATAATTTAATCCATACAATTTGGTTTAGTTTTTATAAGTATTCTTTATTTTCAGCATTCAATCTTTTTCTGTATTAGACAAATTGCCATGCAAGCATATCCTCATGGCCATCCCACTAGATACAGGGACAATGTCTGGTATTCTTTTAAAATTTTTATTTTTTAGTTATAACAATACAGTGACTTTTGACAGCTTTAGGTCTTCAAGTTCTAGGGCATCCTGGATCAATTAATACTATCTGATTTTGATTTAGCCATCTTTGCATGTGAATGGAGACAATTTTTCTGTCTTCAGCACAGATGTTTTCTTTGGCTGCCAAAGTGGATTGTTGCTTTGTTATTATTGCTGTGTTTTATTTATTTATTTTTTTATTATTTTCATGATTTAAAGGTAGGTCACTCACAGGTGGTTAAGACAAAACTAAGTTAATAGGAGCATAAGGAAGCATCTAATTCATGTAATGTCTTCTCTATGATGCAATTCTATAACATTGATGGAGTGCCCAACTAGATTTGCTGTTAAACAAGCTTATAAAACAATATCCTCATACTTATGGATTGGTTACATCATAAAATAGCTTCAGAATAAAATAAATACATATTTTGTGCTTTTCATTTATCATTATGTAATTCATACCATTTCCATGGATCATTTTAATTCTCTTTAAATTGGTCCATGTGAATTGAGTTGGAGTGAAAGCAGAGTGCATAAGTTTATATTGCCATAACCTTTTCAAGTAGTTTGTTACCAATCAGTTCAACATAGTAAAATGTTTCTCTTTTCAGTATAGAATTTCATTAGCTTGGAAGCTTGTGTATATCTGTGTTCTCACCACCAGAGTCATGATATAAGTGATTTGGCTTGCCCTCAAAAGTTACTTTGAGTTCCTAATTTTTCCATGCTCTTCCTGGTGCAATAAAAACCAACAAACAGGTTTGCCTTTCTTAGAATCTTATATTAGTGAATCATAAAGTACGAATTTGTGTCAATTTTCTACTTGCAGTCAGTACAGTAATTCTGACAATCACTCATGTGTTGTGCATACCAAGGATAGTTTCCTCTTGTGGCAGAGCACAATACTGCTTGGATCATGTCACACACTGAATCCAATTGACTCCTTCTGGATGCTTATCAACTGAGCTGATGTGAACATTCATTCAAAGAGTTTTGTATAATATATTCATTTCTCCTAGATAGGTGTGGTTTACTATCTAAGACTTCGCAAAATTATTTCCCAAAGAACCTGATTCATTTTATAATCCTAGCTACAGCTTAATGAAAGTCCCATCCTCTCTACACCCTCATTAATATTTACATTTCTTGACCTTCTGAATTCTCATCTTTTGTGTTTTTAAATATTTATTGTTATTTATATACATGTGTAGCTAGAGTTTTCCTGCTTTGCCCACAGTCAGGACAAATCTTTGTCACCCGCCAGTCCCACAGCCGCTCAGACCCAACCAAGTAAACACAGAGACTTATATTGCTTACAAACTGTATGGCCGTGGCAGGCTTCTTGCTAACTGTTCTTTTATCTTAAATTAACCATTTCCATAAATCTATACCTTGCCACGTGGCTGGTGGCTTACCGGCATCTTCACATGCTGCTGGTCATGGCGGCGGCTGCAGTGGCTCTCCACCTCAGCCTTCTGTTTCCCACAATTCTCCTCTCTCCTTGTCCCACCTACTTCCTGCCTGGCCACTGGCCAATCAGTGATTTATTTATTGACCAATCAGAGCAATTTGACATACAGACCGTCCCACAGCACTTCCCCTTTCTTTTTTTTAAAAAAGGAAGGTTTTAACTTTTACACATCTCCAAAGCCAGCTTGGTATATTTGGGAATTTGGGCGTAGCTTCTCTTACTACTTCCTGCTGGAGGGGGGCGCTGTATCTTATGGGGACACAAAGAAAATATTAGGATCATGGAGTAGTCCGTGAGACTGTATCCTCTGAGCCAGTTGCCTTGAAACGATTCTGGATGTTGGATCATCTGGGCCATGGTGTCATCGGAGACCTTTCAGGTGGTCTTGGCTGGTCAAACCTGATGTATCTTAATCTGGAACAAATCCATAGCCTCTGGCTTTCTGTGGAAACAAAAGCAGAGCCTCCTTTCCAAAGCAACATATCCTTACATCCAAATTTTGAAGTTAAGGTACCTTTAAAACACACATTTTGGCATAACTCAACAGCTTTTGCAATCAAATGTTTCTCTTCAGTTACGAATATCAAAGAGAACATAATCCAGATTCTCTGTGTGGTAGCCATCTTTATGTGGCTTATGTTTTATATTACCTTGAGCCTATTGCTTTAAACTGCAGCCTTTTAAGCCTGAAAAGGCGCTGTGGCTGCTGGCTCCGCCCACTTCAGCTTCCCAACATGGCGGCGGTACATTTTCCGCCAGCTGTGGGAGCCATCAATTCTCAGAAATAGTGGGTCTATGCTTCTTATCAAAGCAGCATGTAGCCCAGAAACCTCTTGTTTTGTTTTGTACTAGCAAAGGCTAAATCTACCACGCAGCTTAATGTGCCACTTGCAGAGGCCTCATTCCCGCCATACTGCAGGTCGAGCTCGCACGCCAGGAACCCGCCAGTAGCTCAAACAGGCAGCTGCCGCTCATTTGAGAGAGACAATTAGGAACTGTTTTTAGCTCCGTTTTAGAATCTTTTTTCTCAGGTTTTAGGTGGAAACTCTTGCCAACACGTTGGGCGCCATTTGTAGCTAGAGTTTTCCTGCTTTGCCCACAGTCAGGACAAATCTTTGTCACCCGCCAGTCCCACAGCCGCTCAGACCCAACCAAGTAAACACAGAGACTTATATTGCTTACAAACTGTATGGCCGTGGCAGGCTTCTTGCTAACTGTTCTTTTATCTTAAATTAACCATTTCCATAAATCTATACCTTGCCACGTGGCTGGTGGCTTACCAGCATCTTCACATGCTGCTGGTCATGGCGGCGGCTGCAGTGGCTCTCCACCTCAGCCTTCTGTTTCCCACAATTCTCCTCTCTCCTTGTCCCACCTACTTCCTGCCTGGCCACTGGCCAATCAGTGCTTTATTTATTGACCAATCAGAGCAATTTGACATACAGACCGTCCCACAGCATACATGTGTTGGGGGGTGGTACGCACAGAAGATAGAAGAGGACATCAGATCCTCTGGGACTGGAGTTACAGGTGACATAAGAGTTGGGAACTGAAATTGGGTCCTTTGGAATAGCGGTGCGTGCTCTTAAAAGTGGAACAATCTCTCCAGTTCCAGTTTTCTTTTTTGTTTTAATTGTCATTTCTCTGATGAGTTGGGCTGTTATTATACATCTTAATTTGTGAAGTTTCTGCTCATTTTAAATTTGTTCTTAATTTTGTATGTTATTCTTTAGGTTTCTTAGGTAAAACTCCTTAGTTTAGAATGGCATCAAACCATTTTCCTATTCTATGATTAATTATTTTCTTCTAAAATATATTTATTCTTTGACAATTTCAAACACGTATAATGTATTTTGATCATATCTATCACCAACCTCCCCCTTAGACTTCCCCAACATGTGTCCCTTTCCACATTCATGTCCTTTTCTCATTCTTTAAAAAAAAACACAACAGAGTGCCATTAGCACTGCCTGCATGGTCACGGGAAACCTACAAGGGCCACCAGTGACCCCAGACTTCCCCTGCTCCCAGCAGCCATCAATTGCCAAAAGCTTGCATCATGAGCCTCTCCCCCATGCATGCTGGAGTTCTGACTAACTTCAGCTTAGGAAGGTCTTACGTTGATAACCACAGACTGTGAGTTTGTGAGCATGATTGCCAAGTAAAGTCCGTAAGACAGCATTTCACAGCTCTCCTCCCCGTCCTCTGACTCTTAGATTCTTTGTTTCCTCTTCTGGGAGATTCTCTTGCATAGGTTACATGGGGATATCCCATTTGCTGTCTAGCACCCCAGTTACTCATTAACACATTGATCCATTTTGCCTCTTCATTAACTGTCTGTGGTAGAAGGAAGCTTTCTCATCAAGAAGTCTGTCCTTTTTTGTAAAAGGACCCTTGCAAGACATTTCCCCCAATTTCCCTTGTTCTTTTATTTTTTGAATATTCAAATATAATTGCATCATTTCCCCCTTCTCTTTCCTCCTTCAAGCTCCCCTATTTCTCCCTCTTGCTCCATATCAAATTCATGGCCTTTTTGTTGTTGTTTTACACACACACACACACACACACACACACACACACACACACACACACACGAATACATATATACAACTTGATCAGTTTGTTTAGTGTTATTGTATGTATATGACTTCAAGACAGATCAGTTCATATTGGATAATTAATGAAAGGGCTCGGCCCTGGGAATGGCTATTTCTCTTGCTCTTAGCATTCCTTAGTTCCTGTAGTTCTGTGTCTAGGAAGAGGTTCTTGGGATCTTTCCCCTTTCTACTTTAGCATGTCCGTTGGTGTTGCTCTTGTTCAGTTCTTGTTTAAGCAGACACATTATTGAGCTATCATGAATGAAGCTTCCCTGCCATTTCTAGGAGACATATTCTTGCAGCAGAGTTTTGGTTTTCTGGCTCTTACAGTCTTTCTGCCCCCTCTTTCGAGATGAGATGTTCCCTGACCCTTAGGTGTGGTAGTTGTGTTGTAGATGTAGCTGCTGGGTCTGTGTGGCCCACAGTCAGCTATTCTCTGCCTTTCGACCAGTAGGGGTTTTGTTTAACATGGAAGAACATTTTTTGATCACTCTAATGTATGGTTTTTGTCATTATTTTATGTTAACCTTTTTCTGGCAACTTTGTACACTCTAAAGGTCGTCTTCTCCTATGTTTTGTATTTTTTTTTTGTTTTGTTTTTCGAGACAGGGTTTCTCTCTGTAGCTTTGCATCTTTCCTGGAACTCACTTGGTAGCCCAGGCTGGCCTCGAACTCACAGAGATCCACCTGCCTCTGCCTCCCGAGTGCTGGGATTAAAGGCATGCGCCACCACCGCCCGACTCACCACCACTGCCCGGCTCGCCACCACCGCCCGGCTTGTATTTTTTAATTTTATGTTATATCTACAATAAGTTTTAAGTTATATTTTGTCTGTGATGTTAAGCAAAATACAACATTTTCACATTTATACTCAATGTAGTACTGTTTGTTGAAAATCTATCATTAACAATATTTAAAATTTCTAAATGTGTGTGTGTGTGTGTGTGTGTGTGTGTGTGTGTGTGTGTGTGTGTGTGTGTGTACCCACTCATTCACAAGTGGAGGTCAGAGGATAACATGTCCAGTTTGTTATTACCTCCTTCTTTTATTGAACCCAGAGTCACAACCTGTCCTAAGTTAGGTTCAGGTATCTGTTCTCAATAAACCATTTTTAGATGGAGGATAGTTTTTTCTAAAAGGCTTGCTTTATTTATTTAATTATTTATCACAAAGAGATGTTGAGTTTTTAAAAATGTTTTATTTCTTGTTATTGAAATGATTTTGTTTTCTTTATTAAGCAAACAATAAATTTTAACAATTTCTTGAATTCTAAACAAATCTTAAAAACCTAGGATAGTTTCTTCTTTATTACTATGCATGATCTTGTAAAGTAAGAATTGCACTGAGTTTTCCAACAGAGCCTAAGGTTTTTCTTTTCTTTTGCTGTTTGTGAGAGCTATTGGATAAAACTGATGGCTTCTTTTCTTACCATGTGCTTCCCTGGGTTTGTATCAACTGGCTCCCTCTGATAATTTTTAAAAGTATTTACATACAGCTATCATTTTCTCCTTGCATATTTCATAGAACTTACCCGTGTAGGCAAATGATGCTGGAGTGTCTTTCTGGGGGTGTTTTAAATTACAAATATAAGTTGTGTGTTACATATAGGACTGTCTAGGATTTCTATAACTTTTTAGGTTTGGGCAACTTAGGTGTTTTGAGTAATTTGCCCATTTCCTCTAGGTTGGGGATTTCATTATTGTAAAAATCAGCTCACAACAGTATTTTATTATACTTTTCATGTCTGTGGCTATGTATGTTAATACTCATCCTTAATATTTGCAATATCTCATCCTTTTTTTGGTCAGAGTAGTGAGAAATTTATCATTTTATTGACAGTCCATGTTTCATTAACTTTTAACTAATTAATTTAGATGCTCATTTATTGTAGTTCTTGTTTGTTAACATAGACACTAACAGTATAAATTAATCCTGGTACCCACTTCCTCCATCTAGACTCCACTGTCCATAGTTTATGCTCCCATCTAGTCCTTGACTCTATTATGCATCTATTAATGGATTACTTTATTGATTAGGTCAGGACCTTCATGATCCAATTACTTCTCAATAGCACTTGTAGCCGAGGACCAATGTTTTAGCATATTAGCTTTTTGGGGCGCAGGAGTCAGTATGCTTCTAAATCATAACAATATATAACTATTTGTGAAAAATGACTTTAAAATTCTGTCAGATTTTCTTATATGTGTTTAATGTTGTTTAACTGAGGGCCTACATATCTTTTTTTCTATATTGACTCTTAAATAATTTGAAATATTTTACTTCAGTAATACTCTTAGTATTAAAGTATATTTTGTCTTATATTTTACATGCATAACAACTACCACATTATTAATAGTGTTTGTATGTTATTTGATTTAGTCCTTTTAACAACTTTGATATATCCATACATTTTTTCCCCTCTAGTATATAGGTTATAGTCTAACAATTCCTTCTGCTTAACTGGAACTCAGACCAATTTTTATAGGGATTGCTGTTATGTAGTCTAGGTTGGCTTATAACTTTCAATCATCCTTCCTTGTTCTTCTCAGTGTTGGAGTTATGTATCACCATGCCTGACAAGACCTTTGTGAAGCAATTTTTGGTATGGATTGGCTTACATGCACTATGTTGCTGTTTCTTTTCTGTTTGTTTACCATGCTTCTGCCTTGTTTTTTATTAGTTGAATATTTTTCTTATTTCTATTATATCTTTGCTTACTCTGTTTTTCTAGAGATGTCCTGTAGGTTTACTACATATACTTGTATTAGTTTAAACTATTTTGCCTCCTTATTGTTAACTCAGTTTGCTGTATAAAGTAGTGGGTTTCATTACGACATTTCCATATGTATGTGCCATTATACTTCCATCTAAATCTCTCCTCTCCCCCACTGCCTGTGTACAACCTGTTTTACTTCTAGTTAGTTATAAGATAACCCCACTCCTTCTGCTATTTTGTTACATATATTCCTTTGCACTTAGAGCCAAAATACATTACAAATGATACCACATACATACAAAAAATCATTATAGATTTTCAAGAATTATATATGACAATGAATTGACAAATTTAGAACAATATGCATCTTTAGAACATTGTATGTACCATGTGACTTTAAAGATCCTCCCATCTATTTCAGTATACCATCCTTTGTCCATATTTTAGTTTCATGCATTTTATTTCACACATATATATATATATATATATATATATATATATATATATATATAATAATTGTGTGTGATATGTTCAGGTGTGTGCTCATGCACGTGTATGCAGAGAGCAGAGACTGACCTTTGTCTTTCTCCATCATTATTCACCTGAGTCTCTTGAGACAGCATCTTTTTTCTGAACCTAGATCTCATTGTTCTTTTGTCGAAGCTAGACACCAGAAAACTGCAGTAATCCTTCTGCCTCCAGCCCCTACCCAACCACTAGTGTTTCTGACAGATGTGATCAAGCCTGGCTTTTTATATGGGTCCTGGGGACCCAATTTCAGGTCTTTGTGCCTGCAGAGCAAGTACTTGTTGGGAGGGGCATAATCAGAATATATTGTACCAAAGGAAATCTATTTTCAGTGTATATGAGAGAGAGAAAGAAAGATAGAGGGAGAGAGATTCCAGACTGATTAACTTTCTATTGTGGACAAAATTCCCCCCAAGAATCAATGTTGTGGATTTGAATTTTTCTTTACACTGGGTGAAGTTGTTTAGATATCATCTTTTCCAGATGGATTTACATTTTAATTTTATGATCCAAATCATTTGAATTAAAATGTTAAGTGCCACTGCTTCCTCACTCCCTCATTGGCAACCATTCTTGCTGTTTCCATGGGCGGTTGGTTTTGTCCTTTGGCAAATAGTACAGTTTCAGCTCTCAGAGAATGACGCCATCCCTCCTCCTTCCCTCTTCCCTAAATACGGGAAGAGCGTGCTCTTCCCCTGCTTTCAGTAGAGTTTGCCTGAACATCTTTACTGAAAAGCTTCTTAAGCCATCAGAAAGCTCTTCTGTCTGAGAAAAATTTGGAAATATTTATGACTACTGCCCCAGAAACTATTTTCCATACTTGGGAAGATGTAACTTTGCACAAGTGTCTATGGTTTGGGGTTTTTATCATCAGCATTTCTGGAAGCAGGAAGTTTTAAGTCTGAATTGTCAGCAAGTTCTTACTGATAGCCCACTGTGTATGTAGGGTAAATGTCGTCTTAGGATGAGAGGATGAGCTGTATTTTCTCATTGGTCAAGCCTTCCAGGAAGCCATCTGGCACTCATTGATGAATGATTTAGACAAGTAATCAGACAAGACCCCGGTGTTCTCTGCCAGAAGTGTATATGAGTCTGGTAGGTCTCAGAAGATCCGGAAGGAGGAACATGTGCACAGAAGAGATGGATGGTGGTGGACAATGACCTCACTGGTGCCTGAGAGGTCCATTACAAACAACTACCGGAGTTTTAGTGTCGGCTAGTTTTGCCTTTCATCTGACAAGCATGCTCTTACAGTTCACCCAATACCTGATAGTGCCAGAAATGAAGATAACATAAAATACTAGATCACTTTTCAAAATAAAATGTGTTTTATTGTATCCATTTACTTCCTCAGAACACAGAGCACTTCCTAGACATCTTTGCTAGAGTTGTAATGCATGGTTTTAACTTATGGCAGGACAAGATACAATGCAGATGATAGGTCCCATCTGAATCTACTCTGTTACTTTAAAAAAGAACCCCACATGTTTATCACAGTCTTTCAAGCATATTTTTTTTTTTAAATTACATGTGTCTGTGTGTGAGTATATGCACCAAATTTCAGGTACCCATGGAACCAGAGGATCCCCAGGAGCTGAAAGTGATAGCCAGTGACTATCGTTCTGACAGTGGTGCTGGGTATAAAACTTGGGTCTTCTACAAGAGCAGTATGCGTTTTTAACCACTGAGTCCTCTCTCCTACCCCTTGTTTATTACATTCTTGCAGATTAGTCAGAAAGTGTTTTCAAAATGCTACTTCCATTTTCTCTGCAAGGTCTTGCTTGCCTAAGTGTTCAGAAGGTATATGCCTTCACTCCTGTATGGAAATGAAGCTTCCAGTATTCTTCTGGATTGTCCTCCAAGTTATTTTTATAAATAAAAGACTGTAACTGCTGTCTGTCAATGAACATCTATTCTACAGTTTCATCTTTGAACTGACTACTAATAATATGTATATGTGTATACATCTGCTTTTACTAGTTACGTCTTCCATGGACTGTATTTGCTATAATTAAATTTCCCTTCTCTCTTTTCTTGCAGGTTTCATTTGGTCCTATCATAAAATAAGAGTAAAATTTTTATGGAAGGAATATTTTTATAAGATGAAAAATTAGGCCAGTTTAGTATTTTTAACTTTTTTCATTAGACATAGGGTGAAGAATAATTTTACATCAAAATATAGTACAGAGACACTTAAACACACATACATGCACACATACACATATGTGAACACATGCACACAAACAGCTGAAACATGGTCTATTAAGCTACACTGTACTTTGTAGCAGGAATCTTAAAGAGTCTTTATTAATAAAACAAACCTGGAGCCAAGTATTGGGGTGAACACTGGAAGGTCAGAGAGACAGAACAAGCCACAACTAACCTCACCTGGCCAATTTCTCAGCTGGTCTTGTTTCCTCAGACTGGAAGCCTCTGTGTCCTCATATCCCAATGGCTCTCAGCTGAACTGTGCTGCTCAAAACCTAAAAGCTTAACCAGCCAAATGCTTCTAGTTTCTGGTCCTCACGCCTTATATACCTTTCTGCCTTCTACCACCACTCCCTGGGACTAAAGGCTGGCTTTCTGGGACTGAAGGCATGTGTCACCATGTCTGGCCATTTCCAATGTGGCCTTGAACTCAAAGAGATCCAGAAGGATTTCTACCTCTGGAGTGCTAGGATTAAAGGTGTGAGTGCCACCATTTTCTAGCCTTTATATCTAGTGGCTGTTCTGTCTCTGACCCCAGATAAATTTATTAGGGTGCACAATATTTTGGGGAACACAGTACCACCACACTAGCTAGTTACCTCACTCACTGCAACACCATGAATATTTTCTCATCTGTTTCATTAACAAACTCTTCTGTTATATAAGATAAGTTGGTTGTTCCTAACAAGTTAAAAAGACAAACAAACAAACTAACAAACAAAACACACTTGTCTGGACCTCTTTTAGGGTTCCTTATATGATGGTAAGAAACTGTAAGTCTGTGGTAAAGGACTTAGTTTTTCCTTTCAGTTACTACACGGTTCATCATTGCAAAGTCTTTATGACATACAATTTGCATCTGGGCCATTAAAGAGTACAGCTCAGTGGCAGTTAGTGCATCCGTGGTGTGGAGAAAGTGTAAGGACTGCCAGAGTACCCCTGGTTAACTTTTAAGTAAGCCCTTTCCTAAGCACATCATAGTTTACTTTTGCAATGCCTTCTTCCAGCTCACCCTCACTGGTTCCACTTAAGTTTAATTTTCTTTATCAGGGATTGAAAGAATTCCAAAGACGCTTGTAAATACATCTTGGAAGGAGAACTGAGCAACTGCAGTCCTCTGGATAATGTGTGGCTAAACAAACAAGCTGGTCATAAAGCACAAGACTAGATGTGGCGTGTCCATGGAGACTTCTGAGAACACCACGAGCACACCAATACATGAGGACATGTGTCTGAGGAACGGAATGCTCCTTGATTTCAATTTCTTACCCATCGCTGAGGGGGATCAAAGCATCCCCTTAAAGGAAGACAGAACCTGCTCTTCTGTCAGCCATCATATCTGATACTTAGACACAGTCTTCCTAGAGCCTGAAGACACTTGTTAGGAATTTGTTCACTGTCAAAACAAAACCACATCCTGGTTTCTGTGATGGTAAATGCTGGTGGATTAGGCCATCTGATAAGGGGCTGAAAATGCATGATTTTACATAATCCCCACTGGTGAGGTCAGTAATGTTTTTACTTCTCTGGTTGCTATGTGTAAATATGTTAAATACCAGTCACAGTACATAAGAGTTTGAAGTTTGGATTTTCTTTTCTTTTTGACAAATACAGGCAAAACTGTGCTGTTCTCTTTGCATCTCTAGACTACAACCTCTGTCACATACTATGAGTTCAATTTTTAGTTTCCATAGCTTCCTATTGAAGTGCCAAACTTCATTTAAACTTAAATTTTGATGCTTTGCTATGACTCAAAAGAAAAAAAATGATTTGCATCAAAAGGAAATTATTTTTATCCTAGCAGTTCTGAACTCTGAGAAGTAGTAACTTTTAAAAAGAGATTTATCTGTTTTTATGTGTATGTGTAGTTTCCTGGCACAAATGGCTGTTGCACCGTATGTGTGCCTGCAGAGGTATGAAGCAGCCATTGGATCCCCTAGAACTGGAGTTATGGATGGTTGTGAATCCAGGTAGGTGCTGGGAACCAAACAAGTACTTTTAGCCACTACACCATCTCTGTAGCCCCAAAATAGTAACTTTTTATTGCATTTCAATTTATTGGTACCATATGACAGTCCAGTCTAAATAGCATGTGTTAATCCATTCCATTTTCTTATTGTAATGCAACTGTGTGTGCTTGAAAACAAAGACCCACACATACTTTCTTCTTAGTGCCTTCTGGATGCAAGTGGCTGTTCAATTTTTTTCTCTTCTACATAAAATCAAAATTCCTGGCTTAAGGAACTAACATGATGTCATAAATTTCACTTGCCTTCCAGAATATTACTCCTGCAGAAGACAGTTTCATGCTTGTTACCTGCAAAATTCATTAAATGAGTATGTCTCATTCTGAAGGTGGTGTTTGTCACTAGCTCTTCTGGGAGGTCTGGCCCATTTTTCATAAAGCAAAACCAGGACTTTGAGACCATTTGCTAGTTGATGATGTTGCCTGCTTTTAGTCTTCTTTATCCATCCAATAATGCTGAACTAAGCAAAACTTTCTGTGATTCTCATGAAACCCCTTTGACCTGAGGATGCCAGAGCCCACAGCTCATCTGGACATTTTGCCAGACTGGTTCCATTTAAAACACTTTTTCTAATTATTATGTAAGTGGATATTTATTACACACATTTTAGAAATATATATATATATATATATATATATATATATATATATATATATATATATATATATACCAGTAGAAAATATCAAGGAGAAAGATCACTTATCATCCTACTCAGAAGGATTACTGCAATGCCACTAAACTCTTGACATAGTCCCTTCTTGGCTAGAGTTATTGCTGTGTTGGAAATTTTGGATGTCATAAGGAAGAATCCTGAGAAATGCTGTGGAGAGGTATTCCCTTATCAGAAGTCAACGTGAATGTTAAAATATTACTTGTCAAAGCACAGGGTAAGCAATAGTAAACAATACTTCCACTCACTAACGAGGGTGGGGTCTTCATTCTCTACTTGTAACCCCTTTCATCTGAGAAATTTTGACATAACCCTGGGTATGTAGATATATAAAACAGGTATGCAAATCAAGCATTTACTGATAATAATCATTAAAAAATTTATTTGAAAACTGGTTGGCATACATATAACTTTAACCCATTTAATAAAGATAAAAGCAGATTTACATAATAATGGGATGGATGTGTTGCTTAGTTTTACATAAGGAAGTACGTAAAAGTTAAATATTGTCTATGTATTTGATGCCACAGGATTTAGAACATCCTCTGTGTTCTTCAAAGTTCACCAAATATTTGAGTTTATAAGTATCAATGATGAGAACCTTGTTTTGCTTAAATAGATAATCCAAGATGGCAGAAGTATGTTTAAGGTCAGAAATGAATTAAATTTCAGAAGTTGTTGGAAATTCTTTTCTAATTCTAAACAAAAATTTAATTACTGGCTTTAAAATTAAAGTTCAAGAATCCAAACAGCATTTTTAAATTTAAGTTTTTATTGTTTTTGAGAATGTCATATATGAATATTGTATCTATCTCATCTTACTTCTCTCTCTCCCCATCTGTCTCTTCCTGTGTCCCCCTAACTCCCTCTCCAGTTCATGGTCCCTTCCTCTTTAATTATTATTGGCTCATTCAGGCGTTCTGTCTCTCTCTCTCTCTCCCCCATCTCTGCTGAGTCCGTTTAGTTGTTCTTTTGTCCCTATATTTAACAATGACTGTTTGGTATTATATAACCTATCGGAGCTCATCCCTGGAGAAAACCATTTCTCTCTCTCAGCAGCCATCAATCACCTGCAGCTCTTCATTGTGTGGGAATTCATGGAAATTCTCCCATCCACATTGATGTGCTGGCTGCTGTTGTCCTTATGCAGGTCTTATTTAGGAAACCATATTGATATTTCACAAGTGTCACAAAAATTCTAAAAAAAATTCAGTCTAAACATATGCCAAGGAATGATGGTAAGGAAATATGAAGTCTTCATTTTCTGTAAATAAACTTGTTTCTCAAACAGCAAAAAAGCCTTAAGAGTAAGAACACTGCAATTCATAACATAGAGGAGTCTCCAATCTGAGTCTGGCTCTTTCCGGCGGGGATTTGTTGGCATTACATAAAATGACAGCCTGCTTAGTGCAAAGTGCACATACTGTTCTGTTCAGAATGAAGGCCGCAGTGAAGTTGGGTGATGCAACATTGGTGAGGCCTGCCAGAAACACCTGGACTTATTACATGTTTGGTTTGGAATTAATTTTTGGTAATTGCCTGTTTAGAATCATTTTCTGTTACTAAATTTTTCATGAGCCACAGTTTAAGAAATTGGGAACTTGAGAAAACAGTGCACCATGATAGGATGAGAGAGAGCTCCAAAAACTGCTTCACTCTTGACAACCATGTAGATTGCCTTGAGACACTGAAATACTGTGACCCGGGAGACATCTCTGATGGACATTCGGGAAGAAGGAAAGCCAGGCAGGTTATCCTGGACCACCCTCATGGATCCCCTGCCTCCAGCTCCTATAGATACTTGGTTCAACTCTGAAAATAAGAGCTGCAGTGACTTCCCCATGTTATAGAACTGTATTTGCAACCACAGAAGGGAAATGTGTTATATTTCAATTTCCAGTTCCTTTAAAAGAAAAGAACAATATTTACATGACTATTGCTTGTCTTTCAATGCCTGCAAGTTGTATCACAATCTATCCTTTGACCCACACTGGATATCTGGAAATTATGTTAGAAGCATTCATTTCTTGAATATTACCAAGTCATCTACAACTCTAAAATAGCTTCACTTCTAATTATGTTTTTCTTCATCTTCTATGCCACACTGCTCTTGAAGCCTATTTTTCTTTGTTGACATGTGCTCAATGGCCAGTCTGTATAGTACCTATACATTAGTCATCTAGGAAATGATTTTAGACACCTATTTTCTTGAGGAGTATAATGTAGAATGTGAGTCCAGAAAGGTCTCACATTCATTCTCATGGCACTTGCACGGTCTGGGGATCATCCTTGAATCTGAAAGTGTGATCGTGCAGGGGCTAGAAATTGGTACAAGGTACTTTAACTGCTTGAAATAAAGGGGAAATGGCACACAGTTCCTAGCAGAGATATTTAATGATGTTTTAATATTCTGCTTTCTCTGTTTGTGCTGAATAGACATTCTTTCTGCCTCTGAGAGGGTATACCTAATTATTTTGTTTGATACGCTGGTGCTTTCAGTGAGTCATATTACTTGGTTTTTGTGTTACTTTGGCTGAGAGAGTCTAACACTAAGCAAAGTATAGTGTTTGTACAGAATGTCATCCCCAAAGTGTGATGATTTGAATTAGAATGGTCCCCATAGGCTCACGTATTTGTGTGTTTGATCATCAGGGAGTGGCACTATCAGGAGGTGTGGCCTTGTTGGAGTAGGTGTGGACATGGAGGAAGTGTGTCACTGGGGATGGGCTTTAAGGTTTCAAATGCTCATGCCAGGCCCAATGTCTCTCTCTTCCTGCTGCCTACCTTTCTGTATATAGAACTCTTTGCTATCTCTCTAGCACCATGTCTGCCTTCGTTCCACCATGCTTCCTGCCATGATGACAATGGACTAAGCCTCTGAGCTGTAAACAAGTCCCAGTTGGCATCTTTCACAGCAATAGAAACCCTAACTAAAACACCAAATGATGTAGCTCTCTGCTCTTCTATGTTGAGACACTTCTTGGAGGAGGAGAAGTTGCCTGAGTTATTTGTCTGTACTTGGTTTTATATACCAAAGAATAAACAAGTGGCATAGGACTCCCTTTGGAAAGCCATCCTGGTTTCACAATTAATCATGATAAGCATGAAGGAAGGAAAATAACATGATATGAACAGCATATGGTAATAATTTGCATATTCACATTATATTTAATTTTCTCATGGTCCTGCAGAAGTGAGAATTAGTGAATATGGTTTGCATGTAAAGACATTCACTTTCAGAGACATTGAATAGTTTCTTCAGCTGGAGTTCAAGGACAGGTCAGTAATAATCATCAAACTAGTGCAGTGACTACAATAACTGAGCTATTAACCTACACCATTAGTACATGCTATCAGGTACTTCACGCATATGTCAAACAAAAATTTTGCTGAACACTTTAGGTATATAAGCTTGTTTGATATTAACACAACAAACAATCTAGATACTCTTATCTTAATTTTGTAGTTGTAAAAATTAAAGTTTAATAATGTTAAAATTTTATTGGTAGTGAAACTTGGGTTCAGTTCCATAGTCTGAATCAAGACCCTCATGATTAGCAATGATATTCAACTTCCTTTAACTGGGGCTAAATAAATGGTAGAAAATAGCCAAATAATAGTAACAATTCTTCTGAGCCACTAAGGGAACTTACATACTGAGAATAAGAATATCTCCTGCAGTTCAGCTGCCAATTAGCATTAAGCTGGCACCTCTGTGGTAATGGAGATTGCTCCTACACCGCAATCCAGGCTTTACTATGCAGGTGAAGCCTGGAATGCTAAGTAATTCCAGACGTTTCTTCCTCCCTTTCTCTTTATTCCTAATTTTCATCCCTTACATTTTTCTTGAGTATTTATACTTATTTTGCTCTGTGAATATTCCCTTCACCTTCTGCTATAATTAAAATGTTCCATTTGTGAGGTGCTGTTTTGTGCTAGATTTTCTCCATAAAGAGGAGCCTAGAGCTGACTAAAGAAAATGGGTTGCTTCTAGTAAACTTACAGATAAGTAACCAAACAAATGAGCACCAATCTCATGATATGCGACTCCACATTTCCAACTTCAGCCATTTTTATTCCTTAGCCTCGCCCCTCATTTCTTGAAGATTTCAGTTTTGTGTTTTTGATGTTTCCCTATTCCTGGTAAAAGGTTAAATTTATAAAAGAATAGCATCTGATATCTGGAAGCTAAATCATATATATATTTTAATTGGGTATAAACAATAATAGCACAGACCATTAGCCTCAGTTACTAATAGTACTCGAAAGGAAGACAAAATAAAATTACTTTATGATTTTATCTAAGCACAAGCAAAAATAATTTCAGCTCAAACATAAAATATTCTTCTTCCTTGGACAAAGTGAGAAATTGCTACTTCTTTGTTTTACCAATTACAGTTTACTCCAGCATGCTTTTCCTAGAGGTAACATTTATTGAATTACCCAGCTACCGAATTGTTCCCTTTCTGACAATATCCTTATCTAGAGAGATTCTGATCTCTGGTCCTGCCTGAGTTCCCTTACCAAGTCCAAGCCCTGTAATTTGTTGATGTTGGTGTCCCCCTGAGGCACTCCATGGAAGCTTGTGTTTCCTTTACTGGAGGATTTAAGAACTAAAACCTTTGAGATCCAATCTGTTCTGGAAAAAACACCAGTGTTAGAATGTTTTTTGAGGATTTTTTTTTATTATAACCTTATGTCGATGTGGACACACACAAGCACGCACGCACGCACGCACGCACGCATGCACATTGTGTGCATGACTGTTGCCCAAAGAGGCTAGAACAGAATATTCTATTGGATCCTCTGAACTGGTGTTACCAACAGTGGGTGCTAGAAACCAAACCCCAGTCCCTTGCAAGAACAGTAACTGTTCTCATCATTGAGCTATCTCTCTAGCCCTCCAGATTCAGAATTTTTGGTGCTGTCTGCATTGATTTCTAACACAAGACTTTCCATTTCATAAATTCCTCTTCCTGAGGACTCTCCACCTACTGGCAGGCACTTTCTCATTGTCTACTCTTGACCTGAGGATTATCATAGCTTTTAATCTATCCATAATCTTGATTTCAATTATGTCCTTCACAGATTGCCTCCTCCTATCCATTCAGCCCATTCTTCCTGGTTACACATGTGTAATAACTCTGGGATTCTGCAGCTTGCCTGTCTTTGGTCTTCAAACAGGACACTTTCCTGAGTCTCTGAAAGCCTTTCCCATAAGATTTTGGACTTTTCAAACCTCTAAAATCACAGGAGGTTTATGTAAATCTCTGCCTCTCTCTCTATCTGAATCCCACTGTTTCTGTTGCTTTGGAGAGTCCTAACTTACACACCATTGTAGCAGATCAGTGTAAAAGGTTCATATGCTTCATTTCCAGTACTTCCACGTGCATTCTCCTTTTATATACTTGAACCACTTTCCACCTTACCACTCACTCCATCCAAATCACTCCTGTAGAGACCACTAGTAACTTTCCCTTTGATAGCAATACAGTTAATGGTTATTATCCATCATGGTTATTAGTTGAAGTACAACAATTTAATGGCATAGTGCTGCCATGCATGCCCACATCCTAATCCCTGGAGTTTATAAATAGCTGGGTTTTCATAGCAGAAATGACTTCTCAATTAGGTAAGGATTTCGGCATGGAGAGGACATTTGAGATTATCCAGGCAGGATCAATGTAATCAAAGGAGTTCTAATCTAAGGAAGTTAGATGGCAAGATTCAGGAGAAAGATAAATAGGTAGGTAGATTATATAAATGAGATAATATATATATATATATATATATATAGATAAATGAGAGATAATAGATAGATTAGAAGGAAAACAGAAGGATACTGTACTGCTGACCCTGGTTTTCATGCAATGACATTCATCTCCAATGTCTAGCCTCTAGAACTGTGAGGCTATAAGCTTACTGCTGAGTTTCCAGGGGCTATAATCTTACTGCTGAGTTTCTAGGACAGCCTGTTTTCTTCATTTTAGTATAAAGTACTCATTGGTATTGTTTTTTGAAAATTAATCTTTATATTTTAGAATAGTTATAGACTTCTAAAAATTGTAAAACTAGTCTAGAGTGTTCTTACACCCACATCCAATTTTATTATGATCAATCCATGTGAGTCTATTAAATGGGTCACAGAATTTATTAAGATATAAATTGAGGAAATGCACTCACAATTACGGAATGAAGTAGACAGCAGAAGTTGTCCTCTGATCTGACTGGGAGCGAATCCACCTTTCAGGCAGGAGCAGGGAGAAGGGGCATGTGACCCTTCTCCAACTCCTTATAAGAGGTCACATACAATGGCAGGAAGCATCGCCTTGCTGTGGATATTGCTCTATATAAATAAAATGCTGATTGGCTAAGAGCCAGGTATGAAGTATAGGCGGGACAAGCAGAGAAGAGAATTCTGAGAACAGGAAGGCTGAGTCAGGAGCCGTTGCCAGCTGCTGCCATGAGTACCAACATGTAAGATACTGGTAAGCCATGAGCCATATGGCAGGGTATAGATTTATAGAAATGGGTTAATTTAAGATGTAAGAACTAGATAGCTAGAAGCCTGAGCTATTAGGCCAAAGAGTTTAAATAATATAAGCGTTTGTGTGTTTATTTTATAAGTGGGCTGTTGGACTGCTGGGGCTTGGCAGAACTGGAGAGAAACTCTCCAGCTACACCTCCTCCTTTGGGCTATAAAGCCCAAGGTCATGGGCAGAGCAAATATCACTACACAATTTTCTATTTCAGTATAACACATGGACATAGAGCATTTGCCACAACTGATGAGTCAATGCTGATAAGGTTTTCTTAGTAAAAATTTATACTTTCAGACTTTATATTTTACCTGATGCCATTTAGGCTTCTGTCTAGAATGCTGTGTTACACTGAATCATTTCTTCTTAGGCTCTTGTGGGCTGTGATAGTTTCTAAGTTTTTATGTGTCTGATAACTGGATGTTTTGGAAGAAGACCAATGAAGTATTATGTAGAATATCCTTTAATTATGATTATATGCTGTTTTACTTATAGGATAATAGATAATAAGGTTATGGGCTAGGGTATTTGGGGGTCTTAGGTTGTGGGTTTTAAATTAAATGACTGGCTGGGTATGGTGATATAAACCTATAATTCCAGAATGTGGGAGGTTAAGACAGGAGGATTCCCCCACTTAGAAGTCAGTCTAAGATATGTAGTGAAGCCCAAATAAAACAAACACCAAATAAATCAATAACAACAACAGAAAATCTGAAGGAAAAATCCTATTGAGCCATTTCCATTCTGTCCTGCTAAGATCATACCCTAACAACATAGCTGTTGTGGATATTCACATTGGTCACCTGGCCAAGGGAGTATTGTCACAGCTCTCCACTTTAAAGTTGTTTTCCTCTCCTGTTGCTATTCCTTCTTGGGAAGGAAGTCATTATGCACACCCTACACTCAAGGAGTGAGTTTTCCTGATAGAACGTATCTGAATTTTATGTTCAACAGATTCTTTACATCTCCACTAAGTGTCTAGAATAGAAAATGTCAGCCGGGCAGTGGTGGCGCACGCCTTTAATCCCAGCACTTGGGAGGCAGAGCCAGGTGGATCTCTGTGAGTTTGAGGCCAGCCTGGACTACCAAGTGAGTCCCAGGAAAGGTGCAAAGCTACACAGAGAAACCCTGTCTCAAAAAACCAAAAAAAAAAAAAAAAGAAAAAAAGAAAGAAAAGAAAGAAAATGTCTATAACTACTGTCACCTACCCAACATACATGTCCTAGCCAAATCTCTCACGGTAGCATTCACAATGCCAATGAACAGAAATGCCACTGTTTTAATCTGAAAGTGTGAGTGTCATGCTTAGTGGCTGTCTTTCTTCCAGGCTACAGGTCTAGCATGCAAGCATTCCACTACCTTGGTCTAGGATGCCAGCATAGTCCATCAGCATTGTGGCAATGCCTTCCTGATGAGATGCTCTACTTCTTCCTACCCTCCCCATAGACTGTTCTGAACTCACTCCCCATACAGCTACAAGATTCACTCTTGTGCTTCGTTCCGGTTTTCACTCCACTCCAGAGATTCCTTCTTCATGAGTCTTTCATGGACTCTGTATATGAAATCTTAATACACTTGGCTCTTAAGAGACAACTTCATGTTTTTCTTAATTGTTTTATGTTTCCACTTAGCAGTTACCACCATTTGCATATTATACACATGACTTGTTTGTCCAGACTGTCACCTCTAATATCATCTATTGTGTGGAAGAAGGAGTTTGCTCATGTCATATTCCCAGAAACTAGAGCAGTATCTGGTACACAATAGGTGCTTAATAAATATTTATTTGATGAATGAGTGAATCAGAGAATAGTAGAGTTAGAGAATATTTTCCATCTTGTTTTGGTGAATTTTATCACCATACCCTCTCATAAAGATCTACTTAATTTCCCTTCATCACTCATCCTAACTACTCAGATGACATAGAAGAACAACAATTTGACACCGGAATTAACTAAGTGACATACAGAAGCACAAGGCATGAACAATTAATATGGCATTTTGAGGTTTTTTAAAAAGTTAATTCTAATTAGTTACTTCATTTTCACATTGCTTTTGTCAGGGCCTTGTATTGCTTATTACCCTTGAATGCAAATCAAATAGTTTGACCAAGGAATGAAGTCAAAATTAATTTTCTTACATAATTGGAATTTTCAAGCACTGTATTAGCTATGAGTATGGCAGGTTCCATCGTTGAGGATGCTGCAGGCATCCCCCCTTTCCCTGTCTCTCAGCTCTGCCTTCCTCTCTGCTATCTTAATCCTTAGGTATTTCTCATACTGCAGCATGGATGACTCTTAGCTTATGTGGTCTTCCATTCCTAAGATCCCTGAATATAGGGAAACGATTTTATTTTCTGTTCCTCTTCATATGAAAACTTCAAAAGAACTTTGGTAGAACTGTTTTTTGGTGTGTCTAATTAGCTGAAATGCTGATTGGCCTGTCTGGATGTCATCCTTCCAACTTCACAGAAAGGTAGAGAGACCCCTGTAATTGATACCAGATAAGACAAGACAGTTCCTGGATGCCAGACAGGAAAACCCAACATGAACCGTTTACTGTAGGGACCGAAAAGATTGCTCAGAAGTTAAATTAAACAGTGCATTCTACTTCTCAGTGCACTTTTTACCAAGGGATAACTAGAAGCAAACTAACATTAGAAAATTCAAAGAATGGCCACAATCATGGGAGAGAGCTGTAAAAATATGGCAGCTTTTCTGTGAAGTAGTTATCTCATATTCTGCAGTTATTTGAAAAAAAATATTTAAAACACCTCAAATATACAAGAAAATAATAATTTTCTTAATGTATTATAGGCCACAACATAAATTTCAGCATCAAAAAGTTAAAATACAAATTATGAACTTTTGACTGAAAATTTTAGTTTTTGCTTTAATTTGCATCATTCCTATAGTACTTTAGGGATTGTGTCATCCTCTGTCTCCTTTGATGATTCATGAAGTTTGCTGAGCATGGATAGTGCAGAATCTCCCCCATTTCATATGGATGGCAAAAGAGATTGAAAGATTTGTATTCCTCTATGTTATACAAGCCCATACTGTATAGTGACCATGGATGCACAAATGCCACTTTTCCTTATTCTTTTTCTTTTGTGCATTTGTACCCCAGGATGACAACATGTGGTCTGAAAAAATGCATCAGTGACTGGAGAGCCACCCACCCTTCCATGTGACAGGTTTTCTGCAGTTGTGTGCCCAGCATCTCTGTGGAACTCAGAAATGTCTTTTTGTTGAACCCAAAGGATTAAAATCAACTGTGCAAAACCCTCATCCTTTACCTGGTTGAAGATCTAGTTCTGCTGTCATTACTTTGCAAATTAGTGACAAGTCAGTACTGCACGGAGAGACAGACCTAGGCATCTTTTCTCATTTTTCCCCTGCAATGGCTGTATAACCTTGGACAAGGTCTTTAACTGCCCTGAGCTACAGTTTCTTTTTGAATAAATGAGGCAGGTTTAGATAATTTCTGAAGTTCTTTCCAGCTTTAAGTACTTTGCAGTTAGAGTACTAAGCATCCCTTCATTGTGTTTCCAATTTTATGTTTTTCACATATTTTTCTACTTTACATTCGATCCAATTTAGGGTGTACACAAAGAACGGTGTCAAAAATGTCATTTTGGCACTTTCTATGTTCTTTTTATCTTTTCTCCTAAACTGATTTTGAATGCCAAATTGAATAATTGTTTTCACAAATGTTATGTGTGTTTTTCTTGATATTCTGCTTCACATATGTTTTACAGAATTTATGCATGATGCAATTTCTTTTAATGAGTTTCTTCATTTTGAAAGTAAATATTTCAGCCATAGTGTTCAGCTCTTTCTCTTTGCCTTGTTGAGGCCCAGACTAAGTATGGTCCTGGTTTATTCACAACTCTGTTCTTTATGGGTTGAGACCACCTTCTGAAGAACAGCAGGGATATTTTTTGGGATGGCTGTGAGGTCAAGATGAAGTGCTAAGCTTATAGTAGGCTTTACAAGAACAAGCAACTGTGTGCACTGGCTCCGCTTCACCAAAGGAGGCATCTGTGGCTGGAACACAGCACTTAGGGATTTTTGAAATGCCAGCTGCAGGTAACAAGGAAGGTTAAGCTATAAGAAATAGTCATGCTGCCTAACTTTATCAGAAAATACACAACTTTGCATTAAGAAGGTATGCAGTTGCTTGAATGGCCACACAGACCATCTTCTGTTCCCCATTACAATAAGCTCATCATAACACCTGCAAAGAAATAGTGCTGACAATGATTTTCAATAGGCTCCTATTGGAGAAATTATTTTGGCCACTCCACGTAGTTAAAAGGATATTTATTTAATGGCGTAACTCACAAATTAAGTAATGGGTAGGTTGCAGGGTCTGGGGAAGGTGTAACGCAGTCCAGCGGTGTTCTCTGGAGCTCTGCACAGTCAACCTCCACCGTTCAGCGTCCCAGCACCGAGAGCGCACAGAGAGAGCGCTCGCCCATCCAGCTCTCGGGTCCCCAGGCGCCTCCCCTGGCCCCGCCTCGTAGGCGTGACAGTTGCCAGAGTCTCAATGGGGGTTGGGACTTCCAGATCCAAGCTGGAATGGCTACCCACTACATCTCCCCCTTTTTGTCTAAATAAGAAGGTTCTAAACTAATACAAGACTATATACAAAGGAATAGTTATCAAATATTGTCCAGAAATAATGAGGGATAATGACCTAGATAAGATGTAACTACAACCAATGCAAACAATATCAATCAAGAAACACATGGTAAAATCCAGAGGAGTATAGAGCATAGGTAAACAGCATGTTATAAAGATCATTCAAAGGTGTCCTATCCTAAAGAACCTGAATCTAATACTTAATATGTTCTATCTAAGATATTATATATACTAAGTTGTAACTATAACTGCTAGTCTTCAATCCCATCAAAGACCTGAGAAGGAACATAATGGTACCTGAGAAATGGTAGATGGATGCAAGCAACTTTCGGGAATCTTGCAAGAGTAGACCAAGACAGCTGGCAGCCTGGACAGTCACCTAATGTTTCTCAGCATTGTTGGTGCATTCAAACTGGCTACAGGCCTAGAGTATCTGACAGATCATTTTCAGAAGCAGGATTTCTGAAAGACCATCTTACCCTGTCTTGGCAGAGTACAGTGGTCGCTTTCCTTGTGTCCTGCTTGTCCAGAAAGGACAGCATTGCATTTGTACTGTCAGCCATCAAGGCAAGGGCAGTTCTTTGCCCAGTAGGCCATTTTGTGCCAAAAAGACAAACTTCCAAATGGAAATGTCTTAGAAGCCCAACATTCTCTCGGGATCAATTGGTGCAGCCCGGAGCAATTGTGTCTCACGTCAACAGAATTCTAAGTTATGTAAATGCCATATTCTCTAGGTCTATGAAGTGTTTGAAGATTACCTGCCCATCTGACCTATGTATCTGTAAATCTGGATAAACTAACTAACGTAACTATAGAGATGACAGGCATAGGCGACTATAAATCTATGAATCTTATCTACCGAAATAACCTAAGGACTAAGGCTTCACGTAAATAAGGTAAACAGTCTATAAGCAAATGTATGATGAAGAACGATGACTTCAAAATTGTGACAATACACAAGATATTTATAACAGAGTTAGGAATATATAGTGCGATATGCAATATGACAATAATCTTAAATATATATCAATATACTGAATATCCTAACAGAAGTAGAACATATATAAAGTATGACAGATATAAATTTACATTTGTATCAATATAAAAATGTTTCAAATAAGAGTAGAAATATATATACATTATAACAAATATAGTTCTGTATTTGTATCAATATACAAATTATCTTAAACAGGAGTATAAAAATAGTTTACATTTGTATCAACATATAAGAATCTATAACAGTACAAATTACAGTGCAAATTGTCTAAGGTTGCTATTTTACTAAGTTTGTTTACTAGTATATACAATGATTTACCATCATATCTTATACCTATCCGTTCCATTTCTTCTCTCCCCCCCCCCTTTTTTTTACAATACTGAGTTAATATTTTCTTCCACTCCCAACCCTATAACCATCATCCATAACCCTGAGAATTATGAAACCTAAGGGAGAAGGGGCGTCATTTTCTTAGAATTGCTTCCTGCCGTTTAGGGGGTGATGTTATCTGTTGGGTACTGTGAGAAAGCTCAGATAGTTAAATCTCAGTTAGACTAACTGTAGGTTCTGCAGCAAGTTTTAGAGTAATGGGTAAGATTGTCTGAAATTCTGGCAAGAAGTGTAGTATGATGATGATTACCATGGCATCATTCTGGATTGGGTAGAGTTGTTGTTGTTGGGGCCCCATCTTCCTTCTGGAGACTTCTGAGATTGCTATTGGAAAAAATTATTTGTTATCAAAAATGGGAGGTTTGGATTTAAAGAGGACATAGCATGTAAGAAAGGATTCTGAGAAATCAAGAGTAAGCATGGAGAGAATTAGAATTTAGATGACAATGGTCCCTTTTCATTGGTTTCCTTCTGTCTCACACCAGAGGGCTCTTCTGATACGGGACTGAAGAATCTCTCAAACTTTTCTTTTAGCAATATGCTTGGGTTTAGAGAAGGAGTGAGCCAATTCCATCTCCAAAACCAGCTTGGCTATAATTGAATTGGAACCACAACTTTTCTGGATTGATAGAGAGAAAGATGTTAGACAGTGAGATTTTACCATGTGTAGATTGGTACCAATAGATTCTTCCTTTCTGCTGTAAACATCCAGATATCCAAGGCCTTATGAGTTTTGGAAGATGGGTATTTCCATTATCCTGGAAAGACAAAAACAGAACCCTACCCCACCCTTTGATTGTTAAATTTTTCTTACAACTTGTAGAGATGTCACATTGGTGGATGGATGATCTTTTACTTCTCTTCATCAAGGGGTTTTTCCTGTTCGAATCGAATTTTTATTAATTTTGTTGGTATCCATAGCTTTTCTTCTCCTGCAGAAACAAAGGCAAAACCCCTTCCCCAACGTAGAACATATCCAGGTTTCCATTCTGAGGTCAGCACATCCTTGAAATAAACTGGTTGGTTTAGCTCAGGAGTTTTGTCTGTCGTCCAATGTCTCTCCGCAGCTGTTGTTCCTTTCTCATTAGCATTGAGAAAATTCAAGGTTAATAAAGCACTATGCAGTCTATTTCTAGGAGTCATTGTTACCTGTTGCTGTTTATTTAGCATATCCTTTAAAGTTCGATTGGATCTCTCTATGACTGCTTGGCCTGTGGGATTATGTGGAATACCTGTAACATGCTTTATATTGTAATAAGCAAAGAACTGTCTCATTTTATTGGAGACATATGCTGGGGTATTGTCTGTCTTAATTTGTACAGGTATTCCCATGATGGCCATAACTTCTAATAGGTGTGTAATCACAGAATCAGCCTTTTCAGAACTCATAGGAGTTGCCCATTGAAATCCTGAATAGGTGTCAATGGTATGATGTACATACTTTAATCTTCCAAATTCTGTAAAATGAAACACATCCATCTGCCAAATTTCATTTCTTTGTATATCTTTTGGATTACTCCCTGCAGGTAATGGAGTTTGGTTATAGATGGAACAAGTAGGACATTTTTTCACAATATCCTTAGCCTGTTGCCAAGTGATGGAGAAATCCTTCTTCAAACCTTTGCTATTTATATGGTGTTTCTTATGACATTCTGAAGCTTCTAGCACATTACCTATTAGTAACTGATCAATCTCATCATTACCTTGTGCTAAAGGTCCTGGCAGACCTGTATGGGATCTGATATGTGTTATATATATAGGATGTTCCCTTTTTCTGATGATTTCCTGCAATTGTATGAATAATGAAGTTAATTCTGTATTATCAGGAATAAATTCAGCAGTTTCAATATGTAAAACAACTCTCTCTGCATATTGAGAGTCAGTGACTATATTGAGGGGTTCTGTGAATCCATCAGTACCATAAGAATGGCATACAGTTCTGCCTTTTGTACAGAGCTATATGGACTTTGACCACTTTACTTAAGTCTCCTGATTTATATCCTGCTTTCCCTGATTTATTTGCATCAGTATAGAATGTGAGGACTCCAGAAATTGGCTTTTGTTGTACAATGTGAAGAAGGACCCATTCAGTCTTCTTTATGAATTCTATTCTCTTGCTTTTGGGATAGTGGTTGTTAATCTCTCCCAAAAAGTTACTGCAGGCTCTCTGCCAGTATTCATTATCTTTCCATAGTGATGAAATTTCCTCATTAGTTAATGGTACTACAATTTCTGCTGGGTCCATTCCTGTCAACTGGCAAAGTCTTAATTTACCCTTTTGAATCAAATCAGAGATCTTTTCTATATAAGTCTTTAATTTCTTATTTGGTTTACGTGGTAGGAATATCCATTCCAATATAATATCTTCCCTCTGCATCAAAATACCTGTTGGGGAATGTATGGAGGGGAATATAACAAGAATGCATTTACATTCTGGATCCACACGATCCACATGTGCTTCTCGTATTGTCTTTTCTACTAGAGCCAATTCCTTCTCAGCTTCGGCTGATAATTCTCTTGGACTATTTAATTCTTTGTCCCCTTCTAGAGTATTAGCCAAATTTTGTAGTCTATCTTTGGGTATTCTCATGATACCCAGTAAGTTGGAAATGCTTCCTAATAACTTTTGAAAATCATTAAGAGTCTTCAATCTATCTCTTCTTTTTTTTTTTTTTTTTTGGTTTTTCGAGACAGGGTTTCTCTGCGTAGCTTTGCGCCTTTCCTGGAGCTCACTTGGTAGCCCAGGCTGGCCTCGAACTCACGGAGATCCGCCTGGCTCTGCCTCCCGAGTGCTGGGATTAAAGGCGTGCGCCACCACCGCCCGGCCAATCTATCTCTTCTTAATTGTACCTTTTGGGGTCTAATTTTTTGTAGCTCCATCTTATATCCTAAGTAATTAATAGAATCTCCTCTTTGTATTTTTTCAGGAGCAATTTGCAGTCCCCAGCGAGGCAAACATGCTTTACTTCTTCAAACATGCTTTCTAATGTATTTAACTTTGGATCAGCTAATAGGATATCATCCATATAGTGATAAATTATGGATTGTGGAAACTTTTACACGAATTATCTCTAATGGTTTCTGCACAAAGTATTGACACAAAGTAGGGCTGTTTAACATTCCCTGTGGGAGGACTTTCCATTGATATCTCTTGACTGGCTGAGAATTATTATAATTAGGTACTGTGAAGGCAAATTTTTCTCTATCATTTTCCTGTAAGAGTATGGTAAAGAAACAAGTCTTTTAAGTCAATAACTATTATAGGACATTCTTTTGGTAGCATAGAGGGCAAGGGCATCCCAGTCTGTAGGGAGCCCATTGGCTGAATTACTTTATTAATAGCTCTCAGATCTGTCAGCATTCTCCAATTACCAGATTTTTTTAAATAACAAATACAGGAGAATTCCAAGGGCTGGTAGATTCTTCAATGTGTTGAGCATTTAACTGCTCCTGAACGAGCTGTTCTAAAGCTTGTAGCTTCTCTTTTGTCAAAGGCCATTGTCCAACCCAGACAGGTTTATTAGTTAGCCATTTTAAAGGTAAGGCAGTTGGTACTTCTGAGAGTTCAACAACAGTCGTGCTCTGTTTGTGAACAGCCTGAACGGTTGGTGACTGATTTTTATAGCATGTTATGATATTATTCCTAGAAACATGCATTGGTCTGTATTCCTTTTCTGAAAGTGTGGGAATTTTAATCTGGGTATTCCACTGTTGTAACAGATCTCGGCCCCAAAGATTTACTGCTACATTTGCTACATATGGCTTCAGCCTTCCTCTCTGTCCTTCTGGTCCTATGCATTCAACCCATCTCGAACTCTGTTTTATCTGAGATAGGGTGCCAATCCCTAACAGTTGGACATCTACCTCTTGAAGAGGCCAATTCGGATGCCATGATTTTGGTGTAATTATAGTCACATCTGCACCTGTGTCTACCAGGCCCTCCAGAACCAGGCCATTAATTTGAATTCTAAGCTTTGGTCTTTGTTCATTTACGGAAGTCTGCCAAAATATTTGTTTTATAGTGTTCTTTGTAAACTGTGATCCAGCTATCAAAGCTGTTTTATCATCCATTGCAGTATCGGTTTTTACATTAGGCATTGGTTTATTCAGTTGTCCTGGAGAGGAATTTCTTCCACAGCGGCTGGGAATGTTCGTACTACGTTTGGTTTGGGGGCCTGCAAGAGGCCCCCTGAGGCATTTCCCGCCAGTAAAGGGTTGCCTTGTATATCTATTTTTGATCTGCACTCACTGGTCCAATGTTGGCCTTTGCCACATCTTCTACATAATCCAGGAGGTGCTTGGGGTCTCCTGTTTAGGCTATTCCTAGAAGGAGTATTGCTTCTAGGAGTAACCCATGTACAGTTTTTACTTATATGACCTGGTGTACCACACTTAAAACATTTGGTTACACGGGGCCTTCTTTTACCTCTGGGATTTGTCTCTCCTATCCAAGCCTCATTACTGTAGTTAAGAGACTGAACACCATGAGTATATTGAATCCATTCTTCCAAAGGAGCTGATCTGATCTTTAATGGTGTAAGTATTCTTCTGCATTCTGCATTAGCATTGTCGAATGCCAAGGACTCAGTTAATACTTTTCTTAATTCTTTGTCTGACACAGCTCTTGATATAGCTGTGTTCAGTCTTTGTAAAAAAATCAGTGAAGGGTTCGTGCGGTCCCTGAAATATCTTTGTGTATACCTCAGTTGGTTTTCCAGGTTCTGGAATTTTTTTCCCAAGCATTTAGAGCTGCTGTACGGCATAGGGATATTGTATGCTCATCATAAGTGGCTTGTACATTCCTGTCAGCGAAACATCCCTCACCAAGTATTTGATCTTGGGAGATCACAAAACCTCTGATTTTACCTTGTTGTTCTAAATTTTTTGCCTCTTCTCTCAACCAGCTTTTCCACTGTAACTGCTGGCTATATTCTAGAACAGCTGAAATTAACTGATGCCAGTCATCTGGAATGATTCTATGTGAGATAGACCACGAATTTAACATCTGTTTTACATATGTGGAATGTATCCCATACGTAACTACTGCTTCCTTTATATTTTTAAAGTCCCTTGTTGAAATTGGTTGTAATGTATATGTCATATATGGCTCGGGGTGTGTGTCATCTGCTGGCTTCTCATGGACAATAACAGGATAAGCCATTGTATGAGAGCCATTTGGAGATGTTACAACCTCTATGGTCTTGACCTTCTGCTTATTAGTTCCCTTATCATGTTTACTGAGAGTTTCTTCTAGGGCTTGCAAACGAGCACCTAGGGTCTGTTCTAGGGAGTGAACCTCCTCTCTTGCAAGGGACTCCATATTTCTCATGGAATCATAGAAGTTTTTATGTTCCTCAGAAACACATGATTCCATGGACCTTATCCTATCAATTAACGATAATCTTTCTTCCTTATATACTGTCTGAGTAGCCACAACTTCACTCTGGAGAGTTAGTGTTCTATCCATTAAATATTCATATTTATTATCAATAAAATCAATTTTGGGTACAAGCCTGTTTTGTAAATCCTGATTAGCAGATTCTAGAGAAAGAATCTTTTTCTCTAAGCCTTCATTGCTATCTTTGAAAGCAGATTCCAGAGAGAGAATCTTTTTCTCTAAGCCTTCATTGCTATCTTTTAAAGCCTGTATCAGTCCCAATAATGACTCATCTTTGTTCTTTTTTTTTTTTTTTTTTTTTTTTTTTTGGTTTTTCGAGACAGGGTTTCTCTGTGTAGCTTTGCGCCTTTCCTGGAACTCACTTGGTAGCCCAGGCTGGCCTCGAACTCACAGAGATCCGCCTGCCTCTGCCTCCCGAGTGCTGGGATTAAAGGCGTGCGCCACCAACGCCCGGCTTCATCTTTGTTCTTAAACCAGTGTTTGAACACTGTGTGAATTATTATGATGAATGCCAAAATGGTATAGCCCAGATATGCCTTAGGAATGTCGTATATTTCCAGGAAGATGTCATTCATCATACAGGCAAAAAGGTTTTTAAATTCTTGTGAGGTAATGTTGTCGGCCATATTACACGAAGTACTCAAAATTTGTTAGTCAATTTTAAGGTGTAAAGTTATCAAGTACCTTTACTTGAAACAATATGCTTACCTTTCGTGGGTTTGGGGGCATGTAGTAGCACTTTTCAGCCAGCAGGTGGCGTTGGTACAGCTCCGAAACAGGGCCTCCTGGCGATCTTGGCTGGAGTCGGAGGGAGATGGAGGAAATGTTGGAGATGGCAGAAATCGGAGCTAGCACTCTCCTGCCTCTTTCACTGGTCTGGGGCTAAGCTAGGGAATTGAGATTGGATTAGCTGCTCCCTTTTTCGGGAATGGAACTGTGTAGGTGTTCCCTGGTTATATGGAACTTTGCAGGCGGGTTTAGGTACCCGCCAGCTACGGAGGAGAGGGCAGGAGCCGCCCAGGCCTTTGGAGTTTGCCCCACGTGAGCGCCAGATATTGGAGAAATTATTTTGGCCACTCCACGTAGTTAAAAGGATATTTATTTAATGGCGTAACTCACAAATTAAGTAATGGGTAGGTTGCAGGGTCTGGGGAAAGTGTAACACAGTCCAGCGGTGTTCTCCGGAGCTCTGCACAGTCAACCTCCATCGTTCAGTGTCCTGGCACCGAGCGCACAGAGGGCTCGCCCATCCAGCTCTTGGGTCCCCAGGCGCCTCCCCTGGCCCCGCCTTGTAGGCGTGACAGTTGCCAGAGTCTCAATGGGGATTGGAACTTCCAGATCCAAGCTGGAATGGCTACCCACTACAGGCTCCATGTTCATAAATGTAACTGTTCAAAAATAATAAATGTTCCCAGCAATAGGAGTATTTACAAAAGCTAGGGACTCCAGAGGGTTTGAAACGGAGTTCTTTCATTAGATGACATTCATAGAAGGTCAAGCAATTGTGTTTAGAGAATCATTTCCCAGCTTTGGAAATATTTAGAATTGATGCTGTTTGTTTTGTCAGTTCAAAAATCATTTTCTTACTTAATCTTATCCTGTCATTCTGCCTAGAGTATTCTTTGTCCAATGAATATGTCCATCTTTCAAACTTTGAAGCATGCTTATATATGCACTATATGGTGATTGGGATCATCCAAAGAAGTAAACTATTTAGTTCTTGCTGTCGATGATTGATGGATAAATAAAACACTGATTGGCCAGTGGCCAGGCAGGAAGTATAGGTGGCACAAAGAGAGAGGAGAAGTCTGGGAAGTGGAAGGCTGAGGAGAAGAGACGCCAGCCTGCTGTCCAGGGAGCAACATGTAAAGGCAGCAGGTAAAGCCTCGGAACATGTAAAGGCAGCAGGTAAAGCCTCGGAACATGTGGCGACATATAGATTAACAGAAATGGGCTGAGTTTAAGTGTAAGAGCCAGACGGTGGTAGGCCTGAGCTAATGGCCGAGCAGTTTTATTAATATGAGCTTCTGAGTGATTATTTTATAAGCAGTTGTGGGGTCTGTGCGGCTGGACAGGACTGGAGAAAACTCTAGCTACAAGTTCTTATTTAAATTCTTAACAAGATTAAAAACTGTGCTAGGGAAGGATCATCCTTAAATGAAGCATGCCATTGTTCATGCCAAATTAGAAAATACTTTTTAGAGATGTTTAAGGCTCTGGTACATTTATATGGGATAAGTTCAGGGAAATTGCTGGGTTAAGAAGTGAGTAATGGAGGTACAAACACAAAGGAATTTAACAGTTAAGTGTTAAACTGTGGTAAAATATACACAAAGATATACAAAATGCTTCTGTGGCACATTTTAATAAAAACATCATTGAAAGCAGCATTTTAATAAACTATTTGGGGCATGAAACATATTTAACCCTTCCATGGGAGGTGGGCAGAAGTTAACTGTAGGGTTAACTTCTAATAGAAGGTGCAGTTGGATTTATGGTGGGGGCAGCCATAAAGGGGATGCCTTTCTGTTATTTTCCAGCACAATGGTTTATGTCTTCTCTAAATAAAATTTAAATTTTAAAATAAACCAGTGCAAAGGAACAGCATAAGGCTAACTTGAATTAGGGCCCACTGGAATAGTTATTTGTAATTATGATTTTAACCGTTGGTAATGATTAACACTTCCCCACAATGTCACATGTTTCTGTTCTCATTTGAACCTAAAGAGCCAAACTCTGGCAATACATATTGACATTTGATCCATGACTTAGGGTTTCTATTGCTTTGATAAAACACCGTGGCCAAAAGCAACTTGGGAAGCAAAATGTTAATTTCAGCTTCTTAGTTCCATATCACAGTCCATCCCCAAGGGAAGTCAGAGCAGGAACCTGAAGGCAGGAACTGAAGCAGAGGCCCTGGGGGAAAACATTGCTTATTGCCTTGCTCTTCATGTTGCTCAGCCTCCTTTCTTATACACCCCAGGGCCACCTGCCCATGTCACAGTGGGCAGGTCCTTCCCACATCAACCACTAGTTAAGAAAATACACTCTGTGTTTGCCCACAGGCCAATCTGGTGGGGGATTGTTTTTCAATTGAGGATCCCTTTTCCCAAATGACTTTAGCTCATGTCAAGTTGACATAAAACTAGCCAACAATAAGACAATCCATGAATGATTTTATTCCTTCCTAACTCACTCTGTTCAAGTTTTGCATGAATTTTTACCTTTATTTTGATATCAACCATTATTTTACCTAAAATTTACTTCTAGTGCTCCTAACTTTTAAATTGGCTTTTACTTTTCTGTATTTGGATATAGGGCATGCAGCTGTGCTCACAATGGAAAAAGGTCTGGGCTGGGAGTAAAAAGGCATGAGTTCATGGGCCAGATGTGTTACCTTATAAAGTTTATTTTTTTTATTATACCTAAATGTGCAGATTGGAGTGAATAAATTATATATAAATTTATACATGTACACATCTGTGTAGACGAATTCCTAAACTGTCTTATTAAATAAGAAACAAAGAGCCAAATACAGGGGTGAAAGCCTTGGAGATCAGGGAAATAGTGAGAGCCACCAACCTTACCTCTCGAGCTCTGCAGCTGCCAAAAGAAGCTACTTCCTGTCTTACCCATGCCTTTATTGCCTTGCTGTTGTGCCCTCTCATTGGCTCTTAGCCCAGCTACCTCATTTTCTTGTCACTGCCTGTCTGTACAGACCTCCAGGCTCTATGGTTGGTACTGGGATTAAAGGCGTGTGTCACCACACTTGACTTTTCTCTAGTGTGTCCTTGAACACACAGAGACCCTGCCTGCTAAGTGATCAGATTAAGGGCATGTGCTACCATTGCCTGACTTGTGTTTATTGCTTGCTATGTCCTCTGATCTCCAGGCAAACTTTATTTATTAACATACAAATAAAATATCACCACATTTTAGCACAAATACAATATCAGCACACATCTGCATGATTTATCATCTTTAAAAAGCTAAGAATTCCAAAAGTTCATTATCACGTAGAGGCTTTTTATTTTAGCTTCTTCATTAAAAACTCGTCATTGTGTTGTCTTTCCTCTAATTCAAAAGAGTTCCTCCAAGTATTTACAAACTATTCTAGACATAGTCCATGTCCTTTTTGTTTGTTTTTGTATTTACTTGAGTTTCTGTGATACCATTTCTGAAACAATAAGATGTATTAACACTTCACAAATTACATATCGATATTGCTCCTACGGATATAATCTCATCTGAAAAGCAGCATCATTGCTACTATGTGACTCGGGAAGACAAAGTAAGTGTTTCACCGAATTTTGGAAATTTCTAATTATTTGTTGCAATTAATGTTCAACTATAGTGCATATATAATGCAAGAAGGGAATGGCTGTGCTGCATCTATCCTAGAAAGCCACAGACAAACTTGTGGACTGGAATAACCTTTTATGTTAGATTCGATAAAAGAGCAAGTACAGAAGGAACAGGAAATGCTCAGTTCCAAAGCTACAGTTTAGCATTCTGTGCACTTTTCACTCTATTTAGCATGCATCATTTTATGAATACAAATTTATTCAGCTAGGTCATTTCTCATGGCGTCCAGTGCCGGTTTCCATCCAGAACTAAAATAGATGGAGGTTTTTCCATTTGAGTAGCAGATGCAGTGGTTGGCTGTTTTGGAATTGGTTTCAGTCTATTTTGGAAGGGTCCTTTTTAATTTTTATTTTAATTTTATATTCTTTTGTGTATGCCTGGGTGGGGCATACATGTTGGGGGTGTGAGGACAACTTTCAGGGATTATGGTATTATGTGAGTTCTGGGGATTGAATTCAGGTGGTCAGGTTTGGCAGCAAGTGCCTTTACTTCTGGGCCATCTCCTGGGTCCTTGTGCAAGACGTTTGCACTTCAAGTGCAAAGCTATTTTGCTTACTGCTTGGCACACACTGATGTAATTACTGAATGGAACGGGAATAGAGTGGCCTTTGCTACTTATCTTTTTTCTTTCCAAATATGCTTGATTAACTAATGCAAATCGGTAGATTTGTATATGCTATGTAATTATACATTTGTATTTATATATCCATGCATCTGCATACAAAAAATAACAAGATTTAAGAACCACTATTTCTCAATAACGGAAATGAACCTATACTGCTTTCCTCTGGAACATTCACTCTGTTTTGATCCTCAAGTTGACAAAGCTGAGAGAGAATCAGTAAAAATCAAAAGTCCAAGAGTTATCCCATAGACAGTGGACAAAACCTAGGAAGTCACTCAACAGTGCCTACATGTTTCCAGGCTGCTCTATGCCTGAGTTTGGAAATAATATCTGATGGTGTTTGCTTTTATATCTTGCTGTCTTTCATTTCCTTTTAATTTTTCCTTCTTTGCTTCTCTTCAGTTTCACAGTATTGTTTCTTTTGGCTAATCTGGCAGATTCCTGGAAAGTTTATGAGGCCTGTGGGGCTGTACTGACCTGATGCTAATTTGGCTCAGCTTCCTTATTAAGGCACATAGGTCTTGGCCTTTGGTGGAGTGGAACTGTTTTGGTCCCTTGGGGAAGGGAGTGTCCTGTCTTTCTTAATAATGAAGCAAGATAACTTCAAAACAGAATTGGCATGGTAGAGAGGGAGTCAGTCCACCTCTCTGACATATACCTCATTGTGAGCCGACTTGTAAGAATACTTATCAGTCTCCAACACAGCTAGTTAATTACATAGTGCTCCATTTAGTTTTATTTTAACAATGCTGTGAGTAGTTAACCACAGCTGGATACAAGCATAACTTCTCTTATTCCCCTAAGGTCTGTACATTAAATGAAGCATCCTTGGAATTTTTGCTTTTTCAACTTCCATAGGTCAACATTGATTTACCAGCACCATATGATTTTTATTCCAGTCCCCAGGCTTCATCTTGTCAACACGCATGGGAAAAACACCTGCTATGGGACCTGCCTTCCTCTGTATTCCCTCTGATTACAACTATGTTGCAGTTTTAGTATTTGTGTTATAGTGGTAAAGCATTCACACGAGGGCACATATAGAGCAAGCAGTCAAGTTCATGTTTAGCAGGCAAGTAAGTGAAGGTAAAGTACACCCTCTAGAGTGGAAAACAGACTGAGGTCATGGACAATGGCAGAGTCTTGTTTCTGGATGGCCCATCTAAGGCTTCTTTGTCTCTCCCTATGGCCACTTGAGATAGGCTCCTTCTAGAATAGATGGGGGGCTATTTAAAGAGGGAATCCTTACATTAAGTCTATTTTAATTAGATGCAAGAACATTTATAAAAGTGTAACTGCCTAGAGAGTTGAAAAATGTCACCAGGGAAAGAGCAAAGGTGCTTTGTATATGCTTTTTTTATGTATATGTCTCACACAGGAGACAGGCTGTATGAGAGCTGGCCAGACAAGCATGGACTTGCTTTTATCTATCCCAAGGCCCTCTCATTTCTCTTATCTGGTTAGCTTGGCTATCTAATACTCAACTGCAAGACCTCTGTTCTTATCCTTGCTGTTTCAACACTACCATTTGTTTTAAAGCTAACAAACAGTTCTATAATCAGCAGGTATAAATCTTCTCTCAGACATCCAGACTCCTAGAAAACTAGGGTAGATAAACTGCTAGGAGTAATTAAATTAGTTTATGATCTATTGGCCTGTGATTTTTTTTTACCAGAAACTAGAACACACACACACACACACACACACACACACACACACACACACACACACTTCATTTTAAAGTCTCCTTCACTGTGCTTTATGGAAGCAGTGGTAAAAGCTCTTATAAGATAAGCATTCTATGACCTTTTTCTATTTTTAGACAATGAAACATCTTTTATTTCAGTACTATTTACAGTTTAGTAATTCCTTTATTCAAAAAATGTCCATCTTATGTATATTCTTTGTTCTATGCTAGAAGTTAGAAACATGATTAGGGTAAATAACGCTCCTCTAATTACTACTTTTTTTCTTTTCTAAAATGTTTCTTTATTTTTATTTGTGTATTTCTATGACTGTATGCCATGTGTGTACAGGTGCCCTCAGATACCAGAAGAAGGCTTCAAATCTCCTGCAACTTGAATTAGAGATACGGGTGCTGGAAATGGAGCTCCAAAGGAAGACCACCATGAACTTTTGCAGAAATAGCACACAGCAAAGCATGTGAAACCAGACTGTGCAGTTCCATTCCCAAGTTTCTTTTACTTTTTTTTAAAAGATGTTTGCTTCAGTTGCTTAAGACGTATGGAGATAGTAGTACTTAGCTTATAAGATTACGTAGATCCCCAAATATCACAGGCTCTTTCCATTGCTCTGGTTATCTTCTAGAAACTGACAATTAGGACCAAAGAAACCACACACTTGAGTTACAGAACATGGGAAAATAAAGCTGGTATTGGTCTTGAGGCTCCATCCATACTGACTAGGTTTGATGGTGTTGGCAAGTACTATATACACTACTGGAACATAAAAGTAATCATCAACCTTATCCATTAATGAAACATATGAGCTCTAATGAGGACTGCCCTGGCAAGACATGCTCACTGGTACAATAATGGCACAAATATTTTGGGAGTAACCAACTACTTTCTGATTGAATTTAAGGCCTCCACCAAAGGGTAAAACTCATACCTGAAGTCATAATTGGGGCCAAGAACCTGTAAGGAGTCAGGTTATTGGCACTGGAGGAGAACCTACTTCTATTACTCAGCCAAAGGAACATAGTATTAAACTGACTCCTAATGAGTTCGCTTTATACCCATCGATAAGTGTATCTCACAAACTTTATCAGAAAAACTTCTTTTCTATAGATTGTGAGTAACACAAAAACTCACAACTGGTCAAGAAGCAGAGAACAAAAAGACTACAGAGTGCTCACCCCTAAAGTGGGACCTATGGGGGCATTTTCTCAATCGAGGGTCCCTCCTTTAAGATAATTCAAGCTTGTGTCAAGTTGACATAAAACTAGCTAGCACATGTAACTAACAGAGTATCTTATCCAACAGCTTCTGAATATACACTATCCTCAATGCACATGAAATACTACCTAAAATATATTATTTATTATGTCAGTGAATGCATAAACAAATCAATGAATGAACCAGGCCATCAAGAAGTTGAGACTATGAGTACATGTTGCTTAGTACATGGGAAGTAGTCAATAAATGTCAGCTCTTACATTTATTAACATCTTCTCATCATAAATTTACTATCAGATGCCTACATTTTCAGTGATTCTACTCTGTTCTAGGTTTAAAACACAAAAACCTATTTTAATTTATACCCTCAGGTCATATCTACTCATAATGTTTTATCAGGTTTTCGTACAAAATCCCTATGGAAGTTAATCTTTTCATATTGTTATCTCCAAATTGTGATGCCTTAGGAATCAATCCTCTGTATCATCTCTGGGTATCCCATCTGGGTGACACTGTCCTGGGGGCCCCTGATTTTACTCTCTTATCAATTCCAGTTTGTCTTTTTCTGTCAATTCTGCTGTACCTATCCTACTTCTGATGGGCTTTATTTGGATAACCTTAGTTTTATTGGTAAGTGCAGTATGAAAATATAAGCCATTACCCTCCTTCCTTTTAAACTAGAAAAAAATGTGAAGATGTTGAATTACCTATTTCATGCTATGATTTATTCGAGCTTCTTTATTGCATGTCTTGATGTGGTTGTGATGGCAATATCCAAGAGACAGACATATCCCTGTGGTCTTGACAGTGCTTGCGTAACTCAGAATTTGTTCTCACAAAATTTTTCTTGGATTTATTTTTAGTGCTGCTTGGTACTTTAGAACTTTGCTTTAAAACTCTGAATCACTTTATATAATCAAAGATAGATTTCCAACCACTCATGAATTGGTCCAAACTGAATTCTGAACTACATTGCCACAGAACTTAGGCCAGAACAGAACCACTCTGCCTGTGAGGAGCAGCATTTTGTCTGTGTAAAACATGTAGTTTTTTTGTAGTAGAGGTCAATCAAGGCATGGCCCAAGGAATACTTTGGGCTTCGTTAAAGGAAACATACTTCCATTGGAAAACCGTGTCTTCCTTAGCTGGTTTAACATCTGAAGAACCAGAGGTTCTTTCAAATATGTGGGCTTATAAACAAGTCAAAGGTTATCATGGTCCACATTGTGAAAGTCCTGGTCCAAGGTCTCTCACTGGAACAGCACTCTGAGAAAGCCCCTTTATTCTGTAGAATCCTTGGCTCTTTAGACAAGGCACTTACGTCCAAACCTATAATCATATCTGTTTTACTTAGCATATTAAAATTTTAGTCATTTATACTCAGTGGTAAGCATGTAAGTTCTCAGTTTTGCCAAGAGTATTAAATGTGGATGGAGTATGGCAAAAACTAATGATATCATTCTCAGTGGGATTTATATATTTGCATGAATATTTTGACTACGAGTACAAAAAAATTAGCAAATCAAGTTTGGATTAGATCTTTTTCATCAACATATGTTCTCTTCTCAAATGAATCTGTGATTTGCCCTCTGCCAAACACAAAGCTCAGCCCCTGCAAGTCTAGTTCATGTTAGATTGAAATAATCTGGTTCAACCTTCAACAACTGATGATCTTGGAAAAGTCACTATATCAGGACTTCAATGTCACCACTGTAAACCAGAGACTGTGAAGGTTGTGCTAGATCAACTATGAAGATTTAAAGTCAAAAAATCCTCATTTTTTTTTTTTAGTTCTTTGAGTACTTTATATAGTGTCATGTTCACCCACTCCCCCAACTCCTGGTATAAATACCTCCTTCCCAACACACCTATGCCCTAAAACAAACAAACAAACAAACAAACAAACAATCAATCAAACAAAAAACTATGAAGTCCAATCTGTATTGCCCATATATTCTTTGTTGTGTGGCCTTCACTAGAATGTGCATACTCAACAGGATCTGCACCCTTAGAGAAAACTGCCTCTGGCCTTGCAAATGGATATCAATGTCAATCTCTCCTTAGGTGGGAATTTTGTGTCAACTTACTCTCTATATGACAGAATTATGTCTGGCTAGAGCTTGTATAACTCTTGTACATCCTGTGAATTCATATGTGCTGCAGCTCTCATGTGTCACTGTTTCACTGTAGTTATCCAATACGTCTAGCTCTTAGAATCTTTCTGTCCTCTCTTTGGCAATGATCTCTGAGCCTAGGGATGAGTGGGTAGGATATAGATGGTTCGTTTAGTGATGAGAATTCCACAGACTATTATTCCCTGCCCCTTGGCCAGTAGTGGGTCTCTATGTTTATTATCATCTACTGCAGAAAGAAGCTTCTCTGATGAGGGTTGAGAGACACACTAATCTGTGGGTAGTAGTCTATAATATTTGGTGGTCCATGGGACCTTATGGTTCAACCATTCCCCAAAAAGGTAACCTATTCTTAGTATTGGGTTTTTATTTGTTATCCTGTGGTGTCTAGTAGGGAATTTCTGCCCAGTTACAGGGTAACTGAATTTAAACTCTCTCTCTCTCTCTCTCTCTCTCTCTCTCTCTCTCTCTCTCTCTCTCTCTCTCTCTCTTTTTCTCTCTCTCACACACACACATGCATACATATATAATTATATATATTAGAAAACTTGTACAGTAGTGGGTCTCCATATGACTTTTTCAAATTGTCTTTAGGGTTAGTTTCCCCTCATATTTTCTCCTCTATCCTGCTACTTCCTCCTCTCCATTTACCCCTTCCTAATTTTTTTATTATTCTTCCTTAACTTTTTATGCCACTTCATCCTATCTTCCCTCTCTTGAAATACTCCCTGCCATGCTCCACTACTAAATTCCCTGACCTCTGTATGTATTCCAAATGGGATAAATATATCTGAAGATTCAAAGCTAACATTCACACATGAGAGAAAACCAAGCACACTTATCTTTCTGCATCTGGGTCACCTCACTGAGTGACAAATCACATGCTAAAATGATACATAGCATAGCTTTTAAAAAGGCTGTTACAAAACACAAGCCATACTATGCTAGTACTATTTTTTAAAAAAACATCTTTCCATCAATCTTTAGCAAAGTGAGAGTGAAACGGAAAGATATTAAGATAAGGCACCCCATAATCTGGCTGCCCCAAGAGCTGTTTGACTTCATGTTCCTTGTCCAGATGCCCTTTCACATCAGGGCAGCCACACGGCCCTTCCGGGTGTCACTGAGCACAGCAAATAGTTATCCTCTGGAACTTTAGTTTGTGCTGTTCTCTTTTCTAGATCTGCGTTCCATCATTTCCCACCAGGATTCTGCCCCTTACATTTTTCATATCATAATTTTAATGCCACTTTCTCAAAAAAGTGTTCTCTGCTGGCTTCACTAAATTTGCAACCTTCTTCCACATTTCCTAACCTTATTATTCTCTTTATTGTCAATTAACATCTAACACATGTGTATCCATGATACACATACATACTATATATTTTCTTGATTATTTGTTTCTTGTCATTAAAATAGATGGAGAGAGATTTTGTCTGTTTTATGCACTGATCACATAAAATTCACTGAAAGATGAAGACAATAATGAATGAAGGGCAGAAATGTGTTCAGCTGGAAGTCAAATGAGTCTTTTGAAATTCTGACTCAATCTGGCAGCCACTTGTCTTTTCTTGACCACTAAGTAATTCTCATGGAAATATAGAGTATCCTCTGTGGCTTTGACTCTGGGAACTGTAAATTGTTTATTACTGAACAACTGAAAGCCAATCATCTGCTGTGCAACAACAGCTAATTCTTTATGTAGAGGTAGGTACAAACCGTTCTTAGATAATTCAATTCAGTTTTCTCCCTCTCAAGATTGATTTTCCCTCTCTCCCTCCTTGAGACATTGTTTAAATTTGGGTTTCTTTGGCTGTAATAAGACATGACCAAAAGCAACTTGAGGAAAAAAGGGTTATTTCAACCTACAACTTTCAGTCTCTCAGTGAGGAAAATCAGGGCAGGAACTCAAGCAGGGAAGGAACCTGGAGGCACAAACTGATGTAGTCCATGGAGGAAAATCTTGTACTGGTTTGCTCCCTATGGCTTGCTCAGCCTAACTTCTTATAGCACTCAAAATCAACAGCCCAGAGGTGGTACCACCCACAGTGAACTGGGTCTTCCCAGATCAATAACCAATCCAAAAAAAAAAAAAAAAAGGCACCACAGATTGGCTTATTGATGGGCCAGTCTGATGGGGATATTATCTCAGTTGAGGTCCCTCTTCCAAAAGAGCCTCTAGTTTCTGTCAAATTAATATAAAACTAGCTAGCACAAGCATAATATATCAGTATATTTTATGGAAGTCTTAAGTTACTTTAAACAAACTTCCTAAAAAGTTGTGTGGAGCAAAGATACTCTAGAACTTAAAATGTTCTATTTGGTTTAAACATATTTAATTGTTAAGTCCCATGAGTGTGCTGGTTAATAAAGATTACCAACTTGATATGATGCAGAATCAGTTAAGACAGAAATGTCCAAACATACCTTTGAGGGATTATCTAGATTAAATTGGTTGGGGTGGGAAGATCAACCCTAGATGTGGGTGTCATAATGCCCTAAGCTTGGATTCTGGGCTGAGTGCAAAAGGAGAAAGCCAGCTGAACGGAAGCAATCCATGTTCTTGGCCTCTTGTCAATGGATGTAACATGACCAGTTGCCTCAAGGTATTGCCTTCTATATTTCCCTAACATGGTGGACAATACACGTCATTGTAAGACGAGGAGCTTTGTCAGGGTATCTTATCACAGCAAAAGAAAATTAGCTAAGACAATAGGGAATCACTTTGGAATAAAATGATGAGATTTTTTTTAACATTTACTTTCTGCGTCACACTGTTGAGTCATATCTAATAAGTCTGGGGGAGCAGTCAACTTCATATTAATGTCTTTATAACTGAAAATGTAGACATCTCAGGAAAATATATGGGATAAATGAGAAGCATGGTGGAAACAAGCGATGATACTTGATTGACATATGTCACTCTTATAGCTCATGCCATTCTCATTGTTATTCTTTTCAAATATGATACTCCTATGGGGAATGATGAGCCTAGTCCATTGTCCCTTGAGCTTTCCTCTTTCAAAATTCTCTTTGCGTAACTGGTATCCAGTCTTTAGATTCCCACCCACAGAGCCATGACAGCTGCATCATGCTGAAAAGGATCCTCTATCGCCTCTTAAAAGAACCTTCCAAAGAACTGTTTTTAGTCAGTAGCTGATTAGCTTGGTGAAATGTGCCTCAAGTGCTTATTCCTCATGTTTATTTTCATTTTTTATGCCTTATGTATATTTTTCTTTCTCCATGATGTTCTGTTAAAAAATGCTTGACGTCTAGGGCATTTGTGCATGTGCACTCTGACATGCATGGTGTTTGACAAATAATTTGAGTTTTCAAACTGAAGTGCAAACTTGTATAGCTGCTTTGGGAATCAGTATGGCAGTTTCCCAGAAAATTGGCAATCAATCTACCTCAAGACACAATGATACCACAAGGACACTTGCTCAACTATGTTCACAGCAGCATTATTCATAATAACCAGAACCTAGATGTCCCTCAACAGAAGAATGGATAAAGAAAATGTGGTACATATACACAATAGAGTATTACTCAGGTGTAAAAAACAATGACATCATGAAATTTGCAGGCAAATGGATGGAACTAGAAAATATCATTCTGAGTGAGTTAACCCAGACTCAGAAAGACAAACATGATATGTACTCACTCAAAAGTGGATACTAGATGTAAAGCAAAGGATAATCAGGCTACAACCCACAGCTCCAGAGAAGCTAGGAAACAAAGAGGACCCTAAGAGGAATACATGGATCACCTTGGGAAGGGGAAACAGATGAGCTCTCTACGAATAAACTGGGGATGAGGGAGACAATAGAAGGGAGGGGATGGGGGATGAGAACATGAAGTAACAAGATGGTTGAGCTTGGGTAGTGACAGAGTGGGAGAGCAATGAAAGAGATATCTTGATAGAGGGAGACATTATGAGGTATGGGAGAAACCTGGTGCTAGAGAAATTCCCAGGAATCCACAAGGATGACCCCATATTAGATTACTAGCAACAGTGGTGAGGGTGCCTGAAGGGGCCTACCCTGGTAACCAGATTAGTGAATACCCTAACTGTCATCATAGAGCCTTCACCCAGTAACTTGATGGACGCAGATACAGAGGTCCACAACCATGAATAAGGTCTAGCGCCAGGGAATCCAGCCAAAGAGAGGGAAGAGGGATTATATGAGCAAGGGAGGTCAAGATCATGTTGGGGAACTCTACAGAGGCAACTGAACCAAACTCAAAGGAACTCATGAACTTTAGATGGACAGCTGTAGTACCTGCATGGGACCAGACTAGACCCTCTGCATACAGGAACCAGTTATATAGCTGGGTCTGTTTGAGGGGTTCCTGGCCATGTGATCAGGATCTATTCCTGCTGTATGAGCCAGCTTTCTGTATCCCATTACCTATGGTTGGACACCTTGCTCACCCAGATAAAGTGGGGAGGGGTTTGGTCCTGCCTCAACTGAATGTACCATGCTTAGCTGTCTCCCCTTGGGAGACCTTACCCTGTTGGAGGAGGGGATGAGGGGTGTGTGTGGGAAGTACTGGTCAGCCCTCTGGACATGGGGTTAGCACACTGTACAGAAGTGCCCTCCACTGCGCTCAATCACCTACTGTCAGAAGCTGAGCAATGCCTGTTTACAGATCTAGTCATCAACTTGCTTGCTTTTGAGCTACCGTTTCATCTCCCCACCCTCAGCACTGTTCTAGCTACTCCCTCACCCACTTCTTCCTTGGAGAAAGGGTTAGACCTTGAGTCTAATCTGTGATCTCCAACCTGTTGAATTAAGGGTCACAGTTCAATTTCCACATCTGTTCCTCTTGTTTTCCATGGACTATTTCTCAGTAGCCACCCAAAGAGATGAAGGCAGAGTCTACTTCCAGTGTTTGGACATTAGCACAAAGCCGGCCGCTCTGTGGTTTAGAAGATATACTGTTTATTTGAGCTACTCTGACAGTGCAAAAGAAGAAAATAGACAGAATTTCTATTTATTTTCTTAGCCAGGGTCATTTTCATTTTGTAATTCACTCATCTGGAGAGTGCTTTAAAAAGAATTTGCCACCTCATGTGGCCTGGCGTCATTTACTGTAGTTTGATGAGCTATGCTTGAGGTTTATAGATTTAAGTTTCTTTCTCTTTAGGCACAGTCTAGTCGGTGTGTACCTAGATACCATGGGAAGAGTCAGTTATGACTTATCAAGTGGGAGAGCTTTTCCATCCTCAGTCACACACGTGTATGCCTTTTTGATGCCTCTTTCGTTTCCCTACACTCATGACAAGCAGCATCCATTTTTGAAGACTCAAACTAAGCATGCTTTCACTTTGAAGCCTTTGTTTATCAACTGTATCTTTCCAGATGGAAACTACATCTTCAGACTTTAATCTCCAGGATAAATTAAGACGTAAATCCCTTAGCCCTTATGTCTAACTTTTTTTTTTTTTTTAGATGAGTAAGGGCACGAGCTTTGAGGTCCAGCCACATTTACCACTCATCATTGAAATGTCATTGCCCAGTTCATTTTAGGATCTTGGCAAATGTCATTTAAATATTGGAACAAACAGATTCAATGCCTGTGGTGTTCATGGAGCTCCCGCTGATTCAAATTGAGCCAGTTCTGTGGGTGCAGAGTTTTGACAGTCGCTGTCTCTATTGCAAAATGTTTCCTTTCCTTTATGTTTCTTGTTAGGGTGACTATTAACATTCTCAGTCACTGTTTTCCTATTTTATTTTTATATTTATTAATTTATTTCATGGAGGAGGGAACACACATGGAGTTCATAGGATAAGTTGGTTCTTTCCTTCCACCATGTTGGTCCTATGGACCGAACTCTGTTCATACATTAGGCTTAGTGACAACTTCCCTTACCCACTGAACCATCTCATCAGCTCTACAAGGACTATTAATCTTTTCTATTTGTCTAGAGGTCTTCTGGCAATGACCTTATTCTGGAGTTATTGACTTTGTGGCTATTGATCATTAATCCTAATGGTAGATAAAGACACTGCCTAACTCAGAATTTACTACAAATACTTAGTGAGATCCTGGCTCAGAAGCAGTAAACGATTAGTATCTGTTAGAGTGCTGGTACAGTTCTAATTTTAGTCAACTATGAGAATTTGTTTTCTGGGTCTTAGCATCTAAGAAGGAAAACATGGCCTCCAATTCTTTTCTGGCTTTAGGTCTTCGTTGAACTCATTGTTGTTCTTTAGCTTTGACCTACATATTGGTCCTATCCTCACTGGAGTCTTTCTAATCAGTTTTATTTGTCTCTCATTCTATTTATTTTAAAATTTTAAAATTATTTATTTTTCTTTTTTGTGTATCAGTGATTTCTTCCTGCATGTGTGTATACTGCATACACGCCTGATGCTGATGGATGCCAAAAGAGGGCATTGGATTTCCTGGAACTGGAGTTATGGATGGTTGTAAGTCACCATATGGATACTGGGAACTGAACCCAGGTCCTCTGAAAGCTCTCAATAGCTTGGCTACTCTCCAGCCCCTGTTTCTCATCTTTTTGTATTATTTTCTCATTAAAAAATATTATTCTCCCAATTTTATCTAAACATGTTCATACAGTCAATAACTACCTTACTTAATATAAGTTTGGAGAGGTATGGGTTTAGTGTATGATCTAGGCAAGATGCTTAATTTCTCAATAGTTCTATTTTCAGCTATAAAATGAGGATAGTGATAGTATGTGCCACACAGATTTGCTGTGAAGGTTCAATTATTGAGTACATGTATAGATTTCAGACATTGACTAGCTCATAGTAAATACAATTGAGAGCATATTCAATTATGTATCTCAGTTTTCCAAGGTAATGACTAATGAATGCTTCTTAGATTACAATATCTTGAAGTTGACTGCTTAATTATTAGCAAAACTTTTAAGGAGTTGGGTCAATGAGATGGTTCTGTGGGTTAAGACACGTGTCTATGACCACCTTATTTCTATTCTTAGATCCTACAAGGTTACAGAATTGTCCTTTGACTTCCACATGCACACGGTGACACACATGACTATACACACACATACACACTAAAATTAAGAAAAATAAAATCTTCCAAAGAATTGCAATATTCTTTTAAAATTTATTATTTTTATTAATTTTTCATAGAATATATTTTGGTTATATTCCTTTTCCTACCAAACTCCTCCCAGATGTTCGCCATCTCAGTATCCACTCAACTTTATGTTTTTGTTCTCTCTGTGAAAAAACGAACAAAAAACAAAACAAAATAAAAACCCAATAAGACAAAAATGTCAAAATAAAATAAAACATAAAATGTTCACAAGAATGTCTGGATTCTATTTTGTGTTGGCCAGCTACTCCCGGGCACTGGGGCTACTCTGGAGTGTGACTAATATACCCAGTGACACTCCATTTGAGAAAATGATTTTTCCCTTTCCTAGAAGAAACCAATTGTAACTAATTTCTTGGTTAGAAGAGGGAATTTGTGTCTACTCCTCTTTTCAGTACCGGGATTTTGTGTGCTTTGAATCTGTGTTGGTCTTTTCCATGCTGTTTGTCTCTGTGAGTTCATATGTTTATCAGTCCTGTTGTGTCTGGAAGACACTGTTTCCTTGGAGTCATCTACCACCTCTGGCTCTTACAATCCTTCTGCTTCCTTCTCTGCCTAGATTCCTTAGCCTTAACGGGGGGGGGGGGGGTTGTTGGATAAAGACATTCCCTATAGGATGAGTGCTCCCCAATCTCTTATTCTCTGTGCGTTGTCTAGTTGTGGGTTGAGTTAATTAACTCAATTACTTCAAGGAAAACGCTTCTCTCATGTGGGCTGAGTTATGGTCTGATCTATGTGTACCATAGTATGTCATAAGAAGTCATTCATTGTATTCCTATGTTCCTTTAGCAGAATAATAGTAGAGGTTTTCCCCTGGGTCCATGATCTATCTAGTTTCAGGTTTGTGGATACTTGGGCAGTGTTGGGTATAGTTCCACCTCATTGAATGGGCCTTAGATCCAATCAAAAAGTGGTTAGTTATTCCCATAAGGTTTGTGCCACCTATCTTACATACAGGTTGTTGTTGTAGGTCACAGGGTTTGTAGCTGGGTGATATCGATTATTAATTTTCTTTTTCAGTATTGTACAAAGTACACTGGCATCATGAATGCTAGTCAGTAGAGGTGAAGCTTCAAGTTGGGAACGAGCTTGATTTCTTGATGTTTGATTATGTAAGTTGTATCCAGCAATAAGGCCTTATCATCAGATTATGGAGAACAATAAATAGTATTCACAATAGTTTGTAGTGTTTGAACGATTCTATGGGACCCCTTTAACCCAATAACTGAACAAGATGGAAACCATTCCTGGCACTTTAGGTTATACATGGTGGCATAAAATGTTAATTTGTGGAATTGTCTTCCCTATTATATAGTGACTCCATTTAAATTCATTTCATATATATATATATATATATATATATATATATATATATATATATATATATATATGAAGCTTCTGCAGTAGTAGGTCTCCATATGGCTTTTCCAAAGGCTTTTGGTGTTTGTTATTCTTCCCACTATTCCCAATTATGAAATCCAAACTTGATTATAATTGCTTACTTGTTCTGAATGATTACCACATACCTACACTTCCATAAATGCTGCTCAGAATTTATTTGCTGTAGAATATTTTCTTAGTTAGGATTTCTATAGCTGTGAAGAGACACCATGACCATGCAACTCTTATAAGGAAAACATTCAATTGAAGGGTCTAGTTTACAGTTTCAGAGGTTCAGTCCATTATTGTCATGGCAGGGAGCATAATAGTGTGCAGGCAAAGCTGAGAGTCCTACATCTTGCAGGCAACAGGAAGTCGACTGACAGTCACATTGAGGGAAGCTTAAGCAAATGAGATCTCAAAGTCTGCCTCCACAGTGACACACTTCCTCCAACACTTCCTCCTAATAGTGCCACTCCCTTTGGGGGCCATTTTTTTTCAAACTACCACAAACATTATGAAGCTATATCCCTAATAACATTAATGATGGTGTATAGCATTGATTAATGAATAACTGTCTAATAAAAGGCATTTGTTGTTCCATGACCCTTTAAGGATAAAATTAATAGTGATTTAAGGGCCAGTATAGAATGTATTAAAGTTAAGAATAGAAGATGAATATAAGATTTTTAAAACCTGGATTTGCCCAGGTTTACATAGGCTTATTTTTTTTCTCAGAGAAGATATATAAGTAGCCCAATGACAACAAACGGTATTCAAAAGCTACACAAAATCTTGATGAAAGACTCTTTTGCATGAAAATATTTTTCATCATGTGCTAAATTACGTCTCCAATGCATTAGGCAGAAATATATGTCTTCCTGAAGAACAACTGCTTGTTTTACAAACAGTACAGCTGCTCTCGTGAAAGACGTTATTTTGTGTTAACTGCCAGATGACATGATGTATATATACCTTTGAGTATTGCCAATACAGCGGTGGGAGTTTAATCTCTATACAATGAAATACCTGGAGTATTTAATTCTTTAAAGAAGTTTAAAAGGAAATTATGGTTTTCACCTTTAGGAATCATTTTAGAAAATGAGGTAGGTCATCAGATAGGGATCCCAGACTCACACCACCAACTCCACACTTCCCTGCAGTCAGCCTGAGGACCACTTGTTCCATGCATTCCCACTGGTCTCTCCTTTCCAGACAAGGACCTTAGACTCAGATCACCCAATTTTACTTGACCTATGGCCTGACAGAGAACAATATATCCCATTCCCACTTCCCAGCCCCTCTCTCCACATAAGGACCTCAAATTCAGTTACCAACTCCACCAGTCCTGCACTCACCCGGTGGCTGCTTTCTCTAGATACACATTCCAGACTCTCATTGACAACTCCACCCAATCCTTTCTGGACTGCCTGAGGACCACATTTCCTGTGCCTGCCAGCCTATCCCCCTTCCAGTAGAGACCTTAGACTAGTGACACTAATTTTATGTACTCTGGAGGCCTGCTGGATGACCACCTATCCAATGCTCCCCGGCCTGCCCTTGTCTCCACAATGGGACCCCAGACTCAAGCTGTCAATTGTGTCAATGCCTGTAACCTGTCTAAGGACCACCTGTACCATGCTTGCTCTCCAGGTTCCCATTTCCAGATAGGCACCCCATAGCTGCATCACCAGACTACCCACCCTTGCTCCTCCCCCCATATGCCTGAGGACAGGCTGTGAAGATGTTCTAATTCTACCTAAGGTCTACTCCTGGTCTTTGAAACTTCACCTAGCCCTAGCTGAACTCAGATCAATTCTGATACCTTATTTGAACATCAACATTGAGTTATCCCAAGACTGAGCCCTAAGCTCCAAGTCTACAACTTGACAAATTTAAATAACAGGAAACAGAGATCTAAACACCAACTCAACAAAAGAGAGACAAAATTTCCATGTCAAGAAACGCTATCAGCAGTCTAACTCCAGATACTTGGGACCCATAACAGACATCTACAGGTCATTACCCACAAACACCAATGAATACACAGTCTTCTCAAAAGAAAAGGCTCTTTCCCAAAAATAGACCATGTATTAGAACATAAAGCAAATTTCAATATGTATAGGAAAATTAAAATCACATGCTGCATTCTATCTAACCACAATGGAATAAGTCTGGATATCAACAACAGAAACTACAGAATGTACATAAACTCATGGAAATTAAACAAACACACTACTGAATGACAATTGTGTCACAGAAAAAGTCAAGAAGGAAATTTAAAAATATCTAGAATTGAATGAAAATGAAACAAAGATAGTATACCAAAATCTATGGGACAAAATGAAGGCTGTCTTAAGAGGAACATTTATAGCATAAAGTGCAATCTCAAATTAATAATGCGATGATACTCCTGAAGGCCTTGATAGCAAGGAAAAGCAAGGACAATCAAGAATCAATACCCCAAAACAGGAGATGGGGAGAGATAATCAAAATTAGGGTGAAATTAATGACATAGAGATGAGAAAGAAATACAAAGCCAACAAAACAAAGAGTTGGTTTTCTTAAAAATAGAGTACAACAGACAATGCCCTCTCTCCTCCCTTGATAACTTCATTGGCTTCTTCCTACAGTCCATAAACAAGTTCTTTATTCCTTACTTTAAGGCAATTCCAATAGCAATGTTTTCTTCCTTCAACACTCTGTGTATTCTCTGCTTCTGCCTGTCTTTCTTTCTTCCTCTGGATGCTTCTTTTAAGATAATCTGCTCTCACAATGTTCAATGGCCTCCATTCACACTGTGACACCGCCAAAAAAAACCTCAATGTATGTATCTTTTGGATATCCTCTGCAAAGGTATATTCTGATTGGTTTGCATATTAAAACATTTTGGTATTGCTATGATATCTGGTATTTGCTTTTAGATATCTCAGGAAGGTAGGAGCAGAGTAGAGAAATAAGTGGAGATTGGCTTTGCCTTGACAATTGTTTGAACCTGATGATAAGTCCTCTAACATAATCCCTGGTTCTCTGCTTCCAAAAACAAATAAGTTGTTATTTTTCCAACTTATTTCTTTGGACCATCTAATCCCTAGACCACCTTTTATTTGGTAAATTCTTCTTGACCTTGGTCAGTTAACATGTCTCTTTTTCTGTTATGGTCCCATTGTGATTCTGTTTTCTTATGCCATTAGTTTAGCATTAATTTTTCATGATTTTTTTTTATCCCTCTACTTTCTTACACATTCACCGACACTGAATGGATGATCTTAATTGACTTCAACTAAACCTAAAGTATATAATAAGATATATCAGCTAAGTGTAGCTTGAACTTCTGACCCACAATCTTTTCATTTCAATTGCAGCTGCCTCCAACGGCATTTTTAGTATCTACTCCTCATCCTCTTCCATCTTTATCACCAACCTAAATCTTATTCCATATTCCCACCCTATGCATTGGTAATCACTTACATGTTTGGGCTGTAGATTTTTAATTATTGCTTCTATTTTACTAGATGTCATAGGTCTGTTTAAATGCTTATCTGATCTTGATGGAACTTTTTTAGGTGATATGTACTGAGAAAATTATCTGTTTGTTTTAGATTTTCCAATTTGCTAGAGTATTTCTTTTAAAGTATACTCTTGTAATTCTTTGTATTCCCTCAGTATCTGTTATTATGTCCCCTTTCAACTCTAATTTTGTTATTTTGGATCTTCTCCCTATGCCTTTTAGTTAATTTGGCTAAAGGTTTGCCAATCTTATTGATTTTCTCAAAGAACTAACTCTTTGTTGTTTCTTTGTATTGATTTTTTTGTTTCTATTTTATTGATTTCAGCCTAAGTTTGATTATTTCTTTCTGTCTACTTCTTTTGGGTGTGATTTATCATTTTTTGTTCTAGAGTTTTCAGGTATGATGTTAAGCTACTAGTATGAAATCTTGGTGATTTTTTCTTCTTCCTTCCTTCCTTCCTTCCTTCCTTCCTTCCTTCCTTCCTTCCTTCCTTCCTTCCTTCCTTCCTTCCTTCCTTCCTTCCTTTCTTCTTTCCTTCCTTCTTTTTCCCTTTCTTTCTATGTAGGCACTTAGTGCTATAAACTTGCCTCTTAACACAGCCTTCATCATTGTGTCTCATAAGTTGGGCTATGTTGCTTATTCTTTTTTATTCAATACTGGAAAGTTTTTAATTTCTTTCTTAATTTATGCTTTGACCCATTGTTTCATTCTGTAGTGAGTTGTTGAGTACCATGAGTTTGTAAGTTTTTGATGTTTCTGTTTTCTTTCTTCTTTTTTTCACTGTTGTTGATATCCAGCTTAAATTCATGGTTGTCAAACAGGGTACAGGGTGTTACTTCAATTTTCTTGTATCAGTTGAGACTTACTTTGTATCCAAGTATGTTGTCAATTTTGGGAAAAGTTCCATGAGCTGCTGAGAAGAAGGTATATTCTTTTGTGTTAATTGAAATGTTCTGTGAGTATTTGATGGCTCCATTTGATTTATGTTGTTAGCTATCTCTAGCATTTCTCCATTTAGTTATTGTTTGGATGACCTGTGAAAGTTGGGTATTGAAGTCACCCACCATGAGTGTGAGAATGAATATGAGATTTAAGATGTAATAACGTGTTTCATTTTATGAACTTGGATGCCCTTGTGTTTGGGAAATAAATGCTAAGAACTGCAATGTCTTTTTAGAATTTTCCTTTGATGAGTTTGTAGTGTCCTTTACTATTTCTTCTGATTAGTTTTGGTTTGAAATATGTTTTTTCTCTCCCAGATATTGAAATGGCTATATTATCTTTCTTCTCAGGTCAGTTTTCTTAAAGTAACTTTTTCACCCTTTTATCCTCAAGTAATGTCTATCCTTGATGTTAAGGTGTATTTCTTAGATGAAGCAGAAGGATAGATCATATTTTCACATCCACTCTGTTAGTTTTATTGGGGGACTGAAGCATTGATGTTGAGATTTATCAATGAGCCATGTATGTCAATTCCTATTTAGTTGTTGTTGTTGTTGTTGTTGTTGTGTGTGTGTGTGTGTGTGTGTGTGTGTGAGATTCCCCCTTTTTTGATTTGCTAGTCTAGAATTATTTATTCCTTGTCTTTTCTTGAGTGTGATAAACCTTTTCAGATTGAAGTTTTCTTTATAGTGTCTTCTGTAGGGCTGGATCTGTACATAAATTCTGCTTAAATTTGGTTTTATTATGGAATGTCTTTTTTCTTCATTATTGTGTTGAAAGTTTTGGTGTATAGTAGTCTGGGTTGGCAGCTGTGATTTCTTACAGTCTTTAGAACATCTGTCCCGGCTGTTCTGGCTTTTAGAATCTGTTGACAAGTCAGGTGTTATTCTATTCTAATAGTCTACCTTTATCTGTTACTTGGTCTTTTCCCATTGCAGCTTTCAATATTATTTCTTTGTTCTGTATGTTTATTGTTTTGATTACTAGGTACTGAGGGTAATTTCTTTTCTGGTCAATTTTGGTCTTCTGTTTGCTTCTTTTTATCTTGATATGCATCTTTTTTAAGTTAGGGAAATATTCTATGATTTTTGTTGAAAATATTTTCTGTACTGTTTACCTCAGTTTCTTCTCCTTCTTCTACTCCTACTATTCTTAGATTTAGTCTTTTCATACTGTCCTGGATTTCCTGGATCTTTTGTGCCTGTAGCTTTTTAGATTTATCATTTTCTTTGACTGGGATATCCATTTCTTCTATCTTGTCTTCAATGCCTGAGATTCTCTCTTCAATTTCTTGTAGTCTTTTGGTGAAGCTTAACTCTGAGGTTCCTGTTAGGGTTCCTAAAATTTTCATTTTCAGATTTCCTTCAGTTTGAGTTTTCTTTTTTTATTCCATTTCTACTTTTGGGCCATTTCCTTTCACTGTTTGCTTGTGTTTTCATAAATTTCTTTAAGGGATTTATTCTTTTCTCCTTTAATACCCTCTATCATATTCATAATTATGTTATTTTAGACTATGTTATCTAGGTTATTTTAAAATTCTTGTATTGTGCTTCATCTATGTTGCATTTCTCAATCGACTGTAGTAGGGTTGCTGGGCTCTAGTGGAGACACACTGTGCTGGTTCTTGTTGATTGTGTTTTCATGCTGGCTTCTAGGCATATGGGTTTTGGATGATTGTAATTCTAGGTAATGTTATCTGGTCTTATCTTTGTTGGGAGGGTGTTTCATTCTTTAGTTTCTGTTTCCTTGATTCTTAGGAGGATGAGGTGCTCTGTGTAGGGATTTATTCTGCAATCTTGATAGATGTGGCCACTGGCAAGATTTCAGGCAGTATGTTTTTCTCAGTTTTAGGAGCTGACACTTAGGGATAGGGATGGGCTAGAACAGTGAAAGTGTCCACAGGAGAAGGGAAAGCAGGATGCTCTTCCAGGATCTGCTTAGTCCATGAGGAATAGAGGCAGAGAGTGAGGAGAGGCAACAACAGATAGTATGCAACATGTCTAGAGATGAGACTGGGAGATTAGATCTGGGGGAGGAAGAAAAGTTCAGATCTGAAGCTACCTTCTTCCCTGGCTCACTTGCTTCTCTAGCAGACTTGGCTAGTGGGTTCTTAGGGAATCCTGTCTTGATTTGTAATGATTACGATATTTTTTTCCTCCTCAAATTAGTCATCTTTTTTCCAGATCTCAAAGTTCACAGTATTGCCCTACATTTCTTTTATAAAAGTATCTCAAATCAAATCTGCAGTACATATATTCTGATTTGTATCATAATACATCTTAATAAAGTACAAATATCTCTAAATACCATAAGCAATGTAATTTCATCAGTGAGTGATTTCAGATGATGTCTGTGGTTGGGATGGATTTCATTCCTATGAGATGATGCAGATACAGGGCTTCAGCATACATGATGCCTGAAATTCTCAAGCTAATTGCATATGACTAGTCCTGAATCCCAAGCCCTGCCTGCTAGCATGACTAGTATAAATCATTGCCTTTAGAGAGACATTATAATGTACTTTGAAGAACAAAAAAGTAAAGAGAAGATATGTGAATGATTTGAAAATGATGATCTTTTAAAATAACAGCCCTTTAACTTCTGGGATAAGGATACCTTTAAATTAATGGGCTATAATCCAGAAAGAAATGTTACTCACTCTTTCAGGAAATGAATACATATCCACTTAACAAGGAAACAAGGAGAATATCAGGATATTTTGAGGAATAGGAAGGATTTTGTGTATCTATGTCTGTCACTAATTCAGCCTGTAAAGTTATGATTCACTTTGCCACTAATCACCCTTTCTTTAAGAGTCCTATAAACCAACATTCTGGTTGGCTTTCTTTTGCTGTAATAAAGGCCATGACCAAAAGCAGCTGAGGGATGAAAGAGTTTCTTTCAGTTTACATACACCAATCTCAGTTTGTTATGGAGGAAAGTTAAGGCAGGAACTGAAGCAGAGGCCATGGAAAAATAGTTTCCTGGCTTGCTTCTCAGGCTCAGGTTCAGCTATCTTTCTTATAGCTAGGGGTAGCTCTAGTCCACAGTGCATTGGGCCCTCCCACATAGATCATTAATCAAGAAAATGCCTCATAAACTTGCCTACAGGCCAATCTGATGGAGGCATTTTTTTTTTCAAATGAGGTTGCCCTTCCCAGGTAATTCCAGATTGTGTTCAGTTGACAAAAAACTAACCTAACTAGGAGACCAGCATAGCCTTTACCTCACATAATACTGATAATATTGTTTAGAAATATTTGATGTTAATATGTTATCTAGATTCAATTTCAGTCATATGGAAGGAATGCATGGCACACTGTAAAAGGAACAAATGTATGAGCTGATTATTGTTCAAGTCAATGGGAGCTTATTATTTTATCCTTCACACTCTTGTATATGATTGGAAATTTCTAAAATAAGTGTAATTTAATATATTTAGTTTTATCTTAAAAATAGTTTATTCAAAGTGATTTTATACTGTTATTTTTTATTTAAAAATTTTTTCGTATTCATTTTACATACCAACCACAGATCCCCCTCTCATCCTTCCTCCCACCCCCCCACACTTAACCCCCCCCCACAGACCCACCACTCATCCTGTCCTCCAAAAGCCTAAGTTCTCCCATGGGGGGACAGCTAAGCCTGGTACACTCAGTTGAGGCAGGACCCAGTCCCTCTCTGCTGCCTCAAGGGTGATCAAAGTGTCCAGCCATAGGTAATGGGAACCAGAAAACCAGTCACTCACCAGGGATAGATCTGGAGGTCTGTGTAGGCTGACAGGAAGTGAACAGAGCTGGACAGGAAGATAAAGTTATGTAGCTGGACATAAAGAGCAAATCAGATGGCAGAACAGCAAGGCATATAGGCATGGGTAGACAGGAAGTATCTCGCATTTGGACACTGCAGAGTTGGTGAGGTAAGGTTAGCTGTGACTTTCCTTATTTCCCTGATCTCTCAGGTTTTCACCCCCCATATCTGGCTCTGTGTTTTTTTATTTAATAAGACCATTTAGAAATTCATCTATACCCCATTTATTAATTGTTGCTCTCAGTGTCTGTGCTACAAGTGTTATATTTTGGAAGTGGTCTCCTGTGCCAGTGCATTCTAGGCTACTTCCTACTTTCTCCTCTATCAGGTTTAGTGTAGCTGGATTTATGTTGAGGTCTTTGATCCACTTGTATTAGAGTTTTGTGCATGGCGATAGATATGGATCTATTTGCATTCTTCTACATGTTGACATCCAGTTATGCCAGCACCATTTGTTGAAAATGCTTTCTTTTTTCTGTTGTACAGTTTTGGCTTCTTTGTCAAAAATCAGGTGTTCATACTAGTGTGGATTAATGTTAGGATCTTCAATTCGATTTCATTGGTCCACATGTCAGTTTTTATACCAATACCAAGCTGTTTTTATTACTATAGCTCTATAGTAGAACTCGAAGTAAGGGATGGTGATGCCTCCAGAAGATGCTTTATGGTAAAGGATTGTTTTATATATCCTAGGTTTTCTGTTTTTCCATATGAAGTTGAATGTTGTTCTTTCGAGGTCTGTGAAGAATTTTTTTGGGATTTTGATGGAGATTGCATTTGAATCTGTAGATTGCTTTTGGCAAGATTGCCATTTTTACTATGTTGGTTCTACCTATCCATGAGCATGGGAAATCTTTCCATTTTCTGATACCTTCTTCAATTTCTTTCTTCAAGGACTTAAAGTTCTTATCATACAGGTCTTTCACTTGTTTAGTTAGTGTTACCCCAAGGTGTTTTATATTATGTGTGGCTATTGTAAAAGGTGATATTTCTCAGCCCATTTATTATTTGTGTATAGGAGGCCTACTGATTTTTTTGAGTTAATCTTGTATCTCGTCACATTACTGAAGGTGTTTATCAGTTGTAGGAGTTTCCTGGTAGAATTTTTGAGGAAATTTATGTATATCATATCACCTGCAAATAGGGAAAGTTTGACTTCTTTCTTTCCAAGTAATTTGAAAATATGATATGCATAATTTCTTATGTATATACTTTTAGTCTTGCTTTTAGATTTTTGATAGAAGTATCTATGTAGTTATTCAACTTTTACTACTAGGTATAACTTTTAGAACTGTATGTACAATAATTTCATTGTTGGGCAAAGACAGTATATGTACTTTTTGATAGATGGAATATTGAATGTATATAACTTTGACCCCAAATCCCTTATAGTCTAGTTAGAAAAATCACTTTACAAAAACAAAAATTGTAGAAGTAAAATGCTAAGAAGATTTAAATGATATTGAAGACAAACTATATTTGAAGAAAATAATAGAAGAATTAGGGCATCATTAATATTTTCAATAATAAATTATGATTTTTTTAATTTCATCTAAGGGAAACATCATTATGAAAGAGAGGAAGTTTTACTGAAGTAAATGAATGTAATTAAAAGGTAGCATGGAAAGAGATTACTTTTAAAGTTAATAAAAGGGGAAAGAATAAAATAGAACTAAAGAAATGGGAATGACTGACTACAAAAATGTCTAAGGTTTTAAGTGTGTAAAATACACTGTTGGAAATAATGACATTTTAGAAATATGAAACCTTCCTTATTGTCTGCTGCTGATTAGTTCTTGGACTCCAGTAGATACCAAAACACACAGATCTTCATGTTTCTTATATAAGATGACATCATATTGCATAAAACCTACATGCATCTTTTATATACTATACATTATTTCTAGATTATATATTAGATCTTATTAAAGTTGTAGTAAGACATCACCAATTCTGGCTTTGAAATCTCCATAGCATATGCAGTGTTTTACAGGAAATAGTTTTTCTAAGTCTTCCAAAATGGTGGGTAAAGCATCCTATGCAGCTCTTGAGCCTGAAACTTTTCCATGGTTAGTGTGGGATGTCAGGTATTAGTCTAAATGAGTTCACTGAGGGATGATGAACTGCAGTATGCAACTGTCAAGGGTTGGGGTGCTCCCTTTAGGGCACCGGCAATGCATTTTCTGTAGAATCATTTTGAACTTGGCCCAGTATTACAAGGAGAAGAAAGGTCTTATTACCTACCACATGATTATGAAGGTTATAACTCCACTCAATAAACATCTATTAGCCCAAATATAGCATTTATTTTATTCTTTTTTAAAATTTATTTCATGTGTATGGGTGTTTTAGAGGAGTGTGTGTCTGTACACCACATGTGTGCCTGGTGCCCACAGAGGCAAGAAAAGAGTATCCAGTCCTCTAGAATTGGAATTAAAAAGAGCTGTGAGCTGCCATGTGGGTGCTGGAAATAAAGTCTTCATCTTTTGGAAGAGAAGCCAGCTTTTAACCTTTGACCCATCTCTCCACTCTCCCAAATACATAGTTTCCTATAAGTAAATACTGTCAGGATTTTCTTCATTTTGTAGAACATAAATTAAAATGTTTCACCATTCACTCTTAATTTTTAAGCAATAATATACTATTGATGAAATATTGGGAAAATATACATGCTGATCTTATCATGACTTAGGAAAATAACTTGTAAAAGATGCAAATATAAATTGGAATATTGGCAAGATTTAGAAAATAATAAGATGTCCTTTTTTTGTATACTGCAATGCCTTACATTTAGAGGAAGCCATGATACTGAATTCTGGAAGAGTAATATATTTTTGATCCAGAAGTCAGAATACAAAGGTTTGGAAGATATAATTAAAGGCAGTAGGAATTAGTTATTTGGAGGAGAGGAGATACAAGGCAAGCATCTTTGTTCTGATTCTACACCTTGGTGCTCTCCACAATTTATTGAACTATATAATACAATGGATCCACATGGAAGTATTTCTCTAAGTCAAGGGAGTGAATGAAGTTCATTGGAAAGAGAATTGCTGAGAAGAGGACTAAGGGCAGGCTATTGTTATAATCTTCACTACTTAAGAGCCTGCAAATAAAACCACACAAAATAGGCAACCTATGACATCAAGGGGGATTGAAGAAAGAATGCAGTTACCCGAGTGAGAAAAAAGTGATCAACATTAGCTTCATAATCAGTTAGTAACTGTAGTAAGTGAGAAAAATCTATGGGACAAGTAAGCATTTGGAGATTTTAAAGGAAAGAGGTTAGAAATGGGACATAATATAAATTACGGGTGGTCAAGAGATAAGTGTATAGTAATGGAATGGGTGTAGAAGACTAATTCTTTTAGGGAAAAAGAAAAGCCAATAGTCTTATAATTCAGAAAAAAATAATGCTAGGTAGGGGACTCATTGAGGATGTGGGAAAAGAAGTAGGAATGAAGTGACAGGGAAGGAGGAAACAAGCATTGAGGCTGAAATGCCAAGTGGATGTCTAGCATCAAAGCGATGTTTAGTACTGAAGAAGAGAAGTTCAGAGTATCTACGACATGAGGACTGCTCTCTAAGTACAGTAAGAGAAAGATTAATTGCTAAGAAAGCATACAGTATATCTTGTATTTCTGAAACAAAATTAGTTGCATCGTTGGGTGTTTAATCAGAGCAGCCAGACAAGTAACTGATTTAAGAGTTTCCAGAGCAGGCTCAAGAATCAACAGCAAGAATCAAGGAACTTGGAGGCAGATAATTTTGAACAATCAAATCTGAAAAGTAGAAAGCAACTTAAAAAAAGAAGATGGGCCGGGCACCAAAGCTACACAGAGAAAAAAACCAAAAGAAGAAGGAGGAGGAGGAGGAGGAGGAGGAGGAGGAGGAGGAGGAGGAGGAGGAGGAGAAGAAGAAGAAGAAGAAGAAGAAGAAGAAGAAGAAGAAGAAGAAGAAGAAGAAGAAGAAGAAGAAGGAAAATAAGTCAAGGACCTTACCAAATCCTATTAAGTGAACCAATAGAGACACTAGAGAAGAAAGAGGGAGGAAGTCCTGAAAAGATTATTATAATAAGTAAATAATAGATGAAAACTTCCAAACATTGATTTAAAAAGTTGATACTCACTGTAGAAAGCTCAGCTAACTGGAACCGGTTTCAATCCAAAGTAATATATACTGAGACAAATTATGTTCAAACTGTCATGAGTCGGAACCCAGCAAATCTCAAAAACCAGTAAGACAGAAGTGACTCATCATTTCTGAGGAATTCCCAGTAAAACTGTCGGTGAGTGTTTCAGCAGAGACTTTTCAGAATAGAAGTTAGTGGGATGATATAAAGGCATGGACAGATGATATGAAAAATAGTATAGCTTAAAATTTTGGCTTATACCTATGCTCTTCATTTCCTACAGGATTTAAAAGACAAATGTATAAAACAATTAAAACTCTGCTAGTGATCACAGAACTTATAAAAATGTCATTTGTCACATCAGCAGCATAAAGTGAGGGGATAAACCTAACCAAAATATTTATCTGATGAAAACTATAAAATATTGATAAAAGAAATCTCAAAGAACACAGCAACTTGGAAAGACATCTGTGCACATGCACTGGAAGAATTAAATTATTTAAATATTCTACTGAAAAAAATTACTTACACATTGGAAGAAATTCTTATCAAAATTCCAATGGCATTCCTCAGAGAAATGGAAAAAAATCCTGAAGTTCATATGAAATGACAAAAAAATTGACAATCTACCAATATCTTCTTGACCAAAGAGAATGGGCATCAAATAAACAAATGATAGAAGATGAAAATTGGGGGGATTATGAATATAATTATCTAAGTAAATATTTTAATTATAATAATAATTCCGAAGAGGACTAGAAAAGATAAAGGATAAAACATGAAGAGTTGCCTAAAAATCCAAAGTAAAAAGGAAAGGAAATGGAATATGAGAACAAAAGATTCTAGATAAATAGTGTTGAGAATAGAACACTAAAATAAAAGAAAGTTGAAAGGGGAGAACAGAAGAAATAGGATGGATGGACATAATTAAAGACATAAGTCAAGACACAGCTCCAGAACTGAAGCACGTGATTCCATTGCACACCGAGACCTACTGGTACCTTTAGCACAGGTCTGTAATGAATGATGAGAACAACAAACATCATCCTCATGAATGCCAGGACTGTTGGCTAATAACACCACCTTGGTTGACTGTTTGGCTCACATCTATAAAATGAAAGTTTATATGTGGTCAATCTGAATCAATTTATTTTATTTTCATTATTTGACAGTTTCGACACCGTAAGTGTATTAACCTGCTCATTTTCCAGGCTGCCTTCTTTCCATACCATCCAAAAACAGTATTTTTTGTGCAAGAAGTCTATTTTGAAAATATTAGGTATTAGAACCGAAAGCTTGTTATTTTCAGTTAGCTCATTTTTTCTCAATTATAAAACCTGATTATCTTGTATAACATTTTGTACTTTTACAGCTCTTACAATCTATGATTTTCTTTTTACTTAATTATTTTCATAGTGAGAAATAAGAACAGATTAATTTCTAACAAATTGTTCTGTTAGAAAAATATATGCGTTATATTTTCAAGACTTATAAACAAAAGGAAAATTAAATACATATTTGGAAACAAAAAAGTCCGAATTTTCTAATATTTTGAAATTTAGAACATTTGAAATCTTCCAGCTTGAGAAAATGCTTATTGTGTTTATTTACTTTCCTGGATTAGTCCTGAAAACGTGCTTAGGTCCAGGAAGGGTCATAGATGCCTTTATTCTCAGCACTCAGAGGCCAAGGCAAATGGATCTCCATGAGCTGAAGGCCAGCCAAGGCTACATAGTAAGAGCTTGTTTTAAAAAATTAAAAGCACCATTATATCTCAGATATGATAGGTATTTTTTAAAAATAGTCTTAAATGCCAGGTGAAGGTGGCACACACCTTTTATCCCAGCACTTGGGAGGCAGAGCAAGGCAGATCTCTGTGAGTTCGAGACCAGCCTGGTCTACAGAGTGAGATCCAGGACAGGCACAAAAACTACACAGAGAAACCCTGTCCGGAAAAACCAAAACCAAAATCATCATCATCATCATCATCATCATCATCATCATCATCATCATCTTCATCATCTTAGGTATTGGTGAGCTCTCCTATGTTCTTTAGTAACTTTCTTCCTGAGACATGTTTCCTGGTTGAGAGATTTCATAAGTATTTATCTCCCTTGTTTTCTAATTTGATAGTTATTCTTCCCACTATGACATTGTCTTCATAGTGACAGATTACTTAGTGTATTTTATTAACCACTTCCATTATTAAATCGAAACAATAATCCTGGTGGGAACGGCATTCAGAAACAGCAAAAGAAACCAGAACGCTAAGATCCCTCTCTGTTTCATTTGCAGCTTCCATACTCAACAATCAAGGCTGTTTTATTTTCAGGATACATCACGAGTAAATATTGTCACAGGTGAGATAAGTTTGATCAGAACAGAGTAAAAGACTAAGAAATGGCAGCATTTTTCAAGATCAAGAGTTTCAGGGCTGTATCAGGTCAATCCAATTCATAAATAACCACATTCAAAAGTGATTTTTCATTCTAGAATTTGAAGACTGATTGAGGCACCAGATATAAATGTGGAGTAAAACAAAGATGACAAAATGCTTTAACAGTGGTGAATCTAAAGACTCCACAGTGGGGGAGTGTGGTGATATATTGTGTCCCTCAATATATTGTGTACCCTAATAAAACTTATCTCAATTCCCAAAACAGAACAGCCACTAGATTAGACATAGAGGCCAGACAGTGGTGGCACACATCCTTAATCCTAGCATTCCAGCAGCAGAGATTTGAATCTCTGTGAGTTCAAAGCCACACTGGAAACAGCCAGGCATGGTGACACACACCGTTAATCCCAGCACTTGAGATCTCATGTCTTTGCTTGAGAAAGACACATACCTTTCATCCCAGGAAGTGATGGCAGGAAGCAGAAAGGTATACAAGGCATGAAGACGGGGGCTTTTATGCTTTTAGGCTTTTAGTAAGAGTTCAGCTGAGATCCACTGGGGTGAGGACTCAGAAGCTTTCAGTATGAGGATTCATGGAAACAGAATCAGATGAGTTGTCAAGGTGAGGTTGGCTGTGGCTTGTTCTGCTTCTCTGATCTTTCAGAATTCACTCCAATATCTGACTCCAGGTTTTTTATTAATAAGACCTTTTTATTAATAAGATTCATGTTATAGGGGAGGAGTGGAGGAAGAAAGAATTTTTGACAGATTGTAAAATTATTAGTAAAAGTACACTTGACTTTTCACTTAATGTAACTGAGATTTTGTATGGGAGAAGGAGGTGCTAGGGTGCCACCACAAGATTTTTTTTTTACTTTATAAAATTAAATCCAATTTTATTAAGGATTTCAAATTATATGTTTCAGACTTCTAGAATGGAATAGAACCATCAGGGGACTTAGAATATGTTGTAATGCACACTGACCCCATGTCCACACGGCACACTCCCATTCCACAACAAGCAGCAGCTACCTGTTGCTGTGGGATGTTCTGTATGTCCTGTGGGAGCCCTTCTTGGGTTCTTTGTGGCGTTACCCAGCAGGTCCGTATAGAGGATGATTAGGACCATGGGCCTGAGTGCAGGTGTTTGAGATGGTCTGCACTTGGCTGTGCTGGGGGATGGTCTGTATGTCAAGTTGCTCTGATTGGTTAATAAATAAAACCTGATCGGCCGTGGCTAGGCAGGAAAGATAGGCGGGACTAACAGAGAGGAGAAATAAAAGGACAGAAAGGCAGAAGGAGACGCTGCAGCCACCGCCATGACCAGAGACACTGCAGCCGCCGCCATGACCAGCAGCATGTGAAGACGCCAGTAAGCCACCAGCCACATGGCAAGGTATAGATGTATGGAAATGGACCAATTTAAGATAAAAGCACAGTTAGCAAGATAAGGACAGTTAGCAGGAAGCCTGCCACGGCCATGCAGTTTGTAAGCAAATTAAGTCTCTGTGTTTACTTGGTTGGGTCTGAGCGGCTGTGGGACTGGCGGGTGACAAAGATTTGTCCTGACTGTGGGCAAGGCAGAAAACTCAAGTGACAACCTGTTACTTTGGCAACAGCTACTCCCTCAGGAAGGAAGGGAGGGACAGAGGGACTGCACTAGCTCTCCAAATCCACCGAAAATGGCATTTTATCTTTAGATTACAAACTTGAATGTTCAAGAAAATAAGCTCTGTTTAGGTGACTATGATTACAGAAAATAGTACAAACCATCTAATAGAAAGCAACCAAAGTATTTTCAAAATAAAGGAAACAATGCAATTGGTTAAGGTTTCCAGTAGTTAAAAATCTCAAGAAGAGGTCAGCTACAGAATGTATTCACATACTAAGACCTCAATATGAAAATTTCACAAGGAGCTATCACCTCTCCACAAAAGAAAAAAAACACAACTCGATGTAAATTTTATTAACAGCAGGAACAGTAGACTGTCCACGTACAATCCAATCAATATACCCTGTGAAGCTGAGGTCACATAGGTTCACACAGCAGCTACTGGCTGCTATATATTAGTACTTATTTGTCACTCTTCATTATAACTATTTGAAATGTCTATTGTTACTACTAGGTGAAGCTCCACAACAACAAAAATTTTGATTGTCATTGAACTCGAGTTACTAAGACAATGTGTGATGTGTTATAGCTGCTTAAAAAATGGTTACTAATGAGTTAATAGGACTAGGTAGAATATTCTGGTTTATAAGAAAATTTAATACATGATATTTGAATTTTCAATGATCATAGAATTTTTATATCATAATATGCAAAACTTTATTGTATGTAATGGTTAATCCTAATTATTAACTTTAAGGGATTTAGAATCTCCATGGAAGCAAGTCTATGGCATGTCTTTGTGGGTGTACTGTTCAATGGACTGGGGTCTCAGACTCAATAAAAAGGAAAAAGTAAGCTGTGCACAAGCATTTATCACTCTCTACTTCATAACTGTGCAGTGTGATCAGCCTTCTTGATGTTCCTCCTGGAAGAAATATTCATCCAGAAAAGCTAGAGGTGTGTAATGGAGCCAGCCCAAGAATAGTATGTATGTATTGCAGATGGTAGACTTGGGGGGTGAGGCTACCCACATCCTTGGAGCCAAATAATATCATATAAACTGGATTCTGGTCTTAAAGCTGCAGGATTTGATGCTTCATCTTCTGAGGTTTTTTCTTGCTTTGGGCCAATTGTTTCTTGTTATCTCCATTCTTCCAGTTTGGAACAGAAATGCTTATTCAGTACAATTATGTATTGGAAATACATGATTTGTTTAATTTGATAGGAACTTGGTTATTGCCTTGAGTCTCAGGCGAAAAAGACTCTGAACTTTTAAAACATTGCAGTTGTTAAAGACAAGGACAGCTTTTGAAGTTGAACTGAGAAACTGCATTATGAGCTATCCATGACCTTTTGGGGACAAGAGGTGGGAGATTATGATTCAAAATGATGTGTTTGGGTGTCAAATAGACAAGGAGTAGAATTGTATTGATAAAACTTGTCAGTTTGATGGAATTTAGGATCATCATGACAACAAATCTCTGGGCTTGTCCGTGAAAGGTTAATGTGAATGATATCATTCGATGGGCAGGGCCTCAAATTCATGAAATAAGAGAGAGAAAGCTGAGCACAGTCATCTGTCACTCTCTGCTTCCTCTCTGTGGATGCCATGCGACCAGCTGCTTCCTGTTCCTGCCACCCAAACTTCGTGTTATCATGCTGCATGTTCTGGAACTGTACACCAAAATAAATCTTTCCTTTCTTTCTTCTGATTTGGTCACAGCAGTGAGACAAGTGACAAATATATCATCTGCTCCTCTGAAATGGTAACTCTCACTGCCATTTAGGGGCCTGGGATACTGACTTGGCTACTTAGAGCTGAATGGCATCACTGACTATGGTGTTTGGAGCATCCCTGCATGGGCCAACCTGGGGGACTCTGGGAGTACATTGGGAATTACATTTAGGTGTAAGGAGGAAACAATGCCCTTGACTGGCACCTGGATGAAACATGAAGGGAAAGTAAAGGCTGATATCATTAGCATGGCAAACCCTGGCCAGAGGGCCAAGAGAAGCAAAGTAGAGGACATTTTCATCCACTTATTGGAATCCTCTCAACCTCTCTAATTTTTAACCATTCTATATTATTCAACTGTATAGATATCTTTAAAATTCCTTACCTTTTAAATGAATGTTTAGAACAATTCCAACTCTTACCTGTTATTGTGCTTAATATTATAAATGAATATTCTGTGCATGTCTTTTGTATACATAACACTGTGTCTAGAAATAGAATTTCTATGTGGGTTTATGAAGAAGGATTTATAGTTGTTTATCAAGAACAATGTAGCTGAAGATGAAATCAAACAAACAAAACCATTTAAAATATTTAGAAAAATATGACATACCTAGGAAAACCTTTCCTAAGATACACCAACTTGTTAATTACTTCACTTGGATAGATGCTGACAGTTTCTATTCCCATTTGCAAATGCTGTTTCATTTGAACTCTAGGTATGGAGTTAAAGAGCTAATAAAGGAATATATATATATTATATATATATTCATATATATATGCATATATATGGTAAAAAGCAAAATGTTTTTCTGCTTATTAACATCTTTACACTCTGTCTTCTACACCACAAGATTATAGACATTTCGCATTCCTTTGGAAAGTGCCAATGTTGAATCCAGGTTCATTAAATGTAGTGATGGCATTAATTAGTGACGGCTTTAATAACATACTATTTCAAATAGCGCATTATAAATAAACTTTTGTTAAACACATAGACTCATTTGGGCAAATCTAAATTTTTCTTTGTCTTTCTTGATCATGCACTCTCAAAGTCCAAAATAATGTTTCAAGAGCAGATCAGCAAATTCTTGACATTCTTTTGGTTTATTAGTCTTCTTTGCATGAGTTAGCTCTTACTCAGGGCACTCTAGGGCATTCTGGAGTCTGGTTCTAGTTAGTGGTATAATAACAAGGGACTAAAGCATGAGAGAAACTATTAACTAACTCTTAAAAGAGAGCTTCCACAGGCACGGAAATAACCACTTATTTTAAGCCAAGAAAGAAGGGCAACTTCTAAAAAAAAAAATGAAAAGAACTTCTTCCTTAGGCAGTGGCAGCCATCAGAGGGTACTTTACAAGGCAGGGCACAGTGACTCATTCATTCCTTTTTTATTTCCTTTTCAAGTAACCAAACCTCTTTTCTTTGTGATCATTGTCTTATGGCCACAAACAAAAAACAAAGAATTAGGTTGTGCATTGCTAAATTACGGCATCATTTTAATTTCTGCCTCTTTGTGAACATTAGTTCATTCTTTAAAGTGGTGATTTGAAGCCTTTAGTTTGTCATTATTTTGCTATGTCAAGGAAACTGGCCACCCTAATGTAGGGCACCGTAAACCTTCACAGTCTTTAAATATTTTATGGTGCCAGCAACTTTGTCTTTCTGAATATTGCTCTTAGGAAGACATTTCTTAGATGATAAGTGAATCCTTAATTGGTTGTTCTGTTGTGGTGGTAATCTAATTGTATTGAAATATTATTTTGATTTGTACTGAAATATTAATTTGATTGTATGTTAATAAATAAAGTTGTCTGGGGGTCAGAGCTATTAGAGCCATAGCAAGAGTGTGGCGGTGGTGGCACACGCCTTTAATCCCATAGATATCTGTGTGTTCAGGGTCAGAGCTATTAGAGCCATAGCAAGAGTGTGGCGGTGGTGGCACACGCCTTTAATCCCATAAGATCTCTGTGTGTTCAGGGATACAGCCAGCATTGGAGACATATGCCTTTAAGACCTAGGGGGCTGTACATTCAGACAGTGACGAGGCAGTCATGTGTTTGGGTTTACAACCAATGAGAAGGCAGAACAACATACTTTAAAAATACGAACCGACAGGAGGTAGGTCTCTTTTCGCGAAGCTGGGACAGCAGGAAAAAGGGTGAGATTTTAGCTCTGAGCTCTGACTTCTCGGCTTTCTCTTTTACATTGTTTCTGTGTTTCTTATTTAATAAGACGGTTGGTTACATCTACATCTGGCGCCCAACGTGACAAGAATCCATTAAAAACTGCTTGGCTTTCCCAGCACTCGGGAGGCAGAGGCAGGCGGATCTCTGTGAGTTCGAGGCCAGCCTGGACTACCAAGTGAGTCCCAGGAAAGGCGCAAAGCTACACAGAGAAACCCTGTCTCGAAAAACCAAAAAAAAACAAAAAAAAAAAAAAAAAAACTGCTTGGCTTGGCGGCAGGTCTGCTTTCCCGCAAGGGCGGCAGGCGGCCCGCGGCGGCGGCGGCGGCGGCAGCGGCGGCACACGGCGGCCGGCGGCGATCGGCTTCTTAGTCCGAGCTGCTGGCGTCCTAGTCCGGGTAGCAACTTCTAGCCCGGGCCTAGGTCTGTGAGCAGCTTGCCTAAAGCCGGTGCTACAAACAACTCAGACCTGCCCTGCCGAACAGGGCCCTGCCTGTAAAGCCAACGCACGTGGTCGGAGCTTAAGGAAGCCAGACCCAAGCCTTGACTCGGCACAAGAGGGAACACGTGGCTGCATTTAAGCTTTAGCCGGCTACGCTTTCTTGTGCGTTCTCTCTTTCCTCTCTCTCTCTCTCTCTCTCTCTCTCTCTCTCTCTCTCTCTCTCTCTCTCTGGATTTACACCTGGGACACTAGGTGACTGCTTTGAAAATCCCCTCGGATTTCTACTGTTCTACGCAGATTTGGTAAGTCATAATATATCAGATATTTTAAAGGAAACTATCTAAAAGAGAATTTTTTTCCACATTAAAAAACAAATGGGTTTTATGTGTACATTGGAAGAAAATTGGTTTTTGTTCGAAATTTTAGGCAGTCTGGCAATGGAACAACTATATAATATTAGTATTGGTGGAATTATGCACCTCATCACTATAATAATCCACATTTTAATATTTAAAAAGATAGTCAATTTAAGTGCCAGGATAACAGCGTTAGAAGAACTTGTTAAACCTGTAAAAATTCAGACAGAAGAAATTAACAGTGAAGTTGTTTCAAGTCGGGATCATAAGGTTGCAGAAAGAAAGCCTGTTTTCACACAGTCACCCTTAATTTATCCTGTAACAGTACAGCAGATGCCTGATCAAATGGCTACACAAAATACTTGGGCTCCAATTGAAATGTTGGATTTAAAAAGGTTTAAGGAGGCAATAGTATCTTATGGCATGCATTCCCCATATGTAAAGCAAATGTTAAACACTTGGTCAACATATAATAGGATAGTACCACAGGACTGGCGGGACCTCGCACAAGGTGTTCTGGAACCCAGCCAGAGACTTCAATTTCTGACTTGGTTTAAGGAGGAGGCTAAAAACATAGAAAAACAATGGAGGGATAAAGGAGTACAAGTTTGCCAGGATCAGCTTATGGGTGAAGGCCAATATGCTTCAGCACAAGCACAATGTTTATATGATGTCCAAACCCTAATTTTATGTCGAACGGCAGCCTTGAATGCATGGGACAAAGTTGAGGAACCAGGAAAAAAATCTGAGTCATTTACAAAGGTGAAGCAAGGCCCAAAAGAGTCTTTTACAGATTTTTTACAAAGACTGGCTTCAGCAGTAAAGAGAACGGTCTCGGATTCAGAAGCTGGTAAGGCAATAATTGAATCTTTGGCCTTTGAGAATGCGAATGCAGCATGCAAAAGAATAATCAGGCCATTAAGGGCAAGATCTGCACCTATGGAAGATTGGATTAGAGAAACAATTAATGTTGAAGCTGATGAGCATGATGATACATGGGTAGGAGAAGTAATTTCAAAAGGTTTGAGGAGTGTTAGATGTTTTGGATGTGGAAAGCAAGGACATTTGAAAAGGGACTGTAGACAGGTCATTTCCAGAAACAATGTTTCTTCAAGGAACAATGGCAACAGAATGCCCCTTCCTTCTGGAGTATGCAGAAGGTGTGGTAAGGGAAAACACTGGACCAACGAATGTAGATCAACAAAGGACAGACAGGGTAATCCTTTGCCTCAGTCTTCGGGAAACTCCCAGAGGGGCCTCAGGCAGGCCCCCAGTGCAAATCCAGTTCAAACCTTTCCAGCAGCCATAGAGGAAATGCCTGCTCTGGAGAGCGATTAAATAACCAAATGCCTATTGGAATAAATCATGCTGGTCAGAATGATGAAACAGAGAGAATAGAAAATTCAGGAGAAAACATAAAGAAAATTTTTTGGCAAACTTCTATTAATGAACAAAGACCAAAATTAACGATAAAAATAAATGGTGTTTTGTTGTCTGGTCTGGTAGACACAGGTGCGGACGTTACCATAATTGCACCAGAATTTTGGCATCCAACTTGGCCTCTTCAGGAGGTAAACGTTCAACTGTTAGGAATTGGGACATTATCTCAGGTGAAACAGAGTGCAAGATGGCTCGAATGTATAGGTCCAGAAGGACAGAGAGGAAAATTAAAACCATATGTGGCTAACATAACTATGAACCTGTGGGGTCGAGACTTGTTGCAACAATGGAATACTCAGATTAACATCCCTCCAATCTCAGAAACAAATCATAAACTAGCACATGTTACTGAGAGAAATATTAGAAGATATTGTTCTAATGAGTGGTCACCAGCCATCCATATTATACAAGAACAGGGCACAATAACTGATGATCTTCCAAAGACACCAACAGCTCTACCTTTAAAATGGTTAACAGACAAGCCTGTATGGGTCCAGCAATGGCCTTTAACAACAGAGAAACTCCAGGCTTTAGAAGAGCTGGTAGAAGAACAGTTAAATGCTCAGCATATTGAAGAATCAACCAGCCCTTGGAATTCTCCTGTATTTGTTATTAAAAAGAAATCTGGTAAATGGAGAATGGTAACAGACCTTAGGGCAATTAACAAAGTAATTCAGCCAATGGGTTCTCTACAATCTGGGATGCCTTTGCCTACTCTGTTACCAAAAGGATGGCCTCTCATAGTTATTGATTTAAAAGACTGTTTCTTTTCAATACCCTTACAAGAAAAAGACAGAGAAAGATTTGCTTTTACAGTGCCTACTTATAATAATTCTCAACCGGTTAAAAGATTTCAATGGAGGGTCCTCCCACAGGGAATGTTGAATAGCCCAACTCTGTGCCAATATTTTGTACAACAGCCATTGGAAGTGATACATAAAAAATTTCCTAAATCTATAATTTATCATTATATGGACGATATTTTACTAGCTGACTCAAATGCAGATACTTTAGAAATAATGTTTGAAGAAGTAAAGAAAATTTTGCCTCGCTGGGGATTACAAATTGCTCCTGAAAAGATACAAAGAGGAGATTCTATTAATTATTTAGGATATAAAATAGAGCTACAAAAAATTAGACCCCAAAAGGTGCAAATTCGGAGAGATAGACTACAGACTCTTAATGACTTTCAAAGATTATTTGGAGATATTTCTCATCTACGAACTATTGTTGGGGTAAAAAATGATGAACTGACTAATTTGTTCAAAACCTTAGAAGGTGACAAGGACTTAAATAGTCCAAGAGAATTATCACCTGAAGCTGAGAAAGAATTAGCCTTGGTAGAAAAGAAAGTGCATGAAGGACACGTGAATCGTATTGATCCAAAGCTGGATTGCATTTTGGTTATCTTACCTTCTAGGCGTTCTCCTACTGGAATATTAATGCAGAGGGAAGATATTATATTGGAATGGATATTTTTACCAAATAAACCAAATAAAAAATTAAAAACTTATGTGGAAAAAATCTCTGACTTGATTTACAAAGGAAAAATGAGACTTCGTCAATTAGCAGGCATAGACCCAGCAGAAATTGTCGTACCATTAACTAAGGAGGACATTGAAAAATTATGGACAGAAAGTGAACCTTGGCAAAGAGCTTGTAGTAATTTTTTGGGAGAAATTAACAGCAAATATCCCAAAGGCAATAGAATTGATCTTATAAAGAGAGCTGAATGGATCTTGCCTCGAATTGTACGGCAAAAACCCATATCTGGAGTTCGTACATTTTATACAGATGCCAACAAAGAAGGAAAGGCAGGTTACAAATCAGAAAATTTAAGTAAAGTGGTTCAAAGTCCGTATAATTCAGTTCAAAAATCAGAATTGTATGCTATTCTGTTGGTATTAATGGATTTTTCAGAACCTCTCAACATAGTAACTGACTCTCAGTATGCTGAAAGAGTGGTGTTACATATTGAGACTGCAGAATTTATCCCTGATGCTTCAGAATTAACTTCACTATTTATTCAATTACAAGATACAATCAGGAAAAGGAATCATCCTTTATATATAACTCACATTCGATCCCATACTGGTCTGCCAGGCCCTCTAGCACAAGGCAATGAAGAGATTGATAAATTATTGATAGGAAATGTGCTGGAGGCCTCAGAATTTCATAAAAAACATCACGTTAATAGTAAAGGTTTAAAAAAGGATTTTTCCATAACCTGGCAACAAGCCAAAGAAATAATAAAGAAATGTCCTACTTGTTCCTTCTACAATCAGACGCCATTACCAGCAGGATGTAACCCAAAGGGTACTCAGAGAAATGAAATCTGGCAGATGGACGTGTTTCACTTTGCAGAATTTGGAAAATTGAAATATGTACACCACACTATCGATACTTATTCAGGATTTCAATGGGCAACTGCTTTGAGTTCTGAAAAAGCTGATTCTGTAATCACTCATTTGCTAGAAGTTATGGCCATCATGGGTATACCTGCACAAATAAAAACTGACAATGCTCCATCATATGTCTCTGTTAAAATGAAACAGTTTTTTGCTTATTACAATATAAAGCATATTACAGGCATACCACATAATCCTACAGGTCAAGCAGTTATAGAAAGATCAAACAGAACTCTAAAGGATATGCTAAATAAACAGAAATGGGTAACAAAAACCCCCAGAAATAGACTGCATAATGCTCTTCTAACTTTGAATTTTCTGAATGCCAATGAGAAAGGAACAACAGCTGCAGAGAGACATTGGATAATAGAAAAAACTACAGAATTAAATCAGCCTATATACTTTAAGGATGTGCTGACCTCAGAATGGAAACCAGGGTATGTATTACATTGGGGACGTGGTTTTGCTTTTGTTTCTACAGGAGAAGATAAGCTGTGGGTACCATCAAAATTGATAAAGGTTCGATTTGAACAAGAGAGACCTCTTAATTAGAGGAGGTGATAGTTCATCAACCAGCATGAACATCCAATTTAAACTAACTTGTATCAATAAAACATGCCTTTTCATTTCATCAGATAATAACTTGCCAAAAAGGAACATCCCCAAAATTAGTCTTGGGGAAAGGTTTTTGTTTTTGTCTTTTAGGAGAATGAAGGTTAAGGAATCTGAAGAACACTGGACAAATGAGACAACTGAAGAAAAGGGACAAATCATCTATCCCAAGAAACAGAGTGAAACGGTGTATGGGTATATATTATCTAAAAAAAATTTTATGTCTTCCTAAATGTTTGTTTCTGCTTTTCTCTAAAGATTTAACACTATTGGTCTTCTAACAGTCCCAGTTCAATTAAAATTTAAAGCTGACTTTGGAGTTGGAGAATGGCTCTCTCCTTCTTTAAAATCAAGCATGTTGTTAAAAGGAAAATGCAAACTCCCTGTATCATGCCAGAATAAGAGCCATCTTCTGCTATGGCACAGGACAAAAGCAAAATTAATTAAGGGACTATTCTATTACTAATCTCAACTCTTTGATTCTATTCTGATTCTTTAAACTTTTCTCAAAGTATAAATTTTATATCAAAATTTACAAGATTAATATATATATATACATTTTAAACTTTGTTAAGATATGAATGGTCACATAGAGTACTAACTAATTCTAGAAAAAAGGCTAGCTGCATATATATGTTTTTGTGTTCGAGTCTCTTATCAGTTTTCTGCAGGAAATCACGGCCAGGCCTAATATCAACTGAAGTCTCCAGAAAGAAGATGGGGCCCCACAACAACAACAATTCCACGTGGACAATAATAATATCATTAAGCTGACAAACATCATCCACAGATCAGCTTTGAACTACAAGGTGCTCAGAGCAATTTTGAGATGACTAGCTGAGATGATCCAGTCTCAAAGACTACTTGAATAAGGACTTGAGATAAACCCTGAACTTTGGCATTATACACAGACTGGATAGTGAAGGATATAGTTACCTCTCTTAGAATTTGACAATTAACCTAAAATTTTTCTTTCAGGATAAAGAAAACTTCGCCCATACCCAGCAGGAAGCAATTTTAAGAATACGACGCCCACATTCCCAAAGAGGTGGTGTGGGGCAGGTGGTTTTTTGGTCTTTTTAATGGGTTCTGGGTCTGGGATAATTTTCAGTATTTAGGGGGGTTGGTTACAAGTTATTGTCAAGGGTTAGGAAAAAGGCTAAGCAAAGGAGATTAGATTTAAGGTTCTTGTTTAAAAAAGAAAGAAAGAAAGAAAGAAAGAAAGAAAGAAAGAAAGAAAGAAAGAAAGAAAGAAAGAAAGAAGGAAGGAAGGAAGGAAGGAAGGAAGGAAGGAAGGAAGGAAGGAAAGAAAGAAAGAAAGAAAGAAAGAAAGAAAGAAAGAAAGAAAGAAAGAAAGAAAAAAAAGAAAGAAAAGAGAAAGACAATTACTAGTTTTAAATACTTTACATTGGATTGAATTGTTTTATATTGTACACAAATTTGAAACTGATATTGTTAGAAAATGCTATATGTATATTTCTAATTGTATTTATTCCATCCATTTAACAATGTAATGCAAATTTCTGATCCTTGAATGTTATTATTATCAACTATTAGGATATAAAGAAATGAAAGCTAGTAGTTAGACATTATCATAGAACTTGTAGTCATATTGGATATGTTTTAAAAATTGAGCAGAGATGTTTTAGACAGGTCATCTTCAAACCCTTCAGAGATCTACAGAATATGGCATTTAAAATGTTTTAATAACTTAGAAAATTTTTCTTTTTTGAGACATGTCGGCTCCTGGCAGTACCAATCTACTTTAGAGAAAATATGGGCATTGAAGAAACTGCATATGGAGTCAACTTTCATTCTGGCAAAAGTTAGCCACTGGACAACAAAGTATCCTCGAATCAACAGGACAAAATGGACAGACAGATCACGAAACAAGGGACTACTGATTCTTGCCAAAACAAGTGTGGTTATGGCTTTATCAAAAGGCATCTTCTGAGGCCAGGACAATATGGCCCCATCCCTGAAGTGGCCTTCGCATCCGGAAAAGGTACGGTGCCCTTTTCTTCGAAGGCAGCTTAACAGGCAGAGGGCCGATGGATTCTGTTGTACAATGGAACAGCAGCTGAAAGCTCATGCCTCTCAAAAGTAGACTGGCATTTAATAGAGGGATGTGGAGAAGAAGGGGATGCTGAGATGAAGCCATATATACACAGCCAAGAAGAATGGACAGCTGAATTAAAAAACTGTCAACAATTTCCAGAATTTAAAATCCTGAATCATGACAGGACACTAGTGGAATTCAGGTGTTTCTGGTACGTGGACTGCTCTCACCCAATGTGAGGTTGAACTGTTGACCTTGTGTACATCCTACTTCACAAATGAGTCTGTCAGATACACTAAGCCTATAGGCTGAAGATGATGCCCCAACACTGCGGAGAAACCTCAGGTGACTGCCCAGGCAGCTGGCTGTTTCTGTCAACTCACAAAATTTTTTTGGAAGTTGCTTGCATGCACTTCCTGTTTTTATTTTTGTTAGCTAATATTATTCCCTTCTTGGGTCTCTGAGGGAGTTGAAGATTAGTTAGTTATGGTTGAAGATTAGTTAGTTATAGTTGAAAATTAATTAGGATAGAAAGTACATTAGATACATCTTGGAATTATCAAAATAGGATAGATAATGGAATTATTTTCTCTGATTCGTCAAATACCTGTTTAGGTATTTATTACTTGTAGATATTGTATATAGTTATTGTACTTTTGTATATAGTTTTTCTTTTGTTAGTCATAACCTTTTGCTTTTTTTCTTTTTATTAAAATAGAAAAGGGGAAATGTGGTGGTAATCTAATTGTATTGAAATATTATTTTGATTTGTACTGAAATATTAATTTGATTGTATGTTAATAAATAAAGTTGTCTGGGGGTCAGAGCTATTAGAGCCATAGCAAGAGTGTGGCGGTGGTGGCACACGCCTTTAATCCCATAGATATCTGTGTGTTCAGGGTCAGAGCTATTAGAGCCATAGCAAGAGTGTGGCGGTGGTGGCACACGCCTTTAATCCCATAAGATCTCTGTGTGTTCAGGGATACAGCCAGCATTGGAGACATATGCCTTTAAGACCTAGGGGGCTGTACATTCAGACAGTGACGAGGCAGTCATGTGTTTGGGTTTACAACCAATGAGAAGGCAGAACAACATACTTTAAAAATACGAACCGACAGGAGGTAGGTCTCTTTTCGCGAAGCTGGGACAGCAGGAAAAAGGGTGAGATTTTAGCTCTGAGCTCTGACTTCTCGGCTTTCTCTTTTACATTGTTTCTGTGTTTCTTATTTAATAAGACGGTTGGTTACATCTACATTCTGTCATGGACATTTCTAGTTTCTATCATAGAATCTTAGGCACATACACTTACAAACACACAAATGGGACATTATTTCTTACTTTATCGCAACATCATAATTTCAAACACATCAATTCTCATTTTTATACTAATACTTGTGTTAGTTGGGGCTTTTGTAAGCAAATGGGATATTAGTTTCATACTTACATAAGTAGTATACAACTTTGTTCAAAACATAAAGAAGTCAAAGAAGAAGAATGAAGACTTCACAGCGTTGTTGAAAGAGAAGAGAACAAAGCTTGATGGTGGAATCAGAAATGTAGGACCCTCAAACAGAACTGCAGGCAAGGAACTACAGCAGAACTGATGGCCGGCTAGTGTCCTGGAGTGGGGAACAGATGTTCTTTTTCCAGAGGACAAAATCTAACTGTGACAGGAAACTATGGCCCTATCTCAATGGAAAAATGGAGTTTGGATGACTAAAAATGGAAATAAGCTAAAATCTTTTGAAAACAGATACAATATTGGGTTATATCTACATCTACTTTGACATATTTTAATAGCTGACACTTGGTCATTAAAAATTGTCATAACTGACATGTTTGTTTTTTTAGGGTTGTTTTATGCTCTCTCAGGAGACTTCAGATGACAACAGCCTGTGGCATGAGCAGGGTGGCTGTGGGAAGTGCCTATTTCATGCAACAAAATGTTTCAGAGAAATCTGGTTACATTATTTTACATCCTTTTATTCTTTCCATGTAGTGTTTAGAGCTCAAAACTTCCTAAAGTCTCTGTTTTTCTGATTCCTCCACTAGCCAAGGCAATAAAAATTAACCAAATTTAAGTTTCAATTTAGGAGAAAATTATGAACCAAAATTTTTAGTTATATTGGGGGCTTTATATTATCTCATGCTTTAAGATATGAAATTAATAGTTTCTTTCACATGGAAGGGGAAACTATTTGAAAACTTTTTAATTGTGGGATAACACAGTGAACAGCCACAGTGAATGCTTTCTTAGCTCTAATAGCAGTAACCCTTTTTCCATTTTATTCATGCCCCTTGTCAATATAGATATAAAGACACTTTTAGGCTTGTTTTTTTAACAGGACAGAGGGGACTGTCACAGTGTTTCAGAGAACACTGTTGGCCTCCTGATGTTGAAGCATGCAAATAGGATATCTAGTTTATCTCCTAATACTCTACCACAGCCTTGATATTTCCAGTAAGAAATGCTTAGGAGAATACTAAGAACAATCCCAGATGAAAGGAAGTATTTCACTACAGTATTGAAGGAACCAAGCATTTTTTCCCCAACTTTGGTTTTTATTTTTGGCTTGGACAATGGGATTGTGTAGTTGACTCTTTCATTGGGACCATCTGTTCCCCAGTAATGACATGGAGACTTATTGTTAATTATGAAAGCTCAACTGATAGTTTAGGTTTATTTCCAATTAGCTCTTATAATGTAAATGAACTCATTTCTATTAATTTACTTTCTTTCGCATGGCTTTATTACCTCATCTCCATAGTGCCCATCCTGCTTGCTCTGCATCTCCTTGCATCTCTGCCTTCTTTCCAGCATCCTCTCTGCCCAGAAATCCTACCTAGGTATTGGCTATTCAGCTTTTTATTAAACCAGTCAGAGGGACACATATTCACACAGTGTAAAAGAATAATCTACAACAGGATTGTTTTCATGGGCCAGAGAAAAAACAGGTAAGGGAAATGCTTATTAATGCTCTGTTAACCAGGAACTCTGTTAAAAATGCTAGTGTGATGGACAGTATGGTTCAGTTTCCTAAGGAACAGTCAAGAATCTGGAAAAATATTTTTGTCTACCATTTGTAAACAAACAAACAAACAAGCAAAAACCCACAAGCAATCTGGGATATGAAGGGGAAAAGTCAAGGGGAAAACCTTCTTTAAAGTCTTCACACTCTCATGTGAATCACAGTGTTCTTCATTAAATGGCACAAGAAAAATAAAAAAAATGAGTTTCAGCTGAAGAGAAATAACTTGCTAGTGTGTCATAACTTTTAGAGAACTTATTTAACTGAGACTTCACATCTGATGCTATGTAGGTTCCATCTCAATCTCATGGTGTTTGTAATTCAAGGATCATGATAAAATAAGGAATGACAAATGGTTATTAATTAATACTGAAACATGTAGATATAAAAATTCCAGTGAGGAAATTGAAATTGCTTTCAGTGGAGACTATTGAAATGCTAAAGACCAAACAGAATCCAGAGGGTATATCTAGTAAATATCAAACATAAAAGAAATAAATATATTTAAAACACTAAAGATGCTTTAAAAACCTTTATCAAGAAACCTAATTTTAGAAGGCTCTGTATTTCACACGAGGCTACATGATCATTCACAAAAGCTGATGCCATGTAGGGAAAAATTCAGCAGCAGAAAGGTACAACAGTAGAGTCAGCTGAACTTGAGTTTCAATGATGCTCCTTGGATTGTAGGAGCCAGAGGAGTCCATGACCCCACTAGAACATGGGCCACTGAATCAACTAATCAGGGCTCATAGGGACTCACAGAAACTGAATCAACAAATAGGGACCCTGTATGGGTCTGACCTAGGTCCCCCCCAACACCTGTAAGTTATGGTTGTGTAGCTGGGTGTTCCTGCGGAACTCCCAACAATGGGAGTGGGGGTGTCTCTGACTCTTTTGCCTGTGCTTGGGACTCTTTTCCTCCTATTGTGTTTCCATGTCTGGCCATGATATGAGGGTTTGTGCCCAATCTTATTGCAACTTGTTATGCCATGTTCAGTGGACATCGCTGGGAGGGCTGATCTTCCTTTCTTTTTATTTTCTTTTTTCTTTTGAAGGGAACTAGAGGAAGAGTTAATCTGGGGGAGAGAGGAGGTGCGGGAAGAACTGGGAGGAGTGGAGAGAGGGGAAACTGTGGTTGGGATGTAATGTATGAGAGAAGAATAAAAGTCTTAAAAACAAAGCTTCTCTCACCTTGTATGATGTTTTATAATTCATTTATTTTTATTTCAACAGGTTAAATATGCACTGGGAATAAAAGGCTAAACACCAATAAAGATTAGTCATGATTTATAATGCATAGTATTAGTCACTTTTCATTTCTGTCACAAAATATTGCAGCAAATCCATTTTGAGGAAAGATTATTTGAATCCATGGGTTTGTGAGGTTTTGATCCACAGTCACATGGTCACTTGCTATTCCTGGGCCATCGTGGGGAGGGATAGATGAAAGAGTAGAGATGCTTTTTCTCGGAAGCTTGGGAACAAGAGAGGCAAGAGAGGGGCAGTAGACAGAGGAGGAGGGAGTAAGGGAGAGAGAAAATCAAAAACACTATTCAAAGGCACACCTGAGCAATCTACTTACCCAGTGAGGCGCTACCTCTTACTAAAGCATTAAGCTCTGAATTCATCAGCAGATTCATCCATTGTTGGAAGTTAGTGCCCTCATGATCCAATAATACTACAGTGCCTCCATGGTGCCAGGCTCACAGACAACAGGGTCCAAGGTAGACAGGGTGTCATAAGCTCACGAGTGGCAGCACCTCAGGCGCCTGAGCCAAGAGGAGGAGGCACTTCAGAGGAAACTGAAAAACAAACAAACAAACAAAAACCCAAAGTAACAGCGCAGACTGCCCGAGATGGAAAGCAAGCTAGGATGAGTGAACTGGAGCTGCACATGGAGGACTTTTAGGGGTGAGGAAGTAGCAGAGTTTATGCTACAGGAAGTAGCCAGACTTGAACCAGCACCCATACATCCAAGAAGGTTGTGATGTTCAGTTGGAAGCTCCGCCTTGGCTCCATTCCTCCCCATTCAAAACCCCGACCCTCTCAGAAATACTGCCAAAAATCCAGGCTCCTACCCCAAAGCTCAAGACAGTATTTAAGCCGCTGTCCCTAGACCTACCATGTGATTTCTCTTCCTCCCCTCCCCCGCCTCACCTCTGGGGGTACTGGAAAGTCACCCAAGAGCACTTGGCCTAATAAACCTGGTCTTTTAATTTGGCTTGATTTGGCTTACTGTGTTGGCAGAGAAACCTACTATTGGGGTAGCAAAAAAACCCCATCACTGGTTTGCAAAACAAATGTACACATTATATTCCCACCAATAGGATGCAATGATTCATTTTCTCCATGGTGCTGCAGACACTTTTTATCACTTGTTACTTTGTAGCAGTGCAATTGGTGTGAGGTGATATCTCATTGTAATTTAAATTTGAATTTTCCTGGTGACTATAAAGTGACTGGGAACTTTTCAGAAATGTTTCTCTCTCTCTCTCTCTCTCTCTCTCTCTCTCTCTCTCTCTCACACACACACACACACACACACACACGTATATTTTTGTAATTGTTTATTTTGGAAAAATATTTTTAAATAGTTTATATGGATATTTGTTTACTTACTATTGACTCATGCTAGTGTCTTTTGTATTTTGGATATAACTCCCTCTTTGATGCATGCCTTATAAATAGTTTTCATAATCTTTGGGACACTTTACTCTGTTTCTTTTGCTGTGTGAAAGCTTACTACTTAGAAAAAAATATATTGGAATTTTGATTAGTAGTTCGTTGACTTTACTGATTGCTCTGGGTGTAGACTCTGTAACATGATTTATTCTTCCAGTTTCTGAATATAAGACATTATATTTATTTCTGTCCTTTGAATTTTTGGAAATTCATAACTTCCAATCTATAGAAATTTCAGCCTGCTTAAAATTCTAAGCATCTTGGTTTTAGATATTATAGTCAGTGGAATCAGTACTAAAAACTCTATGTTAAGAATTGTTCTGGTAGTTCAAGGAAACACTACAAATTTTTAAATTTTAATTTGTAAGATACAGCACTGCAGAACTTACCAGTTCTAACGGCCTTTTAGTGGAATCTGTGAGGTGTCTACATTTAGGTCATGTCACTAAACAAAGACAAGTTCACTGTTTTCGTTCTCTCTCATTTATTTTTCTTGAATAACCCTTTCTAGAATTTCTAGCATCATGATTAATAAACTGGTAAAAGAAGGTGTGCTTGACTTTTGTTCTAGTTTGCTTTCTATTGCTGTAAAAAATACCACAATTCAAAGCAACTTGAGAAGGAAAGAATTTATTTGGTCTATGATGTACATCATTGTCCATCCAAGGGAAGATGGACCAGTAACTCAAACAGAGGCAGAGGCAGGGATCATGGAGGAAGCTACTCATTGAATTCTTCCCGGAATCACCTCCAGCTACCTTTCTTTTACTTCCCAGGACCATCTTCCCAAGGGAGACACTACCCACAGTGAGCTAGGTCCTCCTGTCCCATATCAATAATTAATCAAGAAAATGTCACACAGACTTGCCTATGCACCAGTGTGATGAAGGCATGTTCTCAACTGAGGTTCCCTCTACCCAGATGACTCTAGCTTATGTCAAGTTGACAAAAACCAACCAGCATACATATTTTCTTATTTTAAGAGGAAATTCTTTCAATTATTTTCCATTGAGTTAACAGTGAGTTTGTCACATATACCATTCATTGTGCTGAAACAGCTTCTTGTATATTATTCATACAGAGGTTTTTTTATTTTATCATGAACAAGTGCTTTATTTTGGCAAATGTTTTTTCAGCATGTATTTAGAACAGGTGGTTGTTACCATTTTAGTCCTATGGTATATCATACTTACAGACTGACATGTTAAACAATCCTCACATCTCAGGATAAATTCCATATTTTAATCTATTGTTGAATTTGGTTACTATTTTCATGAGGATGTTTCTAAATATGGTCTTCAGAGATAAGGTCCTATAATTACTTTTTGTTTGTTTTGTAATAGTCTTGGTTTGCTTTAGTAACAGTGTCCTGCTGGCCTCTTAAAATAAGTTTGAAAGTAGTTCTTTTTGCTTAATTCCTTTGGAAGAGCAGAATTGATATTAGTTCTTGGACTGTTGGGTAGAATTTAGTCATGAAGCTCCCAGGTCCTGGAATTGATGGAGTTATTTCATTACTGATTCAATCTCATAATTTGGTATTGTTTTACATATGATTTCTTTTTGATTCAGTCTTTCAAATTTCATTGCACACTTTAAGTAATTCATCCATTTATTCTGCTGGAATACAACTGTTCATGTTAGTCTTTTATGATCTTGGTTATTTGACTCCTACCCTTTTTCATTTTCAATGCACCAAAAAGTAAAAACTCTCCTTTTAGTTTTATTCTTTATTTGAAATCTCCAGTTTGTGTTTTATCTTCAGTTTTTATTTTTGTACAAGAATATTATACCTAGAAAACATGTCCTTTAAAGTTGACTAAGAGATAATAATAGCCTCAGACAAACAAAAGCCAAGGAAATTTACCACAACTGGAAATACCTAATTAGACCATGAAGATTATGAAAAATGTTGCTAAATGGCAACAAAAAAATACAAAATTTGTTAATAAAAGAGAGTAATCAGTCTCAGAACTCTATTACTCTCTACTAGGGATTAAATCAATTGCATTTCAAATATAAAGATGACATTAATATTCTAATCCAGAAACATAGATGAATACATTATGTCTTTCCACAATGTCAGAATTTATTGAAGAAAAATAAATTTACAAGGTATGGTAGTTTCAATGGCAATAATTTATCAGACAGTCTCAGTTTCTTAATAACTAGACTAAAGCAAACACAAGTGCTTTTATGCCAATCTTAATTATCAATATAATCTCTCAGGTTATATACCATATATCACACAGCAGATAAATATTTGTAGGTTACAGATTGGCTGAAAAGGTTTAACATTCCATAGCAGAGTTTAAAAGCTCTTAGGAGAGGGATGATAGAAAATTAAATAAAATTTGTGTTAGTAAAATAACAACAAAGATCTTAAAAGATGCCGAAGAAGCAGTAGGAGTAGTCACTACCAACATGTTTGCAAGAGGATTTGTAGAATTTGGTATAGCTGCAGAGACAAAAGGTCTAGAAAATGAAGTGCATGAACAGAGGGTGGGCAGATCAAGAAAAGCAAACAGGAAGAGGGTCAGAAGACTTCTGAGTAGGGTATATTTGGACATTCCATGTCTGTCAGTTCTTGATACACACCAGATAGCCATATGACAGGTCAATGGGGATCATAATCATCATCACAACACTAGGTACCACCTCCTTAAAGGAAAGGATCCAGGCGAATTCTTGGGAAATATTTCTCTGATTTTCTTTTCATGTTGACACAAGTTGGGGTCATCTAGGAAAAGGGAATCTCAATGGAGAAAATTCCTCTGAAAGATTAGTCTGTAGTTTCTGTGAATTCACACACACACACACACACACACACACACACACACACACACACACACGTCCTATTGTTCCTGGAAGGAGCTACTTCCTTGTGGCTATCCACCTCTCTAGCTTTATAATCTTTTTGCATTCTCTTCTGCATAGATCTCTGAGCCTTGAGAGGAGAGGTTTGAAACAGACGTCGCCACAAGCCTTAAATCCAGTAAAAACTGGTTGGTTACTCTAATAAGAATGGTGCCGCTATTGCATCAATATATCTTATAGCAGGTCTTTGTTGAAAGTTGCAAGTTTTGTAGCTGGATGAGAGACTGGTGATTACTTCTCTCTTCCAGTAACACCCGAAGTACCTTCCTGTACTGTGAAGTCTAGTCAGTAGAAATGAAGCTTCTAGGTGGACATCAGTTTGATTTCTCCCTGTTGGATGACATAAATAAATACTGTCATTAGCAATAGGACCTTATTGTCTGGTAATGGGAAATAACCAATCGTCTTGCCAAAGGTCTGTGATATTTGGGAGGTCTATGTGACCCCTCTGACCAGTAACTCAGATCCATTCCTGGTACTGGAGACTTTACTTTGTGGCATATTGTCTCCTCCCTTGTATGGTGAATCCATTTAAATTCTTTTCTTACATGTATATATTTTAGAAAGCTTCTTCAGTAGTAGGGTTCCATATGGCTTTTCAACAAGACTTTAGTGTTAGCTTCCCCTCCCCATATTCCTTCTTTACCATGATATCCCACTCCTGATCTAGTTTTCCGTTTATCACAAGGTCTGCATAGGTTCAAACCAGACAAAAGTCCCAAAACTGAGAGGGGAAATGGACAAAAAAAATCTCATCCCTAACCAAGAAGCTATTTGTAGCTGATACCTCCTGGAAGGGAGAAAATCAATTTTCTCCAATGGAATGTCACTGGATATATCTATCAGCCTAGGGCCAAGCCCCATGATATTTGTGTGCATATCTTTTGTTTTTGTATTTTTGTCTTATTGTTTTGTCTTGTTTTTCTTTTTTAATTTCTCTGCTTGATTTTAAGGTTTTTTCATTTTAGTGTTTTATTTTTCTCTTTCTTTCTTTTGTCTTTTTTAAGTGGAAAGAAAAAGCAGTAGCGTGGGTAGTGAGGATCTGGGAAGAATTGGGGCTATCTTGGAGAACCTTGGAGGAGTTGAGGGAGGGGAAAATATGATCAAAACATATTGTATGAATAAATTTTAATGAAAAAATTAGAAGGCTTTTATAATTTAGCATGGCTCTTGTTTTATTTTGGAAGCATAAAATTTTAACTATTGAAATGCTAAATATTTGTTGCTTGAATACATTTTATTTTTCTATTCAAACAAATAGCTCACAATAAGCAAAATGTGATCCTGGAGTTTAAAAGAAAACAGGTTGAGAGAGCCATGAGGTAATCAGTAATCAGCATACCTCCATGGTCCCTGTTTCATCATGCCTCCAGGTACCTGCCCTGAATTTTTACCCTGTCTCACCTCAGTGATAGACTGATGGACTGTGACATGGAAGCACAATCCAAATAAGCCTGTTCCTTCCCCAAATTCTTCTGGTCACAGTGTTTTTCACAAGAGGAAATAAGGACAGTGGCCATGAGTGTCACTTAGCCTTGCTAAACTAAAAGGACCACACTTTCTGTTCCCAGGAACAAGTCATTGATAGCTTTGTGTTGCATAAGTGGTGAAGGGCAAATGGTGTCATTTCTATGTCCACCTAGGTTCCTAGTGGACATAGAAATGACACAGAAAAGTCCTCTAGTTTCCACATGTATCCCATGGAAAAGTGAAAAAATTCCATAAGTGGGTGCCTCATGAGCTAACAAAAACATCATCATTTTGAATTGCCACCTTTCTTTTTCTACACAGCAACAACCCAATTCTCAGTTGGATTAGGATGTACACCACAAAGCAAATTGGGCAGGACACACAGCAATGGCCAGTTCAGTGGCTGGACAGAAACGATGCTCCACATTGCTTCTTAGAGTCACACCAGAAAAGGTCTTGGTCGCTGTCTGGTGGTCTGCTGCAATGGGTCTGATCTATAGCTTTTGGAATCTTGCCAAATCCATTATCCCTGAGAAGTAGGCCCGGAAACTCAATAAGACGAATGGAAAACTGAAGGCCTATACAGTTGGCACTGGTCAACAGAAAAGACCCAATCTGTCTCCACTGCAATCCCCAGCTTCACAAAGCAAAAACAACCCTTCAAAAGCTGAATGAAGTAAGCTGCAAGTTATGCCTCATCCACCACATTACATGAACTCCTGCCAACTACCTACCATGTAGTCAAACATTTTGAGACTCATTTTTCTGTAGGAAAAACACTTCCTCACCCAACAGAAAGTGGAATGTTCTCCAAGAATCCATCTAATCCCAAAAAATATTTTTCATGTTCTAGGAATATGCACACATTACTAAATTTCAAAAATGTGTTAATTGTCATGGTTCCAATTTTGGCCGATAAAGACGACAATGATTTTAAACTCACACTCTGAAACCACAGTTCCTTTTTTTTTCCAAACTTTTTACTGAAAACCAATGAACAAAATAACAACAGTAAGCTTGACTTACCAACAGTGACATTAAGTGCAAATGTTCTAAATTCTCAAATCAAAAGGCACTGAATATCTTGATTTCAAATCCAAACCAAATTGAACAAAGATTTCCACTATGTGGTGCCTATGAAAATTCCCATTTAGCCCTCAGGTGAGTGACTGAAGTGACAGGACAGGGAAAGACCATCCACCGAAACAAATGTGAAAAGAGAGTGCTGGCTATCCTGATATCAGGGGTCTCCTCTTGGGGGTCCTAGTCTCATTAATAACAGAATTTAAGAAGGGACTCAAGTGAAGGCTCAAGAAACATTTTATTAGGGTACAAGAGGAAAAAAGAATCCCACAGTAGGAAAGGTGTAAATCTCAGCAGCTGCTGGGGATGGTCATGGAGGGGGAAATAAGAAAGTAAGTCCTTTGAGCAGTCGTGGAGGTCAGACCCATGGCAAACCAGCAGCCACATGACAGAAAGGGGCCTTTAGAGAATAATCAAGGAAGCTCGAAGTATCAGAGAAAAGTGTTCCTAGGTTCTATTCGGCATCTGAAAGAATAATACAGAAAAAGGAGATGCGCCTTTCTGACTTAGACTACAGAGAGGCACACAGACCCTACTGAAACTCATGATGGCTTCTAGGCACTGTTCTATGGGCAGGACCTCTGGGAAGGAAAAGTATAGTGTCTCATTAAAAGATCAATTATTCTGGCTTTATCTTTAGCATGGCTTAGTGTGAGCCAGCCTTCCTAGGGGAGGTCCTTTGGCCAGGGCATTGACCTGACTCAACTGCATGTTATGTCTCCATCCAGATCAGAGAATGTTTTTGTTTGTTTGTTTAAAATTATTATTGATCCCATGTTGCTACCCTACAGTACCACTCTGAAAAAGTAATCCTAAAATTATTTAGGAAGCAGAAAAAGGATCAGAGCCTCCAAACACTTGTGGCATATCTGTATTCTGGCAAGGTGGAAGCTGCTAAAAATCTCAAAGACAGTTTTTGGCTTTTAACCCAAAACAAATCTAGTTAGTCTTAGGATCTTTCTACCCTAGCCAATTATTATCTACTGTTCTCATTATTTCATTCTATGAAGAGGTAGTCCTAATTTCTACTATGGAACTGGGGTGACAACCAGTCTGCATCTTTGAGCTAAATGGCGCTTGAGGTACAACTCCAGTGGATCTATCTAAAAGACCTTAAAAGTGCATCTGTCTGTGACTTTGTAGTACTATCAGATGAAGGGAGGAAAAGAAGGCCTTAATGGTGCCTGGAAAGAGAAGTGAGAGAGAAATAGAGGCAAGAGTTTTAGCACAACAAGTCCTGGGCAGGGAATCAGAAGCTAGAACACAGGATACTTTTTAAATGTCCAAATCAAAGTTCATTAGAATCTTTTGATGGGCTCAAAGAACATCCATCTATTAGCTCATTCTCATTTTTCCTTTAGGCTCTAAGGTTGGTCTCCAGAGTAATGAACCCAGGATCTGTTTTCAGGCACTTTGATAGCTGTTGGAGTGGCTAGAATCAGCGTGAGGTCCCTCCCAGATGGCTTCTAGAGAGGGAGAGCAGATAAATTTAGCCATCATTTAATTTTTCCGGTTAAAATAATAGTGGGTTTGTCTTGGTTGGCTAGAAGGAGGAGCTGCAGTGAGCCAAGATCTGAAGTCTTATATCTGGGCAGGTTTTTCTTATCAAGAAAAAATCATGAGCAAGAAGTAGTTGTCTAAATAACATCTCACATGGCTTTAAGACTACTGTCTAGGGAGTGCAATTTCCTGGCTTGTTAATGAAACATACTGATCATTGTAATCTTTTGTCACATATTTCCTGGTGGGTGTTTAAAACCATATACTGGGACAGTATTAATCACTTTTTCTTTGCTGTCAAGGCCACTTAAGGATCTGGTCCTCAGGGGTCACTCGCGTTTGGGAGAAACCTCTGGTTACTTGTCCCATCTTCTCTCAACTGTTCCATGTATGTGAGGATAAGACAAAGGCCTTGTTTGGCTCTGGCTTTGCTTGGAAGCTTGGTGGGATGTTTTCCCTTTGTATTATCCCTCCTCTGTTGCAGACTTGACATTGGTTATAGTCCATGGACTAGGTGGGGTCTCTATAGCCTCCCTGAGCAAGAGAACACGTGACTTTCTACAGTAGATGTTCCACATTTCCCGGGAACCTGGTTGGCCTTGGCGAGATCCCCTGAAGGGCAGACTTTTTATTTATTTATTTATTTATTTATTTATTTATTTATTTATTTATTTATTTATTTATTTATTTTTTTGGTTTTTCGAGACAGGGTTTCTCTGTGTAGCTTTGCGCCTTTCCTGGAACTCACTTGGTAGCCCAGGCTGGCCTCGAACTCACAAAGATCCGCCTGCCTCTGCCTCCCGAGTGCTGGGATTAAAGGCGTGCGCCACCACCGCCCGGCAAGACTTTTTATTTATTTATTTATTTATTTATTTGTCTGATAGGTTTAACTACTACGTAATATTTAGCTAAAGCCTGGGAGAAAACTAAAAACTTTGAAATTATCTTTAATTAGATATACATTTTGTTCTTTAAAGCAACCTTTGTTCTTTACAGGAAAGATATAAATTCCTCCATTGATTAAGTAGAGGTTGGATTGAACTTTGCCTTATAAATTTTACAATCATATGTATCTCTAAGTTTCATCTTTTACAAACTGTAAGTAACTCTCTCAGACCTTCCTAACTTGTGTAAGTGTTCTGTCTTTCTTTTTCATTCTGAAAACATCCAATAATCTTAATCTTCATACACACATCCTTGTTTACTAAACAATGTTTCCATTTTAGATCCTTTAAACATTTTCTTCACTTATTGGTTTTTTTCTTAGTACTATGATACGCAGTAATACCAATAAATAAATTACTATTTGTTGTGAGAATTTTCTCCCAGGGAGGATCTAAGCAACATCTTCCCTATTTTTCATAAAGTTGCAATGACAAAGCAAAATTAAATTTCACCAGAGTTCACCTTGGTAAACCACTGGGTTCACTGGGCTCACCTACAGGACATGTGTCAGGGGCTGAGGAGAGGAGTGTGAGTGAACCAGAAACACATGCACTGGAAAGTTGTTTATCCAGCACGGGTGATAGCTTCCCATACCCGCATAAGCAGAGATCCCTCTCCCTACCCCTCCCTGGCCAGTGATTCTCAACCTGTGGGTCATGACCCCTCTGGGGTTGAAAAACCCTTTCTTAGGGGTCACCTAAGACCATGGGAAAACACAGATATTCATAAAAGTATCAAAATTACAGTAATGAAGTAGCAAGGAAATAATTTTATGGTGGCGGTGACGGAGGAGGGGTGTTTCACTACAACATAAAAAACAGTATTAAAGAGTCCCAGCACCAGAAAGGTTGAGAACCACTGCACTAGTTCCTCTGTAAGAATATAAGGCCTCAGGCAAATAGTGCAGAAATGAATACAAGTGGCTGAGAGGAGTGGCTGGATACTTAAAACAAAAACAAACAAACAAACAAACAAAACAGCAAAGTAAGCCAGACATAAGCAAAAGGATGCTTTTAAGAAGCAAGGCTAAAATTGTTTACAGCATTCCCCCCATATAATGGTAGGCATAGGGGAAATCCAGAAACATCTGGTCAGTGGCTGGAAGAGGCCATCTGTCATGGTCACTGAGTATCCCTGAGTGTTCTTGTTGAGTATGTCAGGAATGAAAGTTCTGGGCTGTTTTCTCTCCAGTTTATTCCCACAGAATTGTCTTTGGAACAGACCCTGGAGGATGAGTAACATCTCTCTCTCTGGGCAAAAAGCAGGCTTGCTTCTGCTCAATATAAAAGCAATAAATCCTCCAAGATCACGGGTCCTCTCCTGTCATCTAACCCAGTGAACCTAACAAGCATCATCTAGGACCACCAGCATCATCTATCTCTCTGGGACTTTCATGATGTGAAAACCTACACACATGAAAATAAAACTTTTAGTGATGCCTCTGATTAAGGAGTCTAGTATATTCTTACTGAAAGCTTGCCAAGTAGGTAAAATGTTATATCCTGTACAGTTCTTGAAACTGGGCACTTTCATTAAAAAGTATGGATACAAAACAGGTGAAAAGGATAAATGTCAGAAACCATTCATAACTAGAGTAAAGTGATAAATTTTGCAATAAAGCTAAATAGCACGCATGTTAAATATGCAAAAGAAGCCCGAATTCTATGCAGAGCATCCTCTGTATGCAAATAACACCTTTAGATGAATTGGGAAAGTTATGTAATATAATTTAAAAAGCAGGCTTCTAAGTTCACGGTTTGATATTTTGATGATTATAAAGAAGAATCTGTGTATGTAAGCCTGGAAGATGATAGTATCCTGGTTCAGTCAGAAAACAAAAGAGAAGGACGCTTCTGTGCACCTCTGCTCTCCCACTTAGTACCAAGACCAAAACTCAAAGCCGCTCATACCAGTGCAAACACAACTCACTGAAAGATCATGTAATGCATCCCTTCCTCTCTACACAACAGAGCAAGTGCTGCCATTTGTGGTAGGAGCTTTAAGCACTCAAGACTGGACTCAGGCCCAAGGAGAAAGTACCGTGGGGAGGTAAGCCATTTGGAAAGCCACAAGTCTTCACAACTTGTCAGAAAAGTTAATTCATCCAGAATTTGAAATTTCAGTTCCCAAGTAGAATTAACTGATTGGCATTTCTTTGGAACTGTGAGGCAACACTAGATAAATAACCTCAAACTATAGTAAAGGTTTGGGAGCCATCCTCACCTATGCTGATGACAGAAAAACAAAAGAAAACAAAACACAGATACTCTCCTTAAGGAAGCTGATGGATTTAGATTTTCAGTGTGGAAAGTCCAAGGCTAGTGATGCTGACAGTCAGAGGTTGAGAGGGGTGCTAACAATGAAAAGACAAATGAACAGTTATCAATATGCTCAGAGCACTTATAGCTAACATTGGGGTTAGGATGGAAAGGACAGTTAGATAGAGGATGGTTATTTCTGTTTAGTATTGTTAAAAAGAATGGAAATAGATAGCCAGAGGACTATGATATTAAAATATAAATGGCAGTCCCAATGTTTGAGCTCCTATACTGATTATTGGGGTAAAATAAACCCTATGAGGAGAAATTATAAACAGAACGTTTGAGTGAGACATGCTTAATAATTAATAGGGTTTTGAGAAACAGAACCTATGAGGGGGGCAATGAACTTCCTCAATAAATATCCACATTGAGGAGATAAAAATTTAAATAAATTGATAGTTTAAAAAAAGAGCTGGCCGGGCGGTGGTGGCGCACGCCTTTAATCCCAGCACTTGGGAGGCAGAGCCAGGCGGATCTCTGTGAGTTCGAGGCCAGCCTGGGCTACCAAGTGAGCTCCAGGAAAGGCGCAAAGCTACACAGAGAAACCCTGTCTCGAAAAACCAAAAAAAAAAAAAAAAAAGAGCTGAAATTCTCAAAAATAGATATTAAAAGGATATGAAATGTCATTTCATTAGGGATTAAAGGCAATCTTGTATATTTTAAGACTATTTCATTTCAAAATAATGCTGTTTTGGCAAAACAGTTCCAAAGATAGTACAAAGGGCTCTGACACAACCTTCACGCACTGCCCCTAATGTTAGATTTTACAGAACCACAGCAAACTTCTGCAAGGTTAGCATTTTGTGTTGGAACTGTAATACTAACTTTATTTTCATTTCACCTCTTGTATGTTTACTTCCATTGCGTGTTAGAGGACATTCCTCTTCAAAACACAGATGCACAGATGAACACCTATGCTAAGATAGAGAGTCCTGTTGAGGGGCTGTGAGGCCACTCTGGAAGCTATATCTATATCGCCATATAGCCAGGAATAATAAACTTTAACCTGTACATTGACTGATGGAAGATAATTGAATATAGGGAGAAAAGTCATTAGACGTCAGAAAGGAGGGACTGTGAAATGGACATTGTTGTTCGAATCTTAGATGGTCTTTCAATAAAAATCCTGGTACCAGATACCAGGGTGAAAGCTGAGGGACCAGAGAAGCAGACCAGGCAGCCACTAGTTCTTACCTCTACGAAATCCTCAGTCTAACGAGAGTGAGTTCCTGTTTCCTCACGCCGTATATACTTTCTCTGCCCAGACATCACTTCCTGGGATTAAAGACATGTGTGCTGAGAGTAATGGTGTGTGCCACCACTGCTGGCTCGGTTTCCAGTGTGGCCTTGAACTCACAGAGATCCAGAGGGAACTCTGCCTCCCGAGTCGTAGGATTAAGGGTGAATGCCACCACTTACCTGACCTCTATGTCTAATCTAGTGGCTAGCTCAGTCCTCTGATCCTCAGGCAAGTTTATTAAGGTACACAATATATCACCATGGGACACTTAGAATGCCTAGATTGACATAGTTAATACAAGCATGCATTTTCAATGCTTACTAAACGAAATTTGCAGCTCTGTGTCCAACTTAACCATTTCTCTAAAGAAGTAAAAATGAGATTTTTCCATTAGAACAACAAAATGAGCATCTACTTCGCATTTATAGAAAGCAATATAAAAAGCAATCCAGTTGTTAATCCTCTCCAAATATTGGGACCCTGATCTCCTGTCATATATTTACTTGGCTTGTGATTATCTGTGAGGAAAAGGACCCAGACCATGGCTATCCTTCAATTGGTACCATGCTAACGACTGCAATCAAATACTGCCAGGACTTCATCACACTCCCTTGAACATTTTATGATAAATCATGTTTATTAGTATTTTTATACCTGAAGCTTTGTAAGTAAATATTGTCTGTCCATCTCAGTCCTCTTCCTAAATTTTTGTAATCCTCCCCATGCTGCTTAATCTTCCAAAAAGACTACTCTTGGGAGTAAAGAGGGAGTCAAAGGAGACATTATAAAACAGGCTTCATCTTTCAATGCACGTCGATGTCAATGTACTGTATGTAGAACCTCTTAGTAATGAACCCTCATGGGCTAACCATGGGCTACATCTGCTGATTGCTGGTGTTGAGTTTAATTCCCACTGTTCTTGGAGGCCAGCATCCCATGCTGCTTTGTAAATGGCTCTTTTCAAGTATGGCTTAGATTGTCAGATAAAAACATAAACAAATCAAAATGTGAGCCAAAGTAAATATTAATTTAAAAACTATAACCCCAGGTCCAAAATGAAGTAACGTTTTTGGCTAAAAATCTACAGTTTGGCTAAGCTGTCTGCACTTGGAGAAATGAAAAAAAAAAAGGAAAAGAAAGGAAGAAAAAGGGCTGAGAAGGGAAAACACTAACTCTCATAGTCATAACAGCCTAAGAGAGAAAACAGACCAAAAAGCGAGGCGTGTGCTCTCAGCAGCCCAGGGCTGACCTGGCCCATGAGCACTTGTTCCCCATCCACTTTACTGGAGCACGCGAGAGCCTCTGTTGCTCCTTGGCTCGCAGTTTTACTTTTCCCAGGACACCAGCGCTGGCTTTGCTCGGCAGTGCGCTGTGCCATGAAGCCTCTCTGCCCTCACAACAGGTCAGCTTTGGTTCCGCAGTTTTCCCATAGAGTCCTGGAACTGAGCCACTAGGCAGTGTCCTAGGGGAGAAATTGACTGCCAAGGAAGATGTCACACTCGCTGTTTATTTCCTAATGGACTGAAGGTTTCTCATGTAATTGAACAGATGCCTTCCCATTTTGACCTTAATGCACCGTACAGTTTACCAAGTGTTCAGATTGTGCGGACACATAAGCCTCTCGGTTGCAATCCATATAAGGAGAATATGACAGATATTCATAATCCCAACTTTAGAGAAATGGAAATTTAAAATTTTAAAGACTTGCTAGGTCTTATGTGTGTTACTCTGCATTTCCACATTCTATTACCTTGCCCATAATAGTTTTTTCTTTACTTTCATTTTTTATTAATAAAGTTTTTATTCATTTTATACACTAACCAAAGATCCTCCACTCTTTGCTCCTCCTTCACCCCAGACCCACCCTCCATTCCCTTCTCCAACAAAGTAAGGCCTCCATGAATATATAAAATATATTTTGAATCATTCTATAATATATATACTATCTTCACATAAATCATATTTAAGAAGTAGCAATATAGACTTGTACTAAAACTCAAAGTAGAAACGTTATAGATTCATCATTTCAATCCTGTCTTCTGGAACTTTCAATGAATTTTCAAAATGTCTAATTTTGACTTTGGTACAGCTGTTTTTAATAAAAGAAAGTTTCTTCCTTTTCCCCAGTGCTTTAAAATCTATCATGAAACACGAGCACTTTGTTAAAGTTAAATAAGTTAGAGTTCACACATTCCAATCCGGGTACCACTAGTTGTATCTAGAAAAATGTATACCAATGTCTAAGTAGGAAACTCACTGTTCTCTGAAACAACCAACATCTTGAGACTGATTCATTTTCTGCATATGCTCATGGGCTGAATTATAATAGATATAATCTTCACACTATAAAGTTTCTGACTTGAGCTACTTTGAAAACTAAATTTCTTGACATTTCAAAGCTTGTGTGTACAGAACACATGATGCTTATTCAGGCATAAGAACTAGACTGAAGGAATACCAGTGTAAGCAGTGCTCTATGGTTTGAACATCTTTAGATTCGGTCTCAGCCCAATAATGGTGTGGGTCGCCTGGACTCTGTAGATGTAACATGTTGCCTGTAATGAGCTTAACTGCAGAGCCTGTCAAGGGCTTTGAGTTCAGTAATTCCACTCTTTCTGTTGATAGGGATGTCAACAGAGCACATTGATGTTGGAAACTAACTGCTCATTCTCAACATTTCTAAAGAATTAAAATGAGCGGTATGAGGCCCAGTAAAATGGCTAAACAGGTAAAACAAGCCTAGTGACCTGAGTTGATCTCTGGAACCTACATGCTGGAAGAAGAGAACTGACTCCTAAAGTTGGACTCTGACATCCACATACGCAGCATAGCATGCATGTGCATACAATTATGCATGCATGCACCCACATATGCATACCAAATACATGTAATAAGTATTTAAAAGAGTAGAATTAAAACTGAGATGGCCTTTCAACACTTCAAGAGAATATTTATCATGCCTCAAACGTCCAAAATTCTCAAAAGACCTATGTTGGCTAAGTAATAAAGTCCAAAATGTATGGGAAAAAGCCCGGCCAATGTGAATATTTGACATTGCCATAGAAACATGGATGTTTGACAGGAACATTTATTCAAATTAGGCCTGAGACTGTTCAATAAAACACATTGCACATCACAGTCGTCTGCCTGAAGTAGTGCTATGGAATTAAAAATACAAGAAAGTTCAGTCACTGTGGAACATAATTTTGTGAGGGAATCTTGCTTATCTCCTGAATGTTTTACTCTTTTACAGGTCTACCATCAGCTGACAGTGACTGAGACCTGCTGGGGAAGAGTCAATATTGTGCTCATTTTTATCAGCAACTCAATATTTTTCTAATGAAAGGACTCAAAATCCAAAAGAGAACACATAATTTCAGACTATCTATGTACCATAAGAGCATGGTACATAACGATGACTTGATTATATCTGAACCTAAACATATAAGAAATTTTATTTTTCTATAGAAAGATATCATTGAAGAAGCAGTAATTTGTGTTTTTGAAAGCCTATTGAGTCATGATTTGTGAACACAATTTATCTCATCATATTATCTTCTTAAAAACAAGTTTTAAAGAGATACCAAATTTTTGCTAGACTTTCTTCTTAAGCCAGTGAACAATCCAACATGAATGGGAAGAGGCATGCAAACCCACACTCCAAGCAGAGGAGCTATTAACAGTAGGTGGATGCTGGGAGAGGGAGAGTCAGTTTCCTTTAAAGAATCAGCTGCTGAAAGATCAACCAGTGAACGGCCCCATCTACAAGCATATATGGGCAGCACTAATTGGACTCAGTGGGTTATTAAAAACAGACAAACAAACACCTAGAGTACAAAAAGTTGTGAGGAAGATGCATGGAAGGGGATCTGGAAGAAAGTGAGAATGGAGAAGGGATGAATGTGATTAAAGTACATGGTATGCAAATTCTTGAAGGATAATATATACATATATATAATATTTAACTATACTTATTGGCTTTAGTTATTTGAGATATCCTCATGGCAGTAATGTGTCAGGGCAATTATTTCCAGCACAATGACAAGCCACAATTGGATATAAACTTTAGAATAAATTGATATTATGTTGATACTTTATTCATTTGGTTTGAATACAGTCAATGCCGATTATGACAAATAAAGCCTCAGCACAGAGTGATTTATATATCAGATGTCTGTTTGAAATTCTATGTAAACTTAAATACAACTTGGCACAGAAATTTTAAATCATAGGTGCATTATAGATTATGAATATGGAGAAACCTATTGGTGAAAAAGACAACACAGAGTCGTCATCGTCTTCTTCTTCTCCTCCTCCTTCTCCTTGATGTTGTTGTTGTTATTATTATTATTTTATTCTTATTTGAGATAAGCTGTCACTATGTAGCCTTTGTTGGCTTGGAGCTTGCTTTGTAGACCTAGCTGGCTTGAACTCATAGAGATCTAACTGTCTGCCTATCAAATACTGGGATTAAAGCCTTGGGTTGCCATACCCAGTGGGGTCATAAACTTTAATAAGCCAATATTGATTATTATAGTGTCTAGATCTGTGGTTTTATGTAATAAAAGTCTTGAGTTAATATTAAATTTTGTCATTCTTGACTATTGTTAGCTTTTATAAACTCCTGGGTGTATTAATTTGAGTTGCATGTTATAAAATTTCATTTTGAGAAATTTCACCATAGTATTAAAACTGCCATTGTTCTAAATGTTGTACAGAAATTACTTGCCACTGGAAATTATTTTGGGCTTCTACAAGAGAAGCAAAAACTTTGACAAAGTTGACCCAGGAAATAATTTCACAAGGTGTCACCTCATAATTAGAAAAAAAAAAACTGACCTGATACTCATCTACTTCTGTCTCTGTTTCTGTCTTACTTGGAAATATGTTAAAATTTTGATTATTTCATTCCCTTAAAATGTTTATTGATTGGCTTATTGTAAATAAATTATCAGATAGGTGAGTCTCAATTTTTAATGTATTGTATTCGTGAATATTCAACTTACACATTCACATCAAATATAATACAGATAAAATAAATGTCTGTCAATGATTTTAAACTGAAAAACCAAGTAGGACTATAATTTATTTTTGATAGTAGAGCATACAGAAAAGTGAAGATTCAAAGGTGTACAGCTTCAGAATTATCCCAAGGTGAAGACATGCATACAGTTCCCACTTCAGATAGAACTAAAGCATCATTACTACTTAAGCCCAAACCCCCTGGGTCTGCCCTTATAATTACTCATGTTCCCCATCTCAGATTTAAGCACTCTTCTACCTGGGTTGGATTGAGCTCTTTAAAATAGAATCAGCATAGGTTCCATACTCTTTTTTATCTAGCTGCCTTCACTTGTGACAGTAATCTACATTAGTCTGCATTGCATATTTGTATGGCTTTAATATTCATTTTCATGGTTTTTTGTGATTTCATTATTTGAATCTGCTACAATTTACTCATCTGTTCCATAGATAAATATTTATGTTGTTTTCAGTTTTACAAATAATGCATTTATGGCATGTGTTTTTCTGACTTTTGGAGTTGATCTTATAAGAGTCATTCAGTTATACTTTGGTCAAAATTAGGGCAATATGTGCCAAATTTTAAGATTTAAGCTATAAAACAATCCAAACTATATATTGGTTTTATACACTGTAGTGAAATGTGGGGAAATATGTATAAGATTTCAATATTTAAGCTACACTTCAAAATATGTGTTTGTTAGTATACATACTTGCCATGTGTGCTATCTGGCCATCCACTCACACTTCAAAGTCAAAGTGTGGGCTGGCGGCAGTGGCACACGCCTTTAATCCCAGCATTCGGGAGGCAGAACCAGGTGGATCTTTGTGAGTTTGAGGGCAGCCTGGTCTACAGAGCAAAATCCAGGACTGGCACCAAAACTACACAGAGAAACCCTGTCTCCAAAAATCAAAAATCAATCAATCAATCAATCAAACAAACAAAAAGAAGTCAAAATGTTGGCTTTGGGCATACATTGATATCATTTTAGTGAGAGTAACAAGAGCTGTCACAGTGCCTGCACTGATTTACTCGCATAAAAAATACACAAAACTTCCTGAGCCTTTGTGTACTAGTCAATACACAGTACTTTTATCTAAAACAGAGTGTGTTTGTACTATGGTATTTTACAGTAATTTTAATATTCATTTTTAAAGCCAGGTTCTCACTATGCTGTCTAAACTTGTCTTAAACTCTTGGACTTAAGCAATCCTCCTGCCTCAGTCTCTCATAGATAGGACTATGGGTGTACTCTACTTCACCTAACTTTAACCTGCAAATCTTAGATAAATAAACTGGACCATTTTTCCAGTGTTTAGTAATTATTTGGTATGCTTTCAAGAGTATTAAGATTATTTTGTTGTTGTTTTTCCACTGCTGGGTATCTAACTGGGACTTTTCACATGCTAGTCAATTCTACCTTTTTATTGAGTCTTTTGACTTTTCAGGGTTTTTTTGTTTCTATTTTATAAAAGACTTTGTCTGAAAATATAAGTTTTCAATAACTTTTACTCACTTTGGGGATAACCATTTTGCTGTCAGTAGCATCTTCTGATACATAAAACATCAAGTTTAATATACTCATATTTATAATTCTAAATTTTATTACTGTGTGTATGAACATTATATATATATATATATATATATATATATATATATATATATATATATGTACACATTTGCCATGGAATGCATGTGGAGGTCATAGGATGATTTTGTTGGAGTCAGTTCTCTCCTTGTAGCATGGATTCTGAAGATTAAACTCAAGTGAGGCTTGTATCATAAATTATGTTTAAACTCTGAGTCATCTTGAAGATCTACACTCACATTTGTAAAGATTATTATTTTTCCTTGCTTATCAAAAAATTAAACAATTTAATAACATCATGAAGATGTTTCTAGAATCTTTACAATAATTTTACCTTTTAATATCTTAATTTCCATTTTTCATTGAAGTATTATGAAAATATATTCCATAATACTAATATGAAGCTATTAAGGAAAGTAAAAAATAAATAAATAAAATAAAACCACATTCTCTTCTGATCAAACATGTACTTTGGGTGATTATCAAACATATTGTTGTATTGAGCTGAGGATTGAGCTTAAATATGTATTTCTTCTAAATATTAACTTCCTTTTGTTCAGTAGCAGAGAGCATTAGAGAAGTGCTTAAGTATGGCATACTTACTGTCCTGTAGACTGTTTTTAGCTATTGGAGCCCACCCAAGAAGTTTTTCAAATATCTCATTTCTATTATGTTGCAGTAAAATAATTACCGAAAGAGCATTCTCAAATCATTCTTTTTATATAGCTTGATTGTTTCTTATTGCTCACATTGAAAGAGAGTTTCAGAGATGAATAAGAGTTTTGGAGCTGGAGAGATGACTCCGTGGTTAAGAGGACTTGCAGCTCTTGGAGAGGATGCAGATTTGGCTCCTAGCACCCACCTGGCTGCTCGCAACTCTGTGTAACTCTGATTGCAGGAGACCCAGGGTCCTCTTCTGGCCTTCTCAAGTCCTGGGCATGTGTATGGTATACTACACACACGCAGGCAAACGCTCATATACATAAAATAAAAATAAAATTAATGTTTAAAATATTTTAATACATTTATTCAAGGATTATAGCCATACATAACTAATTGCAGTATTTATTATAAACATTGACAAATGAAGACAAATTTGAATAAATGTAAAGATGAACAGGCAAACAGTCAAAGAAATCCTAAGCAAAAAGAACAATTCAAAGAACTGTTATATTTAGACTTTAAGTATATTTCCTACCAAATTTAATTATCTTCATATATTTCTGGTTAAAGTATAGAAAATAATATATATTATTTTATTCTTATTCTTTCTCGTATTTCTAAAATATTTGCTTCCTTTTGTTCTCCAATGAGCGATGAGAAAGATTTTATGTTTGAGGAGTAAAGAAACTTTTCCCTCTGCTTTTGTGAGGGTTCCTGGAGTGTTCTGACAATAGCCAGATGGATTGTAGAAAATACACAGCTTTATTAATGTACAAAATGGGGAAAACCACAGGGGTGTGATGACCCACTAGTCCAACATGGCTTAGTAACTTGCATATCCCTTGTCTATAAGGAGGAGGGAAAGAAGGATGGAGAATCAACATTAGGGAGTAGTGAATGGTTTCTAGAGGAACTCAATTAACTTGGAGAAAAGGAGTTCCATGGGCCCACAGAACAGATCATTGATCATACATGATTCTCTGTGGGGCTAAATAGAGTATAGTCTGGTGTGGTTTTTTTTTAAGTCCACCACACAGGGTAGCAACGGAATGTCCAGGAAGAGCCCCAGTGAGGGCCCAGCATCCATGGTACAGCAAAGACCATGGGCCTCGAACCAGATCAAATTCTTTGTGATAGATAACTGCATGTAGATGAATTTCTAAATGGTCTTATTAAATTAAAAAAAAAATATGGGCTGAAAGCCTTAGAGAGACTAGGGAAAAAGGGAAAGCCACCAGCCAACCTTACCTCACCAACTTTGCAGCTTTCAAAAGCCGAGACTTCCTGTTTACCCATGTCTATATGCCTTGCTGTTCTGCCATCTGATTTGCTCTCTCCGTTCAGCTACATCACTTCCTCTTCCTACCCAGCTCTGTCACTTCTTCCATGTACAGACCTCCAGACTTCCATGGTTAACTAGTGTTGGAATTTAAGGCATGTGCCACCACACCTGGCTCTGTTTCCAGTGTGGTCTTGAACTCACAGAGATCCAGACAGATCCCTGCCTGTCACGGGATAGGATTAAAAGCATCAGCTACCATTGTATGACTTTTGTGTTTACTTATAATGGCTTGGTGTTTCCTCTGATCTGCAGGCAAGCTTGATTTATTAGAGCACAAATAAAATATCACCACATTTCAGCACAAATGAAATATCACTACATTTCTGGACAAATAAAATATTACCACAATGAGGCCTCCTGAAACCGAAATCTTGCCTGCCAAGTGATAGGATTAAGGGCGTGTGCTACTGTTGCCCGACTTCTTAAAAATATCACTACACCTGAATGTAAAAATATATGAATGAAGGGGTTTACTGTGTGACTCATTATATCACACCGTAGCTTCCTCGACAAGATTTTCCCCTTCTTCCATATTTCTTTTCCCCCCTCTTTTTATCTTAAATTTTATATTGTTTTATTTCAGGGTGGGGAAGGAGATGGGTGGGATTGGGAGGCATGATGTGAAAGACGCAAAGAATAAATTTAAAAAGTTACACTTACAAATAACTAAAATAGATTAAAAGGAAATATAGCAAAAAAAAAAAGTCTATTAGGTATGTTGACAGACTTCAACCAGCAATTTGAGTTTGGTGAAAGTGGAGGAAAAGGGACATGGCTACTGATTCTTGGGTAGGTGAGAGTTCAGGCCTATAAAGGCATCCTGAAGAAAGCCCTCCCCCCCCAGCCCCCGCCTTTTTAGGGATCAAGACACTCAACCCTTAGTCTGCTCCTAAGCCTTTTAATTTCATTTTTGATCCTATTGCTTTGCACACCAAAACCCATAGCATGGTGGTATTTTACTCTCGCCCTCAATAATAACAGCAGTAGTTTTTTTTATAAGTGCACAGAAAGTGTTTTTGTTGTTGCTAAAATAAAATTGCCAAGTTCTAGGAGAGAAAAATTAAAATGACTTCTTTTATATTTTGTTTATGATCAAACATTCTTCATGTATTTTATCAAAATCTGAACTGTGTGTTGACTACATGTGCAAAGCTAAACACACACACACACACACACACAGAGAGAGAGAGAGAGAGAGAGAGAGAGAACCTTAAATTGTAAGTGAGTTATCTACAGCACGTACAGATAACATTAAGATACTAACAAGGAAGTTGTTCCATCCTTGCTTGTCTTTGCCTCACAGTGATGACTGTGGATACTTCGGGATTCAGTGAGCTCGCCTACTGGTTTACAATCTTACAAGGATGTTTTTCTACCACCAGAACACTGGCCGTAAATGTCTATTAGTCAAAATAACTGCAGCAGTTTTATAAGGCCTGTGAGTGTATGTTTCCCAGTCTGCTTCTTCTTAAATGACTAAGAATGCAAAAATAACCAATCTTTTGACCTCTTAAATCACAAATTGGATAGACTTACCATTAAAGCATATTGTAAATGTGTTTCACATTATTTAGCTCATTTAGCATGCTCAGCAGCGAGCATTCAAATGTTTTGGGTTCTGTCCTTTTTTTCATCACAGAGGATATTAAATGATCTTTTCAAGCCACCAAGGGATATTTGAAACAATACAGAACAATTGGAATACTCCTGATAGGCCATCACAAACCATCTGCATACAGGATGAAGAATGTCAGGGTGAAATTGGCTAAGTAATCACTAGGTTTTCTGTTAACCTTGGATAATTCTCCAAAGATGGCATGACTTGTTCAATTGGGAAGATTGTATACTTGTTTTACATTCAAAAACTGAAAAGCAGGCACCTAGAAGAGGGGTACATAGCACTAAATCTCTACCCTGTATGACAGAAGTGACCAGTGACTGATAGTAAACATAATAAATCAATTAAAAATTGCTGCTAAGCCAACATGCATCTATTTATGTTTTATGTTAGCTTTAGAATATGGCATGCTAACAAAGAAAATCTATCTGATTTTTTCTTTTCTTTGGCAAATTAATGCTTCTAATTTTTCTGAAAAATATTTTAAAACCCAGGGAAATATAAACATTCTAAAAAGTTACATGTGTTAATTTCTATATAGGCCTTGGATTCTCTCTGAAACAGCTGAAGATACTAAGATAGGTATTGTCATTAAGTATTGATGTCATGTTACAGAACACTTTGGTAGTTTTCTTACATAGGTCATGAAGTTAATGTGGCCTGTCATGGTCAATCACCTTCAACTGGAGTGCACAGGTGTAGTAACTAGATGTAGAGTCTGCCTGACAGAACAGCATCATTTTAGACAAGTTGGGTGTATGATTTTTGTTCAAACATCTTGCTCAATATATCATGATGTGATTTTGAAGTGCACATGTGAATTTTAAATAGGCATTCCTCCTTAATGTGAATTTTCAAAATGTGTGAAAATGTTTTTTTAATGCAGTTTGCAACTCAAATATTCCATAGCATATGGTTAACGTACCAACAGGTGAGATGGATTACTCATTTATTAAAAATTGGAAAAAGTGCTTTTTATATGACAGTATATACATTTTTACAATTTTTACATTTCTCTGTCTGGATCATGGATGGATTTCCTCACATGTAAGTCAATATCTTTTTATGGATTATAAATACCTCTGTGATGCTTGCCTCAAGCTGAGCTCTTCCAGCCAAGATATTTCCAACATGTATTGATCTTTCAACTTCTTTTGTACTACATTAAAAATGCTGGGGGGCTGGGGGAGATGTTTTCCTAGGTAGGTAGATTACATTTAAGACAGAAGTACCACAAAGGTACAAACTACTAATATTAATGAATAAACCATACATCGAAGGTACCATTGCTTTTCATCATGGGAAATTGAAGCAACATCTAATAAGCCAGAGGAAATGAAAAGTGTTGATGAGAAAGCTATACACACAGGTGGTTGATAACAGTCAAGGTTGTCTGAATGTATGGCAAGCACACGTATGAGAGCAAACCTGCATTTTATTTCAGAAAGCATGACATAAAGGTAAAAATGTGTTCCATTAAAATCAAATTCCAAATGTGTTTCATTAAAGCAAGATTTTGCAAGCTATCCAGATGATGTGCAGGTACTTAGATAGAATATTGAAGTTTTCAGAATTTTCTTGATGAGCCAGTAGAAGGTATGTTTCTTTGAATTTGCTGTTTGTCCTTTATTAGAAAGCTAACCCTTTAAAAGAGTAATAACACTAAGCTTATGACAAATATTACTATTCACACCACTTTCTTCCCTCAGCCCAAAGAAAAGATTTACAGACAAGTAGTGAAGCTAGCAGAATCCACCCATCTAATCCCACATTTGTTAGGACAAGAATGAAATCATGAATTGAGCAAGATCAGGGCAGCATATCAGAAAACATAATCATATCTTTTACTGGTTTTGTTTCTGTTTTTGTCAACTTGACACCATCTAGAGTTATCTGGGAAGAGGAAGCTCAGTTGAGATGATGCCTTCATCAAAGTGCATGTAGGCAAGTCTGTAGGGTATTTTCTTGATTAATGGTTGATAAGGAGACCCAGTCCAGTGATAGTGGTACAACCCCTGTGCAGGTGGTTCTGGGTTGTACAGGAAGTGGGCTGAGCAAGCCATGAAGAACAAGCTGGCAGTACTCCTCTATGGCCTCTTCTTCAGTTTCTGCCTTCAGGTTCCAACCTCGAGAGCTCCTGCTCTGACTTCCCTCAGTGATAGATCGTGGCCTGAGAGTTAGTTATAAGTTAAAATATACCTTTTCCTCCCCAAGTTACTTTTGATCACGGTGTTTTTGACACAGCAATAGAAACATTAACTAAGACATATTCTACAGTAGATATGGAGCGCTGGTTCTGCATCTTAGAATAAAATGTTTTTGTTGCTCTTATAGTGAAGAAACAAAAACAATATTTTTAAAGCCACTTTGATCCAACTAAGTTTGATATTATCAAATGTATCTATTTTTCTCATATCTAGGTTTTCTCCCCCTTCTTGCCATCCTTTATTCCCATCCTCTCTCTGTGTGTCTCTCATCTTAAGTATATAGGATAATTGTAGTTGTGTAATATATGTATGCATTTCTCTTCAGTTCAAGGGATCTTAGCTAATACCATAAATATCCTACTGTAGGTATAAAAACCACCTGCTTTAGGATGAAATAAAAAATGTGTTGGGAAATTTTCTATATATCTTCTTTCTCTTTCCTATTATTAATTGAATCAAGTAATTCTTAATGCCTGTGCACTCCTTCTTTGAATTAGAATGCAAGAATTAGTTACAGTTACCTTCCAAAGAATGCTTTAGGGTTTTTTTTGCTATTTTTATTCCCAGATCTTGACTTAGTTTTTCTCTGCTATTCTTATTCCCAGATCTTGACTTCGAGATGCTTATGTGTCTTGTACTTCAAAGTCAATACTTTAACTAGTATCCTAACCATAAAGAAATTGGATCCTAAATTGATTATTATCCTTCCATTCTTGGACTCTTACAACACACAAGAAGGCACAGACATGGGATAATGATGAGGACCTGGGGTTTTGAACTGTTGGCTTCACAATGCCCAAGCAAGAGAATAAGAGCTTACTTAACTCCCTTAAGACTCACCATTTACAGTGTTAAATGAAAATAATGAAGCCTACCTTTGAATATATTGATAAAAATTAAACAGATACTTAATAGAGTGAGCACCATGACACACCACAATGAGTAGTGGCATTAGATCCATTTTGAAGGAACCCATGGAGAAATGAGGGACAATTTTGCAAGCTGCAAAGAAAGGCATTCATAAGCCTATTCTTTAAAAGTACTTCAGGGAACTTCCTGTTACCTGGTTTTCTGTCTCTGCTCAAGGAGTGAATCCCAGGACATCATCCTTGTGTCATGTTTACCATTCAATGGGGAATCTTAGGGTGGGATAAACATCAGTGAATTCTGCTGATGCCTATGTGCTAAGAATGTTCTTTTTCTGGCTGACTTTAAGAAGTTGGAATTCTTTGCTTTACTTCTAGTATCCATATACCATGTTTGTCCTTCTGAGTCTGGGTTACCTCACTCAGGGTGACATTTTCTAGTTCTATCAATTTGCCTGCCAATTTCATGGTGTCATTGTTTTCCTCTGCTGAGTAGTACTCCATTTTGTATATGTACCACTACCTATCATGGGACACCTCATGCAGCCTGGAGGCAGGGGGAAGGGCTTGGACTTGCCTCTACTGGATGTGCCTCCCCCAGGAAGCCTTGCCTTCTTGTGGGACGGGGAATGGGGAGGCCAGTTGTAGGGAAAGGCTGGGGACGGGCGAAAGGAGGGAAGAGGGGGATCTCTGATTGGTGTGTAACATGAAAAAAAATCTTAATAAAAAAATGAGAAAAAAAAAAAGAAGATGGACTTCCTGCTGAGGAACACAGGAGCTCACGTTAGTAAGTCCTCAATGGACGGATGCATCATTGATGTAGTTCCCACCTAACTTACATAGGAAGGATAGGAGACACACCAGTGCAAATTTCTGTAAGCATCAACCATTTCTGCTGGGGAAAAGGGGGTTAAAGTTTCAAAAGAAATTGCATTTGCAGGGAATCTACAAACAAAAAGTTCTAACTCAGGAGGGAAGCCTTGTATGCCCAGATTGATCACGAGTTAGTTCTCAGCAGAAAAGTCAGTTAATCCAGGAGAGCCTTAGCTTTCCATGTACTAACTCCAAGTAATATACTTGTTGTCTTTACAAATTAGACCCAAGATTCCATCAAATTTTAGCTATAGTACAGACAGCAGTGCTAGTTACTAAGCAGGTATTACTAAAGCTGGCCTGCTCATCTTCAAAAAGCTCTTTGACACAGAACTGCCTCCCTGATTAGGGGAAGAAATGTGGTTTAAGCCAGATCACTCTGGCACTGTCAATCATGCAGCTTCCTGGCAAACAGGCATTACAGATAACTCCACCTGCTAGGAAATGCTCTGTCTCAGGTTGCTTGCTTATATACAATGAATCAAAATAATGCTTAACTACTGAGTTTCATAGTAATGCTAGTGTTTACATATTCCACTGGATTTTTATCTGGAAAAAATCTGGAGGTCTCATGAAAGAGGATTTTTCTCTTTGTTTTTGAGTACATGAAACTGTAATAAAACAAAGCCAATGGAAAACAGCCTTTGGCTGGAGACTTTTTCTCGGCTTCCTAATTTTAGTCGGCTCAAAAGCTTGTCTTACACAATTGTGGAAATAGTGACTCTGGTGTTAGACTAATCAAGAACTGTAGAAAACTAGAAGAATAAGATGAGTTAGTCATGAAGTGGTTGAACTTTCATGTGGGTTGGGGTTTCAGTTCATCTTGGAGATGAAAACTTTGGTATGTTTATATGTTATATAATTTAATTCTTTAACCAGATTTGGATTCAAGTTATCTGTCCTTAAACTGTAATTGCCTTTATGTATGTTCTTCAAAATGTGAGTAAGTTTCTTGTATGGACATTTAAAAATAAAAATTTTAATTTTTAAAAAATTTAAACCATTTATGTAATCCTTATTATTATAAAATTATAATGTTCTCATGTAATAAAATACTTTTAGATGTGGGAAGAAAGCACTTCTTTTCTTTTAGGACATGGCAGACTATAAGGTAATACATTAATATAAGTTCATTTCTTTTCTAAAAAACATTAAGGAAGCAATAACAAGTGTTAGAGTAGGTAACTGTCTCCTGTGGTTGTAAAAATAACAAGGAGGTGGGGGCTTCAATGGGAAAGTTCTAAGTGCTGGAAGTGTTGGAAGACCAGGTTGAAGATTAGAATTAGAATCCATGTGGGAAAGGCAGAAGGAAACTCTTTACCATAAATCATCTAGATACTTAATTTGGAATCAAACACAAACTTGAACATGTGTCATATAATCTGGCTAAATACACCTGGGCTTTATTAAGATGGTGTGAGCCAAAGACTACAAGATTTTAGACAAGCTTGAGCAAATCATGTGCTAAAGAGAAAAACAAATGTACTATATAGCTTACCCTTGGATAATAAAATTCCCCAAAGCTCCAAACACCAACTTCCTATGATTAATGGGCAGATCTTCTTCATATGTGCATTATATTTGAAAGTTAGCACAATGCAGTATTTAATGACATGAATTTAGGGAGAGTCTATTTTGAGATAAAGTCCTGGCACCCATATCAGGTGGTTCACAACTGCCAGTAACTTCGACTACAGGCCATCTCTTTTCCATGGACATGTGTACATAACTACACATAGACACCCATGTATACATAAAATAAAAATAAAATAATCATTAAAAATGAAATAAAAAAACTTCTTGACTTTGACTATTTGAGAGGATAGTACAATTATTTTATAAGGTATACCTCCTTTTCTCTGATTTATCATGCTTAGTTTTGGCTTATAGGCATTTAATGGAAATACTGCTAAAATAATTTTATATTCTTATCATATGCAGATCCAGGCTGTATGAAACCTAGTATTTAAAAGATAAGAGTTGGTGAGAAGGAGCCATGTTTATAGAAGGACAGGACACCCTGGAAAATGGAAATATGCCATCCCTATACATAGGGGCACACAGGCTTTTATAAGGAGAAAAAGAAATTACAGTGATATAATTGAGCTGTGTGCTGATGGGGTCTTCAAAACCTAAGACACACATCTCTTTTTGTTGCCTCTTCTGGCGAGACATGACAATAGACCTCTACCTCATGGGGTAGAATCCTTGCATTTCTTTCAACAGACATTACTTTTCTGTGAATTATGCTTCACAGCAGACTATATGCTTTCTATCACTTCATGCACAGAACTAAAGACTAAGAACCCTTCAGATTCTGATATTATCTGAAGGTCACCAAATGATCTGGGTTTTGTAAGTCTTAGGGAAGATAATCTAGTAACTAACATATTAACTAATTAGGGGACCCTTCTCTTGAGAATCCCAAGAGTGGGTCCAAAGGAAGGAGGGGCAGTCATTCTTAAAGGGCTATGGGAGAGAAACAATCTTACAGAAAGACACGGCGTAGGGGTAAGGAGGGTAGGGTGGGCAATGACAAGAAAAAGCAACTTTGCCAAGGATAACCCTCAAAGGAGAGGCCACCGTCATCCTCAGTGTACCTGATTAGGAGTTAAATGACATCAGTTTATTGCATTATAGTTATTGCCTTGGTTAAAGTGTAGTTTCCCAGGGGTTTTAATGTAAGCAATGGATAGATCCAATAATGTTAGGATGAATTAGTTTAAAAACTACGAGTCATGCTCATCTAATCACTCTAGCTCTAGACATTGGCTTTGATACTTGTCAGGTTTGCACTGCTCTGTTGTAACAAAAGTCTCTTAAATCAGGGTAGAAAGAATCTCTCCTTCCATAACCAATCACCCTAGTTATCAGATCAAATTCCTCAAATCTCCTTTGTCCCTAAGTAATGTCTAATAGTTCTGGCCTGCTTTAGCAAGAATCCTACTAGAGATGCTTAGCCAAAGTATTCTACTTCAAGTCCCGGTGGTTCTGCTTAGCAATGCTCTTTGCATTTAACCCTTTCTGCTTTTTGGCTATTGATCTCCTTTCACATAGGTTATCTTCAGATCTGATATTTCTTCAGTGAAATTGATTGGTAACATTTCTTTAGTAAATTTTGTTTTTATTGCTTTAATTACTGTCTAACTTTTGGTGTTTTTTTTCCTTAACCACATGTAGATACCATATTCTACATTATTCATTGAAGAGACTGGGTTTGCTTGTTGTGGAAAACTAAGAGGTGTCCTTGCAAGCACTAACAGGCAACCACAAATGCCTTAGATGTTCATCCACTGATCTGAAGGAAGTAAAGAAGGAGTATAAAATCACCACTGAAGATGTTCAGGAACTAGTCATGTAGCTGAGCCTATGGGGGAAGACATGCCATGCATTGTAGGAGTGAGTGAAACTACTGAGTTAGCAGATTGATTCAATTAGTGGATGTCAGCCAGTCTGTGCCAGGAGTCCCCTTGGTGCTTAGAGATGAGATCAAGTATGGATTATCATACTGACAGAGAAAGGTAATATTGATGGTCCCCAAAGCATGAACTCCTTTTCATTCATCAATTTTTTGAATTTCAGAAAGCCAGGCATGCATAATCTCCTGTGGAGGGCTATGAATTGGATGTCTAAGAGCCATTAACACCAATAGAGCTGCTTTAGTGGTCACATCACTAAACTGACTCAGCCAGATGTGTTGTAGGAGACACTTAAAAAGGAGAAAGATTAAAAAGTGTACAAAAATTAGTGAAATGATTATAAAATTGTTAAAAGAGAAAGAAATTCTGAATGAATCTCTTATATCTCTTTTATAAAGAAATTATTCTCAGAAAGAAAATTTCAGGTCCAAATGATATTTTTGGTGAATTTTAGTTAAAAAAATAGTATGCAAAAATACTATTACTTTACCCATTATAGAAAATAGAACACTTTCTGACTCATAAATATTAATGTCAAAAACAGACACAAATCAACCTATATAAAAAAAACTATAGAGCAACATTGCTCATGAATAAAGATGGCAAACCATTACTGAAGAAATTTTATCAGATTCAGTCCTGTCCAACTGCTGTTTAGTCTTGGGATTCAAGGGTGGTTGTGTTGCTGGATTCTAATGGCTCCCTAGGGGAAGGAGTGAGGAGGTACAGCATCAATGGCACAGACACTAGGAATCAGTTGAAGGCAAATAGCAAACTCATTTATTCAATTATGGGGAAGGCCTTATATACCCTCCTCCCAGCACCCAAACTATGTCCCAATCTGGTGGCATTGCATGGTCATCCTTTATTGGCTGAGCACAATCAGGAACTCTGACAGTGATCAGAAATTCTAACAGCACCTGTTGCTAGGCCCTCAGGCAGACTCCTCACAATCAGGAACTCTGACAGTGACCAGGAACTCTGATAGTCCCTGTTGCTAGTCCTTCAGGCAGACTTCAGGTTGGCTCGGAAGGAAGTACATTACATGCATGCCTTGGAAACTGACTTGATCTTGGCCCTATGGGCCTGTCCTACTACCTATCCACCCTTTGATTTTATTACATAGTCACTCAGAGGGAGTAGAAGTTCTTTGCTCCATCCTTGTTGACCCTGCCTCAGGGGAACTCAGCAACTGGACTGTGCTTGTCTTAGGTTGGCTTGCCAAACAAGCTCTCACCCATCATTGACTATCAGCCCTTGAAGAGCATCAATCCCTGGGGAGTCATCCTGGGTGGGGAGGGTCAGGCAGTAGCCTTCGAATTTCAGAAAGGCAGGCATGTGTAATCTCCTGTGAAGGACTATGAGTTGGATGTTTAAGAGCCATTAACACCGGTAGAGATGCCTTAATGGTCACTGCCTGTTGTTGCTGGATGTGCTGTAGGAAACACTTAAAAAGGAGAAAGATTAAAAGCACCACCCTGCCAAATAAAACGTAAGTGAAAATCCAGGAGGGATCGAACAGCTTCTTTATATCATGCCAAACTTTTTGAAAAAATAAAGAGTCAAAGACCATAACCTCTGTCCCGTCTGATTTAATTGGAAATTTTTGTGTGTTAGCTGTAATGAATAATATAGAAACTTAGCTGACCCTTAATATATTTAGCTAGCTCCCAACCTGCTAAACTAACATTCCTTATTTCAAGACTTCATACAAAATGAGGAAAAGTGAGGTTCCATAAGTCTTCAGCCTTTAGAGGGGCAATGAGAGCAAGAAAGGGGAGAATATACATTACCCATCCTAGTTTGTTGCCTCCTTGGTAGAAGCAGGTTGTTCTGTGGTCAGGTACACATCTCTTGCTGGGACCCATATTGGCATAGTGACACTCTGAGGAAAAACACAAGCATACCCTCTCCCATTGGTAGCAGGGGTGCTGGTAGCTGCTATTGGAGGGAGATAGGATCTCTCCATTTCACCAAGGACAGAGGTGTGTCCTTTGGCAGAGATGCCCAGTGCTTGTAGGCCAGGCTGAGCCCCTTGAAGGGCCTTGAGGGCCAGATCTGAGACCTGTTGAAAATAGGCATTCAAGACAATCTGTGCCTGGTGCACAGGATGGACATATTCCCCATGTCCTGAGAGCATATCATACATAGGTCGCCAGGATGTTAAGTAAGATGCTCACCCAGTCCTGGGATTCTGCCTGATTATCATAGACCATCTCCAACTGAGAGATACTGCAGGCTCCAACGCAGCTTTAAGCAAATGGTACCAATAGAAATAAGTTGGTAAATGCATGGACCATTGAGCAAGAACCTGCTGCAAGTAGGGGGAATCTGGGCCTGACTCATTGGTTGCCTTCTGGATGTGGGAGAGATCAGCTATGGGGGTTGGAATCCAGGGCTGGGCATAGGCATTTGGGCCCACATTGACTGGGAAGCCTTCTATGGGCCTATGATCTGACAGTGGCTCATGCTGTAAGGGTTGTAAGACACCTGGTGCCGAGGGAGAGTAGTCACCACCTGAGGCAGGTGGGTACTGGGTTAGATTACCCCAAGAATAACACAAAGGAGTGTAGCCACCCATGGTGGTGGTGGAGTAGGGGGTGGTGGTGGTGGGAAGCATTGTATGACTTAATAACAGCTGTCTTCTCCTTGACAAATATCTTGGGACCCAAACTGACAGCTATGTTCTCCTTGACACATTTTGCTGGGCCCAAACTGACAGGTATCTCAGGGCCTAAACTGATGGCTACATTCTCCCTGACAGATTTTGTGGGGCCCAAACTGACAGCTGTATGTAGTAAGAGAGATCCATAGGGTTGAGGAAATTGGCTCAGACCAGTTGACAAGACATGCACATAACATACTTCCTTATGAGTCAACCTGGAGTCTGCCTGAGGGCCTAGCAACAGGTGCTGCTAGAGTTCCTGGTCACTGTCAGATTTCCTGATCATGCCCAGCCAATCAGATAAGACCATACATTGCTACCAGATTGTGACACAGACTGGATACTGGGAGGAGGGTATAAAAGGCCTTCCCTGTTATTAAATAAATGAGTTTGTTGTTTGCCTTCAGCTGACTCCTATGTCTGTGCCATTGCCACTGTGCCTTCTCACCCCCTCCCCCAAGGGAGCCATTAGAATCCAATAACGGTGGTTGTACAATTGAAAATCATCCAATGTGTTTTACTATGTCAATAGACTCAGTAAGAAATTTTTTTTTTTAATTTTTTTTTTTTTTTACGTTTTTCGAGACAGGGTTTCTCTGTAGTTTTGGTGCCTGTCCTGGATCTCGCTCTCTAGACCAGGCTGTCTTCGAACTCACAGAGATCCGCCTGCCTCTGCCTCCCGAGTGCTGGGATTAAAGGCGTGTGCCACCACCGCCTAGCAAGAAATATTTTTAGTCACAACAGAAGAAAAACATTGGATAAGATTCAACACCTATGCAATATGAAAACAAAGAACAGAGGAAACATTCTGGTACAGAGCATCTACAAAAGAGCAGCAGATAACTTTAAATGGAGATAATTTCCTTTAAAGATGTTCTCCTGGTAGATTTCATTGTTTCCAGAGATAATAGCTAGACCAAGTATATCATACTAAAATAACATTTTATTTATTTTTAAAAAGTCTCACGTAGCCCCATCTGCTCTGGAACTTTGTGTAGATGAAAATGACCTTGAACTCTTACCTCTCAAATGCCAGAGTTATAAGTGAGAATCACCATGTCCAGTGTGAGTTGTGTTGGTTATGGAACACAGAGCTTCATGAATGCCAGGTAATCACTATGCTGACAGAGCTCCATCTTTTTGATAAAGACTTCACAAGTCCTACCATTAACATATTTATCTTGAACTCTGTTGAAATGAGGTCAAGATTTCTTTTAGTTAGCCATTAATTTTATCATGCTTGGCCTCTTGCTAAGTAGCTGTTAGGAGAAAGTAGTAGTTTAACACTGTGTGTAGGTGGTAGCACATGGCTGTAATCCCACCACTGACAATTTTTAGTTTGTTCATTCTTTACCTCTATGGATTCTAATTAGTTAGATTGCTCTTGTTATATTCTGTTTGACCAATGTTCACCTTGTTAAAATGTGGGTTTGGACCACAAATAAGAGTCTCATAATTGAATGTGGGGAACATGAAAAATTTGGCAACATTAAATGGTTTCTGAATGTGCGATGACCAAATTGAATGACAGTGCTCCCCAATGTTGTTTTGCATGACTTCTCTGCAAGCTTGGCTGTGAACTTCCAGCATGCTGGCACACTTTATGCTTGTGCCATATGCCAGGAGACACCTGCAAACACTGCCTAAACATACCAGTTCAGATTAGTATGTTATGAATTATATAGTATCTTTACTATGCACACAAGATGTTCTCACCTTACAAAAATACAATAGTTTACTTACAGAAAATAAAGATTTAATTTCCTACCATTATTCCTCACCGTATACATATCAAATTTGTATAATTTTAATTTTATTATGTAATAATTCTCAATTTAAATTTTTTCTGTTTGAGTTTCACTTAAAAAATCATTAAATAAATTTTGTCTTGAAATCAGGATAAAGTTTTTAGCAATTTCTGAAGTGATAATAAACATTCTTGTGCTGTTTTGTATGAAATATACAAGGCTGTCTTCCTAGCATTGTTGTTTTTAAAATTAAAGTTTTTTTTTTATCAACTTTGGAAATCACTGAAGATGCTCTACAGAGCTCATAGTTCAAATATTCAGATAACATTGACTTCCTTATGTTGAAGAAAGAGAGTCCATCCATCTCATTGGTATACACATTTTCCCTAATGTTTGACAAAGGGTGGAATTATGTATGTGCATATATGCCAAAGAATTGTCCTAGAACACATTTCTTTATGATTTATTGTCAAAAAATGTTCTATCTGTATACCTATTTTCTTTAGTTCTATACCCAAGGGTCCTGACTGGAAAAAAAAATTAAGAACCCTAGTGTAATGAACACTTCAATTTCTGCCCTAGGAAACTTTTCTGATTTGGTTGTCTTGTTTGTTTTTCCCTCTGCAGCTCGCACTCAGCAATGGGAGCGGGAATGAGAATTTCCCAAGGGGTTTCTTCAAAAATACCCTTCATTCCCAGCCTCCACTTAGACTGGCACACTTCCTTATAGTAGTTACATTGTATCACTTGTATTTATCCTCGAGGGTTTACATTGTATCATTGTTATTAATCCTCAAATCATCAGTCTGAGCTTTTCAAGTAACTGTAAACCCAGCTGTCTACATGAGCTTAATCCATGCTGCACGCACTAAAACTATTTTAAAGCATAAACTCACTTCACTAATTCAATAATTCAGATGCCAATTCTAAACACAATTTAGAGAATTTCCTTCTGTATTATGGAAATCAACATGTAAAATTACTACGGATGTTATTTATTCAGGAGTTTGTACTCTATGACTTATAAAAGACAGCATTTTTGATATTCTCTGTTTGTTCAAACCACAATAATTTATCATACAATTCCCTTCTCACAAATAGCTTCATGGAGAACAAAAACACAAAACAACACAACACAACATTATGTCATACCTGAAGGATATTTATTTGTTCTTCAGTCTTCACAGCTTTATATAAGTGTGTTTAGTTATCTAATATACTCAACAATAAACATGTTTACACTTAATTGTAATCAAGTTAAAATTTATAGAGTTTCTGCATATACTTAGAAAATTATTTGGTTTCTCAATGATATATATGCTGCAATATATTACAATATATGTTTCATTTTTCTAAAATACAAAATAGAAGAAAAATGAGAGCCCTCTGGTGGGCAATATTTTAAGTTCAAATTACCACATACATTTTCTTAATAGTGTTTTCTAAAAATTAAACAAATATTTTATTTCTAAACAAGTCTGTGAAAAGATATTGGATGAATATGGAAAAGTCATTTCAGGGAATAAATTAAGCAGACTATATTTCCGTGAAAAATGTCTTTAATTTGAATATTAGGAATAGCTTTCCCATTAAGATGGAATCAATCCAAATTCATACGAAAATGTGTCAAAAAAACAAGGAAGAAGAGAAAATGTAATGTGCTAATCTTATCCTTTGATGCCAAGTTTGAATGAAATGGATATATGAAGTTAAAAGCCAGGGAAATGATAAAAGTTTTCCATGCCCATTGTGAAACTAGAGTTAAAAAAATATTCTCCTCCTCCTCTGTTTCTCTTCAGAGTAGGCTGGTCTCCCATGGATATCAGCCAGCCAAGGTGTGTCAAGTTGCAGTGCGTGGGGGACACTGGGAGGAGAAGAAGGAAGGAAATGTTGGTTTGGATGTAAAAACAAAATAAAAAACAAATGAACAAAAACAATTTTTTTCATTTTTATTTTTTATTGGGGTACTTTGTTGATGGTTTGTAATGTGGTTTAAGCAGAGATTTGCCTCTCCCAGTTGCAGCCATGGGAAGTTGGAGGTAGAGGTGGAGGGTAGTGAGGCTGTGGGAAGACCCTTTCTAGCTTGCAGGTGTTGGTTGTCCTCTGTCCTGACATGGTTCTGATGTCTCAGTTTTCTAAACACTCACTCATAGGGGCTCCCATCTCATGAATTCAACTAAACCTAAATACTGTTCAATTTGCCTTCCTCTTCCTGTACAACCACATTGGGAATTAGGATGTCAGTAAATGATCTCATAGGGGGTGTAAATATCCAGTCTTCAACTGGAATTGTCACATCAAAATATTAAATATGTTTTTAAATGGCTTAGTGGCATTCAGTACAATCATATTTGTGTATTGCCACTTCTAGCCAGTTCTAAACCATTTATATCATCTGCTATATTTTTAGTAAGATTTATCCCCTTCTGAAACACATTTTGAAATTTGATCACCTGTAGCTAGAGTTTTCCTGCTTTGCCCACAATCAGGACAAATCTCTGTCACCTGCCAGTCCCACAACTGCTCAGATCCAACCAAGTAAACACAGAGACTTATATTGCTTACAAACTGTATGGGTGTGACAGGCTTCTTGCTAACTGTTCTTATAGCTTAAATTAATCCATTTCCATAAATCTATACCTTGCCACGTAGCTCATGGCTTACCGGAGTCTTTACATGCCGCTTATTATGGCTGCGGCTGGCAGTGTCACTCCCTGTCTTCCTGTTCCCTCAATTCTCCTCTCTGTTAGTCCCACCTATACTTCCTGCCTGGCCACTGGCCAATCAGTGTTTTATTTATTGACCAATCAGAGCAATTTGACATGCAGACCATTCCACAGCAATTACCACTGTGGTAGTGTGGTGAGATGGGTTAATTAAGACGTGATCAGCTCATGAGAGCTAGGGTTAATCCACTCAGTGATTAATGAGTAGCAATAATGAGGGTTATAGAATGAGTTGCTGTACTACAAAAGCTAACTTTGTCTGGCTAGCTTCCTGGGTGTTGCCATATAATGCTCCGGGTCATGTGCAGCAGGGAAGCACCACCATGTGCCGTGCTGTGCTTTTCCTTTTCCTGGTCTTCAGAATCATGAGCTAAGTGAGGTTTCATTCTGTAATTCTTCAAGCTTTCATATTCTATTGTAGTAACAAGGAAACTGACTACAAAATTATCCCAATATAATCCCACAGATATTCAGTTATTTTTATTTCCCCCTAATTCTGGCTATTGCCAATCAACCCAGGTTGATTATGTCATATGAAGATAACCATACAAAGGGTGATGTTTTGTATAAATTATTTTATAAAGCATTTGTTGTTATTGTTGCTCTTAGATTTACACATCTTGGAGCATGAACGATCACTTCATTATTATTATTGGCTGAAATCCATTCTACTTTATGTATGTAATACAATTTTTAATCCACTCACCCATTTTTGGACATGTATGATATTTCTGTATTTTGGTATTGTGAACAGTAGTAATATGATCATTCATTTGAATATTTATTTCAGTTCCAACTTTCAATTCTTTGTTGTACATAACTTAGAGTGGAATTGTGAGTTGCCTGGCAATTATATGTTCACATCTTGAAATTAAATTTGGCACTGTGCAGTTTCACAGGTTAGACAGTCATGTTGGGGAAGAGGGTAAGAGTCCGGTTTCTCCACAGCCTGACACACACTCCAGAGCATCCATCATTTGTTATAGACATCCTAACAGGCCTTTAAACAGCATCATATCTCATGGTAATTCTGACTCACATTTCAGTAAGTGTATCTTGAAAAGCTTGTGTTCAGAATAAAGAATTCTTTTTTAAAATTATAATTAATTTAATTTTACATATCAGCCACAGATTCCCCTGTCTTCCTTCCTCTCACCCCCCCACCCTCCCCCAATCCACCCCCACCCTCTCCTCCCCCCAATCCACCCCCCCATTCCCACCTCCTCCAAGGCAAGAATTCTTAAGTTCCAGCCAAAAAGGATTACCCAGGTATATGTTTCTCCAAAGGAAATATGCAAATTCTAGCCCCCTTCCTCTTCCCATTGAAACCCCCTCCCACTTTTATGTCTCTTCTCTCTTTTTCCTGAAAACCTTGTGCAGGTGGTCACAGCAGCTATGGATTCATGATTGCAACTGTCATGCCAAGTCTAGAAGACAAAAATTTATGGTTGTTCTCTCCACCCTCTGGCTCTTACTGTCTTTCCACTTCTTCTTCCATGACATTCTGTGGACCTTGGAGTGGGTGAAAAGATGTCCTGTTTAGGACTGAGCACTCAGCACTAGGGCAATATATTCAAAATAATTATGCATTACCATTATATTGAGAAAAATGCAAATGGATTGGTTAATTCAATTGTTGTTTTTCTAATGTAGTTCTTAGAAATTGCCAGAGTACTAGGTAAAAACTTCATAATGTCTTTCTTTAAACATAGCCCGAGCTTACACAAGGATAATGACCTTCAGTTCTAATCATTCATTTGCTTAAATTTAAGGATGAATTTAGCCCTATCTACCATAAATAGGCAAATGTCTGTTCCTATATTTAAACCTGTCATTTAAAAGAGGAGTAATCTAAATATTGTGTAGTATAATTTGGTTCAGTTAATTAAAACACAAAATGGGTTCCTCAGAACTGAGCAGAAATAAATTGTGATTCAGAGCCTGAGTCTATGGTCAGAGAGTCTTGGAAAGGGTGAAAGGGAAGTGATCACTGTGGCAAGGTCCTAGGATGGGGCAGAGCATGGTAAGTTTCAGGAGACAGAACAGACACAAAGTAACTAATGGATATAAATCCAGAAACAGCAGGGGACAAGAAAGATGTGACTGATGTTTCTATTTTCCCTGTCAATGTGTCTCAAAATTACAGTTGGTACTGAAACAGAAATTAATAATATAACTCATTTAATTAAAACAATGTTGTAGGCAATTACCTCCAGATTATTTTCATAAAGATACAGACAAATATGTGGGCATGACACAGATAATTAAAAGTACGAATTTGAATTTGTATTATCTATTAAAATAGAATTAAGACGTAAATGTGTTAGTTAGGGGAGAGATATAAATTATGCCACTTTATATTTCTTAAAGAATTAAACATTTTCATTAACTTTAGATATTTTTTGTTTTGATCACAGATTTACTCTGTGATGATCATTGCTTCTAACTAATCTCTGGGATGTAATTAGCTATTCTTTGCATTTTTGTATATTGTTGTGTGTATGTGTGTGAGGGTGGTGTAGTGGTGGTAGTGTGTGTGTGTGTGTGTGTGTGTGTGTGTGTGTGTGTGTGTGTGTGTGTGTGTGCTATCTTTTGCTGGATTTTTTCTCTAGGATATATCTGAGGGGTATTGTTGACTGTGACCTTCTATAACCCATCTAAAACAGGCCATGTTGACTGTATATCAGAGAGTTTCTTGATCCTCTTCCATTCTGGAAGATTTGAGGGGAAAAACACCAAGATATTCATTATTTCTTGCAGTGAAGACTGGTGCTTTGTTAATACAATTTCCAATAAAATGTTAAAATATTTGTATATTGTCCTCTGTATATTTATACATAAATAAATTTAAGTTTCACTGGTAACCTCTGAGTTCTGTTTAAAATGGAAGTGTAAAGATGATCTGGTCAGCCTAAAAGTACATTTACCAGTTCTTGTCACAGTTGCACAATAAACAGCAGTGTTCTTGTTTTTGGAAAATGTGACCAATGGAAAAATATTTATTGGTTTTTAAGCAACACAAGTTTAAATGCACTTGCATTTTTATCTATAATCAACTTACCCTCAGAAATAGTAAAACCATTTTTAAGTAGGTGAGATCCTGAAAAATAATTTGAGGGGAGTTAATTTTATGTTTTCAACTTACTGATGTGTGTGTGTATGTATGTGTGTGTGTGATCTATAGGTTATCCAATTCCAAATGGTCAGCCCCAAACACACATACATAGGACCAACACTAAATGGGCTCAGTGAGATACACACACACATTCTCTCTCTCTCTCTCTCTCTCTCTCTCTCTCTCTCTCTCTCTCTCTCTCTCTCTCTCACACACACACACACACACACACACACACACTCACATGAAGAAGAAGAGGTCATGAATTTGAGGAGTTAGGGACAGGGAGGCGTTTTAGATGGGAGAAAAAGAAAGTAAAAATGATGTAAATATAATACTCCTGTATAACACTCTCAAAAATAAAAATAAATTTAAAAAGGAAATAATGTCATAATTGGGCATTCTGGTAGAGGTAGTCAAGTCATCCATTCAGAAAGGCTTTTAAATGGTGAATTTCCCTTCATAAGTGCTATGTTTGTTTTCTTCATAGATTGTTCTTAGTGTCACTACTTCTCCATTATCAATTATCTGTGCCCCCCACCTCCAGCTACCAGTAACTGATCTGTCAGGCAGAACAGAGACTTCAAAGAGAAATCAACCCGGGACAACACTTGCTCATGAATCACTGGGAATGGGAATTATCTTGTGAGAAAAGATACTGTTGTGATGTGCATTTCTTCACATGTTTTCATTGACATAGGTCATAGTTTCTGAAATTCCCATTTTCCCCCATTTCCTGTGTGAAAGACCTAAAGGAGCATCCTGATTGAGCACATCTCTAAACAGCCACAGAAAGCGTAATAGTCCTTCCCAAATTTGTATAGTTCTTTGTATGTTTGTTTCTCTCCTTGTGAATGTCTGAACAATGAGAAACATAGAGCCCATTTCCACCTGCTGTTAATTAGACACTGAACTGTTTCCCGAGCCTCATTGTGACTGTGTTTGGAGACTGTCTTTAAGAGGATAACAAGGAATAAATTAATTCATAAGCATGAAGCTTCAACTCAATAAAATTATGGCCTTTATTTAAAAAATGAAATACTACTTTCTCTCTCTTTCCTATGCACAGAAGAGGCATGCAACAACAGCTGTCTGCAATCCAGGGAACAAGTCTTCATAGAAAGCAGCCCTGTCAGTGTCTGAATATTGGACTCTGGCCTCCAGAGCTATGGGAAAGATGTTTCTGTTGCTTAAATTACTCAGTCTGGTGTTCTGTAAGGTAGCCCAAAAGCCACGAGGCAGATATTGAAATCTCCAGAGGGACAGAAAAATTATATATATATATGACAGGAATTTTTAAAACAGTGATTTGGTTCACATGCTCACAGATGTAGAAACTGTAAGCTTTGTCCACAAGACAAAGACCCACTCATGATGTTACAGCCATTGTTCAAAAGCTGGCATCCTGGAGACCAAGAAAGCTTGCAGTGTGGGTCCAGTGTAAGACAGCCTTCAGGATTCCAGTCTCCAGAAAGTCTTTATGAGAGAGTAAAGTGGACCCACAGTGTGGAGATGGACTGCTTCTGTAAAACGCCATTATCATGTAAAACAATACTTCCCTCCTATTACGGCTGTAAGAACTGAGACACACAAAAGTGGGAAGGTATCTTGTTAAAACTCACATAGATACTCACTTGTCACCCCACCACTTGAGCATCAGAAGCCTATCTCAATCACCACAGGATATTATTGCAAGTCTTTCAGTTGAATATGGAAGTTATATGCAAATGTTCACAGGGATATTTTCATATAATTGCCTAGACAAAAATATACTATCATTTTCAAAATCCTTTGTCAGGTGCTTTTTTTCTTACACTGTGAGCTTTTGTGTTTTCACTTGCAGAGCAAACATGCCTTATCTCACTCAAGGTAAGTGTTTTAGTGAATATATTCAGCAAATTATCCTACGCTACCTGGATGGATAGATATGTTCAGCAATCTACCCAACCACTACTCAGAATACAGTCTGTGACAATGCCAATTGGAATTCCCAGAAATGAGTTTTGAACCTAAACTATTGGCTTTTAGGCTTTACTTTTTATCATACATACATGCATGCATGCATACATACATACATACATACATACAGATCTTGACATGAATGAGGGAAAGAAATTCTCACATATTTACTAAGTACCCTCTAAATTATTTTGACAGTCAATTTCTTTTCTTTTCTTTGGGGCTGAGGACCAAATCCAGGGCCTTGATCTTGCTAGGCAAGTGCTCTCTGTCACTGAGCTAAATCCCCAACCCTTGATAGCCAATTTCTTTAACAAGATTTATCAGGAGATTCTCTGCTCTGACCTCTAAAAGTCAGGGTTTATGCATGGTTAAAATATTTTTCATGATAATGGCCCGACTGTCTGCATTTGTGGAATATTTGGAAGGATTACAGTAAGGAATACAGATACAGTTTATATTAACATAAGCTTTTGAACAGGTTAGAAAAATATTGTTTAGATTATTTGCTGAGCCATGACCTTAAGTGCTAGTCTTCAAGCAATGCAAGTATTCTGATATCCAATGAGTAAAAACCTTGGTTACCTATAGGATTATAAATTTATATATATATTTTATGCATACTCTTTCCTACCCTCCAACTTCTCCTAGCTCTTTCCAACCTCCCTACATACCTAACATCATGTTCTTTCCCTATATATATCAAAAGTCAAAACAAAAACAAGAAACAAAAACACAAAATTCAAAAATAAAAACAGAAAATCAAACTGAAAAAGGAAACAAACAAACAAACAAACAAAAAAATAAAACACCAAAACAAAACAAAAAGTATACACCAGAAACTACTCCTGGCCATGGGGCTTGCCCTTGAGTGTGGTTCATATACCTAGTGGCACACCATTGGAGAAAACTGATACTTCCTTTCCCAGTAGATAATCCATTGAAAACAGCTTGTTAGTTAGGGGCAGGATTTTGTGTCCACCTCCCCGTCTCAGTGCTGGGCCTTTTTCTGATCTGAATCTATGCAGATCTTGTGCATGCTGTCACAGTCTTTGTGAGTTCATATGGGTATCAGTCCTGTTTTATCTGGGAAACAGTTTCATTGGAGCCATCCACCACCTTTGACTCTTACCCATCTTTCTGCCCCCACTTCCACACAGATTTCTGAGCCTTGAGGGGAGGAGTTGGATAAGGACATCCCCACTTAGGCCCTAGTTCTCCAAAGTCTTTCACTCCTGCATAGTGTCCAGTTGTAGATCTCATTGTTAATTGCCCTCTGCTGCAAGAAGAAGCTTCTCTATTTCTATAATACTTTTAAATAGAATGGTGTGCGTGCGTGTGTGCATGCGCATGCACATAAGCCATAGGGCAGCATCCAGTTTCATCCTCAGTCATTCTCCACCTTTCTTTTTGAGACAGGGTTTCCCACTGATCCAGAAGCTCGTCAATTTGGCTATGCCCCTCACAGTGCTGAGATTGCAGAAACATGCTGTCTGCTTCACACACACATATAATCTCTCTCTTGCCTCCCTGCTTTTTAAAACCTGAATGCTGGAGATAGAATCCAGGAACTCTTGCTTGCGTTGCAAGCACTTTACTGAGTTATCTTTCTCCCTGGTCCTACGAGTATTCTTATTAGCAGCAGAATTAAGTACATGCCAATAAGATTAATTTTCCATTTGGATTTAATGGAATCAAAAGAATTTAAAGACTTAGATTTTTAAAAGTAATTAAATTGATTCACATTTTAATGAAGATGTTCATATAATCCTAAAATGCATACAGCTGTATAGGAAAAAAAAACATCAGGATATGTTTGGACCACACACCTGTTTAAAGGGACTGTTTAAGAATATTTATTCTGTCTGAAAATATCTATGGCCACCACAAAACACATTCTTAAGAATCTCTGAGATGAGTACATTGATGCAGAATATTCTTATAATTTATGTCCATGTGACCAAATTCTATGTAATAATGAAATACATATTGCCTAAGAATCTTTTAAGCTTTAAGACTGGAAAAATGTACCTCAGTCTTATCATGAATTATACATACAAACTTTGCTGATGGGGCTTTACTTGTTTATGTTTTCAAGTGATCTCATATTTACTTTAATAGACAATGAAAAGTGCCTTGCTGTGGTACTCAAGGTGAGATATACTGAGAACAGACCACACTTAACACCATTTTGCAGAAGCCCATGGAATGCCCATAGATACTGGGGAAATATTTTGGTTGCTACTCAAGGTTACAATCCCCTTATGGAGTATATAGTTTGGGATAACATGGTTAACTTCTGGAGACTTAACCTAGGTTGGCAGGAAAACTCAGTAGTACCCTAAATATAAAAGCCCCACAGCATTGTGTTTTAATAAAAAGATTTGGCTCACAAAGGATGTTCACTTTCTTCCCAGGATCAATCTTCTGGTCCTGTGGTTTTCAAATAACAACACTGTTAAAATTTAAATGAACTCATCCATATGAACATGTATGCTTAAAATGTCAGAGAGCTTGAAGTTCTGCAGATCATTGATTGCTGTCGCCTCCCCTTTTGTTAGTAGTTACTTGGACCAAATGCACAGTGGATGATCATGCCTATAAAGAAATTTACAGATGATTCAGGTTAGTTTCAAAAGCATGGCTTGATTTTGAAGAGGCTGAGATTTTCATTTTATTCAACAGATGTTCTTTCATACTGGAGAGTGATCGTTCAGTGATCTCATTCAATGATGTGGCTTTGCAACTATCTATTTGGTAACCGCTTATAAATTCATGTTTTCAGTCCAAACCACCCTGCTGAATTCTGTTCTCATCTATCTAACTTCCTTTCTGACATCTATGGACTATTCATTATAGGAGATTGAGTGACTGATAAAGTGATAAAGGGAATATAATTGGATGCCATAAACTAGTTATCATCGAATCTACTGACTCATAATTTTGTTGCTGAAGCAGAAAACCAGGATACAATGAAAAAGTCTGTTGGGGATCAGGTTTGAGGAGATCTTGAGGGTAAGTACAGGAAGAATTGACACAGACTCCCACATCACTGGTATCTGGAATGCCTAAACCTCATCTTTCATCACTGCTAAGACTCATGGGATTTATTCTGTCACCTGTTCACAGAGCAGGAAAGAAACAGAGACTTCATGGTCAACTTGACTGGGTTTAGAATGAGAACATTTCCAGACAGGTTTAGCTGAGGAGAGAAGACATACCCTGATCATTGGTGGTATAGTTTCTCAGGTTTGAGTCATGGATTAAATAAAAAGAAATAGAGGACAAAGGCATCAGATTATTCCACCACTGTTTCAATTTCCTGGCCTACCAAGATGTGAGCAAGCAATCTCATACACCTACTTCCACAGTCATTAGCCATGAGTGATCTCCCACCATGATGGACTTTTTGTCTTATACCATAAGCCAAAATAAACCTTTCCTGTCTTGATGCTTCTTGTCAAAAATTTGATCACAGCAATGAGAGGAGTGAGTTCACGGGAGGTATTGGTGTTAGTTAAGGCTTCCAGTAGCAACCCAATGTATCATCGTCATGAAGAATAATAATGAAAGGCAATTATCCCAGCAGGCAGAAGGAAGAGAACATTCCATCATACACTGTACATGAACTGTTGGCAGCCCAGAGTAGCTGACTTCACTTTGGTCATGTGCATAAGACAATATTTGAAAGTTAGAAGCCTTAGCCTTAGTAAGCCTGCTTTATCCTAAGACCTAAGCAGTAGGGATGCCCCATTGTAGCTGAGTCTTGTAGAAATGCCTTCTTTGCCTCTGCGTCCAAGTAATATCTTTAACACTCACATTTCTTAATTATTAAAATTTTACTTAATTAGCATGAAAATAATGAGTTTTCTTAGGAAACTTCCACATCTGCTTGTCACTAGAGTTTGCTCATATTTTCCTATATTTTGAGCAAGGTCCATGCTGGTTTTCACAGTGGCTATACCAGCATATATCATTTTCCCTCATATACACATCAAAATTTATTGTCATTTATTTTCTTGATGACAGCTGTTGGAATATCAATGTCATTTTGATTTGGACCTACATGACAGCTAAGTATGATGAATAATTTTTCATGAATTTGTGTTTTCTTCTTTGGGGAGAAGCCTACTCATACTTCAAATAGAATAAGGAACAACTTCAAGTACATATATACTTACAGAAAAGTTAACATGTGCACAAAGATTTTACTTCATTTTTAATGACACAAAATGTAGTCACAGCGACTGTGTACTTATTTGAAGAAGTCTTGGACAGTTATGGTCACATTCCTAAGATGCCATTATCTGGCAGTTGTTGAATCTTTGTAGGATTTACTTCTTACCCTCTTATGCATATGTAAAGCAGAACAATGTGAATACTTGCTCCTTCCTATATGTAGTAGTCATATTTTCATGGGTACAAAATGACTGAAAGTCAATTTATAAAATTATAAATTTTATGTAGCTTCTAGACACCTGTGGTTTCTTTTCTCCAAGTGCAATGCATGGTGGACTATGCTCCTAGCTCTACCCATCGGGATAATTTCCTGCCACTTTTATTCTTCATGACCAGGACACATTCAGTTTCTATTGGCAGCATTCACTAACTACATTAGCTTCAAGTATTGGAGATTTTATTGCATGGTCAATGGGCCCCATTGTTAGGTTCCTATGGTGACAAAACATGTCCAAGGAAGTGGAGTATCCAAGCATCACCAGTCGTCATCCAGGGAGCAAAGATAAGGAAGAAGTTGATCCTACAAACCACACTAATGATATTCCCTCAATAACCTAAGACTTCCACCAAGCCATACCTTTTAAACTGTTCACCAGTTTCCCATAGCATCACTTTACTTTCTGAGCCTTTAATACATGGGCCTTTGGGGAAAACTCAAAGTTCAAAGTCTAGCCCTATACATGCAATCTGAATAAAATGATGTCATCCACATATTGAAACAGTATGGTAGAATGTGGGCTATCAAGGAAAACAAGATCCCCCAAAAATACATGAGGCTGAAAAGCATGAGAATGAGCAGCGCTGGCAAGAGAGGGAATATATCCCTTATCCAACAGGCTAATAAGCACACATCAAGGGCTAAATCAGTTGATACAGTCCAGGAAATAAGCCACGTTCTAGACTAAATTATAATCCCCAAAAAGCTATGTTGATATCCTAACCCCCAGAAAGTATAAATGTTACTTTCTTTGAAAATAGTTTCTTTGCATATATAGTGAATTTAAGATGAAGTCATTAGAATAGGTCCACATCCAATATGAGTCATACCCCTATAAAAAGATACAGACACGCAGGGAAAATGTCACACAATGGCAGAGGTGGAGATTGGAGTGATGCAGCTGGAAGCCAAGGAATGTCAAGAACTGATTGCCAGGAAGAGGTACAGAAGGTTTCTACTCCATCTCAGAAAGATTGTCATGCCAGCATTTTAATTTTGTTCTCATTTTCACTAATGTGGAAGACTATCCAAGCAGCTTATGAATCTCACAGTCTCTGCACTTTGCTACTGTGGGAAAACATCCCACACCAAGAACAGTTATGCATATTTGAACTACCATTGACTAAGAACATGGTGACTCATTGCTCCTCACTTTAGTCTGCCTGCTTTTCATAAAGCCCATCCAGGTAGAAAAGAGTGAATATGATGTGGGAACCTCCATTCCAAGGTTGGCAGTAATCTCTAAAATTCAATTTAGGTTGTGGCTTCACTTCTGAAAATATTTTGGCTGGGTGCAAGGACATAGGCAGTTAGCAGGTTTTCATTTAGTTCCTCCTACCTTAATAATAATTACTTTATTGGCTGAAGAATTGATGTGAAGACCATCAGTTGGGAAGAAATCATCACAATTACATATCTTAACATTTGGCAAATGAATACAGTTTGTCCACAGATACTTCCAGATTCATTATGTGGCTACATGTCATTATATTTCAATAGAGCAAGAGGGAAAGAGATCATTTGAGGCCCACAATGCCATTGCCACATGAGACTCTAGCATTCTGTTCTAAAAGATTTGAGTACCTTCGTCTCCCAGGTATATAGTTATTCTTTCGTAACTAAATATTTTAACATGCTAATTCCCAAGCAGTGTTTTCTAAAACCATTAACTGTTATTTCACCCTCTTGCTCCACAAAAGGTAACTATTATCAACAATTCTGCCACTTTCCTGTCTGTGATCTCTAAGATCTTAACAGTTTTAGTGAATTTCTCACATCTCATCTTTACCTGTTCTGGTCTATGGAGACAATAGTATATTTCCTGTTTACTTTCTTGCTATCAAATGTGCTTGTGCTTTGATTTTTAATACATAATTTGCTAGGTATAAATTACATTGTCCACACCTCAGAAAATCTAGCAAATTTACTCCATTGTCACTTTTTTTTTTCAGGTAGGGTCTCAGTGCGTATTCTTGGCTGGCCTGGAACTCACTCTAAAGATTAGGCTGGCCTCACATAGTTCCACCTCTGTCTGCCTCCCACGTGATGGGAGTTAAAGGTGAACAACACCACTTCTTCCTACTGTTTATAAATCTTCTCCTTTGGAGAATGTCTCGGCATTTATGTGACACTAATATCATACAATAGATAGAGTAAATGTTCTTCCCAGTGATAGGCCTCCTTTCTGAGATTATTTCTTGTTTGATTTAAATTCATCTTCTAGATTTTTTCTTGCAGGTGGGGAAAGTATTTTCTGTATCTCTCACATTCAAACTGTAATATTTTTCCCTCAGCGGAGCTGCTGCTTATAAAGCCCCACACCCTCTGTCTTCACTATTTTGCAGGCACGGCTGTGTTGTAGTCTCCATGTTTCCTGTAGCTTGATGTTTGCAATCTGAAATGATCGTTTTTAATCAGGCTTCCCAATACTACTTATTATTAAATTCTTCGTCTGCTTCTTCTGACATACATTGAGATTTTGTATTTATAAATTCAAGTTCTCTTACATTAGCAAGGTTTTCAGATTTTTATCTTCAAATTTATTTCATTCAATTATAAAAAATATTTCATTCACTTATAAAAAAATCACTTCATTTATAATTTCAGTTTTGTTTACTTATTTTCTGTGACTACGATTTTGTCTCTTGTGCTTTATAACTATATAACTATATTTAATTATGGTTTTTTCGAGACAGGGTTTCTCTGTGTAGCTTTGCGCCTTTTCCTGGAACTCACTTGGTAGTCCAGGCTGGCCTCGAACTCACAGAGATCCACCTGACTCGGCCTCCCGAGTGCTGGGAATAAGGCATGTGCCACCACCACCCGGCTTAATTATGTTTTTTAAAGTTCATTTTGCTTATGACGAATGTGGTGGATCATACTGAATCCTAACTAATAAAAAAAAAAAATGAAGTAGGAAGATTATGAGTTCTAGGTCAGCCAGGATATATGAAGCCACATCTCAAAAATTAAAGTTGCAAAACATATGTTAAAGCAACAGTCAGGTCTGAAGAGATGCTCAGAGATGAAGAGTGACTTGTGCTCTTGCAGAGGATCTAAGTTTGTTTTCAACAGGGTTCACAGAGATGTCAAAACCACCACTCCAGATCCAGAGAAACCAAAGCCCTCTTCTGGCCTCCATGTGCATCTGCCCACACATAGTATACACTCACAAGGAAACACACACACACACACACACACACACACACACACACACACACACACACACACAAATAATAAAAATAAATCTTCTTTTAAAAGCAATAGTAAATTCATTTTTCTCACTTTCATCCTCTGTGGTCTTACTTTGGTTGGTTGGTTTTGCTTTTTGCCTGGGTCAATTTTTTCATCTTCTTTTAAATAGAACTTTTTTTTTTTTTTTTTACTGTGACTGCATTTCCTTCTATTGCTCTGTTGATTCTTCCTGCTCTATTGAGTTCTATCTGCTGTCTATATTTTGATTGAAACTGTTAACTTCTATTCCGTATTTTTTAAATAATTAAATATTGGTTTCTTTTTTTTTTGGAAATTGAAACATAATTACATCATTCCTCTCCTTTACTTTCCTCCCTTTAAATTCAACTATGATCCTACTCTCTTTCAAATTCATGGCCTCTTTTCTGTTGTTATTGTTTTACACACACACACACACACACACACACACACACACACACACCTGTTTAGTTACTTGTATGCATATGATTTCAGGTATGAGCCATTGGTTCTGATGACCAACTAACTGGACTTTTACCCTGGAGATGATTATGATTATCTCGTCTACTGTCAGTATTCCTTCCTTCGTGGCCTGTAGTTCTTTCTGTTAGTGTGAGGCCCTGTGAGATTTCCTCCTGCCATGTTCACATGTATGTTCTTGTTGTACTTTTTGTGTTTTGGCTGTTTAGGCAGCCATCCAGTTAAGGTGTCATGGGTGCAGCTATGCTGTCAATTCCAGCAGACATGATCTCAAGCAGACTTCTGGTCTTCTGGATCTTACCATCTTTCTGCCTCCTCTTCCAACATGTTCCCTGAACCTTATGTGCAGCATTGTGGGATTTTTATTTTTGAATTTAAAATTTTTTAGAGGAAATTTTATCATTTTAATTTTGTGACAGAAAATAAAATATTTTTTTACTACAGTAATGTTTTACTTTTAAGTGCATTTTATGAAACTTGCATGTTTCATAGCATACCAACACTTCTTGAGATCCTCTCTATACTTCCCCCTCCATACCTTTACCTGTGGTGACAGACCTCCTCATGCATGTTTCTGTATACACATGATACACGCATATTTATGTTAAAAATGTAACTTCACCTCTTTTCCTTATTGATTACTTTTAAAAAAATTGATGTGTTTACAGGAAAACAAACTCTTGTATAGTCATATTCTTCTTAGATGTCCCAAATTTTATTTCTGTCATAATTTCTAAATTCTGACATAAATACACAGCTGTCCTTATTGGTTTCATTAGAGTGGAAATTAAATTATAATAGAAACATAAAGTTATTACTATAAAAACCCAAAAATATCTATTCATTATGGTAAGCAATCTTTGAGTAGGAGAATATTGAAGAACATATTCACTTTAAAACGTTAGGTTCAAAGTTTAAGTGTAAAGGTTGGCTGTACCAGGGAATGATACAGTCATCCTCGTAATTCAAGTTTTAGGCATGGAGAAATGGCTCACAGGGTAAGAGTGCATGCCGTTCTTGCAGAGGTCCCAAGCTCTGACCACAGCACACACACAACAGGTGACTCACAACTGCCTGTAACACCAGCTTTAGGGGGCCTCGAGTCTCTGTTTTGCATAGGCACCAATACTTCTAGTCACATATTCATGCATGGACACACACACACACACACATACACACACACAATTTTAAAAATAAAAATAAATCTTAAAAAATTCAAATTTTAAGTAGACTTTTCTTAATGAGAATGGTGGAAATGATTAATTGCTTGTTCTGATTCACAAAACAGCTGGGAGGACCAAAATAGCCAATTTTATTATTTTGATGATTGTTTACACTGATGAAGCCTCTGTGTGAATTCCAGTTGTTGACCATATGTGGAGTGATCTTTATAAACAAAATGCTATTTTTCATGACTACTTAAAATTATGCAAAGCATATGCAACTGAGATGGCTTTCCAGTGGGAGAGGTTATCAACACCTGTTATCCAAAGTGTTTCTTCTGCAAACATGTCCGACCATGGCACTAAGCTCGGGAGAGGAAAGGCCGAGAAATTTGCTGTCCCATGCAACTCCTGACTTGTTTGTGCACAACAGCCGTCTGTTGCATGATTGGAATACCAGCCAACCACAGAGACATCACTTTTTAATTAGCAAGAGATTCAACTACTGGAGTTGGAAAAATAATTCGGTCGATCCAAGTTTAAGACTGCTCAGAGTTCAACAAGAGAGAGGAAGGGATTTTGAAAGTCCACAATAGGTCACTTTCCTACTTTACTTTGCATTGTCCTGCCCCTGTCTTAGCCTCAAGATCTGTACACACGGTATTAGTTTAAACTACAACCAACTAAGCAAGGGTCAAGGAATTACATTTTTTTTTTTTGTTCTCCGTTGTCTCTTTTCACTTTGGGAGAAAATAGTGGGATGCTAAAAGTTATTGGAAAGAAACTTTAAAAGGGAGAGTAGATGCCATACATTTTCAAAAGCTGTATCTTTTTTTTTCTGTTGGTTTTAATTAATTGCTCTGACTTTCCCAAAGGAAAATTAAGTGAAAGGCACAGGTGACAAGGATGCAAACTATACTAAAAGGTACTGCACCACAGAAGACAGGAGTTCTCGTTTAAAAGTTTACAGATGATGGGGGGGGAAATTCCCACTGGTAAATAATTTCAGAAATCCCTTGTTTAGGAAGGTTTTCCTGGGGGAAGAGAAAAGACATTCACTAGTTTTACTCATAGGACACACATGACTGTGCTTATTTGTAGTTATTTTATTGAATGTAATGTGTATTTTATGACAGCTGCAAATAGCATATTTTCCTTTTTCAGCCAGCCATTTACTTTAAAAAAAAAAACAGTTTTTGAGTATTACACAAGAAGGTCTTTTCTTCTTGTTAGCCATTTTTAGCTTTTCCTGGAGGTGTAAGAAGGAGCATACACTCACTCCCACGTAGGACATTAGTGACAGGCCAATAAGACTATCCTAACCAAGCGTAGCTTGGTGAGCCAGTCAGTTTGCTGGAGTAACTTACAGATGCTTGGGCAGCTCAAGGGCAGCCACATCACAGAAAGCCCCACCTTAACACCGGTGAAAATTCACACAACCTTGGGGCCGGGGGCTCCCTGAACAGCTTCAGGCAGCATCACTGATGAGTATCCTTTTCTCCAGAAATCATTTGTTCTTTCTATAACCATGGAGAGGGCCTGTGACTCTCCCAAGGTTCTTTTGAGGCTTGAACCGTGCCAGCTTCCTCAGCTTCCTAAGTCTAATGAGCCTCCCTCCTCCTTCTCTGAGGGAGTGTTTCAATTCAGAACAACAACAACAAAAATTTCTACACTATTTGCCTAAGAAGCAGCATCACAGGTAAAAATACACTTGTTAGATGTTTGAAAGAAATAATGACTGACAAAGCCCTGTCAGGACAAAATATTTTCTTATTTTCATATGGAAACTATAAAGTTAGAAATCTTGTATATTTTATATTAATAATAAATAAAATTAAAGCATTTTTTCATGTAACCTTAGGAGTAATACACCAGAATTTTGAAACACTACAATGAGAAAAGTTAGATTCTAAAAGTAATTAAAAACCAAAATGATAGATGCCCAGGTGTGTGTGAATTATGCAATTACTATAGGGTGGAGGGAACCAGAATAAAAACAAAAATAGTGCATCTCAGTCTCCTGAGAACACATGTGAATATGTCTCTGCTGTAGAGGATCCTAGAAGACAGAAATACTATTTTTAACATTGATATCTCTAACAGCCCTAGGTGCTGCATGAACCATAGTGCTCATCCCTTTGGTCTATAGCCCCTAACCACAACCTCTCTCTTAGACTTACATTTATTTAAAATGGACAAGTCCATGCAAAAAGCTAAGTTAAAATGAAAAGAAACGGCAGTTGCATTGTGTGAACTCTATTTTCTCAATACGAAGTGTTAAGAAGAATGCTCTAGATTGTGAGAATACTACCTTTTCAATCATTCAAACATTCATCATTTTAACCAAGAAGCCAAGCTATAGGGAGAAGAGAAGATGACACATATAATTACAGATTATTCTTTCTAAAACTAGAAATGAGATGGACAACTGAACATTAACCCCTTCTTTTGTTGATTCAGGGTACCTTTCAACCAAGTCAAAATTGCTACACTTCCATGGTGCTTACTATATGACAACTATTTTTCAAAGCTCCTAGTGTAAATTTATTCATTTAATTATCTTAAAACGCTATATGAGGGAAGGACTAGTACTGCGTTACTCTGACTTTACAGATGAGGAAAGTGAAACAGAAAAGTTAATATACCACTAAATTGTAGTTTGAATTCAGGGAGGCTGGCACCACAGTCATGATACACACTGTAAGATAATATAGCAGAGGAGTCCTATGCTTGAACCATTTTAGAGAAATAAGGCATCATTGGGACCAACGAAAAAATATGAAGCAATACATGGTCATCATTTTGATAAACCAGAATAACAACTACTTCTAAGCATAAACTCCCATGAAACCTATAAAAATTGCCCAAAATACATCATATATAGTATTTATTAGAAGAGAGCAGACTACCCAAAACTCAGAAAAAGTACTACAAAGAAGAAAACGGCAGTAGGAGAGGAAGGAAAGCACTGTAGGTTGCTAGAACATACCATTTAAACAAAACAAAAAGCAGTAACCTACATCAGATTTAAAACTCCTAAGGGAATTTTTTGTTGTTATTTAATTTAATTAATAATGCATAAAAATAACTTGAATTTCAATGAGTTAAAAACTGATAATGAAAATACAAGAATCCATAGAAAGAGAGTCAGGATCAAACATGCATAGTTGAGATTATTCCCAAGAGAAGGAAAGGCTAAGTTGAGTACTGATGGAATTCAGACAAAATAAAATAAGATATTCAGTTAGATTTTTAAAGTAAAGGTAAAGTACATCTTTTTAGTGAGCTCAAATGTGTGCTAGGGCAGTTATTGATTTATCGTGGGTTTGATAGAGCTTATCTGCCTTTGACCTGGCTATTTTTTAATATTTTTCATGTCCTTTATGGTCTGGGAAGCAGATACTGATCTCTTGGTTTATTATGTATTCCATAAGTATATTAAGGCAAGGTAAAATTTCAGATTTTGTAGCTATTTTTATAATGCATGTGTGTATGTATGTATGTATGTATGTATCCATGCATGCATGTGTGTGTGTATGTATGTATGTATGTATATTTTGGTGCTGGGGATCAAATCTTGCACCTGGTACATTCTAGACAAGTGCATCTATCATTGAGCTACAGCCCCAGATCCACAATGCATTATTAACTACTTTCCTCCATATGTAAGATTAAATAGGCTTACTCAATTTTAATCTATCCCTGAAGTCATGTCTTCTCACTTGCTAGCTATTCCAGGGTCTTGTCTATGTCACGGGTCTTTTCAAAGATCTGGTATTTAAAGAAAATGCCAGTTCCATGATATGTCTGTTAGCTTCTGCTCTTGATTTTTATTGCTTCCCCATGTGTTTCACAAAAATTTTGGCTTTCGTGGGGGGTGGGGTGCTTTTGCTAATTTCTTGAGTTGAATATTGAATTCATTTTCATTCTTTTCTGATTAATACTAAGAGCATTTAAGGCTACAATGTTTGTTTGTTTTTTCCCTTGGATGTGTCTCATAACGAATAACACAGTTGCAAAATCTAAATAGTCTACAACTGCAATTTTTGTCAATCCAACAATACAAAGGATATTTAAAAGTATACAACTAAATTTTAGAATGGTTAAGGATTCTGCTTGCCTGTCTTTCTTTAAATGTTATCATGCAACTTTGTTTCAGGATGTGGGGCAGCGGTATTTAACATGCACAATTTTTATTTCTGGAACATTTGCAAGATGCATGTTCTTTCCTGATTTATAATAAATACTAAAGGCTCTATGAGGGTTTACAGGTTAGCGTGTCTGTTGACGTCATCTTTGTTCAGGTCAGGTTTAGTCAATCATGTTGGTGAGACTTCATGGGTGCAGCCTCTGACATTTCTAGAAGACACAACTTAACTGAATCATTAATTTTCTTTTTATTGAGTTTTAAGATTTTTTTGTGTACTTTTGTTAAACTTTTCTATTATAAATTTTCTTATTCAAACATTTTTTCCTATTTATGGCTTTTATTTAATTCTCAACACATGTAGAAATATCTGTTTTTATTATGATATAATTGCATCATTTTTCTACTTTCATCACCCCTTTCATGTAGCCTTTCCCTCATTCCCTCTCAAATTCATGGCCTCTTTCTCTTTGTTGTTATTACATGTATGCATAAACGCAATGACACATACATACAACCTGCTGAGTCTGCTTAGTGATGCTTGCATATATATGATGTTTGGAATTGGATAGCCATTTAGGAGCCTCACTCCTGAGAAAAACTATTCTCCCTCTTCCAGCAGCCATTAATCATCTGCAGTTCTTTGCTTGGGGGTTTGGCCCCATGAGGGCTCCTCTTTTCAAGATAGCTATCTTTGTTCAGGTCCTGTTTAGTTGGCCTTGCTGGTGAGTTATGATGGGTGTCTTAGTTAGGGTTTCTATTGCTGAGAAGAGACACCATGACCACAGCGACTCTTACAAAAGAAAACATTTAATTGGGGTGGCTCATTTATAGTACAGATGTTCAGTCCGTTGTCTTCATGGTGGGGAGCATGGTGGTGTGCAGGCAGACATGGTGCTGGAGAAGGAGCTGTTTCATGTTGATAGTCAGGCAACAGGAAGTGGACTAAGACTCTAGGAGGGATCTTGAGCATATGCGAGGCTTCAAAGCCTGCCTCCACAGTGGCACACTACCTCCAACAAGACCACATGAACTCCAACAAGGCCACGCCTTCTAACAGTGCTACTCCCTTTGGGCCCCATTTTTCTCTTAAACCACCACAATGGGTATATAGTTTTCCTGCTATATCTAGATGATATGATCCCACAGCAGACTTCCTGTTTCTCTTGCCATCTCTGCCTTCTCTTCCATGATATTTCCTAAGCCTTAGGAACAGTTGTGTTAAAGATGTATTCATTGAGTCTGGGCATTTCAGGATTAATTTTTCTTTGCATTTTGACCAGTTATGGTATTTTGTAATGGTCTCCATCTGCTGCAAATAGAAGCTTTCTTGATTAGGGGGTGAGAGTAGAACTTCTCTATGGTTATAAAGGGTAAATATTTAAAACATAGTAAGGAATTATGCTGGTGAGCAAAATAATAAAAGATTTTCCTTTAAGACCCTTGACTCTAATAGCCCTGGGAAGCTGAGTATTTTTTTTAGTTTCAGGCATTATTTTTCTCCTGCTTAATGGTCTTTAAGTTCAACTAGACAGGTGTTGGTTACCATCAAAAAGTGAATTTCACTATTGCACTTCTATGAATATCCTACTAAGCTGGTTATTGTTGTGGTCCATGGGTAACACAGCCGAGTAGGACTGATGGCTGCTTCCCTTCCCTGGCAACTTGTACCGGAAGGTATATGAAAGCTAGTTCTTGGGGAGGAAGCTTTCAGGTCAGATCCAGCTCAGATCCTCCGAGTCCTGCGTCCAAAGTACACCATGTCTTTAACAACAGAGACTAAACTTCAACCTCTGGGAGGCAACCAAGAGCAACAGCAACAGTCTCTATTATTTTGGAAGTCTCTTTGATTCCCCTGACTTGAAAGGGAGGGTTTCATATCTGGCACTGGGATATTTGTTATGTAGTCTATGGCTCTTAGGGAAACTTTGAAGCTTTAATATATATTTCTACACTTTAATATATATTCATATATTATATGTAACTTTAGGTAAATAAAAGATGGTATGATTCCTTATGGTTTATTCAGACATCCTTGACCTGACTTTTCCTCCTCTTTCCTCCTAGCTCTGTGTTGATCTCCCTCTCCCAACCCCCGTTAGAGCCCACTGTTCTCCCCAGTTTCCCTATCATATCAATTCTATCCTGCTAGTCCACTCTCTAACATTTCTGCCTCCTGCAGGTCCTTTTCATTTTTCTGATTTCTGTGTTACTCCAGGTTACATGTTCACATCTGAAGACTTGGAGCTAGGGTCCATAGATAAGCAAGAACATGTGACATTTTTTAAGGTTTCTGAGATAAGCAGTCATTTATTTATCAAGAGATGTTTCAGTCTTAAGATATCAAACTTTACTGGTTGGAAAAATCAAGATGTTCTATCTTTATGTGAATACTAACGGTTGTGGTATTCCATTGATATTAGTAATAGAAATAATATAAACAAATCAGAATTAGCAATTTGTGCCATGCCAAGCATTGGCACTTGCTTGACCTCTCGTCTTATTGACTTCTTGTATCCACCTGCTCTCTGGCAGTGACTAAATTGTAGTCATTTTTTGTCAAGGGGCAGTGTGCTAGCATAGAAAGATTGAATAACTTCCCCAGGGACACAAAGAATCTGGTCTTTAGAGTGTCAGCCATCTAGAGAAGAGCTGAATAGCCCAGACTCAGATTGGTAGCAATCAAGACGCTCCAGATGGAGAAGCTAGCCGAAGCTGTCTGTCTTGGTTCAAGGTGTGAACGTCAAGGTGCTCACTTCTAAAAGGTGATTGTGGAAATGAGAACCCTTTTACAAAGGAAAACACAAGACATAGCAAAGAAGAAGCCTACAGAGGTGGATCTCTGAGAATTCCTAGAGACAAGGTTAGTTGTGGAGGAAGCTAGAATATTTACTTGGATATACTTATTCCATTTTTTTTCTCTCTCTTTGAAGTTTCTTTGAAAGTCTCTACCTACTTCAGCTATACTAGGAAAATCATGACACCTTTATTGAAATACTAATGGGACTATAATTTCTAAAATCAGAACACAGTTTAGAGATTACATTTTGGGAAACACATTATGGATCTTCTAAGGAGAAATTAAATTTGGGGGTAGTTGTCATTTTTTTCTGATAGTTCTGGTTCTATTACAGATGATATGTGCTCATATAATTTATATGATCACCATCAATATCAAACAAAATTGAGTATTAATTATATTTCTTAAAATCACAGCTAATTCTGTGGTGAACATGGCTACCAAGAGTGGTCTAGGCCCTGTAAACAAAGAAAACTCTCCATAATCCCCCACCAGCAAGATCAGACCAGCTAAAAATGTTTACACTGTACTTGAAACAATATTCAAGCTGTAACCCAGAATTGTAGCTGTGGTTACTTGATTCACTGTCCCCTCCTCCAAAAAATTAATTTAAAAATGCATCCAATCTATCAGTGGTTAAGAGCACTTGATGGTCTTGAAGATGAGCTGGGTTTGATTCCCAATACCCATATGGTGGCTCAGAACCATTTGTAATTCTAGTTACAGGAGATTCAACGCCCTCTTCTGACCTCCACAGGCATCAGGCATGCATGTGGTGCACATACATACATGCAGGCAAAACATTATACACATAAAATAAATACATCTAAGAAAAAAAGGAAATGTTAAAAGTTTCCATCAAACAGGACCTGCATACTGATGACTCCAGTAGAGATTCTAATGTGGTAGGGGGGCATCTCATGGGGACTAAACAATAGACTATGAACTATAGGCAACCAAGGGAAGCTGAGAGTGGGATAGTCTTCCTTGGGGAGGAGCTCCAAATTGGTTATCCAGTACAAAGTGGTCAGTCTTGAAATGATGTGCAAACAATTAATTTATACAGCTTTCATTTATATATTTTAAAATGTATGTACATACACACATATAACAACAAATAAAAACAGAGTGACTATGAATTTGAAAGAGAACAGGGGTTGGGTGTGAATGGTTGGAAGGAGCTGACGAAAGAAGAAAATGATATAATTGTAGCTTGATTTCAAAAATTGAAAACAGTTCTCAGGCCAAACACATATGATGCCAGATTCAAATGTATAGCTATAAAAATAAATGTATGAACAGAAAATGGCATAAATAAATGTCTTTCATAATTTTTAATTTTTATAAAATGTTTACAGCAAAAAGGTATCCATATATTATAGTATGGAATTATATATTATAGTATATACATATGGAATTAAAGTGATAGAAACAAGGTAAAAGATGAAAATACAAAGTTGAGAGGACAGTATTGTAAAGTTCTTCCGCCACTCATAAAAAGACACATTAATGTTTGAAAATAGACTGAATTGAATTCAAGAGAGAGACAAATTATAAGTCATAGAGATCACTAAAAGAATTGAATGGTGATACAATTGAATAACAAACTTTTTCTTCTTTACTTAAAAAAGACAAAAAGAAAGGAAATGTCAGTTTGGTATGTATTAATCATAAGCATACAAAAACACATGTCAAGATGATAAATTTTAACCCAGTCATTTCAATAATTACGTTAAATATAAATGGTCACATCATTTAAAAGATATTGTCATTGGGTCTTAACATATTAAAAATAGTAACATCAGCAAAAACAACTGACTGTCATAAATTCTGAGTACTAAAGGTGAACAGTTTCTCGGCTGGCTATGGTGTTCAGCATTAGAATCATGTCCTTGCATGTGGGAACCCCTTGGTACCACAGGAAACAAGGAAGAAATAAGCAATTTCTTAAGAGATGCTTTGAACTATTTAATGTATTTTAGCATCTATATGTATTTATATTACTCTAAATGAAGACATACAGACTGTGGGTCAAGAACAGGTAACTAACATTCAATTAGTAGTAACTGTACTGTTTCTTCACACCCCATTGGGGAACTGTGCTGAGAAATAGGTGTTCCCTAAATGTGGATAAGAGAAATTCCTAGCATAATAATGGACCAGAACTTAGGAATGTGGGTATTTGTACACAGCCACTTCTGAGAGAGAACAGAACTCTCCAATTATTCAAAATCCTTTAGAAATTAAAGTACTAACTTCACCACTTCACAAGTCATTGCTTTTTAAAAAAATAAATAAATTGTATCTGTGGGGTATGGGGAGTTGTACCCCAGAAGGCAAACATTTGACTCCCCAGGTTTGTTAAATCATTTTGTCCTTTGAGTGGGACATGACTCCAGTCTATAATGTCTAACTTTCCAAGTTCAATCCCATAATCCAGGTTTCTTCAAAGTTTGCTCAGAAAACTGTAATCATGAAGACATGAAAGTATTCATTTCCTGGCACCACAACTACACAGAACAGGGAAGAATGCCAAAAGCATGAGGCAAAGTGAACACAGTGTGGTCTCACTTCATCAACACTGAGGAAATGACAGAGAGAGGCCCGGAAAGTTGGGTCTACAGCAACTGAGGTATCAGGAGTAGCTGAGAAACAAAGGAATGTCAGCACATGCGGGTGTGCTTTGTTGATTTGGTGTTAGTTTCACAACTTTATACACTTGTTAAGGTTCATGAAACTGTGCTAAAATTAGGTAAGTTTTACTATATGTAAATAAGACCCATGTAACTATGACAAAGAATCCATAAAGTATTATACATTTTTCTTCTATTTAAAGTGTTTATTTTTTGATAAGTTCATAATGTATTTTGATTGTATTTTTTAACCCCATCCCCAACTCCTCTCAGACTCTCCATCTCCCTACCCATCCAATTTCGGGTTCTTTCTCTTTCTTCAAAGTAAAACATGGAGTCTCATTTATATCAGCAACCACTCCTGTGCTAAAGTAATTGATATACCAATGCCATTTCACTGAAGACAACTGATCCTCCCTCTCCCAAATACAAAGTTTTTAAAAACAGTTTTACTTTAGAACTATGAGAATGCTTTTTAGTTACAAAGAAGGGTAAAGATATTTCAGCTTTTTTTCCTCTGAATTTTACAACCTTATTTAGATTCAAAATAAAAAGAAGCTTTAGAGTAAGCAAAAGACTACAAATTAAAATATTTTAATTAAATTAATCAATTTAACTAGTTCATGAATTTAATAAATTTAAATGAAATTGTTAATTAAAAATCCTCACTCTACAAAAAGCAGTTTTATTAAAAGCAGAATATGGGGGTTGGAGAGAGCCAATACAATATGACCAATTTTTCAGACATTTAATGTAGAGCTCAAAAGCATGGGGCTGAAACTTTTATGTAAATATTGTATATATACAGCTCATGGAAGCCCATGGAAGGGGATGGGGAGGAATGTTTTGCCAGCATTGGTCTATATGTAGTACAGGCATGCCTGGTGGCCTACGAGGCCAAAGAGGACACCAGTTCCCTGTCATTCGAATCTTGAGAGCTTGTGAGCCACCATGTGGATTCTGGAAATCTAGCCTAGGTCCTTTGCAAAAGAAACAAATTCTCTTAGCCACTGAGTCATCTCTCCAGCCACTGGCTGATTATTTATTAAGTTGTTTGGCTTCTTTGTTTATTTATTTTTTAGTTTAAAATATTTTAAAGAATTTCATTCATATGTACTGTATTTACATCAATCCACCATTTGTTCTCTCCTGTCCAGCCTCTTCTATGACTACCGGCATTCATGACCTCTTCTTGCACAAGGAAATTTGATTAATAAACAGAAGAGAAAGGAGGATTTAAGAAATTGTGATGACTGTATGATGCTCACTTCACCCTCCAAAGTCAATTCAGCTTTGGATGAGCCATGAAGGCAAAAGATAACTTAGAAATTGACTCAAAGCCAGGCCTTGAGGTACCACACGAAATGCTAGTGCTCAGCATCATCTCCTTGATTTCAGGGCTACATAGAGACCTTGTCCTAATTATAAAAAATAAAAAAAGGGAAAGGAGACCTCAAGAGGCACCTGGTGAGCAGCATCAGGTCTGACAACCGTGGTTGCCTGAGCTTGTCTGACTCAGAAGCACCTTAGATCAGGGGAAGAATGAAGGTCCCCACAGATAACTGCAGATGGGGTGTCTCTGCTTTCCATTCTGTGGGATCATTGGCAATCCCTAAAGTCTTCCAGAGTAAGCTTTGCAGCATTACTCTAGAAGTTTTCCACCAACAGTACTCCTCAGCCCCAGAAACTCTCTTAGAACTACTGACCCAGGGTTTCCTGGATTATCAGCTAAGAAAGCAGCCCTCTAATCTTGTTTTATTAACTTTATCCCTTCTTCCAATTATATTGTGTCTCAGCTGTTCCACTTCTTAATCTTTAGGCTGGGCATGTGCTCTCCTTTACAGGCCTCCAGGATGTCCTCATGTGACCATGTGTTTTTGTCAGGTGTCCATATGCCCTGTGAGCTGCTCTAGCCACAGCATTTACTCTGCCCCACACAGGGTAGATGCTCAATCCATAGCTGTTGGATAATCAAAGTGAAGAGGCAACAAGTAAACTGATACCACTGTAAGGTCAAAATGAAGACGTAAATTCACATTGGTATTCTTTCACCACGCTTAAACTGATGTGCTATTACACCACGTGTGAAAAGGATACTTTAAAAACTGGTGAAACATTTCCACGTCGCTTTCAGTCGCCACTGTGCAAACAACAGTGTTCTCATCAGTGCTTCTTATTTGAGAGACGATGTGGTCAGCTGAGGGCAGGAGCTAGGTACTCCCCTTTCTCTCATGGATTATTGTAAGGGGAAGTGTACTATAATAACTCTCCAGTCTCCTCACAAGAACACAGGGTTGGTCTGACTCCAAACCCTGAAAGTTGGAAATATTTCCTGTTAACCAGAGTTTCTTGGTTTTCAAAGACGCAGCTCAGTGACCGGTGCCTAGAGCAAGCTGGTCACGGAAGCGTCATTTAGAAGGGACCCATTATATATATATTAGACCCTGCTGCTCTAATATAAAATCAAGGGAAGTGAAGCCTTGGGTCTTCCAACTGATGATTTGGAAGTTGGAAGTGCATAAGCCATGTTTTAGAAAATTAAAGAGGATCTTGTTTTCCATTTTCAATAACTCTTAAGAATCCCGTGTAGCCACCCTTCTGAACTTTAGCATTTGTGTACTGTTGGAAAAATTTAGAAACATTTTAACATATTTTCCGAAATTTAATGTGCCCTTCCCCTGTGCATTCCACTTTCTTCAGTTTGATATTTTGTCATTTGTAGTCTCAATAATTAATTAACTTTTATATTTATCACAATATTTTGTGTTACAAATTTGTTTTGGCAGCTTAAGTATTCATTGCTGTTCATAAATACCTTAACATAATATGATTTTTTGTTGCATCTGACAAATTCAAGTAAAGTTCAGAGTAATAAAATATTTTCAGGTGTTGGGAATGCAGGCAACGTAAAGTCATTCAAATACATTTGTAAAATGTTAAAGAATGTTTCTAATATGGATATGTATGTGATCATGTGTTTGATGTCATATATAATTAATTATAACTAGAAAGAAATTATAAACACAGACATAATAATGCTTTAGACTTTTTACATATAAGATAAGCTAATATTTTTTCAGCCTTTATTAATCACCCACTCTCAATGTTGATTTCTTCTTTTCATTCAATGGTATACAAACTCCCAAATTTCCTTTTTAAAAAAATATAGAGAAGATAGTACCTATCATGTTTATTGTACATTTTATGCTAATGCATTTTCAGATAAATCCTTATTTCAAGTACCTTATATCTGGTATATAGTCAACAATTTAAATGTAATGAAAAGTAAATTTTGCTAGGTCATATTTTCCCCCATTGACTATGAGAACCAAAACATATTTTCTCATGTATTGATATAATCAATAATCCCACATTCAATTTAATTTTTTATTGTAAGTTCTTTTATATGTTATTTATAGAGACCAAGAAAGGTACTGTTTCTTCCATGACAAAAGGAATATTTTTTACACAACAGAATACTCAGACTGGATTTTTTCTTCACCTTATACAAGTATTTTGCTAGACTGAATTTTCAAATAAATCACACTATGTATTTGTAGGCAATGACTGCTTCTTTTCAAATTTTTAATACTTACTACAATGTGAAATTTATGAAGACCTGCCTCAGGCTTGGGATGTAAGCTTAACGTGTATACAAATTATGTGACAAATTTTAGTATTATACTAGAATTATTTTAAGTGCTTACTTTCAGGAGAAGTTAGTTTTACGTTTTCTTTAAGATTGCATAAATCAAAAGAAAAGAGAAAATCTGACAAAGAAGGTGAGCTACTTCAGCAGGTGTACTCTTCCGGGAAATCTTCCGAAGAAAGGAAAGAATAAAGGACGCCAAGAAACAGAACAGTCAAGAGTGGGTTATAGGATCATCTGGAAGTTAAGCCAAGATGCAGAGGAAAAGTGGTCAAAGGAATAGCCAAGAAGTACAGCCTGGAAAAGGAGCAGTCCCGTGGTGTGCTGGAGACCGCGTGGTGTGGCGAAGGCCAGGGCAGGTGCTGGACGATCCAGCCTTTGGCAGCAGGGTTACTGCTGGCTGGCCTCTTCCAGTCACAGGCTCGGTTTGTGTTTTGTTGTCCCTAGAAATTAAAAGCTAGTGAAATAAGAGGTACCTTTCCCCAGAGAGAAAAATGCTGGAGGCCAGAGAAATTAAAGAGAGGAAGGTGCCTGAGAGACTGTGCTTCCATGAGGCATCGTGTACCTGCAGATGAGTTTAACAGTTGGGCTCCCTAGAACAAGGACCTTGTATTTATAGTGATGCAGCTGGAGGCACAACCGCCTGGGGACTGAGTGGGTTTTAGGAGTGGGAACCTACACTGACAATAAGTTGGCTGGAAACTGCACTTATCTTCGAGTTAATCTAACTGTCAGCGATGGATCCTATCCTATTGGAATGAAAACGGCAGAATCAGCTGGTGAGAAGAAGAAGTTGAGTATACCTTAAGCTCTAAGTGTTCCGTGGCACAAGCCCTCCACCCCACTTGTCTCACCAATGTCCAAAAGCCACTTTGTGGTAATCCAGCATGCCAGAAGTCTTCAGGTCCACTCGAGTTTTCCTAAACTTAATAGCCAGGAATGAGCTATTAGGATCATAACTAAAATTAATATGTGGTATGGATAAGCAAGACTCTGGGGGAGTTATTATCTGTCTTCCAGATGCTGGGGGTAAGGGAAGTACAGGAGTAAGTGTGCATCTTAAAATATTCATATTCTCTTGGCTCCTGCCCAGACCCTGACTAATAATTTTGAAATGCTGAGGACAGAAGTTAAACAGGCAAGTAGATCCCTGTCCACTGGGGAGCCCTTGATCAGTGCGCCCAAGACCAGCAGCAAGAAAAACTAGGAATGTTGAAGCCAGGCCAATAAAATAAAGCCCAGTGGATTTGGGCTCATTGCAGGTACTAATGGAGGGACTGAGTTCAGGGACAGCAAAGTCCAGAGTAGAAGAAACACGGGTTGACGGAGATGCCCAACAAATGTGAGAATGCAAGGTGCACGGACTTAAGGAAGGTCGTCATTGTTCGTGGTGACCAAGAGATAGGAGCAGAAGCCCCAAGAGTAGCTCTACTGCTCCTCTAGAAGTGCCAAGGAGATAATGATGGGAATAAATGTGAAGACAGAGAAGCAACGGGTCAAGAGTCAGCTATTTGGAGTCAGCTGTTACAATGTTCCAGCATTTGGGAAGGGAATCATTATGATAATTAACATTCTATTTGCTTGAATCTTCAAGCCTTTTCTTAAACCTTCTCTAAATATTATCCAGTGAGACTTATATGTGAAATGCTCCTGCTTTGTTAAAGACTTTGTCCCAGCTGCTGGTAACATTGACAAGCAATGGAAAGTTTATAAACTGGGCCCTAGTTCAAAGAAGGTCAGAGAGAATGTACTCCTGAGGCTATAGGCTGTTTCTGCTTCCCCCGTCTCTCCCTGTGTATTTCCTAGCCACCATTCAGTGTGCAACTTCCCTGCGCCTCCCGAACAAACTTCTGCTGGTAAAGGTAAGTGATAATTTAAGCCTGGAAAGTATGACCTCAAATAAACCCTCTTAAGTTGTAACCTCCTAAGTACTTTGTCACAGAGATAGAAATTTAACCGGCACATCAATTATACTGTAATTTCCCACAGGACATTTGGTTTTTCACTTTAATATCCTGAAACTCATCAAGGAAAATATCTGAATGTGTTGCTTACTTTCAGTGTGTCAACAAACTATTATGAAGAAGGGAATATTTAAAATGAAAGAGAATACTTAAAAACTGGAGCTGGGTATAACACATAAATTACATATTATAAAAATACATACATTATACAGTGTGCACGTGCTATCTCTCCCTCTCCCTTTCACTCTGTCTTCCATCTACACTAACAAGGATGACAGACGCTTAAGAGGCAGCACCAGAGAAGGTCTTAGGTCTTGTTTTCCAACCCAAACTATGCAATCCTGAAATGTTAATAATTTAAAGAGTAGTAAGCCCACTAGGCCACAACCTAAACAAAGGACTACAGGCAAATAAAATGCTGAGAACAGAAGAAATAGCCTTCTCCAAGGAAGAGCACACTGACTGATTATCTAATACAAAATGGTCCACCATGAAAACATATATACAAGTAACATACAGACTTGGCCGGTAGTTAGGAATATACATGTATATACACGTAAATATTTACATGTCATAACAATTCATGTGAAAAGAGGCCATGAATTTGAACGAGTGCATGGAGGAGTACATGGGAGGGTATGGAGAGGAGGAAAGGAAGGAGGAAATGCCAGTGGTTGAGAGCATTTACTGCTCTTGCAAATGACAAAAGTTCAGTTCCCACATCCACATGGTGGTTAAGGAACCCAATAACCTTCCTGAATTTTGCTGGCATTGCATTCATGTAGTATACATACAGTTACACACACACATGGATAATTTAATTTAAATTTTTATTTTTTAAATTAAAATATAATTGCATCATTTTCCTTCTTCCTTTTTTTCTCTCCAATTCCTCCTATGTACCCCTGCCTTTGTTCTCTCCAAAATTCACGGCCTCTTTTCTTTAATCATCACACACACACATACACACACACACACACACACACACACACACTCATCATTATCATCACCATCATCATCTTTTTTAAAAAGTCAAATGAGCAATTGAATGTAAAGTGAAGAGAAAAATAAGAATGTTATACCAAATCCAAATGAAAAATTGGTGCATATCTAGCTCATGAATGTATTTTATACGGATAATACCCCTTATTCTTACACATACCTAATGAGACAAAGTAAACACAAGTGATCAGATATTCTATTCACACCAGTACATTGAAATGAATTTTTGCTGTTTATTATGGTTCATTAGCCACATGTGATGCTATTATAATTTTCTCAGAACTGTAGATGCCAAATTAATACATTCATTTTATTTAGTATATTATTAATGTTTTCAAATACTCTTAAAAATCAAATTATATTTTACCATCAAAAACATATATGTATAATATGAAAAACTAACAAACACAGAAAAAACAATTATGTGAATGCTCAAGCATCTGTATCTTTTTGGTTCACCCTCTGTGTATCTGAGATAGAAGCTTATGGATTTGATTGTCCTGTTCAAAGAGCCAGCAATTTTTTTCATTATTGTTTCAATGATTTTCTTTTTAATTGATTGATTGTTTATAATTTCATTGATTTCTACTTTTTTGTTCCTTTCCATATGCTTGCTTTGAAATGCAATTGCTCCTTTGTCCTGTTTGCTAAGGTTGGACCTTAGCTTTTCTGAGCTCTTCACCCACCCAGGCTCCAGCAATCACATCAGGCTCTCTTTAGATCCCTTCTTTACTGAGGTCAGTCTGCTCCCTGATGCAATGCACGTCACTATGCCAAAGCCAGAGCGTTCCTTACACCGACCGGGCATCAGCACCCTCTTCCTCTAATTCTGCTGCCTCTCTGGCACAGTGTCACCTAGTGGCTTTGGACTTAATTATCCAAGGAAAGGAAGGAACTGGAAAATGCAAAGTCAGGGGAGAGAATGAGAGGAAATGAGAAAAGGATGAGAAAGAACAGAAATGCCATTAATTCTAATTCAGTAGAATCTCAGACTGAATAATTTTTCTGTCAGTATGTGCTGTGAGGCCACATGTTTTCTGATCTCATATCCTTGGATGATTTAATTATAATTCATAAACTCACAACATGGTTTTCTTTTTGTGGAATTCTGTAGTCATAAAAAGATTTTAAGAAAAAAAATGTGCCCAGTCATTTGTGACTGACACAACAAAGAGAGAAAGAAATTAATTTTTGGATTCTTTAAAAATAAACTTTTATAAACTTAATATTGTACTTTACATAGAAGATTCTAATAAATACCCATTTAATTTCTGTGCCATATGCACAGGCATTGAAATTCCTTTAGTCACCAAAATACAAAAACTGCAATTGCACATTTCTAGAAAATAATTTTTATAGTATCTATCAATGGCACACATTTTCATGTACACACATGAAATTTAACCTAAATTGTAGATTTTTATCACATGTACAGCAAAAAGAAATGTTTTAAAATTTCTACTCCATTTTAAGGTATTAGCAATACCTTAAGTCAGTGCATATTTTATTTAATTGTTAAATGATCTAAGATGACAAAGATATTTCCATGGTAATTGACAAACTATTGAAAAGTATTTATATGAAACTAAATCTTCCCTTTAATTGTGGCTTTCAGCTCAGCAGAGAAAATCACTATTTAGGACAGGAAGATCACTCAGACAGTAAAGCTCTTGCCATGCAAACCTGATGACCTGATTTCAGACACGGGAACCCATTTAAAAAGCCTGGCGTGGTGGCACACACTTATAATCCCAGCGCTAGGGAGGCAGACACAGGCTGATCCATGAAACTCATTGGCCGTCTAGCCTAGCCTGATTGGTGAGTTCCAGGCCAATGCTAGACCCTGTATCAAAAGTCAAGGTGGACTGCACCAAAGAGTGTCCTCTGGCTTCCATATGCATGTGCATACAGGAACACACACACACACACACACACACACACACACACACACAGAAAGAAAATCACAGTTACCAGTTTCTTTGTAATAATACAAATTATTAATACACAACAGAATACATTAACTTAAAAGTTAAAATATATCAACTCATATTTTCAAAATTCTGTGAGGCTTAAGTCTCTCTAAATACTTGACTTAAACTATTGCATAGGCAATAGCTTTCTGTCAGCATGAAAGGACAAAGATTTGAATGAAAGTTGGTATATAGAGACATAAACAGAATTCTCATCTCGTCTCTCACCGTAAGACTAGGCCTGTGGTGGTCAGTTAATAGGAGTGAGAATATGGATACATCCTAAGTGGACTCTTCACCTTTGAATAAAATGCTGCACACAAAACAAATAAACAGTTCCACTATTAAAGGCAAGTTCCATACCCAGCAGTGGATGGTCAACACAAAATAAACTCAATGACAGTTTGGGGAAGTTCTTTCTCTAATAAAGCTTTTCTGGGTTTTTCTCCCCCTACCTTATACCTTACAGTCCTCTATGTGTGAGTGTGCGTGTATGTGTGTGTGTGTATGTGTGTAAATATATATAATATAATATATTATATAATACTATATTATATATTATAGTTTCCTGTTTTGTATTTTTATGGAATTTCTGTGTGTGTCTCTGTGTCTATATGTGTTTTGTGAGCTTTTTCTTTGGCTCTTCTTCTGTTTATTTTGTCCTATTCTGCTTTATCTGTTTGTATTTTATCTAATTTTATTTTATTATTTTTCAGATGCCTGTTTGTATTGTAATAAGAAAGAGAAATATTTTGTGGGTAGGTAAGTGGGGTGGGTATTGGAGTTGGGAGAGAGGAACGTATATTCAGGAAATACTGTATTCAAAAAACCTATTTTCAGAAAAAAAAGGAAAAGAGAAAAAATGGTGCATACAGTGAAGAAAAAAGTGATAAAACAAAAGCAACCAGCTTCACATTATTCATTCATTTCTTGATCAGACAAAACATGAAAACAAACACACTTGGGCTTTTAAGACTACAAAATACTGACTGTTCATGGTTCAGTATTAATAACACAGTGGTGTATGAGCAGTGCGTGTAACACTTGTTTATATTGTAGTGGGCATTTTGTTACATCAAGTGTAGATTTCTTTTGTTCTTTTATTTAATTATTTTTAATTTCATACATGTGTGTACTGCATTACATCCTTCCCTCCCTCCACCTCCTGACGCTTCCCATGTCTCCCCCACCCATCATCTCATCTCAAGTTCAAGACTTCTTTTTCTTCTTATTACTTTTATATCTACAAATTAATATACAAATACAACCTGCTGAGTTCATTTAGTGTTGCTCATATGTATATATGTTTCTGGGGCTGGCCACTTGTTATTGGAAAAGAAATCAGGGGGCTCTCCCCTGGGGCAGGCTGATCCTCCCTCTCTTGGTATCGGTTCCCTGTAGCTCCTCACCATGTGTGCTTTCTCTTTTGTGGTTCTTAGCTCTGAGCTTTCAGTCCTGAGTATGCAATCTGGAGTAACGGCAGTAACTAGGGAAGTAGGAAAGGACCATGAGGCAAGAGGTGCTCTAGAGAGAGTCATAGCACGACACAGGTGCTATGAAGAGAAAAATCAGAAAATAAGAGGAAGTGAATTAACTGAGGGGGAATTAATATTTAGAGAAGGGGAGGGAATCAATGACACTAAGCATACCTGAAAAGGTCATTTTCACTCTAGTTACATATAACATATACATAAGTGTATATGCATACACGCATATATAAATGAAGCTATGCCATTGGGGTGATGCCCTCAAGATTCATAGACTATCTAATTAAAAAAAAAAAAAAACAGTAGCAGAGACGGAAAGCCTTCTTTTGAGTTTCTGGTTAGAGGAATCCAAGTAACTCTGAAAACAATGTACCTACTGCTGTTGTCCTTGGTTTCCTACCACAAGCTGAAGATACTTCTTTTCCTTTCTGTTTTAATGATTTATTCTGATTTAATGTGCGTTGGTATTTTGCCTACATGTGTGTCTGTGTGAAGGTGTCAGATCCCCTGAAACTGGAGTTACAGACAACTGTGAGTTGCCATGTGGATGCTGGAAATTTTTTTTTTTTTTTTTGTTTTTCGAGACAGGGTTTCTCTGTGTAGCTTTGCGCCTTTCCTGGAGCTCACTTGGTAGCCCAGGCTGGCCTCGAACTCACAGAGATCCGCCTGCCTCTGCCTCCCCAGTGCTGGGATTAAAGGCGTGCGCCACCAACGCCCGGCGGATGCTGGAAATTTAACCAGGGGTCTTCTCGAGAAGCAGCCAGTGCCCTAACTGCTGAGTCAGTATTTCTCTTTTTAAAAAAATATTGATTTATTTTATGTGAATGTGCTTGAGTGAATACAGGTACACCACATGTGTGCATGTGCCTACAGAGGCCAGAAGAGGGCATTGGATTTCCTAGAACTACAATTTCAGGTGGGTGTGAGCCACCATGTAGCTACTAGGAACAGAATTCCAGGTCCTCTGGAAGAATAGCAAATGACCTTAACCAATGAGCCATTTCTCAGGTCTCACCATTTATTTCTCTCAATTCTGTCAGCAAATTCTCTAGAACACCTGTTTAACTCACCTCAAGAGTTAGGTAATTAAAACATATCATCCTAAGCCTACCATGCAAAGTGTGTCTATTAAAATGAAATTTAGGAGCTCTCCGTTGTTTGGAAAACTGGCTACAAATGAACTTAAATCTCCACTCCAAGAAGATTCTGCTCAACTGAATTGGTAGCACCACCCCCTGCCTGCTGTTCCTCCTCCAATGCATCCAGGTGTGAAATTGTCTATGAACAAATTTAATTAATAGAAAAAAATGTCAAAATTGGTTAACATTTAAAGCAAAAGACTAAAGTGCTTAAACAAGAAGGTGAAGGGAGAAATGAATTGTGTGAGCACTAGTGTGTGAGTGTGGTGGTAAATTGTGTTCCCCAAAATATTGTGTGATATAAGTTTATCCTAATAAACTTATCTGGGGTCAGAGACAGAACAGCCACTAGATACAAAGGCTAGAAAATGGTGGCACTCACACCTTTAATCCTAGCATTCCAGAGGTAGAAATCCCTCTGGATCTCTGTGATTTCAAGGCCACATTGGAAACAGCCAGGCATGGTGACACATGCCTTTAATCCCAAGAAGTGAGCCTTTAATTCCAGGGAGTGATGGCAAAAACAGAAAGATATATTGTAGCAGGAATCTTAAAAGTTCTTATTAATAAAATCAAACCTGAGGCGAGTTATCGGGGGTCCATGCTGGTAGATCAGAGAGACAGAACAAACCACAGCTATCTCACCTCGCCGGATCCTCAGCTGGTCCTGTTTCCTCAGACTGGAAGCTTCTGTGTCCTCATCCTGAATGAATCTCAGCTGTACTGTGTTGCTCCATAGCCTGAAAGCTTAACCAGGCCACATGCTTAACCAGCCAAATGCCTCTCGTTTCTGGTCCTCACGCCTTATATATCTTTCTACTTTCTACCACCACTCCCTGGGATTAAAGGCTGGCTTTCTGGGATTAAAGGTGTGTGTCACCATGCTTGGCTATTTCCAATGTGACCTTGAACTCACAGAGATCCAGAGGGATTTCTATCTCTGGAATGCTAGGATTAAAGGCGTGTGCTATCACTGACTAACTAGTGGCTTGTCTGTTCTCTGACCCCAGGTAAGTTTATTAAGGTACACAATATTTTGGTGAACACAATACCACCACAATATATAAGGTGTGAAGACCTTCTTGTTGAAAACAAGAAGCATTTGGCTGGTTAAGCATTTGGCTGGATAAGCTTTCAGGCTTCTAGCAGCAGTTCAGCTGAGAGCCATTGGGATGAAGACACAGAAGCTTCCAGTCGGAGGAAACAAGACCAGCTGAGAAGTTGGCCAGGTGAGGTTAGCTGTGACCTGTTCTGTCTCTCTGATCTTCCAGTGTTCACCCCAATAACTGGCCTCAGGTTTGATTTTATTAATAAGAACTTTTAAGATTCCTGCTACATGTGAGGAAGTTTTTTTTTTTTTTTTTTTTGGTTTTTCGAGACAGGGTTTCTCTGTGTAGCTTTGCGCCTTTCCTGGGACTCACTTGGTAGTCCAGGCTGGCCTCGAACTCACAGAGATCCACCTGGCTCTGCCTCCCGAGTGCTGGGATTAAAGGTGTGCGCCACCACCGCCCGGCATGTGAGGAAGTTTTAAGTGAATTAAATTTTTAGAAAATGAAGTGGAAAATCAATCCTGTTGACCAAACCACAAGGATGATCATTCTCTGGTAAAATGCTGCATGCCACTACACCATTACTTTCTGGACACTCTTTTTCATAACTTTTTTTCTAAAATCTTTGTCATTCAGATCAGTGTTATTCAGGAAAACATTTATAATGATGAAATAAACTGTGATGTAGCTTACAGAGTCTGCCAACCGTGACAAATGTATCATGAAAACATTTTGCTTTGAAAAATCAGTTTTTATTTCCAGATTGTTACAATTTTAGGTTTTTTTTTTTTTTTTTTTTTTTTTTTTTTTTTTTTTTTTTTTTTGGGTTTTTCGAGACAGGGTTTCTCTGTGTAGCTTTGCGCCTTTCCTGGGACTCACTTGGTAGTCCAGGCTGGCCTCGAACTCACAGAGATCCGCCTGCCTCTGCCTCCCGAGTGCTGGGATTAAAGGCGTGCGCCACCACCGCCCGGCTTCAATTTTAGTTTTTTGTAATCTGTGAATCTTGAATGGTTGAGATGATTTTTATTTTCCTATGTTTTTCTGTAGTGTTTACCTTCTGTAAAATGTATGACTATTATTTGGAAATAATAACTATTTTGTCTCCTAGCTATATTGTAAATAATACATTTATCATGTATTTAGTAAACGTCAGGCGTTTTAATTGTTTCTCTTTCTCCTTTCAACAACATTTCGTGGTCAGTGCTGTTGTTATTCTCCATCTCTGCCAAACAGGAAAATTAGCTTGAGAAGAGTGACAAGTTCATTGTGCACAGTTAGAACGTGGTGAGACCACAATTAAAACATGGAGTTGCTCGATTCCAAGCCCCATTACAAGCTACTACAGTTTTCCTTTAACCTACACAAGTGATTTCTCTGCAGGCAAAAAATGGCAATGTGTGGACTTAAGAATTTCAATAATGAAGACCACGGCTGTAGATATTAGGAATGACTGCCTTGACTAAGGTTTATGGGACATAGTGCTGTGGGATTTCCTGTATGCGGTGAATATATGTTGCTAAGACTGATTGATAAAGAAAATGCTGATTGGCCAGTAGCCAGGCAGGAAGGATAGTGTAGGTGGGACAGGCAGAGAGGAGAAGGCTGGGTAGAAGCGGGCTGAGGGAGGAGACACTGCCATCCACCGAGATGTAAGTTACTGGTAAGCCACGAGCCATGTGGCAAGGTATAGATTTATAGAAATGGGTTAATTTAAGATATAAGAACAGGTTGCAAGAAGCCTGCCATGGCCATACAGTTTGTAAGTAATATAAGTCTCTCTGTGTTTACTTGGGGGATGCTAGTGGGAGAGATTTGTCCCGACTGCCAGCAGGCCGGGACACAGAAAAACTTCAGCTACAGCACAGTGCCTGAAAGGATGTGTTCCTTGCATGCTTCTATACTTTCTTACTTGCAGGGTGAGCAAGGACAACTGCCCATGGCCGTGTTTAAGGTTTTATATGAAACTGCATCAGACAGAGTTGAGGAATTCATGGGGTGCTGCAAAGTTGAGAATCACTTAGCAGCCTGATCTTATCCGATTACTTCTTCTTCTTTCCCTGTTTTACTCCATATCTACAACACTCCCTATCCACCAGAACATGTTCTCTAAGATAGAAAGATGACTGACCTGGCCTTTGCACCTCCTTATGCTGTTTACTAATTTCTTTTTCCAAGTGCTGATGAAATGATTGCATCACTTGCTGTCCATTGTCTGATGAACCTAAGAAAGAGATTATTCATTTTTCGTAAGGCTCATGGTAGAGATGCCTGGAATAAAAGGCAAAGAAAATTATAAATATAGATAGATGGGTTATAAAATTACCATGATACAGGAACCTTCAGAAATGAAGAAACAAAAAAAGAGAGAATATTTCATGGAAAGTTGGACAGAAATACAACTGAAAGACAAGAGACAATATCTAAGAAGAAACTTGAAGAAGTTTAGGCCAGCCTTTTCAGACCTCCTGTGTCTCTGTGTCCTTGGAAACAAAGACATTCTTTTCCTCTTGGTAAAGGGAAGGCTACTCTGGAATGGAGATTTTTATGGTCTCAGAGGCCAGAGATTCTTTCATGGTCTTTTGAGGGAAGAAATGAGAGAAGAGGTAGAAATCACTTCCCTGCATCTGCTATTTCCTCAACTGCCAAGAGCCCTACTTTGGGGTGCCAAGCCTTTAACTCCATAACTCTCATGCAAATATCCTTCTAAAAGTATATTATTGATCACACACTTAACATCTCCTTTTTTCTATTTCTACTATTTTTGGTGTTTCCTGTTCAGAATCAAAGACATCAACAAATCTATTTTAGAATCTAAGTACATTCCAGATCAAAAGTAAGGACTTGGCCAGTATATATTTGGAAATGTATTTTATATAACTGTTTTTAACAGCACTATCATAAAAATGGTGCATGCTTCATAGGTAAATTTAAATGTCCTAATATATACATTAAAAACTTAAGAAATGAATTTATATTAATAACAAATTTTATTTTGCTCATCAAATCAAAAGTATAATTTTAAATATAATAATTAAAAAATAACGAATAAGATACCTTAGGCTCTGTTTTCCATACTATGTCTTTAAAGTTCAGTATTCATTTTTTAATCACAAAGTGCTTCAATTCACAGCAGCTACATTCAAATGTCCACAATCTCATGACACTTTTGACTTTCGTATTGGAAAACACACATCTTTAATAGACTCTCTCGAGTGACTAACAAGCAAATAGAGGTTCCTGATAGAGCTTTTGTGTGAAATTTTCCATACAAGTTCATCTGATTGAATGCTTGGTCCCCAAATGGTGATGCTACCTAAGAAGCTGTGGAACTTTTTAGTGCCTACCTGGGGGAAGTTTGCTGCTGGAAGATGGGACTAAATGTTTCCAACCCAGCTGTGCTTCCAGTCTCTCTGTGTTCTCTAAGAGACATGGAAGATGAAGAGTTACTGTGACCAACTGTATCCTAGCAAATTATAAGCCCAAGTAGAATAAACCCACCTACTTCACACTGATTTGTGTGACAGTAACAATAGCATAAGCTAATACGATTCTTTACTTCAGACATACTGGAAAAGTCTTAGAAACAAAAGGAGATGCAAAAATAATACTCTAGAATGATACCAAAAATAAGTGAAAAGAATACAAAGAAAAGAACATTAGAAGGGAGGAACCAGAAAGAAAAGAAGCCATTCAATGGCCTTTTAAAAAACACCAAAGTAAAACTAAAAAGGAAAAAAGTTTAAGGTGAGAAATTAGAAAAAAAGAAACAAAAGAGAGAAAAAAATGATCTAGTTGAAGTAAAACTTGGAGAAAGAAGGAAGAAAAGATTAGAATTAAAACTTGCATACCTGTAACCTCACTACTTGGCAGGCTGAGACAGAACTATGAAGCTGAGGCCAGCTGACGTCTCACAACAAAACGCATCTCAAAACAACACAGAGGACTATGACACTCATCCTTGTTGCTGCACTATGTACAATAAGTAGCTAAGATGCTCACCAGAAGATGATCAAATAAAGTAATGTGTACATACTCTGGTCATAGAACATGGTGAAATGAAGCTGGTACTTACCTGGAAGCTTCATCTCTACTTGCTAATGTTCACAGTGCTGTTAGGTGTTATGCATGCTACTGGAGGACAAAAGTAATCAGTTTTCCCCAATTGCAAACCCTGTGAGCTACAATTGACAACTAGCCTGACAAGATACACTCACTGAAGCAATAGTGGTACCAATGTTATAGGAATAACCAATCACTTTCTGATTGGATCTAAGTCCCACTCCATGGCATTGAACGCATACCTACCACTGTTAAAAGGGCCCAAAATCATGGCTAGTTGAGTCATAGACCCTGGGGGAGAACCTAATACTATTATTCTGCTAAATGGACATAGCATTAAAATGATTCCTAATGACTTGTTTCTAATTCCCATGTATCAACACATCTCTCAGTTCTCTTCAGAGAAGCTTCTTTCAGTAGATGACACGAGATCCTTAACTGTTCAACATGTGTAGAATAAGAAACTATGAAGTCCCCAGTCTTAAGTGGAACATACATATTACCCTTTCCCCCAAGGCTCAGATATCTTTAGAGAAGATGGAATGGGAATATTGTAACAGCCAGAGGTAAGAATGACTTCAAAGAAATGATGTTTTCAGGACACAACCAAGCATCATAACATATGATTTCATAGTGATTGTGCAACACACATAACCTGGGGAAACTCAATCCAGACAAAATTCAGCATGAAGCAGAGAGTGTAGGAAAGAAATACTACCACTAGCTGAGGATCTGTTGACATTAACTAGCTTCTGGAAAAGGCACAGTAAGTTTTCTTTAACAGTGTGACTGTTGGTAGGTTGACTACACTGCAGGCTAGACCCTTCACCCAAGAGTAATTGGCCAACACAAACTGAACTCAATTCAGGAAGACAAAAGAAAACTAAGTTAAGTGAGTAGGGAGACGTGGATAGATAGGGTGGATCTGAGAGGAGTTGGAAGGAGAAAAATGAAATCAAAATATATTTGTGAAATTCTCAAAGAATAATAAAATATTTTTTTAAATATCACATAGATAACTTCAATTTTTAGTTAAAATACAATTATATATTCCCCCCTTCCCTTTCCTCCTTCCACTCTCCCTTATCCTCCCCTTGATCTCTCTCAAACTCATGGCCCCTTTTGCTTTGTTACTGTTATATGTACATGTAAATGCCTAAATGTATAAATACAACCTGCTGAGTCAGTTTAATGTTTCATATGTATGTATATATACACTCATCCCTGGAACCAACTATTTCTCATGCTTCCCTCATTCCTTAATTGCTTGTAGTTCTTTGTCTAAGGGTGCAGCCCCATGAAATTCCAAGTTAGCATATCTATTGATGTTATAAATGTTCATGTCTTGTTTAGGGAGCCATATTGTTGGGGTATCATGGAGGGAGCTTCCCTATCAGTTCTAGGAGACACAATTGCACACAATTTTTTTCTGGTCCTCTAGCTTCTACAGTCTTTCTGTACTTTCTTCCACAATGTTCCCTGAACCTTAGGTGAAGGGGTTGTGTTGTAGGTATAGCCACTGAGTCTGGACACTGCATGATCACTTAATAAAGAAAATGTGGTTGAAATACAGTAGAATGTCTTTCCACCATAAAATGAAAACATGGCCTTTTAATGAATGGAACTGGAAATTTGTGTGTGAAATGAAATGAGCTAGACTCAGAAAGGCAAATACCATGATTTCCCTCATATGCAGAATCTTTACTTGAAGTGTGTGTGTGTGTGTGTGTGTGTGTGTGTGTGTGTGTGTGTGTATGCATGGGTGTGTGGGGGGGGTTATGAAAGTAGAAATGGGACCATCAGAGCAGAAAAAGGGACGTTAATGCAGTGGGGAGGGGAGAAAAAAGACAGTGAAGGTATTGATGTGACTTAAAACAGAAAGGGGGACTGTATTCAGGTGGAAGGAGAACAGCCAGAGTGGGGATGGGGATAATAGTGGGCGAGGGAGATGAATAAGAACAAAGTATGGCGATATGTATGTATGTATGAAAACAGCATAATGAAATCTATCATCTCTACACTGAGAAAATTCAGCTTAAGAAGACAGAAAAATATCCCCAAGCAACTCTGTCATTAGACATTGAAAGAAGAATGAGATGTAAAGGGAAGAGTGAAAACAGTCGCAAGATAATACAACACAATGCAATGCAATGCAACACAACACAATACAATACAAGAAAATAAAATATATGTAGGGGCCATAGAGATGGTTCAGCATGAAGGGGACTTGGTTTCCAGCACCCACAGGACAATTCACAACTAATCACCCGTAACTCTGCTTCCAGCAGATCTGACACCCTCTTCTGTACTCCCAAGCTCCTACAGACACATGGCACACATAAACACACAAGTACTCATGTCCATGTGTGTGAGTGCACGCGCGCGCGCGCGCGCGCGTGCACACACACACACACACAGAGTAAAACTTTAAAATTTTTATATGTTAAAAACTCTCAATAGAAAAATGAACAAATGAGCAAACAAGAAGCATAACGCCAAGGAAAAGCAAGCAAGCAAGCACGCAGGAAAGTGCATGTTTCCTCTGCATTTGAGCAATCATAGAGTTCAATCCATGGGAAATAGACTTCTGCGTATGATCGCTTTGGCTCTGCATCCTTTTCTGAGACAGAGGCTGGATATTTTCTTTCTCCGATATATATATTTTTTTTTTTTGCGTTTCTTCTTTGAAAATTTCACAGAGTTTCAAGGCTAAAAAGAAAGGAAAGGAAAAAGCGTTTCTTCCCTGCTGTTGTAAAGTCTTGACAGCATTTGGAGGTAGAATGTCTCAGGAGCCGGTTCTGTTCTCCTTGCTTGGTCTCCCACCACTGTCTCAGAAACCTTGGAAGATTGGGATTCCTTCTCTTCTCCTTCCATTCAGAAGCATCGAGGATGTTTACAACAAGGTCTAAACAGATTGTGCTTAGCATGTTCACTGTAGTGGGGCCGGATCCTTCGTGGAGCTGGGATGCAGGGCTGCGGTTCAGAGCTGAGCTGAAAGCGGAACCAGCGCCCTCTGCTGGATGAACATTCAGCGTCCTGTTAACGGCGGGCCCGATTCTCCTGAGCTCTTAAGTTGGAGTGGTTTTGTGACAAGCTGATTAAACAACATTGTTAACACGGAATCCAGCTTTTCAAACGGAATTCGGATCCTAGGTTACACGGGTAACATATTTTAAACTTTATTTTAGAACAAGAGACACTACTACATATCTGTGGAATATGTTCACAAGAGTAATGTGTGTGTTTCCTACAACATTGCGTGTATATGTGCAATGAGTTTTTCTTTGATTTGTGACTGCTTCAGTTGTTGCTATTTTTGTTTGAATTCAAAATCCCTTTAGAAATAATTAGTAGTAACATCTACAGCAATAGCAACTTCACTGTTAATATTTACTTTTCCAATTTCATGGTTTATTATGCTTAACATATTATTTTCCTTATTCTTTCTCTTCATAAATCCATTTCTGTCATTGACACTGGTTCAAGGTGGGATTTATTTTCTACAGAAAAGGTGATTCCTGGAATAATAGTCTTCATCACAAGGCAGATACTTTTCAATTTCCTTTGACTTTTGTTAGTGGCTTACCAATGGCCATCACAATTCTCTGATAGAGAGATTGTCAGTGCTAGCTGATAATTCGAAAGATGTAAAATCATGACTTTTAAAAAAAGATAAAGTTATGAATCTCATAAAGGTTAATTTTTAAAGAATTTTGAAAACAAGTATCCTTCATTTTCAAACTAATATTAAGGAAACTGACAGAACCTATCAGATCTGACAGAAAGTGGCTGACAGAACTTGTCTCTCTGAAGCATGCTAACTTGAGTTAAGTGTGCAGTTCCTCAAAGCTGTTGTTGGTGGACTGGCTGTGCCTTTAGTCTGAGTGATGAGAACCATGCGTGGTGAGTCTCCCTCACATCTGTACTGTGGGAAAGAAGAGCATCCTCTCTCTCCATCATTGACTCTGGAATTTCACTGCTAGTGCTCTTTCTCAACACACTTGTTTATTCTACTGGAAATTTATTAAAATGAAATAGTCAGTTCTTAGCCAGCAGCCTTATTGATGAATCAGAGGATGATTGGTGGTCTTCTTCAGTCAAGATGATGATCCACCCTTTACAGAACCTCCACTCCGGCTCTCAGGATTTGAAATGCCAGGCAGCAAATCTCCCTGAACAAAAGATCCCCAGTCAGGAGCACCAAGAAGAGAACTGAGAGGGAAGGAAGTTGGAAGCAGTTTATAAATAGGATATAAAGTATGCAAATAAGGAGCTTCTTCCAGGGTAAGATGCCAGGGAATGAGCTGGGCAAGACATGAATGTTCTCACACTTGTTTTAAACAAGAGACAAAGGCAAACTTTGCACCTACTTGATAGAGAGGAAAGGAAATAGAATATGCAATTACCTGAGGGGAAAGCATGTGTTCCTGGAAGACATGGTGTGCATTTAGCAATCTGAGAGCAGTGTACCAGAGGCAAGAAGCAGCAGAACAGGAAACTGAAGGGTGGAAAGGACCTTTATTTTACAAGTAACCTGGGGCTGGAGAGGTGGCTTAGTGGATAAAGGCGTTTGCCACCAAGCCTGATGACCCGAGTTCCATCCTTAGGACCCACATGCTGGGAAGAAGGAAATGACTTCTGACCTCCAGTGTGCCCCATGGCACATGCACCCACATGTGTTGTTTGCCTACACAAGCACACACTAATTAAATAAGGAAAAGAGAATAAATGGATTGACATTAGAACATTAGTCAACAAAACTATGCAAATGGGATTTGTCACAGAAATATCATCGTCTATAATAGGAAAAACAAATTAAAAGAAAGGCGTGACAATAAAATCAAAGGATACTCCTGTGGATAATGGTCCAGACTAACAATCCTTCCGAATCCTCAGCACTTCATGGTTCATTGAATTTGGGGAAGGGATAAATGAGCTGTTTCCTGGAGATTTTTACTTGAATAAACAGAGGGATGCTGATGTGAAAATAAATATGAGTATCTAGTGCTGGCAAAGAAGAAGAAAGAAGCTTAGTTGTTACAAGCTAGGGTAGAAGTGTCTGTGACATAGGCCAAGAGTCAGGATCCCCAAGATACTTGGCACACACAATAAGACTCCTTAGCAGCAGACATGGCTTGTTGACATGTGGGTCATACATGTTATTATGGCCCATCTGACATCCCTTCTCAACTTGCATGAGCCAGTTAGCCACTTCTCTTTGAGAAACCGCCACTATTCTACTGTCAATTCATTTTATTCACCGTTTCTGGTCAAATTCAAAGGCTCTGAGGGGAACACATGAAATTATAAATTCATAGATAAATGGATAGGGCAGAAAACAATCATTCTGAGTGAGGTAAACCTAGACCTACAAATACAAAGGTGATATATTTTCTCTCACAAGTGGATGTTTCTTTTGAATCTTCTCTCTAGCATATGGATATTAATTTTGAATCTTCAGACAGGTGTTTTTTATTTGGAATACCCACAGAGGTCAGGAAATGACTAAGGAACAATGGGAAAGAGTGTTAAAGGGATGAGAGGTAAAGCACACTGGTATGAAGTGTTAAATAGGTAACAATGGAACAGGAAGTGTTAAACTAGGGCAAGGAAGCATTGCGTGGGGTAGAGGAGGGAATATGGAGAGAGAGAAATATCATTAAAGATATTTCAAAAAGACATATGGAAATCTACCACTGTAGAAGCTACAGAGAGGGGGGTATCAAATGGGGCTGCCCTATATGTAGTTTGAAAGAATATGCCCCACAAAGGGAGTGGCACTGTTAGGAGGTGTGGTTTTGTTGGAGTGGGTATGACCTTGTTGGAGGAAGTGTGTCACCTCAAAAACAGGCTTTGAGGTCTTCTATGCTCGATACTGCCCAGTATCACAGACCACTTTCTGTTGCCTGCAAGTCAAGATATAGAACACCCAGAAACTTCTTCAGCACCATGTCTGCCTGCACAACACCATATCACACCATGATGATGATGAACTAAATCTCTGAAAATGCAAACCACCCCATTAAATGTTTTTCATAAAGAGTTGCTGTGGTCATGGTGTCTCTTCACAGCAATAGAAGCCCCAACTAAGACACTATAACAACAATGCCCTTGTTAGACACCGGGGGTAATGAATAAAATGCCCAGTGTCAGAAATGGGTTACTTGTTGTGAGGTTGTTGGCCAGTCGGGTCCCATAGATCTACAGATATTAGAGGCTATTTCCAGGACTCTTGGTTATGCTCCAGTCCTTAGCAGTAAGACCATATTGATGAAAACACCACATACTTGAGTTATAGAACACAGTGAAATCAAGCTGATATGGACTTGGACTTCATCCTTACTGACTAGCTTTCAGAATATTGGAAGGTGCTATGCAAGATACTATGGGAGACAGTAATCATCAGCCATACCACACTATGAACTCTATGGGCTACAATAATGGCATATCCACTAGTGCCATAGGAGCATGAGCACATAGGAAGAACCAACTACTTTGTAGTGGTATTGAAGTCTAGCTCCACAAGATGACACCCATGTCTGGCACCATTATCAAGCTAAGAACTCATGGCTAGACAGGTCATAGGCCCTAGGAGAAACCTATTACTATTATTCTGCTTAATGGGTAGGATATCAAACTGGCTTCTGATAACATGTTGTTATTTCCACAGATCAATGCATCACTTAACACTCATTGGAGAGGTTTCTGTTTATAGTACATGGTTATTAACCCAGGGACTCATAGTTGGTTAAGGTACAGAGAATATGAGACTGCAAAATGATCAGCCCTAAAGGAGCACTTATACCCCATAACCCCTCCTTAGGCTCAGGGATCATTGTAGAAGAGGGAGCAGAGGCAGAGGCAGTGGCTGACTACAAAGAAACAGTGTCTTCTGAAAATAACAGGAAAGCTGCACATATGAACTCACAGTAGTTGGGACAGAATGTACAAGATCTGTGCAAGCTCAAGCCAGACCGAATCCCAGTGTGGAGAAGGGAGCTGGGTGTACAATCTTATCCCTAGCTGTGGAGCTATTAGTAACTGTTGGCTGCCGAGAAAGGGCTGGTTAGTTTTCTCTAGGAATATAGCCCCTGGTTATAACTTGAACAAACTCTAGAAGAAGACTGAATATCCAAAAATATTTGAGTGCACACATTGATCCTGAAGGATTAAAAAGGGGATGGAGACACAAAGTAGTAGGGAAGAGGGAGGATCTGAGAAGAGTTGGGGGAGGAGGGTGAATATAATTAAAAGATGTCTTTGACATTCTCAAAGAACCAATTAAAGAAGAAATTTAAAAACATTCAGATGTATCAATTTAAATGATTTATTTAAAGGAAACATTTTCTTGTTAATTGATTGTCTATCCCTTTCTACCCTTTACAGTGTGACTCTGCTGCTTTTCCCATCAACAGACAGACAAAATCTTCCTCTGCTTGAGGTTCTTGTTAGTTGTATAACTTACTTTGCCCACCAGAATGTGGAAGTGGTGACAGTTTCATGTATGGTTAGAATTCAAAGACTTTGAGTGTAGTACTCTGTCTACTGAAACCCTCCTATCTTATGGAAAGCTCATACCCGTCTACAAGACAAGGAGAAGTGAGATCTCAATTGTCCCAGGACTGACCATTTTGTGGTTTATCAAACTTACAAATTTGGAGGAAGGATGCAATCAACAGAACATTTCAGTCAAACACACACTGAAGAGGGCTTGGCCAAGATGAGGGAACAGAGGCAATTGGATGACCTGAAAGTACCTGTATTCGAGTTAATGTGTTGAGTTCTAAGATCTCAAGTTTTGAGGTAATATACCTATTACTTAGTCTTCCTAATTCTAACTTTTCTCTACTTATTTGAGCCCCTAGAATACATCAAAATATGTTAGGGTATAACACTTTTCCTACCAAACACAGATACAGCTGTAATTTCATTCTAAATAAAAGCAGTGTTCTTATAAAAGCCCACAGCGAATGCTGGCAGGTACCTCACTGTTAGCATCTGTTATTCCCAATAGTCATTTTCTGACATGGTACTAGATACTTCGACATTTTTTTTAGCTTATCTTAGACTCAGCATTTGTGTTTGATGTTTCCTTTGCTCATAGTATTCTTCTGTGGCAATCCCATGGCTCTCCTTCATCCCCTTAACCCTTTGACTCAAATATGCTCAAGGAGGTATGTTCCTATCTTTTAAAATTAGTAATATTCGCCAATCCAGCCCACCCACTGTCTTCTCTTTTTTGCTCTATTTGTCTCCATATAACCTACCCAAATCTAACATACATTTTATTTACATACTTAAATTTTATGTATGTATTTTATGGTAAACTACTTATGTAAAGGCATCAGGAATTGTTAATCAGTTTTCGTTTTCATCCTTGGTTTTAGAACAGTCTTTGTTTTAATAAGTCTTCTTTAAAATAAAAACTGTTAAACAAATGGATATGGTGAGAACCTTAATGTGCTTGAAGCTAGCGTTTTTTTTTTCTCCAGATGATAATCCAATAAATATCTGATTTTAAAGTTGATTTGCCTTCATTTGAATTGGTGTTACTAGCATATTACACATTCCTGACCAGACAATAACTTTTCATCAGACAGATGGAACATAAGGCCAAGCAACAGGACAGGTTCCCTCGGACAGTCTTCAAAGTGGAAGAATAAAGATCCACAGATCCTTGAAACAGTTCAGAGTTTGCAGGTAGAATAGAAGCTTGGATGGGAGGCAAAGTATTCAGGAGAAGAGAATACTCTAAGACAAGACACTCAAAATCATTCCAATCTGTCCCAGGGAGTCAAATAAGATATATTTACAAGCCGGGTGGTGGTGCACGCCTTTAATCCCAGCACTCAGGAGGCAGAGGCAGGCGGATCTCTGTGAGTTCGAGGCCAGCCTGGGCTACAGAGTGAGATCTAGGAAAGGCAAAAGATATATTTACAGATATGATTGAATTTCCAGTTCATAATTTCTTGTCCCACATGCAGTTTTTTCTTTTATGAAAATTGTTTAGGGGCCATTACTCCCCTCTATTACATATGTAATTTTGTGATTTGTTTTTTGATTATCTGTACTCTTCCACACTGGTAATGAACCTCTTGAAGGAACTTTTGATATTTTTATTATTCCATATATAATGTGTTTGGGTTGGTACATTAATGAGAGAGACTATTACCACTTCACCATAACCTGACTTGTAATATATTAGAGACAGAATGAGTCGGGAGGAGAGACTATCAATGAATAGGATTCATTCACACCAGCCACTTTCAAAGACTCCAGGGAAAAGTTTCTCCTTTTAGGATTGTAATTACCATAGTAACCACACAAGGATTCTGTAGATGAAATCCATGAATTAAAAGAAAAGAGAACCCCTGCAGGGAGGGGGACACTCTAAGTGCCAAGTGTTACTTTTAAAAGATGAGCAGCTGGAATTTCCATATCAGGCAATTAAAGTTAAACCCCTGTGTATTAATGCACTAATGCATTTGAAAGATTCTCTGGAAGTGTTTTAAAGTGGAGTCCTGCATACCCTCTCACTCTGTCTGGGAGATTTCAGGTGCATAGCTTCTAATAAAGATGAGTCTAGCTCCCTTCTCCCCCATACCCAAGGGAATAGTTCTGCTGAATAAAATTTCTCAGCTTATCCATCATCTCTCCTTAAGGACTCTGATATGAAGGCTGCACATGTAATCATTCTATCTTTCCAAGTGATAAATTTTCTATTTCACTATGCTCCCCAAAGATAGCACTAGGCCTTGTGAAGGACTTCTTCAAAGTCAGGTCTGCCACAACCTGGGTCAGAGTGAGACTAGGGTCCTGGCCACCACTTCTCCAGAAGTGACCACCAGAGTCCCCTTCACTCATCTGGAGATGGGCCCTGTCAGTAAGAAGGAAAAATTGTGTCCCCATAGCCCGTTTCCAGGCTGATTCTTTTTTGACGGAACAAAGACTGCCATTTGGGCCAAAGCTGAGGTCTTTACTAATACACCGGGAGCTTTAGTTCTCTGGGAATAGTGCCAAGACCACCAGACGCATTGAGCTCACCGAGTTTTACCATCACATCATCAGAATGAGTTCCAGTCCCTCTGGCCAACATTGGATTCTGACCAACGTGAGTCAGGTGAAAGGTTACCAACTTCAAGATTGCCTTGCCCCGCCCCCACCTCCCTGCATCTACTTCCCGTTGTCCCAGTAATTAAATTGTGTTTATCATTCCTTAATACAAGTTTATGTCACTCTGTGCTGAATTTCAGGCTACTGGTTGACAAATGGCTGCTCAGCTCCATATGACTATTTAACTTGAATTCTTACAGTCTTATTTAAGAGGGCTTATTTTATGGGAAACTTTCAAATTAGAATTAAAAGATAACTTGAAAATCTAACTCTCATGTTTTACTCTATTGAATATCACCTTTCTGGAAAATGAAATAGATATAGTGGATTCATTACTTTAGCTAATTTCAGAACTGCTAATAGGATGAAAATGTTTAATTGAGTTTAATGATACTCTAAAGCAGTGGTTCTCAACTTTCCTAATGATGCAACCCTTTAATACAGTTCCTCATGTTGTAGGGACCCCCAATCATAAAATTATCTTCATTGCTATTTCCTAACTATAATTTTTCTACTGTTATGAATTGTGATGTAAATATTTTTGGAGATAGAGGTTTTCCAAAGGGGCCATGACCCACAGGATGAGAAGCACTGCTCTAAAGTCAGTAACGGCATCTGCATTTGTATGAGTATTAACACACCTCACAATATTTTGTGTTGCTATCAAATAATTCTTTAGAGTCACGTACAGTGTGGTTCTCCTATAAAATAAGTGTAGGAAAAGCACATCTTCCATAGGCATGGATTTCAGCAGTAATTTTTATTGTAATAGTCCACAAATATTTATTGACAGCCTATATCTTAACTGGAAATACAGATAGAAAAAAAATCATGTGAGAATATGTCTCCTGGAAATGGCAGAGAAGCTGCACTCATGATATCTCAACGAATATGGCTTCCTAAAGAGGATGTGAACAATGACAACATCAACAGACATGCTAAGGAGGGAAATCTCAGAGAGTCCGATCCCTAAAGAAAGAAGCACTGGCAACTAAGGACTTCTGAGATGTGGAAACTAGCCTCTCCCAGGGTTGAGCCCCACAACTGATTATTCAATATAAAGTAGCCATCTCTGAAATTATATATACACAAGCTGCACCAAACAGACTCAGAGATTATATTTGTATATTTATGCATATATATTTGTATATGTGTGTGTGTGTGTGTGTGTGTGTGTGTGTATGTATGTATGTGTGTATATATACACATATAGAAACAATGACAAAAATGAGGCCATCAATTTGGGAGGGGGTAAGGAGAAGATTATGGGAGGGATTGGGGGAGGACAAAGGGGATGAGGAAAAGGGATATAAATATATTTTAATTAAAAAAGAAAAATAAAATAAATACTTGTAAAGCTAAAAATAGGTAAGTAATATTTTAATAATCAAGAAAGTCAGATAAAACTATTTGAATTAAATTAATACCTGAAAGCTCAAAATAATTAGATTTATTTACTTTATGTCTATGAGTGTTTTGTCTGCACATAGGTTTGTGCATCTCATGTGTGCCTAGTTCCTGAGAAAGTCAGAAGAGGGTATGAAATAGCCCACAACTGGAGTTACTGGTGGTTGTGAACTGCCATGTGAGGTTTGGGAACTTACCCTGGGTCCTCTGCAAGAGTAGACAGTGCTCTTATCTACTGAGCATTTCTACCCTCCCCACAATTATTTTCTTTGTTGATTTGTTCTTTTTATTTTGGAGGTGAGGAAGTTTGTCTGGAATCTTCTAGACAGGGTGGCACTTTCTCCAGCTGTTGCTGTCCCTTTTTTTGTGGTATGAATTTTGCCTTCATATTTCTATTTCAAACAATGAGTAGTATTGTCTTTGTCCTGACAGAAAAAGTTCTCAGCAAAGTCAGACCCACCTATGAACCATGTGTGGATGTCTGAATGGGATGCTAACACAGAGTGATGAAACCTAACTGTGCTCCCCTCAGGAAAATCTCTTATCTCATTTCAAAGAATGCTTCCTTCCCTGGAGAAACAATCTGAGTGTTTTCTAGCTAGGACACATTAACAAGAGATGGGTTCTCTGGCTTCTATTTTCCAGTTACATCATCAGAGTCACCGTACATAATTCAGCTTCTCTGTGGCACTGTGGACAATGCATACCAAAAGCAGAAAAAAGATAGGACATAGACTTAATGTTTAGTCCAAATACCTTGCCTGAAATGTGTAAGCTCTTGAAGAGAGGAAGGTCAGCACATGATGTCATTGCTTCCATCACAGACTCAAATGACTGAAAAAGGAGGCTAAGTAAAACAGCAGTACTTTCTGGGAGGGTATTGGCCAGTATTGAAGGAGGAGTGAGCAGTTAAGTAGGCAGCAGGCTGTTTTCCTACCGTAAAACACAATTTTAGCATCATGTCATTCTGACAAAGAGGAATTTTAAAACTATTTCTAGTAAGGTGTGATGTACATTGGAAAATTTTGATGAAAACATGGGGAAGTGATTGGGGACCTGGAAATATGGACTTGATTTGAACCCTTGGATGAAAAATCTTCCTTTCTGAGCCATTTCCATGACTTGTAACATTACAGTGATGACATTTGCATTCTCCAGCCCAAGATTATCTAGAGGGGAAGGAGGGCTCAGTTGAATTGCTTTAGTGAATGCATAAACCATGACATCTCCTGAAAGATAATTCTGATTAAAGGATCATAAACCCTAAGTCCATTTGCTTCTCAGCATGGGCAGCAGAATTATACACAAATGCAACATTTGCTGGAGTTGAAAGAGGAAATTCCTCTTCATCATCATCTGCATTCTGGTTCTGGGATAGAGAAGCCATAATTTTCAGATGGTGATGTCACATCCATTCCCACAACAGAGATTAGACCGCACCACAAACACAGATTTATGCTTTCATGGGAGAAATCTTGTGTTTTCAAACATTTGTCTTTAACAATGGGCTACCAGCAGGAAGGAAAGCTACCAGTCACACATAAAAGTATGCATTGTGTTGTCAATGATAGACTGCACAGACACGGGTGTTGGTTACTTCTGTGGAATCCACTCCTGTGATTCATACACATTAGCTATTCCATCCGAATCATAAGGTAAGTAGTTTTATAGTTATAAAAATGCTTACCACAATAAATGGCAAAATTGTAATTAAATATCAATGAAACTTCTGTGTCAAGAACTTAGAGGTACAATTTTTAAATTCCATATTTAATAAATGAGGAAATGGCAGCAAAGATAATGTTGTTTTACCCGTAAAAATTCAGTTGGCTAAAACATCAGAACTCTTTCTAGCTTTAAAAGTATTGTATTACACAGGTTTTTCATTATTAAAAGTTACAAATTTTTAATAGTATCAAGACATTGGTCTTAGTGGTTTCAGAATAAATTACCTTGGGAAGTCATTGCTCCCATTTCAGTATCTGTTGATGATTCTGTGTTGATTATTATTATTATTATTATTATTATTATTATTATTATTATTATTATTTCCTCTTCTTGTTTTTGGAATGAATGTATGTGGTGTGTATGTGTGTGCATTATGAGTGTGTATGCAGGTGTCATTGTACTTGTGTACAATGCCTAGAGGTCAATGTTGGGTGTCTTCCTGGTTCTTTGCCTTATTTTTCTTGAGACAGAGTCTGTTACTAATCTTGGAGCTCACAGCCTGGCTAGACTGGCTGGCCAGCAAGCTGCAGAGTTCAGTCTCTGTCACCCAGCTCTGGGATTACCCACTAGTGTTAGAGCACTCAGCTTGCTGATTGAGGGGAATGCCAGAAATCCAAACTCAGGCCCTCATCTTGCATAGTAAACACTTCGTGGGCTGGGATATTTCCTCAGACCTTGTGGTTGCTGTTTCTTTAAATCCTAAGTTCCATCTTATTCTAAAAAGAATGGAAGTGGATTTGTAAGTATGTATATCATATAGTCAGATGAAGTAAACATAGAAGAAAGGAGAAAATAGGTACTGAAATTATGGAGGGTTTCATGATTGATGGACACACTCATGAGGATGACTCTGCTTTCCAGAAATGAGTCTCACATTTGAATCTCACCTTCTCAAAAGCCAGAAACAAATGAGAAAACATTATCAATGACAAGATTTCATTCATTCATGTAAACAAAATGTTTGTTTTTATTTATGTGTATGAGTACTTGTCAACATGCATGTATGTGTACCACATGAGAGCATCAGGTCCCCTGAAACAGGAATTGCAGACATTTCTGAGTTGCCATGGGTGGGTTGGGAACAAAAATTGGTCCTCTACAAGAGTAGGATGTGCTCTTAGCTGTCTCTCTAGCCTTATTTCATTTTCTTTAAGATTTTCAAGATGCTCCTGATAATACGTGAGATTACCTTGGTCCTCCAGGGGCTATAAAAGAGAAACAATTTCTTGAAATAGGACAAAACTGTGGTTATCATTGATTTCTCATTCCTTCATGATTACATGGTGAAGCTCTCCTGAAGACATGGGGCATGTGGTAGTGCCATAAGTCTATATGTCCAAGGAGTATGTGCTGGTATGTAATTTCCTTTCCTTTACAATTTTCTTGTTTCAGTTTTCATTACAGTAAGCATCAAGAAATGTAGCCAATAGAAATAAAAGCACTTTGAAGGTTACAATCATTTTTTAATTAAACAAATATTATCTTGTGTGTATAAAGATACATGTGTGTGGAGGTCAGAAGACAAGTCTGGAGTTGGTTCTCTCCTTCCGCTGTAGACTCAAGAATCAAACTTGGGTTATTGATCTTGTATGGCAAAGGCTTTACCCACTAAGCCATCTCTCCAGCACCCCAGTCATTTTTGAGAGTATGAAAGGGTCCTTCCCAAATGTGTGAACATTTTGCTTATTTTCACTTTCTTGACAGAAAAACTTGAACTGTTAACATCACAGAAGTTGAATATTAGGTTTAACAAAGAACACATAGAATCTTGAAAAGAATTCCATAATGCTTTAAACATTGCAGGGTTTGTTTGTTCACATCAGAGTTCTGAGAACTCTTCCACAAGAAAAGGAAAATTAAATGGATATCCTGGTCCCAAGAATCGTTTGCTTAAATTATATGAAAACACAATTTTTAATTGCTTTAATTTTCTGATATTATAATGTATATTGGGACTTTCTTGTTGGATTTTCTTGGACCACCAAGAATAATGACACAGAGACTTATTTATTACAAAAGCTTAGCCTTTAGCTTAGACTTGTTCCCAACTAGCTTGTATAGTTTAAATTAACCTGTTGTGGGAATTCTGTCATTGGGTTCATTGACCAATTGAATGGAGGTGTGTGTTGTTTTTTTTTTTCCTTAGGGACATGGTCTTCTCTGAAGATAATGCAAACCCTTAAAACTGTGGATCAAGGGTCACAAGCTCTCTCTTTGGCTGGTCAGAGCAGGAGCGAGAGGCGGAGAAGTGTGGCTTGCAGTCTCGCTTCCATCCCCTTGCACAGAGCTGCAAGGGCACCAGCAGCTGAAACAGTGGTGGCGTCTCAGCTCTGTTCTGTGTCGTGATGTACCTTATTGAATTCATTCTTTAATAAACCTTACCTGGTCCTATACTTCAGTGCCCCACATTATTAACCTGCTTTTATTAATCTACATTCTGCCACATGGCTTTTTCCCTCTCTTTCATGCTATGCACTGGCCCTCCTCTGTGTCTCGCTGTCATCTCCCTGCCTCTCTTCCTCCCAGAGTTCTCTCTCTTCCCAGAAGCCCTGCCTATTCTTTCCTAGTTCTCTATTGGCCATTCAGCTCTTTATTAAACCAATCAGAAGGCACCCCGACAAAGACACATCTTCACAGTATACAATAAGATTGTCCTACAACAATAACGTTATATCATTTCTCCCTCCCCAGTCTTTCTTCCAAATCCTCCTATATTCCTCTCCTTTCTTTCAATTTCACAACCTTTTTTCCTGGTAATTGTTATTACATGAATATATATATATATATATATATATATATATATACATATATATATATATATATATATATTCCCAAATATAATCTGTTAGATCAATCTAATATTACTTGTATGTATACATTTAGGGCCGACTGTTTGGCATTAGACAAAAAATTGGTGTGCTCTTCATTGGGAAAGATTCTCAGCATCCCTTAGTTGTCTATAGTACTTTGTGTGTGGTTGAGGCCTCTTAGGCTTTTCTCTATCCACTTCGGTATGCCTCTCATTTTAAATAACCACAGTGGTTAGCGTGTAGAGTGAGGGACTGGGTGGGAGAGAAGGAGCTCTCTAGGAAGAGGAAATAGAATAGATAGTTATGGATTTATTTGGGTGGGTGAGGAGCTGGGGAGGCATTGGAGAAGAGGAAAACATAATAAAATATATTGTATAAAAAATCTATTTTCAATTAAAAATAAATAATATAAAATAAAGTTTAAAACACCATAGGAGCCTGGAGAGATGACTCAATGGCCACTAGCAATCTTTGCCTATGCAGACCTGGGTTTGGTTCCCAGCACCCAAATGTTGGCTCACAACCATCTCTAACTCCATTTCCAGGTGTTCTGGCCTCCATGAACTCCTGCTTGTCTATGGTACATATACATTTATATACTCAGGCACACACATAAACATATAAAAATTAAGCTTAAAGTACCAGCAAAACTCCTTTCTTACTACCTCTCTAGGCATGAATTAAGGTAAAGCATTTCACGTCACACTGCCAGTTAGTTCTTCTATCACAGAAGGAAGTGATGCTTCCAGTTACCCTTGCCTGTAGAAGGCTTGGCAGGTTCAGTTTTCCTTCACTGGATCCTTGTTTGCAATAATCCCATAATATCAAAATAGAAATGCAAAAGCCTCATAAAGTGGAAAAGCATGGCTCCCTTCAGTCAGTTTGGTGAACTGGTATGCAGCAGCAGATGCTTATGAAAGCTGTTAAGTACCAACTGTGGCTTCTGAAATGACTAAAGTAGATTTATTGTTTCCTAGAGTGTAGACCTGGACACTGTAGGGGTTGAATGGAGGATGACATTCGTCAGAGATTCAACTGATTTATAAGATATCATTAACAGGTGAAAGTAACCTTTGTCTGTACTTGATTTGCAATGGACTTATGTTTTTATGAAACCACTGTGAACTGAGAATGTTACAACAAAACTTCATTTTGTACTGGAAAAAGGCTCAAAGTTCAAAGTATGATTTCTACGGAATTTGGGTTGCTCTCATACCTTGGTGAAGCAGAAATAGCTTAAATTGAACGATAGTTATTGAACAATAGTTAGATCAAGGACAGTGGGTACAAGAGAAAGGACAATGTGACCAAAGCAATCTTCCAAAGAGAAAAAAAGTCTCCAAATTCAGAAACCCAAGTGGGTGCTCTCATTTACTAATGCCACTTAGGAAGATTATTTAAATCTTACCAATTGAACTCTCAGAAGAGGAGTGTCACATGTGTAGTTATTGTGAAAGTGAAATGAACACACACACACACACACACACACACACACACACACACAAAGTGTGCTATAGAACAAGTGCTCAGCAAATGTCATTACATCAAGAGTTGCAGAGTGTGCTCGGTGAGAAATAGAATATGAATGCAGAAGAAAAGGCTCACTGGGGTCAGCTTGGAAGAGCTTGCAGGGGAGTTAAATATTCATCTTCGGGGCTACTAAGTGGAGTGGGGAGTTATAAAGGTCTTGGTGAGCTATAAATTTAAAATCTAATGGATGCGGGAGGATCAGTCCCAACTCATACATGCACGAGTGTCAGAAACATGGAAAAGATGCTCGTGTCTCCAGAGATGAACCTGGAAGTGCTAAAATGCAGGGAAATGAGAAGGAGAAAGGGAGGGTGTGGGCTGTCTCAGCGGCCGGAGTGGGGCTGAGTACTGAGCACTATTTATGGGACCAACTTGCTCCATTCATCCCCCCAAATTAAATCTCACTTTACTCTGGGGAGTCTTTGAGAGTCATGTTCCAGAGGGAGGGTTTGCCTTTTGTTTTATTTATTTTATTTTTATAAAACATACATTATGAACATAGGAAACGTACTGACTTTCACAAACACATACAAAGATATAAATCCCAGCAAGTGTTCAAGATTATGTCTATGTGCTTTTTAAGACATTTATACTTCTTTGCCTCCTCATTAAAAGAACTAGAAAAATAAAAAATTATGGAAGGGAAAGACTCGCATTAATGGAAATGAGCATTAATAGCACAAAAAAAAATCAGGGATTTTTAATGGCCATGGTGAAATACCTTTGCTTTATTATTGTACTTTTCCAGGTTACAAAGCATCTTTTACTCTAATTAAAATAACATCCTTGGGTTTCCATAGTGCACAATAACTCTTATACCCCTAATCCCGGGGCTGAAGGAGCAGTCACAATCTGGACCATTTAGAGGTCATACAGTATTGGTTCACTTGGTGGTACAAATTTATGGATTTGCTAGATGTTTCTGGAAGGTAGTGATGTTGAAGTTTAGAAAAAGAGAGACAGGTCAGTAGAAAGTAAGACTAGGACAAGATATGGGAGTGTTATGCACACAGGTGAGATTCTTCTTTCATAATAGAGAACATCAGAGTAGCAAGGACTACCATTTTGTAAAGATACAACCTGGCAATTCTCTAGGAAGTAAGGGCAGCCACCATTTCTGTTGTTCTTGTCTAAATAGAAACATCACAAGCAGAAAGGCTGAAGCGGGGGAGACATTGAAATTTAAGGATCCAGAGAAATAAGCGTGGCTGGAGGGGCCGAAGAGAGCAAGAGAGGCAGGAAGTGAGGTCAGGAAGAAAGGCCAGAGTGTGCGATACATGGAAGCCAGTTGACTGGCCAGAGTGCACAGTACATGGAAGCCAGTTAGAGGCAACAGGAGCCCTTGAGTACAGGTAATAAAAAATTGTGTGACAATTCTTCCTTAGTGTTTCAAAAGGAAAACACCTGCATTGATACTAAAAAAGGAAAGTAAAGGAAATTGGCACATGGACTAGCAGGTGGTGGACTGTTGCTGTAGGGCTTCTCTCCAGGTTCCACCAAGCCCCGCAGTCCCACAATCCACGTATAAAATAATCACTCAGACGCTTATATTACTTATAAACTGTATGGCCGTGGCAGGCTTCTTGCTAACTGTTCTTATATCTTAAATTAACCCATTTCTATAAATCTATATCTCGACATGTTGCTTGTGGCTTACCGGTGTCTTTACATGCTGCTTATCCTGGTGGTGGCTGCAGTGTCTCTCCCTCCTTCTTCCTGTTTCCCCAATTCTCCTCTCTCCTTGTCCCACCTATACTTCCTGTCTGGTCACTGGCCATCAGTGTTTTATTTATATAGAGCAATATCCACAGCAGTGGACAAATCAAAAGGTAAGGCAATGTGGCTCTCTCAGCACTCTCTAATATTAGAAGAAATTCAGGATCAGAAATTTCCTATTTTGTTTTGATTTCTGTTTTGTTTTGCTTTGTTTTGTTCTTTAGGCACACCTAAAAATCCACATTTTACAGAATAAATATGTAGTTTTCTAACTGTTGTCAAATGGATACAACGTTTCTTATAATTGGCAAATAAGGCAGCACTCTGTAGATAAAATAGAACGTTCTTGGAAGCCGGACAGAGCCCTGGTTTTGATTATCTATCAACCTGATGATGTTATGTCCTGACTCTCATAGATGATGAAGGAGAACAATGAGAGGGGAAAGATCGGAGTCAGGTTTCAGTGTGGCATCGGGCAGGGAGCATGAGACAGACAGGCACAGAGGGAGTGTGGGGCTGATTAGAGAACTGTTTATATGATGGGACCAGGATTGGGAGCAGGAAGTAAGGGGGGCTGAATTATCAGGACTGAGAACACAGGATGTACTGTCACTGGGCCCAGAGGAGCCCATGCTGAAACTCACTAGGCGCTGCACACCCCAGTCTGTGCTGATCTGGAGTACAGCCTCCACCAAACTACACAGGTCAGGGATAAAGCTCAGAGGTTGGGGATTCTCAGTCCACTTTTCTCACTCTTGGAGCTTCCATGGGCATTTCCTGTTAGCCAAAATCAGTATGCTTGAGGAACAGGGAGTCCTGGGCATGAAGCAGGTATCCATCACTCTCCCAGGATATAGGAGACAAAGATAGATAATCCAGCACAAACAGATGCCTTTATCATTTCCACATTATTTGTTTCAAGTACAAGTGACTTCAAAGATACTAGTATTTCTAAAATGATATCAGTTGAATGAGAAATAAAGAGCTTTAGAATTTTTAAAAATAGAAACCAGTTATAAACTGGCCAAAACCAGCTTAAAGTTTTACTTGTTTAACATGCACATTGTGGGAAAATTATGGCCAGACAAAGCCTTTTTCTTTTCCAAAACTGATTCTTTAAGTTTTTCCTTTCTTTGAATCAAAACAAAACAACAATAACCTACTTTTGTGTACACCTTTCAGATTCTAGTGAAAAGTATTCTTCAAATATATTGCTTACATTTTTTTTTAATTTTTTAGATTTGGATGTTATGTATTGTGTTTGTGTGGGAGTATGTAAACATGAGTGTATGTGCTCACAGAGGCCATCAAAGGGGGCCAGGCCCTCTGGGGCTAGAGTTTAATGTAGGAGTATGTGTACATGAATGCTTGTGCTCACAGAGACCATCAAAGGGAGCCAGGCCCTCTGGGGCTAGAGTTTAATGTAGGAGTATGTGTACATGAGTGCATGTGCTCACAGAGGCCATCAGAGGGGGTCAGGCCCTCTGGGACTGAAGTTTAATGTAGGGGTATGTGTACATGAGTGCATGTGCTCACAGAGGCCATCAGAGGGGGTCAGGCCCTCTGGGGCTGGAGTTTAATGCAGTTCCAGATGCCTAGTGTGAGCGAGGGGATTGAACTGGGGTCCTCTACAAGAGCAGCACATGCTCTTAATCATGAGCCATCTTTCCAGCCCCCATCCACTGCTTTTAAGGAAGCAGCATCTGAACTTATGAAACAGTCTCACTTCCAACTCACAGAGCTGAACTGACTTGGTGGCTGATAAGATGCTACCAACAAAATGAGGCGAGAAACCTCTAGCCTCTCAGAAATGGACGGATTTTTTAACCACGCTATACTATATAAAGGAACAAAAAACAATGATTTTAAAGCCTATGGAAGAGAACTCAGCCTCAGGTAAATTAGGAGTGTGGAGTCCAAGCCTATGGGTCATAGTTTGGGGACATGTCCGTCTCTGCTTCCTCTGACCCCCAAGCCAGTGACCTTGGCAAGTCATTTTGTCCACTCGGCATTTTATTTTCCCTCACAGAATGATATGCAGGCAATTGTTTTCATTATGTTTAGTCAATCTGTGTGTTCCCTAAACAGAAATTGATTTGAAGATGGCCGGCCATTGGACAGAGAATGAGGTCAGTGGAATCTTCGACTTTTGAAAAAAAAATGGTATTTTCAAGGAAATTTTCTAAAAATATTACTTTTAAAGACTATCTGAAAATCTTCCAGAATTTTTCAAAAATTTCAATTAATGTTTTTAAAATGCAGATTTGGCTTTCTGCTGAATTCTGCTGTCACAGCAGCAGACTGTGGTTGAGGTTCAGCGGCTGTCAAAGAGTCTTGGCCTTAGCCTATTCCTAGCTACATACTGTAAGTCCCATTTGAAAAATCCTATTGCGGTTTTTCACTAGCCTTGCAAAACTTGGAACTTTTAGATTAGCCTTCAATTGCCTTCATGTCCGTTGATTGCAAGTTGGACACTATTAATACCCTCAACCTGCTTTTGTTAACACTGTCCAGAATACTGACATACAGTCAAATTTGTCCTCTGAAAACAAACCACCAAGAAGGACTATTTACTAGGTAGTGGAAAGAGGGAAGTATGTTTGCCCTAATTTCAGCTATAGCTGCTCTGTTTTTGGAGAAAGTTCGGAAAGATGCTTTGGAAAACAGTGATGGTACAGGGCAGTGATAGCTATGGACCAAGACAGCCTTAAGCATACGACTCACATGACTGTGTGACAGCAAGAAGGCCACATAAAAGGCCCAGTTACTTCAAGTAGAAACAGCCTAAGTTACTGAAGCCATGGCCTCAGAGCATTACAGTTTCAAACTCTGACTCTACTTCTTTTAGCTCCAAGATGGTTGCTATCAACAATAAAATGTGGTGCTGCAGATCTTCATCAACCTAGAAGTGTGGCGCACAGTAAAGGATCATCAGGAGGAAGGACTGGCTCCTTGTAAGCACTAGTGTAGGGACGCAGAAGCAGTGTGAGGTAAATTCAAACCACTACATCAGTGTAGGGTTACTGTCACTGACACTGTGCCTGTATCCTACAGATGAGTCCTCGTGAACACTCCTTGTTCGTAGAGTGTGAGAAGAGTTAGAGTCTCAGTAAATGACTGCTATAATCAGAAAATCGTATTGAACCATAACAATATGGTTAGGTATTCCCTAAGTCACTAGATGTCCTACAGTTCCACCCCTTGTATCCAGTGTTTCCATGTTCAGTCCTGTTTAGCACTTCCTTCTTTTGTCTTGTTCAAGGCTACTGAAACTTTGTTCCTATGAGGAAAGTCTGCATGCTTGAATAGTTTCTTGGATCACCTTTATCTACTTGTTTCTTTCAGAATGTCCACCTCTTTGGCCTTTTCTACTATTAAACTGAATACATTTGCTGTGGGGCTTGTTTTTTTTTCCCTGTATGAAGTATCTATTTCTGTAACCTGAAAACAGTATTTTGAGTGATGTCATACTATTGAAGAAAGACCTTTAACCCGTATTCTGCACACACACACACACACACACACACACACACCATCTCTCCATAGCTAAGGTTAATTTTTAAGTCTCAAATGGAATTCCAGAGTATACTGGAGTGTTTACTACCCATGAGAATTCCAGATCCCTTGGAACATGTAAAAGAATCTTTCTGTGTTTTCTTCTCAAACATCATAAAAGGATCTTGAAAACTTGCAAGACATGAATGTGTGTTAAACCAATTGAATATGAGATTCCCATAGACATTACTTGGTTTTACTGATGTCTAAATCAGCTTTAAGAAGTATCCAGTTGGCACACAACTGGGCACCAAATCAACAGCTGTTGGAACAGAAAGAACACAGCTGGCAGAAATGATAGGGTAGAAAAAGAAATGGAAGATAAAATGATCTAAATTTCAATGTTCGTCTAAAACACTTAAGTAGGACTTAGAATATCTTACATGTGGTATGACGATCTGATGGTCTCCATCTGTTATGAGACCCCAGAGGCTGACTGGCCATTAAACAACAAGATGATGACTGGTGGAACAGGTGCAGTGAAGTGGGAAGGTGTGGAGCAAATAAAACAAGTCCATGGCATCTATAAGAAATGGTGACCCCCAGGAAATTTTAAAAGGTTGTGTGCTGCGGTATTCATGACGTATGTGTGAGAGGCGTGATGGCAAGTGTATTTCTCTTGAAAGCACTTCAATTACTTGCATATTGTTATTTCTTTAGAATTCCCAGGCCCAGCACTATACACTTACTTAATGCTCAAAGAGAGCTATGACTTGCTTTGACAAATTGGCCTTTAATGTAATTCATTGGCGAGATGTCAATGGGAATGTTGCCTGAGCTACACCCTTTGCTAAAGTAATTTTCTAAACCTACCGCTGTGAGTCAACTGGTCTCGTTGTGAGTTTTCCTTGACACCCTTTGACATCTGTATCAAATTGAAATTCCTTATTAGCACCCTTCAGGACTTCCAGCCTTAAAACGATGCATCTCATGTTATTTCCTCACTTGAAATTCTGCTTGGCCCGCGCTCTATCTTAGGTTTCATGTCTTCCCTAGATCATCTTGCCCCTCTCACATCCATCCCTCTATTTTTCCACAACCACTTCCTTCAGTACATCTAACAAACTATTTCTGAATAATATGATCCATTCTGCATAGAATCTTTTCAGATATCAGGATGGCCTGTGAAAGATTTACTAATGGCAGCTTTATAAACATTTATTTGTACTGTACTAAGGTAATTATTTTATATATTAAACACATAGAATATTCATATAATAACTATACAGTGAGAGGATTGTTTAAATTCCTCTTGAGAGCAGTTCCTCTTCCTCTGTTCTTGTTTATCATACTAGACTTAAAGGTTTCCTTCTTTCATGAATAACTTTCATCTAGTCTAAAAGTCCAGGTAATTCTCCATACCCTAAATCCAGTCACTTCTCATGAATACTACCTTTCCTTACTACTGTACGCAGCCATGAGATCCTGCCTACGTGTCCGACTGTCCAACCTCTGATCATCAGCCCGATCCTTGCAAACCATGCCAGTTTATGTCGTCCCCTTCCAAAGCCATTACCAGCTCCATCTCCTTCAAAATAACACTGATGGTAACAACACAGTTCTCTACCATCTGACCCCAATCCTGCTTTCTTTGTCTCATTCACCTTGTCCCAATCTTCTCCAGTCAGCTGCATCCCATTGACAAATATATGCATTTGTTCTTCTGTGGTCTCATTGTTCCTTTAGGTCTTCAATCATCACCCCTTCAGTTCTCTTTTAGTTCTTCGGTTTGCCTTAGTTCACTCCATTTGTTGCAAACTTTATCCTAAGAGGCATTCATTGACTAGTAACTTTAACATGTAAATACCAATCATTTTCATTTTCTTCTCTCCCTTACTCTGGCTTCATTCATAGTGTTCATTGTTGTCTCCTATATTGTTAATATATTTGCTATTTAGTTTTTTCTCCCTATCCTTCTTGGTAAAATATTAACTGCTATATAAGGATGAAATCATTGACTTCATTAGTTTGCATGGTGCCTCTATCATTTCAGATCTGTTTAAAGACCTTGTGGCAAAGGGTGGATAGAGATGGCAGCGTGTCTGTCAGAGTATGTGGCCTCCAAAAGTCACAGAGGATCTCACAGTCCCTTCTGTAGGGCATAACCTCAGTGGCCTAAGGACCTTCAACTAACACTCACCCGATACTGGCCCACATCATCACTGTAAAGATCAAATTCCCCAAGATGTAAGCCTCTTGGGAGTACAAACCATATTTAAGCTACAGAGAGAATATCCCCTGGGATCATTGGAGTATGTCATTTCTGAAAATATTTTTTCCAAAATATTAGTAACAATTTTAGCTCAGGAATATGTCAATGAACCTTACAATGAGAACAATGTAGGAATGATGGAATGCATGTTTCAGCAACATGAGTCACTGAAAATTCACACAGAGACATGGACCTAAAGAAATCAGCTCGTAAGAGATTATGGAGGCTTTGTCATTCGACAGAACCTATTTTCAGTTAAGCACTAGCTGTACTCTGAGTATGTAGGCCTAGGAGAAGGAAACACTACTAAGATTACCACCATGGCAAATCCCTAAACTTGACCAGTCTTGTGTAAAAGAAGGAATAACTCAAAGCCTACACATTCTTAAAAGGAAAAAGATTGTATGGGTAGATTCTCTTCTCGCCATACCATGTGTTCAAACATAGAGCCATCATGCAGGTTTAATAAAGCAGCAGCAACTTCACCAGCCTGGATAATTGGCGAGGTTTCCAGTACCAGGCATGATTTCCCTTGTGGTGAGCAGCTCTCAGGTCTAATCAGAGAGCTGTTGATTACTGACTGCCAAAGTGTATGTGCCACAGTTAAACCCTTGGAGTAATCATGCTGTGCTGGGCATAAATATGGTTCATAGGTTCCATGGCAAGATAGGACAGTTACTTGTTTCCCTCCTTTGGAAGCTTGCATGGTACCTTCTGGTACCATGAGAGCTAGTCCTCCCAGAGAAGGCTTTCAGGTCAGAGACAGCTCAGGGACAACTAAGGAACACTGAGGGCAGAAGAAATAGTCTTCCCCAAGGAAAAGCATAATTGGTAATCCAGTATCAAATGGTCAGCCATGAAAACATATCTATAGGTGTAACATTATACAGATTGAGCAGGTTATATCTATGTGTTTAGGAATATATTATATTTTGTAAGATATATTAATATGTAATCAATATTATATATATATATATCAGAAATTAAAGAAAAAGTGATCATGAATTTGAAAAAGAACAAGAGGATACATGTAAGGATTTTGAGGAGTAAAGGGAAGGAGTAAGTGATGTAATTATAATATAATGTCAAAAATACTTTTTAAAGAGAGAGAGAGCCATATTTGTTTGATAAAACACCCCCCCACATACTTTTCAATTAATATGTCACAGTTCCAGATACCTGATTTAGATCAGTAGACAATTTCACAGAGTAAAAGGGAAGACTTATCTTCAATCAGTGCTATGCACCTCTATGGCAGCCTTTGAGAACTCCTAAGCCTTACATGTGCTGACTGAACTTTGACAGAGATATCAGAGAACCAGAGAACACAGGTGGAGCTCCAGGAGTCCAATTGATGAGAAAGAGGAGGGTTTGTATGAGCGAAAATTGTTGAGACCAAGGTTGGAAAAAGCACAGGGACAAATATCCAAACGAAAAGAAACACATGAACTATGAACCAATAGCTGAGGGGCCCCCAACTTGGATCAGGCCCTCTGGATAAATAAGACAGTTGATTAGCTTGATCTGCTTAGGAGGCATCTAGACAGTGGGATCTGGCCCTGTCCTCAGTACATGAACTGGCTGTTTTGAACCTGGGGCTTATACAGGGACACTTGGCTCAGCCTGGGAGGAGGGGACTGGACCTGCCTGGACTGAATCTACCAGGTTGAACTCAATCCTCAGGGGAGTCTTTGCCATGGAGGAGATGGGAATGAGGAGTGGGCTGGGGGGAAGGCAGGGGGGGGGGAGAACAAGGGAATCCATGGCTGATATGTAAAATTAAATTTAATAAATAAATTAAAAAAAAAAGAACCAGAGAACAACTTGTTTTCAGTGTGGTAGCACCTTTGTCTCAGCATTTTGTGCCCTCAAAATTCACCAGACTTTATTGATGGCTGGCAGTGTTAGAGACTAAATGAATAAATTCTTGATGTCCTACTGGATCGTCAGCTAGAAGAACATCTTGGCCACAGCTGCTCAAGGAGTTCTAGTTTTGCCACCAGGAACCCTTCAGAATACAGAATAATGATGAGAAAATTTTGTTATTAACATGAAGATTTTGAAGTTTGGTTGTTTGGGACTCATTTTAAAAGGCAGATAATGATTGCACAATTTAAATCCTTTGAACCTCAACTTGTTTTGACTTAGTTTAACATGCAAGATAATTTACTTTTTGAAGTTCAGTTCCTCTCTAAGGAATTTTAATGGAAGAGATTCAGTTTTCAAATGTGGGGTTTCTCTGCATTATAATTTTATTGTTACTAAAATACACTTGTGCATTCTATTGTTGGATACTTAATGTAGTATTTTTACTGCAAAATCTCTGAAAGGTTATGTTAGATGATGTGACAAACATACTTGATATGGTAAAAAAAAAAAAAAAAAAAAAAAAAAAAAAAGGAATTGGAGGTTATTTTCCAGATCTGGAAACAAAGCAATCTTGGAATTGGTTTAATTAACAAGTTTCATCCAATTTGCAAGCTGAAAGTTCAGCAGTATAATACAAGCATGTTGTGAGGACTCTCTCGGTACTTTATCTTCATTGATAATAATGATAATTGATAATAACGGTGGGTGTACATCTGGAAACAGATTGGTATATCTCAAACCAGAAACCAAGAGAGATTTGAGTCCTACTATACTTCCTGAAGGCACGCCGCCACTGACTTATGGGTATTCCACTAGGCCCATCTCTTAAAAAGATTGACACCATCATCAGGTACTGCCCCTCAGGACATCAAGTTGCCATCACATGGATTTTGAAAGGGACACAAGTCATATTCAAGCCATGGTACTTGGCTTGATGGCAGGTCACATTTTAGTTTAAAGCCACGTCTTTCATAATATAGGAATGGTTTTATACAATGGGATGCAATGGGGAAATGGTGTATTTGGTGTGGTGGTTTTCTTTTATAACTTGAATACTTATTTAATATGGAGTATAGTAGTAATGTCCACTTCGTTACATCCCTCACTTACTTCTCAAGATGAGTTTCCAGTGTAGGGGAATTTTGAATAAAATTCTTGCATGGGAAATGCATAGCTCACTTTTTCACTCCTTCACCTTTGATGCTAACTCTGGAAGGAAGTGTGCCATTCTGATCTGCCTGTGCATGTTGGAAGTTTGGAGGGAAAGTTCACACAGTACAAGACTGATGTAGTTCAGTGTCACGTGCTCACTGTCTCATACTAGTGCTTAGTTTTTGGAAAGACCCTTGTCCATAGATGTATGTCATGTTCTCTAATTAATTTCATCTACAAAAGAGTACTGGTAGGTCATCTGGCCTTTTAAAAGACCTTTGTTCTTAATTAGCCTGAATTTGAAGGAAGAAAGAAATATAATTAAATAATTGTTCCCCAAATGATAAAAGGCAGTAAGGTACTTTTTGGTTAAAAAAGGAAGATGAGGACATTTGTCACTCCTCAGAGCATGTCATTTAGTGGAAAAGAACAAGAATGTCACTCATAGGATTGCTGGAGTCTAAAAATACATTTTCACAAGGAAATACAAGTGGTCTCAATTTGAGGGAATGAATGACTGAGAATACCCTAAGTGACTGATTAAAATGATGTGGGAATTGTTCAGTCATGCTTCTAAGATCTTTAACTCTTTCCTGCAGCCCTGGGACTATTCTGGCTTCATTAAGCTGCTATAGCTACATGTGAACCATCCCACTTTGTCACAGAATGTCTGCTTTTTGCATTTCTACACACAATATAACATGGGCTTTTATATCCACCTCAGTCTCATGCTGAGCATTGTCAATCAAACATTCCTGACCCTTAAGGCTCAGAAAGCAGCAGAAAAACCAACTTGCCAGGAAGTAGATTGGGGTTAATACTGATTTCCCTCCACAATTGTAGCAATTTCATAGGATACAGAAATGAACGAATACACTAAACATACTAGGTCTCCATTTTGGAAAATTTCTCCTAAGAGAGAAGATTGTATGGACTATGGCAGCTGTCTTCAAGTGTATTTGAAGAACTTTGTGGAGAATGAATGGATGAAATCACAAGTGGGAGTATGTTGGTTTAACTTTATAATAGCAATTACAGCCATTTTGTCTTGGTAACAATGAGCTGGGCCACCCCGTGGTGCTGACATTCAGATGACTCCCTTTCAGGCTGAAGACTCATCCCACAGCCAGTTGAAACTCTAAGAACTAAGGATTCTGTGAGCATTTTTCCCCATAGGAAGACACAAGGCACTTTGCATTCAATTTTTTGAAAGAGAAAAATTTAATATATTTTATCTTATTATACATTTCCCCTAAATTACAAAGTCGACAGCTGCAAATATATTCTGCTACAAAGCTTTCTGTAAGAAACATCTCTATAAGAAAATACATCTCATTAACATTTCCTGTAAATAAATTATTTCAAATAATAACTTTTGGGAGGGTGAATATAAGGGAAATAATGGGGGAACTAGATTGTGTCATTGCTGTGTAGGAAATTCTGACCCAAATGTTCCATTCTCACCTCACCAGGCTCGTACAACAAATTTTGGCTTTTGGATACATTAGCGTATGATTTTTTGCTCTAGGATACATATGTGGAGCACAAATCATCATCATCTGGGCAAAATGCATGTCGGAACCTGAAACTCCTAAGGGGCTGTACTTTGAGATTGCACATGGGATTTAAGTAAAGCAAGAAAGTGATGTGGGTATTCAAGACCTCAAGTGATGGCATGATAACCTTATGTTTTTTCCGTCTTTTGTGCTCTATACATAATATTTAGAGCTGTGTTAAATCACAAAGTAGTAAAGTGGTTTCAGAGAATTTCTGTAGATTGGAGATATGTTGATTTCACTTGTTATTGCTTTTAAATTCTCTCAATAGTTGCAGAAAATAGAAACAATGTCTTTGGTAAAGAAATTCTATTGAAAGGCTAGTGTAGAAACTTCTGAAAGCATCATCATTTCAAAGCTTAGGGGGGACATTGGTTCTTCCTGTATTACTTGGTGTAAGAGAGCCCACTCTTTAATGGCCTCTCATATTAGATTTTACAACCTCAAAACTATGAAGTATTTTGAGGCTAGGGAGGGCAAGTTTCACTGCACTGAACTCATTTGCATGGTAAGTATTATGAGGAGAACAAACTCTATACAGAGCTTCGAGTTTGCTTGTGGAGCCTCTGGTGTCAGCCATAAAAATTCAGCCTGTGCTTCAGACATGTGAAATTAAAGCCTGGAAAAATGATGAGGTTTCCTCCACTTCCCCGCTGTGCTCCACACAGTACAAATATCATTCAAGTCCCTAGTGTCAGCCTCACCCTACTGGTCTCTAGCTATGCAAAGATAAATGAATTTAGCAGTCTAGTTCTATCACGTGTAGGGTATGTCAAAGCTTTGGCAAAACAATGGTTACTTCATTATTCAGTTCCCCACATGTGTTGGACATCTTTAATGTTTTTGCAATCTGTGAAAATTCTGCCCTGTGCTTGTACCACACAATTAATAGCTCTAGCTTAGATAGTCATACATTTGAAACACAATGCCATTCCTTCACAATGCAGGATCTGTTTGTGTCTTATATCTGTCTTCATTAATTCAGGTGAAATTAAGTTTTGGAGAAAAGAAATGAGTGGTATGAGGAGACACGTGTTTATCTTTTTCTAATGTCTAAAAGACATGCCAGTGTCTTGAAGTGATATGGGAAATATTGACTGCCTTTTTCTCTTGTCTACCAAGGCCTTTATTTGAGAAGTCAAAGCAAAGTTCCAAATTAAAAGGTGCTTTTTTGTGATGCAAATTAATGATGTTGCATATTTTCACTTCCTGTTTATCTTCTTTTCCATGTTTTAGAAATTATCTTATGTCAAGGGACAGTGAGAATAATTTATTAAACTATAACTTTGAGCAGAAATATGGCTTTAGATTATTTTTATAGCCACTGCCAGTCTGAAGAAAATGTCCGCTCTAGCTCAAGCCAAACTCTTGGAAAATCCCATGGCATTTGTCAGTAATTTCCGTGGTGTGCTTTCTTTTAATAATAGCATTTTCACAAATGTGTACATTATTTACATAAACAAGTTGCATAATGGAAACACTGGTTGTGCTTTGGTTTTCACTGTCTCGACTTCATTCAGTCCCACCTCTCTCTTGTGCTCCAGATTCTTACCACATTCCTCATTCTTCTGTGTTCCAAACTGGATTTTTCCATCATGCCATAATGCATTAAATACACAAATTCACAGTCTGATAGGGCTAACTTTCCCAGTGTCTGTCAGATCTTCTGGCACACGTGGAGTCTGGCTTTGGAGGAGTAGGTAGCATCTTTCCACACTTTGCAGGACAGGCCCTTTGCACAGTCACACCTCTGGAAAATCTCCAGCCCGTGAGAACCTTTCTTGCGTTGTTTGGTACAGACTTCCCCCTGATGGAGCACGGGTTTGCAGATTTTGGTCCAGAAGTGGCGAGCACAGCAAAATCCATCAATGCAGTCTGATGATCGCAGACAGGGGTCTCCTTCATGTCCTACAGAAAACATGAGCATAAAGGAGTACACAGTGCTTGAGAGCAATTTCTCCTTTACAATCAGAATCACAGGAAATGCTTTCACTTATATTATATTGCATTATATGGCCACTGATAATGAAAAGTTTTGGATTCCTACCAGTTTGCTATCTCTTTATTCTCATAAGTTTGCTTTTGTCTCTTTCCATTTTCTGCCATCTGACTATGGCATTTGTCGAACAGCCAGACTGTGTTCATTTTCAATTTGTCATAGTCTACTTTTTTCTATTTTTCTCTCTCTGTGTGTTAATGTGTGTAGTGTACATACATGCATGTTTTTTGCTTGTGTGTGAGTGCATGTATGGGGGGGTGTGGAAGCACGTGTGTACATGTGAATGTGAAGGACCAAGTGTGAAGCTAGGAAGTACCTTTCATCATTCTCTCATCTTATTCTTTGAACCAAGATCTCTCAGTCCAAACCAGAGCTAGCGGATATGGCAAGATTTGCCAGCCAGCTTGTTAAAGGGATCTCCTGTTTCAGTTTTCTGAGACTGGAATTACAGACAAGCTGCCACGCCTCACCTCGTATTTATAGGGGTTCTGGGGATTGAGACTCCTGTCCTCGAGTTTGCATGGCAAGCAATTTAACCCTGGAGTCAACTCCCCAGTCTACAGTCTAACTTCAGATATTTTCCTGATGATTTTTCACGTACGGGGTGAATTGGGGCGGGGGGGGGGGACTTGGTTTCAAACTAATTAACTTGCTGTCTTTTCAACAGGCCTAAACAAAGCTATGACTCAAGAAAGCTGAAATTTTCAGGGACTCTTGACACCATTTATCAGTTGAGTCCAGCTGTGAAAGCAGAATTATTAGCACAGGTTATTTAATACAGAGAATTGGTCACATGTGTGGTGGTTGAACTAAGAATTATAAGAGATGGATCAGCTGCAGGAATTTACTAGCACATTTAGGCCAAGAGACCCCCAAGGAGCAGGTGATGTCAGCATCCAGGGGCTCGATTCACTAGCCAGAACCTAACAGCTCCACCTGGAAGCAACTGGAGACTGAACGAAACACAGTCACACTAGAATACCAATGCAGGCATTGAGAGTAGAGAGTGGTTTAGAGCCAGCTAAAGGCATCTGACAAGGGATGGTAGGAAATACAGCCTACAAGAAGCTGTGAGATAGAACAGAGCCAGCTGAGCTCAGAGCCATCAGGCTCAGGAGCAACCAAGAACTTGGTTAAAAACATGTGAGATTCCAAATCGGGTTAGTGTGTGCACACACAGAAAGATTAAGTCACCAAATAGCACCCTCCCACACACATCTTGGCTGTATCGATTTGTGTTTCAGTGTAAGGCAGGAGTTGTCAGACGTTTGTGTTAGTTGCCCAGCTAAAAATACATTAGGGTTCTGAGGCTAAATGATCTGTTACAGCTACTCAGTTTTGTGATACTGTAAAACTTAGCCATAGAAAAAGTCTATATGAATGGGTAAGTTTGTGATTTTATGAACCGTTATTTAGAAAATCCAGTGATGCAGATTAGGTTCAAAATCTGTCATGTGACTACCTGTGGTCTAAAGGATTCTCTAGCATCCTTGATGTAACTACTTCCACTGTAAAATTTTGATGCAATTCACTAGCCATGCAATGTGGTGTTATTTTGTTTGTGCTCTGACAAATAAAGCTTGTCTGGAGATCAGAGTGCAGAGCTAGCCACTGGAGGCCAGGCAGTGGTGGCGCACACCTTTAATCCCAGCACTTGGGATCTCATGCCTTTGATCCCAGTACTTGGGAGGAGGAAACAGGAAGTGATATGGCTACAGGGAGAGGGGAAGTGATAAGGTGGTATGGAGACAGGAGCTGGGCCCCTTTTGGTCTAAGGATTTGGCAGAGATAAGTCTCTCTAGTGGCTGGCTCCTTTACTTCCCTGATATTTCAGCATTTACCCCAATATCTGACTCCAGGTTTTTATTAAGACCAATTAGGATTCATGCTACAATGCAACACAAGATTTCTAGTTAGATTGGTAGATTTTGAATAGTGCTGTAATGTAGATATCTAATGGGATGAGGAAAGACAAACATAATGGCAATTATATAGGAATTTAATGAAACAGAAATAAGAGGTTTGGGAAATAATTCAGGGTCTTGATAGGTAAAGCAAAATAATAAAAGAAATTACTTGTCAACATCTTTAGCATTATACATGTGACCACTATTGGTCCAAGCTACACCAGTGGGTCAGATCTTGTCCAGGAGACTGGCTCTTTAGAAGATGAAAACGTGGAGAAATGGTTGTGTGGTGAGAGAAGCTATGGAAATAACAAGTTTAGGAAAGGAAACTAGGTTTTCACATCATGGATTCCCAGAGCACCACAGGTCATCAAAAATTCTCAACAACAGGGAGATTATTTATTACAAAATTCTTGAGAACACTGGGCATTTTTAATCATGGACATCTTGAAAGAGGAGTGCTTCACAGATACACATATAAAAAGCTCCTTTGAGTATAAGTATATTTCATGTATTCAAAATTTTACTATTAGTAAAATAATTTACTATTACTAAAATAATTCACACTATTCAAGCTTGTTATTGGTGAGTAAGAGGAAGAAAAGGACTTTATAATGATGCATCACTCCACTACAAACCAACTGTTCCTCATAGGTTGGCTATGATAACATGTCATATGATTGCTTAGTGATATCTGCTTCCTGAATCTGCAAAGGTGAAAAAATTGGCAGAATTTAATTGCCAGCAGCAATATTTCCTCATGCATTTCCCACATGTTTGGACCATACAAGTTTGTTTAGAAGGTTTATTCTCAGTTTTCATATGAAAAGAGAGGCATGCTTAGAAAATAGCATGGCAGGTCAGGCTACTGCCTTTTTCATAATATATACTTTTCAACAATTCTATGAAATCTCCAGCATTTTCAAAATTAAAAATTAATAAACTCAGTTTAAAATTGCCCATTAATGAACATTTTCATAATTTTCTATGGATTCATAGAACCAAAGAGAATTAACTATCTATGTGTGGTGGTTGGAAAGAAAAATGGCCCCCAAAGGGAGAGACACCATTAGGAGGTATGGCCTTGTTGGAGTAGGTGTAAGTTTTGTTGGAGAAAATGCATCACTGTGGACATGGGTTTTAAGGTCTCATATATGCATAAGGTACCACTTCCTGCAGCCTGTGAATTAAGATGTAAGAACTCTCAGCTCCTTCTCTAGCACCATATCTGCCTGCATGCTGCCTTGCTTTCTGCCATGATGATAATGGACTAAACCTCTGAACTGTAAGCAAGCCACCACAATTAGATGATTTACTTTGTGAGAGTTGCTGTGGTTATAGTGTCTCTTCACAGAAATAGAAACCCTAAGACACTATGTTTTCTTTTACTTCTTTATAAAAGAAAGAAAGAGTAAACAAACATGCAAGTAGAGGGAGTCCTACCTTTTATATGAGACATCTTGGTGTGTGGCCTTCCTAGATTCTGCCATCCCAGGTCATGGTTGGAATAGTGACCATGGTTCCGATCTCTATGCCGAGTGCCATCCAGAGCTGGAATATGAGGGGTCAGGATGCTCTCAGTGACTGGGATGCAGATACCTGGAAATGAGATTGTAAACAGATCACTATAACTGGTGATATAACCTGTAATGTTCATCCTGGTCTGTGTTAGGACATTTATATCTGTGTATAGACATTTATGTGTCTATTTCTTAATCTACCTACTACTATGTATCTATCTTTTTTATCTGTTAGTTCATTCATTCATTCATTCACTTACTTATTAAGGATAGAATAATTTGGCTCTGGAGCCAAGCTTCCTAGATCTGAATTTTTCCTTTTCAAGATCAAATGACATTTTGCAAAGAACAACAAAGCAGAATGAATCTCATCAAATTATTGTAAATATATGAAAAGTACTTAGAATAGTGACGTGGTGTAGAATTAAGTCAGTGTCCACTGTTTCTTTTTTCAAAAGTCATCTGACCAAGGACTTGTCCAAGGTCCTTTTTGTTTATGAGCTAAACAATCTCAATCCAGCCTACCCACTTCTCACATGGTGTGAGGTCTTTGTCTGCCCCTTCAGTTCCTCTTTAAGATATTCACAGTAGGTTTATTCCTAGAGACCAGAGAAGGCATGACAATATGAGCCTGACTGTGTCATTTTTTATGACTAATGCTTCTAACCATGTTCTGCAATTATTTAATCAAGTGTCTGTGATTGTTTTCAGTACATTATTAGTGCTGAATAGATGTTTGCCTGTCAGCTCATTAGGCTTGAGTGCAGCCAGGCTGCAGGTGGACCAGCTATCCCCTCACCTACTAAGGATGCCCCGGGACATCTTTAATATAAGAACTATAATATAAAATTCCTGTGAATCTGGTCAAGGGACTCACAACTACATTTCTTGTCTTGGTATTCATGTGTTTAGGAAACAGAACATTTTGTGATTTTGCACACAACACTGCAATTTTGCAATAAGAAATAGCCAGACCTCAGGAAGCCTGTTTGGAAGGTGACTCTGGTATCTAACGCTACCCAAACACTCAAAGCCTCCCAGTCCCAAAAGGCTTATAACTCAGGAGTCCGGATAAAGAAGCATTAAATCACCTTAGCACAAAGCCTTCTGAGAAAGAAAGAGGCTGTCTAACACTTGATGAGATCTCTTACCATTATTGCAGCGGGTACCAGGGCAACACATGCCATCTCTATGGCATCGTTTCTTTTTCCTCCGACACACCATACAGGCTGATGATCCTTGGTGGGGACTGTGACAGTATCTTCCAACTTCACATTCCTTATCACTGCTGCAAGGGTAGGCCTGTCATCAGATAGGACAGCAAAGAGAGAAAGGTGTGAGGTCCTTGGACACTGAGAAGGCATTCAGGCAGCAACCTTAAGAGAAACTCAGTCACATTTGCAGGGCCTGAATGAAATACACCCTAAAGTAAAAAAGCACCTTGAAATTAACATGCCCTGTGCATTTTCACTGGCCACCTTTATACTGCATACTGGCAGGCACCTGCCGTGAGTGACTCCGGAGGCTCACGAAAAGGTAACTGTTGAATCGCCACTAATTGCAGAACACACAAGCAACCTCTCACTCCATTCCCACCTGCTATTGAGAGACAAGGAAGAGTAAAATGGACAAATGATTGTGCTGATCGGTATCTGCCCAGAGAACAAATACATCTAAGAAAAACTCACAATCCCTGCCTGTGAAAGGTAAGGAGAAACTGTTACAGATGATCTGAGAAACAACCTGTCTGCACACAACACATCCCTGCCCCTCCACCCAAAAAAAAATAAAGGACCTTGCCCGAATCCCTACTTTCTCTACAGAGCAACAGCAGTGTCCGCATAACCAGAAGGATGCTGGACTTCAGTTACTGAGAGTTCTCAGGAAGCCCAACAGGGTATCCTCTCACGATCTCCTTGCAGCAACTATAGCAACTATGTCTTCAGTTTGTTCAGAAAAAACAGGTTATTAATGCATTTCTCCACAGTAGTAAGTCCTGAAAACTACGTGAGCCGTGTGTGATAGTAACTCAAAAGATCAAAGTCAAATACGGACTCCAGTTACATACAGCCTGCCTTTTGGAAGTTCTTGGAACATTTGACATGTACACATTCAGAGACTGTGATATCATACAGCACACTTAGACTGAGCATTGAGATAGGTTCCCCACCCCGACCCCCTTTTTTTTTAAAACAAGGTCTAATTACGCAACCTATGATTGCTGGAACTCACCTTAGACCAGATTTGTCTTGAACCTTAGACTTGTGACAATTCTCCTGCCTCTGTCTTTAAGTAGTGGGATTATGAGCAAACATTACCAGGCCTGGCCTCCTTTTATTTCATTTTTCCAATTTTTCGAGAAATACATTAATTTTTAACTACAAATACAAATCTTATTTTTGAAAACTTTGACTTTTGCTTTGAAGTGTGCACAGATGATATAAGGATGAAACTGTGGATAAGATGTTTGTGTCTCTAAAATAATTATTTTGGTTTGGGTGTTTTCATTATGAAATCCCACTTGATGTCCTAACCCCACACATTGCTTATTTCCTTTATCCTCTCTGTCTTCCTTCCTCCCTTCATCCCTCCCTTCTTTCCTCCCTCCCTCCTCCCCCCTTTCTGCTCTGTATCTGCCAGGTATGTCTGTCGCATCATCTTCAATTAGAGACAGGAAGTAGAGATGAAGTTTATGTGTGAGTCTGAGGGAAAATGGATTTTATCACCATTACAACATCTTATTTACCCTTGAAAAAGTAGCACTGGGAGCCACTCACTTGCCTTTGAAAGCGATTTTAAATGATTGCCCAGTGGCAGTGTGCCATGAATCCATAAGATGAATTTGTGCTATCAGTCCACTTTACGATTCCTAGGTTGACTTTCAAGAATCTGAACGAAGTTGAATACACAGTAGTGGGATGTTTTTCAAGAACCCAAGACTGAAGAAAACCAAACCAATGTCACTTCCCGCCTGGCCTTGCCACACTCTTGCCCCCAGGAACTTTGCCGTCTTCCTATTTAGAGTCATTAATTTTAATTGAAACACAATTCACATGTTTCTGATTCATTTACATTCATTTCATCAAATTGTTTTGCAAGAAACATTTGATGTCTTACAAGTCTTTCCTTTCTCAAAAATAGGACATGTTCTCTCGTCCGAAATAAACATGTGCTACCTAAAACATCATGTGCTGTTCACAACTCAGCAAACTCTCACACAGTTCTGACAAGAAGTAACGCTGGGCTGCATTCATAAAGAACAGACCGCATTGGAGGAACAAGCTGATTGCTAAATTTAGTTTATTTATCTGGAAAAATATTCTTAGGTTGAAGAAACAGTGACAAAGGCAAAGACAGTATTTGGGATGTTTTTGAAATGTTATAAATGTTCTGTGCTTGGGACTGAATGCCCATACCAAGATTCTAGAAGGAAAAGTTTCAGAATTTGAAAGCGATGTTTAATAATTTTAAATAAAAATATAACTTCTCCAAAGCTCATAAAACTTTTGGCCACAGTAAACTATATGAAATAAAATATATGAATATGAACACACATATATTCTATAAATGTTTTCAAAAAAGGGGGCATAATAAATTGAATGAAGTGAGTTTGAGAGAAGCAACTGATCTTAGGAGACATGCCTTGCTTTCAAAAATCAGTGTCCCCAGCACAGGTTTACTGAGGCATAAAGCCTTTTTAGCCTGATCATTATCAAGAAAACAACATAAACTGTAGACCTAACATATTAGTGATACATATGTACCAGCATTGGTGCATCACATTTCAGCAATTTTGATTCCCCCCCCCCCCCCCGCCGCCCCCGGAGCAAGCGCTCTACCACTGAGCTAAATCCCCAACCCCACAATTTTGAATTTTGGACAAAGGTATTTCAGCACTACCATGAGGGCTCAGTCACGTCATTTCAGAGGTGTTCTTTTGTGTTTGTTTTTCTATTATTAAACTGTGTCACAGTAGGAAAGCAAGGGGAGACATGCAGACAGAGAAACAGGAGGCCTGATGGAATGATGGGCATAGGAGTGATTGAAAGGACTTCTGGTGAGAAAAATATACATAAATATAACTGCCACTTAGGAACTTTCACAAGAGGATCTTTACTTCCCGTTACGTTTGGTCTCGAAAGGTTGTCACTTGGCTCCCACTTGAGGGTAGCGTTGTGGTTAAACATAGAGCAAGCTTAAGAGCCTTAGCCAAAGTGTCAATTTAAAGTTAATCACATGCTCGCCTGGTACTTGTTTTAGAGATTTAAAAGTAAAAGGCAGATATGTTTCTTACTACAGCAATTAATAACAGTGGTGTTTTCATGGCTTTCTTGACTTGGTCTTTAGGTGAAGAGACTAGATAACCATGGTATGTGAGGACCAGTGGCAGTCTACTGGAACACCAATAGCCAAGTGTAAGAGCCAGAATGAGACTTGCATTCTCTCTCCACTAACTACTTCCAGAACTGATTAGAAATCCCATTTTGTCAGCATTCACAATCACTCACTACCCAGACTCAGGCATGGTTAGGATGTAAGTTAATTAGGGGCACCTAAGAAAAGGAGATGATTTGCCATAAATTAAGAGTGTATAAAAGCAGTCCAGAATCAGGCCAAAAAACAAAGACATTTGTTTTGCTTCTTTTTAGTCTAAATATAAAGTCACTTCTATAAATAGCTACACCAGTGATCATTATAACCATGACAGGAGCTTTAAAAACAAAAGAGTAAACACATTGGACACAGATTGAATTAAAGTCTATCAGAAACCAACATTTCTCCTTAGTATGAAGAGTTTGAAGTCCATTTCCACCATGCTAGTTTGGAATAATTATTTATAGTTTTAGCATTAAAGTGAGGAAAAGACATTATGTAACTTTTAGAGATAAATAGTATGCTCAATGGTAGAGAATTTGAGTGTGCTGAACTTGCCATGGCATCAGGCCTGGGATATCAGAACCAAGAGCATGTTATGGGGAAGCTTTCACACCCATAGAGATGAGGTTGTGCATTGGTGACCTCTGTGCTGAACACAGAGATTGTGAAAGTAAACTTGCCCACATTTTTCTAATGCCAACAGCCTGTCCTGCAGCAGCTCTTGGAAATTCAGAAACCTGTAGGGAACCACAGCCGAAGCTATAACAATGATTCCAGTTCCTGACAACAGTTTTAACTGATTGTAAAGCAGAGTTATAAGCAGAAGCCTGCCATGCAAATAATGACAAATAGAATTCTAAGGAGCAAAGCAAAAAGGAAATGTAGCCATTCCCTCTTATTTGAAACAATTAAGTCCTTTCCCCCGCCCCCCTCACTTATTGTCAAAACTTGCCCTCACTTATTCCAAGAGTAAGGGTCTATTAATTCAGTTTTACATATAGGATTGAATTTATTATTGTGTGTGGTTTTTTTTAACTCCCCATCCCTTTGAAATGTAACCACTAGATCAGTTCTCTGAAATCATGAGGAATATTGCTTCAGGTTTCTCTACAACATTGACCAACAAATAGACCTTTGGCCACAACCGAACCTCCCACATTCTCAAAATAATGATATTTTTCCTGTTTGATGATGGGGGTTGGGGGTGGGAGAGAAAGAGACAGAAACATCACACATTGTTCATGTGGGATGGCTGGCCACCCATCCGGATTCTTGCAAGATCGACCTACTTTCGTTGTTGTTTTAATCTAGACAATCTTTTGTCCCCTTGAGCACTGTTTGTAACAAGCACGGAAGTTGGCTGGAGCCAGGAAAACGTCATCAGCTGGGCAGGCAGAAGACAGCCTGTGGGGGTTGGGGGTGGGGTGGGGACAACCCAGCTGTGTGAATGAAAAACATTTGAGTGGATAGAGGGCGTAACAGCGGACGGAGGGCTGGGGGTAGGAACAGATCTTGGGGCTCTGAGGTCAAAGCAGAGCAAGGCTGGCCGTCACACATGGGAAACCACAGCCTTTTCCTAACTTCTTAGAGGAAAGGTTAATTTCCCAGGTTATGACACTCCACCTGGTAGATTTTTGTTTCTTCGAGTATATAAGGCACACTACTGCCAAGACATGCATTTCAAAACTGCGTGGGAAACCTGCACCACGGGAGTTCTGTGTGGACGGTACCCCAGTCTGGCTATGGGCAAAGTGCTCATTATCTCCTCTGTCCACTGTTATCTCTGGGTAAAGCACCTTTGAGGACTCATGAGTCAGGATGGGAGGAATGAGCAGTATTAAGTTTGAGATAAAGAATTCAGATTCTCGTGGTGCTATGAAAGCCCGGGTTCTTTCAGACAGCTGTCTGGCTCTGCACTCGGCAGTCGGCCGTCACTGAGCCCAGGTGGACAGACTACCAGCTATCTCCCGGGTACTTCTAAGAGCTAGATCTGTAATCTGCAAATGTGTGGCTGGCTACTCCGAAAATACGCTCTTACACAGTCAACATCTAAAATTTGTCAACACGTGTTTTTTTGTTTGTCTCATTAATATAATGCTTAACGTTAGATATTTTGTTAACATTAACTTCCCAGTAATTTAATATGGCTCAATAAAATAGATAAAAAAAAACAGTATATTCATCATAAAATTAATTGCAGTGTATTTTCCCCTGATCACTTCCCCTTCAATTAAATATTGTGGCTCACATTTAGTTAAATTTTGAAATGCAGAAGTCATCATCACAACTTTGAATGCTTTGCTTCCAGATTTTCCATGATTTCACTTCAGAATTCAGGATAGGGGCCAGCAAGATGTCTCAGCCTCTATGGGCACTTGCCACCAAGACTGATGACCTGGGTTCCATCCCTAGTGGAAGGAGAGAACAGACTCCCCCAAGCTGTACTCTGACCTCCACATGTACATGTACGATATGGCACATGCACACCCATTCACACATATAATAAATAAATAATAAATGTGGCAAACATTTTTAAATGAATGATAACACAATGAGGAAAAATTTTTTAGAGAGACTATTAAAAATAATCATTCTGAGATCTCCTGAGTAAACTGGGGTGGGGGGGATATAGAGGGTAGGGTATGGGAAATGAGAACATAATGGAACTGGATGGTTGAGCTGGAATAGGGACAGAGCAGGGGAGCAATGAAAGAGCTATCTTGATAGAGGGAGGCATCATGGGGATAAGGAGAAACCTGGTGCTAGGGAAGTTCCCAGGAATTCACAAGGATGACCCCAGCTTAGACTACTAGCAATGGTGGGGAGAGGGTGCCCGAACTGGATTACCCCAGTAATTAGATCAGCAGGTACCCTAACTGTCATCATAGAGCCTTCATCCGGTAACTGATGGAAGCAGATGCAGAGATCCACAGCCAAGTACCAGGTGAGCTCCAGAAACTCCAGCTGAAGAGAATAAATAGGGATTCTATGAGCAATGGGGATCAAGATCATGATAGGGAAACCTACCGAGACAACTGAACCAAGCTAGTGGGAACTCATGAACTTTAGACCAGCAGTTGTGGAGCCTCCATGGAACTGGACTAGGCCCTCTGCATAAGCCAGTTTTATACCTTGGACTGCTTAAAGGGCCCCTGGCAGTGGGTGCATGAACTGGCTTTTTGGAGCCCATTACCTATGGTGGGACACCTTGCACAACCTTGATGCAGGGGGAGGGGCTTGGACCTGTCTCAACTGAATGTACCAGGCTTTGCTGACTCCCAAAGGGAGGCCTTACCTTTTCTGAGGAGGAAATGGAGAGTAGGTTGGGGAAAGACTGGGAGAGGGGGGGAGCAGAGGAGGAATGAGAGGGAGATCTGTGGTTGGTATGCAAAATGAATAAAAAAAATTCTTAATAAAGAAAAAAATAAAAAAAAAACATTCAAGTCAAAATTTCAACCAGGTAATACTTGTCTGTAATTCTAGCAATAAGGAGGCAGAACAAGAGGATTCCAAGTTCAAAACCAATCTTGGCTACATAATGAGTTCAAGGCCAGTCTGGACTATATGAGACCCTATAACACACACACACACACACACACACACACACACACACACACACACACACAAATACATAACATTAAAATGTTTAAGAATTTTTTTTTTTTTTTTTTTTTTTTGGTTTTTCGAGACAGGGTTTCTCTGTGTAGCTTTGCGCCTTTCCTGGAACTCACTTGGTAGCCCAGGCTGGCCTCGAACTCACAGAGATCCGCCTGGCTCTGCCTCCCGAGTGCTGGGATTAAAGGCGTGCGCCACCACCGCCCGGCCTATGTTTAAGAATTTTGCCTATATTTCCATCTATAAAGTGTTAAAAGATGCGTAACCTCAGATGTAACTCCAGGCAATTTCAAGAAGAACCATGGATGCTGAGGATCTGGAAGCTAATTTAATTAAAATAATGTGTGCTTCCGGCATTGCTAGGAGACACAATCTCACAGGAAACTCCCCGATCCTCTGGCTCTTATACTCTTTCTGCCCCCCTCTTACACAATGTTCCTCGAGCCTTGGTGCAGGAGTTGTTTTGTAGATTTCATCTGTTGGAACTGGGATATGCAGCTGTGCACTTTGGTTGGACATGGTTTGGCTGGTCGTGGTTTTATATAATTCTCTTTCTGTGTTAGAATGAGATGTTTCATGGATGAGGGTTGAAGACTACACTTATATCTGAAGATGTGGAGCTATCCCACAAAGTCTCACCAACATAACAGCCTGAATATGAGATGAACAAGACAACAATAGACGTGCGGAATTGGAAAGGGGAAAGACCACAAGGCTGCCACTTTACATAAGAAACCACAGGACACCTACAGAACTACAGGACTACAGGAATGCTCAGAGTGGGAAAATATAGTCTTCCTCCAACTAGTTACCTAATACTGAATGATCACACTCGAAGCATAAATACAGGTGATGTTATACAGACTGAGGAGGCTGTATTTGAGGACATATATGTATACATAGATGCATGGACAATAATCAATAAGAAAGAAGCCATGAATTTGTAAGAAAGCAAGGAAGGGTATATGGGGAGGCTTGAAGGGAGGGAAGGAAGTGGAGAAATGATGTAATTATATTATAATCCCCCAAAGAAAAGAAAACAGTGAAAAACCAACCAAACAATGACAAAACAGCCACTGGATCAACATGACTGAGTCTACATTAAATTTAGTTTCCTAAGAAGAATAAAAAAAACAACTTAGGCTGTTCATCCCATTACATATATTTGTTTTAAAGAAAAGATAGAAAGTTGAATTTTGACACAAAGGTTACAAGACAGGAGAATACTTGCTAATGCTGCCTGGGTTATTGACTAGGAATCATGGATTTTTTTCTAGTAGCTTGGAAATACATTAGTTCCCCAATTAATTCAGAAAGTCCCACCAAGTCCCAAGAGGAAAGGTTAATTCTGTAGAATAAAGACTAGGTAATCTCTGGCTTGTTGTGCTCCACTCTGTCATTTTTCTAAAATGTCTTTTGTATTTGAGATTATAATAAAAATGTATCATTTACCCCCTTTCTTTCTCTCCCTCCAAACCCTGGCATATAACACTTCTTGTTCTCTTTCAAATTCATGGCTTTTCTTCATTGATATTGCTGTGTGTGTGTGTGTGTGTGTGTGTGTGTGTGTGTGTGTGTGTGTACATATATTACTAAATATAACCTGCTCAGGCTGGATAATGGTACTCATACAATACTCACATGTCTTCAGGGCTGACCACTTGGTATTGAATAACTAATTGGTATGCTCTTCCCTGGGGAAGATTATTTTCCAGCTCTAGCATTTCTTAGTTGCCTGATGCTCTTTTAAGCAAAAGAGAGATTCTAAGAAACTGTGTGAACACATCTCATATTCTCCGCTGTAGCATACATTACCCATCATGGAGTGAATGGGAGAACTAACTTTTCTGTCTGGTCAGAGAACTAACGGAAACCTAAAGGATGCAGTTTACCTGGATCTTCAATTTTTTTAAAAATTTTTTCATCCTTTCTCCCCTCATTATGTTTAGCCATTCCCTCTCATTCAAAATGTATAGAGCAAACTGCTCCTGTCTGTGACAACAGCAGTGCCTCAGCATGTGCACAGCTAAAGAGTCCTGTGTGTTCCGTGTGTCTATTACCAAGTCCTTTATAACCCAGTGACTGCCTGAGTATAATTATCCAGACTTAAACAGAGCAGTAAAGTGCCCAACTTTAGGTTCTCTTCAAAATGTCTGGTTGACATCAATAATAAAAAAAAATGTCATCGTAGTCTTACAAATTTGCCTGATTTCATGTCTTTAGAAAAATATTATGGTAAAAAAGATTTTATAATTGTACTATTTGAATTATGCCTCCAGATTAATTTGTTTCATGACTCTAGGAGAAGTTGGTAAGTTGCATATGTCCCTTGATAAAATGGACATATTTCCCTAACTTCAGCAATGCTTACCTGCTTACTTAATCATGAGCATTCCATAGATTGCCTTTAAAAACTACGTACTCATGGAATTTTTTCAGACATTTTATTTCTATTCTAAGATTAGATGGGGCCCAGGAATGTCTTTTAATAAATTCTGTTCTGATGAACACACAATAAGGGAGGATATGGGAAGAGGCATGGCTTCAGAGATGTTGCATAGATTAATGGTCCATGTTTTAGAGGTATCACACAAATGGCAGCAAGCTAGACAAGTTATGAACCCAACCCCTTCTCCAGACAGACAAGGGTCTAAGTGGGCATTGTTTACATGGCAACAAGGGGGGCTAAGAAAGTGACCTACTGGCAACAACTATTTCCAGAAAGGTTCATTTTTATTCCTAGTACTCATCCACTGTGCTTGAGGGAGAGCTTGGGAATTTCTAGAACTCTATGAAAAGTAAAGGAAGAGAAACACACACACACACACACACACACACACACACACACACACACACACACACACACACACACCATCGTGCTGTGGAAGAAGACACTGTGGACTCAGAGCTGTCAGCACATCCATTATTGCTCCATTGTTCCATATCCTCATGTGGTATACACCTGTGTCATGTTGGCAATGCATAACTATGCAGCTTCCTTTGTATTTTATATCCTGAGGGGAGACACAAAACAAATAGCTTTCGTCCTCATACAATATATGAAAGACAGGTCATGTGAACATCCGTTAGTTTGTGTGCTTAGTATGGCATTTTTCATTTCTCAATGAAAGGTGCATTTATATTTAAAAGTAGATATTTAGGTGGATATGAAAACATATACTATTAACTTACTGCTTTAAAAAGACTTTCATGATAATAAAACAGACCAAGGTTGGTAACTATTTCTGTAACTATTTTCAAAATATAAATACTTGGTAATTTAAATGTCAAATATGTTGGTGACCAAATGTTTGCTTACATTATCATGAATTTAAAAAATGATGACATGACAGTGCTGTGTTGTATAATTGCATACATGAATATGTGTGTGTAGAAATCCTATCAAATTATCTCAGGAAATGTACCAAAGAAATATAGTTTACCCATGGGAAGGTAGACAAGGTTAATACTGAGAATAGAAGAAAAGAGAACATTTAGGTTACATGTAAGCTTTTAAAAATATTTTATAATTTGCACTAGATACATGCAGCTCCAATTATAATTAATACAATATCTTTAAAAAGCTAGTATTTGAAAATTTAAAACAGAGTTTCTTAAGTTATGCCTTATGTTTTTGTTTTAGGAAAAAACAGTTTTCCTTAATCCAAAGCTTCCTACAAGAGCTTCAAGTAAAGGCTCCCCAAGAAAAGTGTTCTGAATGAGTTCATAAATTTCACCTTCTTGGAACAATAAGACTTCAATTAAACATTCAAAACATATTATCACAAGCATACATATATACACAATGCATTGCTCTAACAATTGCTTAACTGGGCTAATGTTTGTTAGTATCTTGGCTGATTTCACTTGATACAGAGCAGTCAAATGGGAGTACCTCTCTAATCTTGTTGAATTCTCTTTCATTTCCTCCAGGAATTAGGCCAGACGAATTCAAGTAGCCACTGGCTACATTTTATTCTAATTTTGAGGAAACAGCTGATACAAGCAGATAAAATTTGAAAGACTGCTCATTTCTGGTCAAAACGATGAAAAGAAAGCCCAGAAAAATACCTAACTTAAGGCACAAGAACTTTTTCCCATATCTGTTAAGAATGCTATGAGTAAATGCTGAAAATGATAAACGGTTCCTATAAGAGCTTAGAGCCTGTAAAGAAGATGACACACAATGTTTATCCCTCCAGGTGTGCCAGTGTGGAGAGGCAATGACTTGAGGAGAAGCTCTCCCAATGTTTATACAGAGCATTACAGCAAGAGCCAGACTCTGCAGCTTGCATCAGATTGCACTGACTGAGAAACCTTTTATTACTAACACAGGGCAAAGCTGTGATTCACCGTTTACCACGGGGAAGTCTGGGAAAAGCAATTAAACCAGAACTAGATCTCTAGCCAAAATATAGGAGCATGTAGATACCTTGTTCTATCAGCCACAAGATGGAGGACTAGAATAAGCCACTTGCCATTAGGAAGAGAAAGAAATGAAGCTATCTCATATGATAAGAATTTTACCCGCCTTAGTCTTTTGCAATTTCAGCCTGATGCCTGAATTTATGGTGTTTACAGAATACATCCTGGTATCTCCAGTCTGTCCTGTGTACCTTGTTAATGAAGGCAGAAACGATCCCACATAGCAACCTATGCACAAGACATGCAAAGTACACTCACTTTGTCCATCAAATCACTTCTGAGTTCCACAATCCAAGACAACTGTGAGTGTTTGAAGCAACTTCAGAGTGTCAACTTCTTGCTAGGGTAAAAGCCTCCCAGTGGAGGAGTGCTTGACTTTCTGACAGATGAAATGTGACAGTGGCCAGGGGCATTTTTTTTTTTGAGACATTTTAAAGATGACCGAGTGAAAAAGCCTTAGACTGGAGAATAGTTTCAGTTTCTGATAATAACAATAATACTAGCACATGTTATTTATTAAAATAAAGCACTTTTCCAAAAAAGTCAGTATCTCAATATACATATGGACTTAGTTCTCAGTCTCATACCCCTATGAACCAATTTAAATTCTTACTGTGTAGAAAAAATGAAGGTCAGCACACATGAGGTAAGGAGATACGTGTCTCCAGAACAATATGGTATAGAGACATCACTCACTGGGTTAGCATCAGTTTCTATGAAAAATTTCTTTCAAAAACTTTGGAAAGGAAGGAAATCATAAGCCAGATGATAGATGTTTTGGGTTTTGGTGACCCTAGTGTTCAAATATCAGCCTCAGAAATGTGGTACAGCTTGTGATGACATTCTCAATGTGTTAGTAATCCCAAAGAGAACATACTGAAGACATTGGTCCCCCCACACCACCCACATCCCAGGGCCTCTGCTTTAGTGTGGTGACCCAAACATTCTCAGTAGAGCAAAGGGGGTCAGAATATTTGTTACCAGCTTAAACGACAAAAAGAGAAATAATGTTTTGGGTGTAAGTCATTTTCCCCTCATTCCATTGGCTCTTTCTGTCTGGGCAAAGAGTATCCTCCTCTGTATTTCTGCAGCTTCTATTTGTGGGCCCCTGGGCATTACTAAGGACCCCCAGATGTACTGGCATCGAACTCTTCTTAACACCTCCATGTCTGACCTTACATTCCAGCAGCCTTTGCAACAATAAAACAAAGTATGGGGTTTTAAAATGTGAGTACAGGAGAAGGCAGTAAGGAAGAAGTAGAGTGCAGCTAAGAAACAGGAGTTCCCACAGGAATAGAGATGGGCTTGCATTGCCTCGAAACAACCATAGTGCTTCCCTTACCGGCAGGAGGTTCATGAAAAGGGCAAATGAAATTTTTAGACAACAATGCTAGGGTCATTCTAAAAATCTTTCACTTTAAAAAAAAAATTTCACCTCGTGCCATACATTCAAATGTGTCCAGAGCAATATTTAGAATGCTATACAAAATCTGTCCAGTGTTGTTTGATCATTTTAGCCAAAGAAGAAGAAAGCTATATTACAGTTAAGATTCCCAGGAAACATTTGTTCTTGGCTTGGTGAATCTGGTTTCCATCTACCTCCCTAGAGTTTGTGTCCTGCACTCCAGTTACATGGGCTTTATGCATATCCTCTAGTCAACCCCATCCATGGCTCTCTGTTTAGAAACACATTCTTTCTGCCAAGTACACCTTTCCTCCATCCCATTTCATCATTAGGGTATTTCTAGCTCGTCACTCAAAGATTACATCAACTTACTTCACTTTTGAGCAACTATCCAGGTTGAGTAGCCACCTCCAGTGGAGAAGGATTTGACAGTTATATCACTGATATAGGGTGCTTATCTGTACCAGGACACAGAGCACACTCTGTTGAGTTCTTTGTCTATTTTCTTTATATTCTTTGAATAAGGACAACATTTTTTTTAATCTCCATTTCCGCAGTTACATAATATTTGGAATGAATTCACATCCCTCAACATGTCTTCTCTTGAATTAATGAGATTTTGTTGTAACATTGGTTAAAAATTTATAAAATTACATTGACAAAAGCAAATTTATAATCAACTAGGAATTCTAATAAGAAAAAGCCCAAAATGAGGAGGTTGTATGTATTTTCACATTGATATTTAAAGTCAGTCAAATCTTACTGAAACCATTTATAGCCTAGGAGACTCTCTCTCTCTCTCTCTCTCTCTCTCTCTCTCTCTCTCTCTCTCTCTCTCTCTCTCTCTCTCTCCCTCTCTCCATGTATATATATATATATATATATATATATATATATATATATATACATATATATCTTTAAAAAGAAAGGACATTGGATGATGAGATATTTTCTGTCTAGGAATTTGTCTACAAGTGCCTCACTGAGCCACCAACTCCCCTTTCCTGAGTGCTATCATTAATACCTTGCCTTATAGCCTTCCTAGTTTTCATGTATAAGTTATCTATAGTGGAAAGCAGAACTCTTCATTTCTAAGCAGCTGTAGATTGTCTCTACCATGAAGGTAATGATGCCCTGATCTCTTTCCTAATTGTCCTCTGGAAATGGTTAAGAGTTTTGCTAGGTTGGAACACTCACAGTGGATATTTCTTGGATAAGGAAGCTGGTTCCCTCCCACCACTAAATACTTCTATTGCTTCTTTGCTTTTGTTCTAAATATTGTCTTTTGATTATGTATCATTTGTGATAGTTTCCTAGTTAGCTATCACCACTATGGATTGTTATTGCAAAGAAGAATGTAACCCAGGATAGCATCCTCCAAAATTTTAGTGCTATACAGACCTAAACAAAAGGGCTCTCCAAGACTCTCATTTTTGCAAGAATCAAAATTCTCATTTAACAACTAATTATAATACTGAACAAATTGATTTCAATAAGATAGATCCCTATCAGACACATTAAATTAGTTAAATATTATTTGTGTGTCAGCTCTCACCAAACATTATATATATATATATATATATATATATATATATATATATATATATATATATATATATATATATAAATAATATATGTAGTGTTTATAGGTCTTGAACAAAATGCTTTTTAGATAATTTCTATAATTCTTGTTCATATGCCCCTCAACTTCCATAATCATGCCCATATTTATTGGAACTTTATTCCACAAGTGTTAGGTCCTGCTTCTAAATTTAATAGCATACAGAAATTTGCAAAGGATTGTTTTCTGCTTTGTCTGAGTTCATATTTGATACTTGGAGAAAGATACTATGAGACTATTTGCTGGACAAAGGGGTAAGAAATAAAAACTCTGCCTTCTAGGTTGAATGTGTCCTACACAGACAATAACATTCCACACAGAATGTCAGTCTGTTTTGAAAAGGTTGAACACTTGTAAGGCTCCTGTGCATTCTGACTGCATAGAATAGACCAGAGTGTTGGAGTCTCTAATTCTGTAGGAAGAGGAAAGACTGTCACACCTGGGCACAACAGGTATCAGGCAGGATGGATTACATCTGATTACAACATTTCCTGGGTTTAAACGCGATCACCAGAACTTCATTCATACAAACAAGTCAAGTTGTTTCCATACTAAGATTAGATGAAGTGGGTTTTTTTTTTTTATTATTAGTATAAAACCCAACACTAGCCAGGCTCCTGTCTGAGAATAGATCAAAAGCATAACAATCCGCTTGCAAACTGCTTTTCATCTGCCCTCCTGGAGCACAGCACTGTACATGCTGATCAAATGCTGACTGGGCTTAGAAATAGGATGGATGGAAATGCCAAGACAGTCCCTGAAATCAAACCACTCATCCCGTAGCAATGAGAACTGGACTTGTCTTTTCATTACTGACAGATCAGAAATCCTTACAACTTTCAAATTATGCTTCCAAGAAACATTAGAATGTCTTTCTTATACAGAAGCCATTAATAAATATCAACAAATTCAATTCTAAAATGTCTAGTCTTGCTTTCTGGAAATTATTCCAGTACAAAATGTGGATTTCAAAATACAGTTCCACAGAATGATCAATTCAAGGTGTAATCAGCCTGTTACTTATTATAAAACAATAATTAATATTTAACAGCAACTGTTCATAGACCTTTTTGTCTTCGAAGTTAATACTAACAAATTAATTATCTGTCTCAAACTACCAGCACGTGTTTGGAGAACTCCAAGGACTTCAGCATCCATGTGTGTCATTTTGTCATGTCTACAGTGGGATCCCTCTATGGTTAGATATTAATAAACATTCTTGCATGTACGCAGATGGAGAAGCAACACACCCACATCGCAACATCTGGCTGGCTCCATGCTGAATCCTCAACTCATACCCACTCTAAGGCAAAAAACATGTTGGGAGTGATAGAGTGGTATGGTTTTCATTGAAGACAAGTTTAGCTGAGAATAATAGAGAAATTGTCTGGGAATTTGGGTGCATAACCTGGGTGTGGTAGCAATGAGCTTTTCCCATTTCTTACTAGAGTTCTGTAACTCTCCACGTAAACTCAGCCCAGCCACAGATCCTGAAATCCACCATCTCACAGGCCAAAATGTCTCCTCCTGCTAACAGATGCCCCAATCACAAAGCTTCACTGCAGACTGCTCCTATTTCCATGAGACCTTGACAATAGCAAGGCTCGGAGACTGTAGATATTTTACAGATGCGCCTTTCACAAAATGATTTCACAACTTCCCTGGACATTTTACTGTGTGAGTTACTTTATAGAAAAATACAAACTCCAATCTTGATTACAGACTACAAATGTTAATTGTAATCAGTTTTCTTTGTTGATTTCTAAGCTTGTGAAAAATTATTAGTTCCCTTTGCTATATATAGAAGAACATGAAAAAAAATTATTGCTAACTCTTAGTTTTGGTGGTGGTGTTTTGGTTGTGCTTTTAAAGTTTGTTTCTTTTAAAGATGTGGCTGAAGTGTTTGAGGATGAAATAATGATAGCAGTGAGCTAAAAATGGTCAAAACTGCAGGACCAGTATATGAGGGTTCAAACACACTATTTCCTCTATTTTATGTTTACTAGAAATTTCCATAAAAAAGAAGTTGTGTAAATATAGACAAAAAGTGAAAATTAATCTAAACTCAATAAACCCCATACATACCTCACATAACTTGATTCCTGCACACAGAGCCTGGGCAGAATCCTTGGGAATATGCAATCAGAATTGTCCCTTGGCTTCATCTTCTACTTGGAGAGAAGGCAACCTTTGAAAGGCTGTGTCAGGCTAGAAAGACTTTTGATCTTAAAAGAAACTCCAGAGGTTCCAGAATCTGGAACATTCACACTATATAGAGATAGTTATGAGTTAACTGGGCTTAGATATTGATATTCTCAACTCTACCTAGAGGCACGGGACTATAATCCTAGTTACTCAAGATGCTGGGGTAGAAGGATCGAAAATCTAAAGTTTGTTTGATTACATACTAAGTTCAAGATCAGCATGGGCAACTTTGTGAGACCATGTCTCAGAACAAATAGTAAGATTTAGAGGTATAGCTCTGTGACAAAGTATCAGCCTGACATAAACAAATCCCTGGGTCCAATCCCTTGTGCCGAGAGAGAGAGAGAGAGAGAGAGAGAGAGAGAGAGAGAGAGAGAGAGAGAGAGAGAGAGAGATTCATAGACTGTCATGTATTCCTCAATCCATAAAGATCAAATCACCCAAGTAGCCAACAGGGAAACATACACATCCCTAGCCACTGGAATCCATTGATGACTTTCCTAAAGGCTTCTTCAGCAGAGGTAAGCATGACTAAGGGAGGGTTAATGCCCCACAGAGACCAATAGAACACAGGAAAGAGTCAAGACACCACACTTGTAGAGAGTCATGACCCCAGAACTGCTAAGACACCCTCAGTACATGGTAATCCTGTTACCTTGATGTAGAAAAAGAAGAATTGATATGACCAAGCTGGGTGATAATTTTCTAAGCATATAGAGTGTTTTGTCTCTTTTTTTTTTATTACTCTTTGGGTCTCGGAATAACTATGATCTGCATATATAACATGTGATATGACAAGGATTATATCACAACATGTGTGCTGTGGAATGTCGTCCTGTATGCTGTGAATGTGTGTTGATAAATAAAATGCTGGTTGGCCAATAGCCAGGCAGGAAGTATAGTCGGGATAAGTAGACAAGGAGAATTCTGGGAGGAGGAAGGCTGAGTCAGCAGTCACCAGCCAGACACAGACGAAGCAAGATGTCAAGGCAGAATTGAGAAAAGGTACCAAGCCACTTGGCTAAACATAGGTAAGAATTATGGGTTAATTTAAGTGTAAGAGCTAGTCAGTAATAAACCTGAGCTAACGGCCAAGCACTTACAATTAATATAAGCCTCTATGTGCTTACTTGGGGGACATGAGTGGGAGAGAATTGTCCCAACCATCGGCTGGCTGGGACACAGGAAAACTCCAACTACACATGTGGACATTAAACACAGCTCCAATAACCAGCTCTCCTCCACCACCCCAGCCTCACCATGTGATAATTCCATTATAAAAAGTGTTCTCTTTACAGTATTGCATTGTTGGCATTACTTGCAAAAAGAAAAACAAAAGCAGCTCCATATCTGTGCTGTGTCTGAACAACCATCACCTGAAAACACATCTGCATAGCACCTGTGGATGGCACACATTCTCTCACGGAATTAGGAAAGGGAGTTGAGTTGGATTTTTGAAATAGTATTAATATAAAATTCATATAACATAAAATTAATCACTTTTAGATGAATGTTCCAAGAGATAATGTATTCATACACTCACAGTGGTTCAACCACCCCTTCTGGTTCCAACATGTTTCAGGGCTCGCCAGAAATGTTGAGTGTATAGGTGAGGGGGCCTACCTCAGAGTCTGTTAATGGCCTGTGGTTAGTTCATATAAAAACTAGTAACAGAACCCAGTTTTTCAAATTCTAAATTCATTAAGCAGGCTGGAGGTTCTCAAATATTCACCTTCACCAAACAATGAGTTGTATGTTTCAGACACAGACTGAAGGTTCCACTTTCAAAGTCTCTGAGTCAATATGCCTGCAGTGAACTAGAAGCTCACTCTGCTAACAGATATCCAAACATTGCTGATGTCTCTGTCTCTACACTGCTCTTCAAGAACCAGTGAGGTGTGGTGAGTTGTCTCAACTCTAATTTCCTAATTCTAGATTTTGCTAAATTTAACCAGAAATTTGTATATTCAAACAAAGTAGGCCCACTGGAAGCACTTACAGTCTCTGTGTTGTAAGATTTTCCTTGTTCGTTTTTGCTTTTGTTTTAGGGTTAAATCACCACACAGACACAAATCTGTAGGTAAATGTACTTTGTCAGCTTAGGAGTTACCATTTAGATGAAATTTTCATTTCCTGCTGAAGACAGAACTTTCTCTTAAGCCTCTGAGCTTTTCTCTTTCAAATGTCTGGGGGAAATATTTGTAACGTATGTTTGTAGGTCAGCACCACCCAGAGGTCATTTCCCATAATAATCGGACATGGTGCCTGGCATACAGTGATCACTGACTACCTGGTAAATGAACTCGCTTATGTAACAATTAAAGGTAAGCTTCATTTAGTATTACTTGAAGTACTTTCAAGTACATGGCCACAGAGCAAACTACATGTTTTGTATTATGGGCAGGGATTTCTGCACTGGTCCACCCTCAGCCAAGTTTCAGGCTGGCATCGTAGTCTACCAGCACTAAGAGGTTTTCTTCAAGGCACTGATTATACTGCCAGCGGCATCCACTCCTCTCTTGGGTTTCTGTATAAGTTAATGCCAATGATTTAGCATCAACTCAAGACCACCACCCATGTGTGCGCCTGTGTGTAGATGAGCATTCCAACATCTGCCCAGCAGATCTGCCTGTGCCCTCCTGGTGAGGAAGCTAGAGGTTGGGTGAGGTGGAGCATTGCAGGAGTCAACAGTGGGGCTGAGGATGTCTTGTTTCTAAAGTGCTTGGATCCTTTAATCTTTCTTCCTTTGATGTCTGAGATTTCCTTCTCTAGGCAGTGACACTGGGACCAAAGCAACACCAGGAAACCATTTTCCAGTAAAGGGTGTGTGTGCTACAAACACCTGCAGTGCCCCTGGAACCAGGTGACTTGAATTACACACACATTTCTACATTTCTGCTTTGTACGTGGGTGGCAATTCCAACCTTTAAGGAAAAAAAAATTGGATAAAAAGATGATAGCTCTGGTCACAGTGTTATGACTTCTATTTATTTTCTTCACATATATCAAATAAAATCACAATGATCAGAGGGGGGAAAGCTTTGTAGTGCTTATGAATATAAAAATAATGGCTTGCAAGCCAGTAGGAATTTTCATACAAATGGTTTGTGGATTAAAAAAAAGGAGAAAGAATAGTTTGTGGTCAAAGTCATTATGCAATTGAAAGACAGAATCTGGGGTTCAAGGTATGATTGTTATCAGCTAATATGTTTGATGTATTGGGGCTATTGACTTCTTTCTCATTTATAGAATGAAGGTCAGCTTTCAAAATGTTAGGTTTGGGTTTGTTTTGTTTTTGTTTTCAGAAGCCATCTCTTGAGATTGCTAGTGGGGAGTGGGTGGGCTACCATATTCCCAGGAACTATTTATTATTCTTCTGCTTTTCTTTTGCATTACAGAAACACTATAAATCAATGCCAATATGGGCAACAGAAAATGCATCTCTCAGACCTTCTCAGTTACCTAACGGTTAAGTGTAAGGAGTTCCCTGGGATGGTATAATTTTCTGTCCTTTCTGTAGGATTTCATGTACAGACAGCCATTTCCTGAGCTTCCAGTACACAACACCCTTGTTCCCCTCCTGTCTCGAGGGAGCCCTCCATTTCTCCTCACGTTCCCAGCATAGTAGACCTCATCTGTTCTATCCTCAGGTTTCTTCCTGTACTATATAGCATGTCATTCTGGAGCTCTAACAATGCCTTCGAATATCTCGTGCCACTGGCATTCTAAACAAAGAAGAAGAATTGTTCCTCAAGACTAAATATTTCCTGTCCATCTTCAAGTGTCTTATAGATCTCTTCTTGTGCATCAGATGTTGTATGCCTGTATCCACATTTACTAAGACTAGGATAAAACCACCTTTTCCTCGTGACTCTCTAACTAGCCTTAAAATTAGGGAGGTTTCCAAGGTTTAAAAGATGGCTGCAAAACTAGTGCCTATGGGAGCTGAGAGGAGCCAGCAAGGTAGAGAAACCAAATTCAGAGTATTCACAGTAGGGAAGTTAAACGTACTAAGCTCTAAACATTTTGCTTTGAACAAATACGGCAAAATTTTAGAAGTTATTATCTCTGCTTGGTAGAAATTGGGACTTGAATATTTTAAAAATATTTAAGTGTTAAGAATTTTTTAAAATATGGCTCAAACAAATATAGTTGATTAATCTACCATTTTAGAAAGCATTTTTTATTAAGTAAAAATAACAGAGTCAATTTGTCCTTTTTTTTAAGAGTGCCATTAAAATCAAGCTCTTTTGGAGAAGACTGTTTGCTGCAGCATTGACTATACAGGCTACAGAGTCTTCACTGTAGATGTAAGCTTCATCCTTATTTGACTCCTTCTGTTACTCAGCCCTTGACATGTGGTCATCCAGTGTTGGCTGCAGGCAGGAAATCATGACTTGGAGGGGCTGTACATTCCATTTCCAAATCGAATGGCTGCTTTCTGTTCTCTGCATAACATAAATGTCCAAATCCTTTCTATTCTGATTTTTTTCCCAGTAAATCCATTCAGAATAAGTCTTACATTTAACTTTCTGTGAAGTTAATTTTGCAGGTTTGTCTGAATGTACAAGACAATATCCTTGTGGTTTTGATTCTCTTCTCTGGAGGAAAAGACTTTCATTATGCCATTTTAATGTTATCTGCTATTATAATGGGTATAGCAGGACTTCCCTCAAACTTACAAAAATGACAGCATTATGAGCTGGCTAAGTTAACAGAGACGGAGGTTAACAACGTTCACTATGACTCCTTCCTTAATATGCTCAGTGACTCAACAAAGTAAAACAACTTTATCAAAAATAAAAAACTGGCTTCAAAGCCTTAAAATATAACATCAGTATTCATGATTTCATGCAAATAAATCAAGAGTTATCTGTCAATCGCTTCTAGAGCACAATCTGAATATTTTATTTGTAAACACTTTTTCTTGCACTGTAAAAGAATTGTACATATACACAGTTATTATCTCTGATAAGCTCTAAAAAGATGTCAACATTTTTAATAGCTTAAATTCTCTAAAATTTGGTCATTACTTTTCATACCATGTGGTAGTCAATTTGCTTACATGGTCGTATATTCTGTGTCAAATAAAGCTTGCCTGAGAATCAGAGGGCAGAGCCAGCCACTAGATTAGACATAGAGGTCAGGCAGTGCTGGCACACAACTGTAATCCTAGCACTTGGGAGGCAGAGATCTGTCTGGATCTCTGTGAGTTCAGAGCCACCCTGGAAGAGAAACAGAGCCAGGCAGTGGTGGCACACACCTTTAATCCCAGTACTTGGGAAACACATGTCTTTAATCGCAGCACTTGAGATCTCATGCCTTTGTTTGTTAAGTACACATGCCTTTAATCCCAGGAAGTGATGGCTGGATGGAGAAAGGTATATAAGGTGTGAGGAGACAGGAACTAAAGCCTTTTCTGTTGAGGAAGCTCGTTCCGCCAGAGGCCTATCCGCTGAGACTTTTTCAGGCTGAGTCCTAGAGATAAGACATGGCAATAGCTTGTTCCTTTGTCTCTCTGATCTTTCAGCATTTATCCTAATATCTGGCAATTTTTTTTTATTACAAGACCATTTAGAAATTCGTGCATCATCTTACAAAAAATAATTCAAATGCTAGGTACAGAATCTTCATTTTATATCCTAGAGTCAACATTCTCTTTTATCTATTTTTACAATCCCTGATATACTTTTGCAAACTTCATCTAATTTCCTGCTTTAGCTTAGTTATTTTCTAGGATCCCTCCTAGGTAACCTCTTTTATTTTGTGGTATTCCCATCTGTGTTTCAACTCCTTGTTTGCATTTTCTGTGGATAACCAGCTGTTAAGCTTCAGAATACCAGATGTTAGTGTAAGATTTGAGAGGCTGTTTCCAGAGCAACCAGCATAGAGCACTGAGCCCTCTTCATCATTATGTTTGCTGCTCTACAGAGGGATCTAGACCTCATCTTTCTCTATGAAAATGAAACAGATAAAAACACTCCAGTAACACAAAGTAAAGTGGCTACAGCATCTTCTGCTGTGGCTTGTTTTCTACCATCTTTTATTTTTATACTTGTAAGAACAAAGTATAAAAAGCTCCATTATATGGAGGGCAGAGAATGTTTTAATGATTACCACTTGAAGGATCAATTACATTTTCATAGTTTCAAGGTTGTGGGTCATTGCATCCCTATGCAGATTCAAAGGAGGAGCTTTGTAATTTCCTATCCATCCTTCTTTTTCAGCATTCATGGACAAGCTGTCAGACTCACGATGTTCCCCAGGGAAAGGGAATACCTTAGACTCATTCTGCCATTTTGAAGTCACAAATTATAGGACACAAAGCCTCTACTAATGGACCTTACTTATGGTGTCAATCATCACTGTGTTCTTGACATCTAGCATGGTGATTTTTATACTAAGGACTGAACATGTTAGCCTCAAGCCTCAAACATTTAACCACTTAACTCCTCTTTTTTTATTTTTTAAATAAGGTACTACCCTCAAGTTTTTCAGGTCAGCATGGAACTCAGTCTGTGACACATGCTAGCCCTGAACTAGTAATTCTCCTGTCTCAGCCTCCACACTCGACAGTAGTGAGAATCACAGGCTTATGCCACCAGGAAAACACACACACACACACACACACACACACACACACACACACACACACACACACACACTATAGTATAAAAGTCTTGTGCAATGTGATGAGGAAAATCCAGGTCTTGGGTTAATACTAAGTGTTGTTTATTTCAATTTACTGATAAACCTCAGATTTCCACAAACACAAAATGAGTTCAATAATAACTACTGTTCTATGTTTTGTACCATCCAGTAATCAACCGACCGATCTTATTCACAGTGTGTTATAAGCGAGTAACAATTCCCATCAATTTATAAGCTTTACTGTGTTCAAATTAGCCTGCGATACAGAAATGTTGCCTCCTCTTTCAGATGTGATTGTCACTGATGCGCCATCAAAAGTGTCACAAGCAAGACAGTTTACAGATGAGCTGATATCTAAGGAATCTAGAACAGTGGGTTTGAAGTTCTGGGTTTGGTGGTCTAGTTTTGTTTTTTTGATTCATTTTGCCTGGTCTAATATTATTGTCACTTGCCTTCTATTATACATTTAGTCTACCTATATATTCTATCATTGAATACCAAAGAGACTAGAGAGATGATTATTAGTATTTCATTTTAATCAAGAGCTGTTCTTTAAGCACCACTTTATTATTTCAAATAGCAGTCTAAACCAGATTTGAAAAATGACCATTACTGTGTGTCAGAAAAATGGGTCCTTTGGCTGCTCATGGTGTGCACAAACCTGTTACCAGTGTTAAACAGAAGAGCATGTCAGTAGAGTGGAGGCACTTCTGGACAATGTGGAAGGCTTCCTCACTGTGGACCATGACCTCACACATTCATAATTAAGAACAATGCTCTGTTTACACTGAAGAACCCTGGGAAACTGTTCAGTGAGGCAACTCAACATGTCTTCTCAATGGAAATTTGTTTTATTCATAAATCAAGTAATAAGAACAAGACACAGTGTACTAGGCTTTAATACTAATTATCTTAAAAATAACAACTTACTGGAAACGTGATGAGCTGTTAGTTTCTCTTCTAATGTTATACTGAATCCCCCCCCCACCAAGAACTGAAGGCTAAATAGTTTTTGATGCCACTTCCTGCCTAACCCAAATTCTCAACCTGCCCTTCTGAAGTTAGGCAAAGCATCTCATACTGAAGAGTTTCTTTTTTAAGCAGGCTCGTTTGCTGTGTCCATTTGTTAGGCAGAAGCATGACCTGGGGCTGAGAAGCCATAGGACTGCCCAAGGAACACTCAGAATAGTGTGTCTGGGATATACGTTCCCGTCCAATGGACTCACACCCAGCAGAGACCAACACACCACCCATGAATTCTCCACAATTAGTCTTTTTACACCAAGGAAGAACAAAATTATTACTATTTCCCAACAATGCCCAAAATATATGACATCCCATAGAAGCCTTTGGCAACATTTGTAGCTAAGCCTAGATTTACTAATGGTTTTATTTTCCATAATTGTAAATACAGAAAGTAAATTAAAACATTTCTCAGTGGTAAGATGTTTTTCCTAGAATGCTGATTAAGATGAAGCACTTCATTTAAGCCAAGTCACAGGCCAGTGAAGATTTAAATGAATGTCATGGTATGGTTGGCTGTCAGCTTGACAAGATCAAGAATCTCCTAGGAAACGAATGTCTGGACATGTCTGAGAAGGCTTTCTCTAGGTTTGATTAATTGAGGTAGGAATACCCACTTTGAGTGTGGATGTCATCATTCCATGGACCAGAGAGTCCTAGGATGAGTCCTAGGATACCTTTAGGTATCCTAGATGGATACCTAAAGTCCACTACTCATCTCTCTGCTCCCTGACTGCGCATGCTGTGTGACTGGCCGCCTCCAGATCCTGCTACCATGCTTCCCTGGCATGATAGAATATACCCGCAAAGTATGAGTCAAAAGAGCCCTCTGTAAATTGCTTTTGTTATAACAAGAAAATGAATACAACTGCCCTTCTGTAGATCTTCTCTTCTATGCCTTCTCTCCATACTTCAGTCCCAGGAAGAAGATTCCTATCCACATTTCCATCTAACTGTTTTCTCATTGCTGCAGCATTTGCCACAGTGTCCTGCAACAACTGAAAATTTCTGCTCAGTGGCTAAGGTGTTTGCCTCACCTCTGTAAATAAGTGCCCAACACAATTTCTCTGCGTGTGGATGGCTCAGTACATGATTACTGAATTTATACAGGAATACTGAACCCGAAGGATAATTCAGCCAGAAGTCAGAAAATGTGGCCCACGTTTGCTAATAACATGTCAAAGGAGTTCAGAAAATGTAGCTGATAACATGAGATGAAATCAAAGAGTTGATCATTTATTCAGAATTGTCTGCACTAAACATCACCCACACTTATGAAGTTTGAACCTGTATTCAAGAAGCAGATTATAATGTGATAATTAATCTCAACATCACCCATATCTATGAAATTTGAACCTGTATTCAAGAAGCAAACTATAATGTGATAATCTCTATTCATAGATACCATATAATAATCCTACCACACTGAATATGTAGCAAACACCATGAACTCTCACTGCACAGATACATGCCTAGCAAAATGATCAAATGATAGAGTTGGTAAGATCTTAACAATAGAGGACAAAAATTTTTCACTTCTAATATTTGACATCCAGTTCACCCAGTTGCTCTAATTCTAATAGAGTCCACTTTCCTAGTATTTGCTCTTATCCTTTAAATAAAACACAGTGAGAGCCAAAGCCATTCAGAACCTAAGATGAGCCCCAGGGGTGACTCATCTGGCAAAAATGCTATTTCTGCAAGCATGAGGACCTGAGTTTGAACCCCTGGGACTCACATAAAAACCCAAACTTGGAAATATGTGTCTGTAACCCCCAGTACTGGGGAAGCAGAGACAGTTGACCCCAGGAGCTCACTGGCCAGTCAGCCTAGCTACAGACAGTAAGCTCTGGATTTGCTGAGAGACCATGTCTCAGAAATATAAGGTAGATAGTTTAAATAAAAAAGGACAACCAATAAGCATCTCCGGCTTTAGCATGTACATGCTGGATGAGAGAAACCTGTCTCTCACACTACAAATAATAATAATAATAATAATAATAATAATAATAATCAAGAACCCAAGAGCTAGAACAACATTAAGCCTGAACACAAACACTCTTAAAATTTCTCAATACTTTAGATTCTACCAAGAAGATAGTACTTTGGAAAACAGAATAAAACATAAGTTCAGTTGCTGTACTTGACTCTTCAAAATCACAAGATGTCACAGAGATTTTATTTGCCTGTATGGGAAAATATTTTAGATATGTAAAATGGTTTTCCTAGCAGATTAGAAATGCAATATCTTAAGTCTTATATCACAAAAATTCTGTTTACTAAGCAGTCTGGTTACCTCACAGAAGTTGATGTTCTGATCAGCCCCTTTCTTCCTTCGCAGGGACTTTAGAAAGCCGGCCTCCATCCAGCAGCACAGTTGGCTGCTGCTTTCAATGCAAGGAAGTTACTCCTTTCCCTTTCATGTAAATCTTTTCATTTACCCGAGAAATCAACTCAGTTCTTTATTTTGTATTTCCTAAGAGGCTATAGAGATGAAACCAGACTTAGACCCTTGGTATTTAAAATTCCAACAAGTAGCTTTACCTGGACCAGAATGATCAGACTTTAATGGGAATTTCAAAAGTTTTATTTTTGTTTTTAGTATGGACTATGCTTGATAATGACAAGAACAGAAGTTCAACATATGAGCAAGTCTCTAACTATAAAAGTGTGCAAAATTAAAGGATATTGGAAAAGAGATGTCAGAAACTCCTTCTCTCATTCGTTCACTCACTCATTCGTGACTTAACTCTCCAGACGTCTTTTTCCCTGGACACCTGTAGCCTTGGTGATACAGGGAAAGTGTATGGAAGGTGCGCTGTGACCCTAGTCAACACCAACCTCAGCAGTGTTTCAGACGCTGGTTCTGAACTTGCCTTTTTCACTGGCAAGCTAATGGGAAGGCATAAACTTAAACTCATATCAACAAGACCGTGCAAAGAAAGAAACCTGGGCATGTCTAGATAGTCAAATTATCAGTGATTCATGTCTCCCTAACTCATTGTTCAACTAACACAGAGATAGTGCCTGGCTTTCCAGGACATTTCCCATCACAGCCATAGTGTTACAAAATGAGGAAGCTTGCCTTTGCAGTAGTCATACTTTATAATTAAAGGAAATAATTATAATTAATTAAATTCCCCTCTCCAGCTAATTCACTCTCTCACAACAGTTAGTAATTAAACTGTAAAAGGACAATGAAGTGGGCTGACTCTCCTGCTTTTGTTCTTTTTCATTGGGTTCTTTATCCTACTGTGACAGGCCCATTCTAGTTGGGGAGAATAGTTTAATGACAAGGTCACTATGTATATCTACTCTTCACTGTAAGTATACACATTTAGGGGGTTGTGTCTCTTTAAATATATTTTTATAAGTTAATACATAAAGAAATTCAGTTTTTAAAATCCTATTTCTTTGAAGTTTAATACATTGGTAAATGAAAATGTTTATGGATCAATATTAGATAATTTTTGATATGTTATGATAAAGGAATGCTTTTGACATTTTGGGCTTCTCCTTTCTCTAGAAATCCAATAATCACTAATTTTCTGTGTGTTCTAAAATAGTAATTCTGCACTCATTAAATCTTTCAGGGAAAAAAGCTCTAAATCTGTTGAAAAGTTTGTACATTTTGTGGGTTGCGTATTTTGTAAAATGTTTTATAGTTGAACAATATTTAATATTTAATTATAGTAACCATGTCTTCACTCCGTGTTAATTTTTAATCTTATTAAAACTTCTAAAACCCTGACATTTCACAACAAAATGCTGTTAGAATTCCAAGAGTCCAGTAACCATCAGACCATAAATTTTAAAATGTTTGAGCTTTATAAATAATTTCAAATGCTAGTATTTGTAGCCATGAACAGACTGTTCAAAATTTAAAAAAAAAAATCTGGTAATGGTTAGGAATTCCAGACTTCCTTTGCAAGCACAGGGCTGTGGATTTTCTCTTTCTGGTGTTACTGACATTAACAGTTCAGTTACAGTCATGCATAGGTTAGGCAGACAATCATAACCACCTCATGTAAATTCATAGATACTCAAAATAGGCTTCATATGTTTTTCTACTAAAATTATGCTCACATAAGCCTTCTCGTGTATAAAATGCTGCACAAGTCAGACAAATCAAAGACACCAGCTGTCC